>NC_142867.1:193425000-194050000 GCF_051225735.1 Oryctolagus cuniculus
TTAGGTGCTAACGAAAAATAAAACAAGAATATGTCACAGTCTGTAACTTAAACAGAATTTTAGATTAGGTTCTTGACAGCTGCATTATCAGATTTTCATTATTATAACCAAAACATCTGGGAGGAACTGCTTTTTCAGTAAAGTTTATTTTTTTTCAAGGTTTGGAGGTTCACAGTGCAAGATTGGGCAATGCCATTGTTTCAGACATCCGAGGAGACTGGAAAATGGTAAAGGGATGCTTACATAGTGAGCCAAGAGGCAGAAAGACAAACAACATACTCATTATCCCCTTATAAACCCACAATGATTCAGTCACAGGCTCCATTCCAGCAACCTGATACAATCAAATCACTTTCTAAGGCCCCACCTTCAGACTCCATAACGGATTAACTACAAACCCTAATACATTAGACAGGGGTTCAAGGTGTTAACACATGGGTCTTTAGCGGATACTCAAATTAATACCCAAACCATAACTGCAGCACAATTAGAAAGTACTATATTGGGGTGAGTGCTGTGGCACAGGGGATTAAGCCAGTGAACCCCCTGGAAATTCATGTCCTAACTACTTCTCTTTTAATTCAAATTACTGCTCATGCATTTTGGGAAGCAGCAGATGATGAATCAAGTGCTTGAGCCTCTGTCACCCAGCTGAGAAATCCAGATGGAATTATGGGCTGGTGGCTTGGACTTGTCCTATCCTGGCTGTTGTAGGCATTTTGAAGAGTAAAGCAGTAGTTGGAAGATATCTCTATCTCTACATCTATTGCTCATTTCTCTTTATCTCTATTTATCTCTATTTCTATCTCTGTCACTCTGTTCTTCAGGTAGATGGATATAAATATTAAATAAGAAATTTCTAAGTCAGTATTATTTATGTTATATGAAACAGAAATCAGCTCACATTTCTAAAATATTCATCAAAAACTATTACTTAAAAATAAGCAAAAATAGAACAACATCATTTTGTATAATTTTTAGGGACTGATCAACACAGATTTCAACAAGAAGCACAAAATATATTTATAGTGATAAAATACATGTGTGATTACAACATATATTCTGAACAGCTATCTAATATGTAAAATTTTTCCTGCTTTAACATGAAACTAAGTACTGGCATTGTGGGGCAATGGGATAAGCCACTGTTTGCAACATCAGCATCCCATATGGGCACCTGTTTGAGTCCCTGCTGCACTGCTCATGATCCAGCTCCCTACTAATGTACCAGAGAAGAATCATAACGTCAATCCCTGTTCCCCATGTGGGAGACCCGGACGGAATCCAGGCTCCTCTTTTGGCCTGGCTTAGCCCTAGCTGTTTTGGCCATTTGGGGAGTGAACTAGTGGCTGGAAAATTTCTCTCTCTCTTTATCTCTCCCTCTCTCTGTGTAACTCTGCCTATCAAATAAATATATCTCTTTAAAAAAGACCATAAAACTGAATTATAATGCATTGAACAGATAACAATTGTATAGTATAATCATATAAGCTTGAAACTGATAAAATATGTGACACTAACTTGAAAAGCTAATATTGACTTGCATAAAAAGATTATAGAATTTATGTATGTGATAGTATACTGAATATTTATGACGGCCCATTATCCTCCAAGTACTTTAACATTGTAGTAAGACTTCAAAATTTTTCTAACATGTTTATTAGATTTCCTTATTATATGTGTTTTTACTGTAAGGTAGTTTCAATTGAGTAATCGAACTTAAATGACCTTTTTATTGAAAGCTAAAATATTCTTAAGTGAAGATCTAAGACAATATCATAAGCCCCATTAGACATTTATTTTTCTTTATTTAGCACCTGAAATAAAATTGAGTGTGATTTACTTAGATTAATTCACTAACTTTGGTTCACTAGGTACTGTAGCTCATAGGATAGCCAGATAGATTTTAGATGAACTATCGCTAAAAAAATTATGGTATATATACACAATGGACTGCTGTTCTACTATTCAGACTTAAAAAGAAGGAAACCTTGCCATTTACAACAACTTGAATGGATGAGGAGGAAATTATCTTAAGTCAAATAAGCCAAGCATAGAAAGACAAATATACGTTTTCACATATATGTGTGAACAGTTGAATGGGATTTCCAGGGATTGGAGTGACTGGAGATGTGAAGTTGGGAAGATATTCATCAAAAGACACAAAACATCAGTTAAGTAGGGAAGAATTTTAAGAGGGCTATAGTACAACATGGTGACTAAGAAATGGAAGGTAAAGTGTTCTTATCAAAAAAATGATAAAATTATGTAAGGTAATATATATGCTAAGTAGCTAGAATTGGTCATTCCATACTGTTTATATATTTCAAAACAGTATGTTTTATGTGTTTAATACATACAATTTTATCTTTCAATTTAAAAATAACTTAAGGAGCTGGTGTTAATTATGGTGGTTAAGATGACGCTTGAGATGCCTACATTCCTTTTTGAAGTCCCTGGCTGAGTCCCAGTTCCATCTCCAATCCAGCCACCTGCTAATGCGCACCTTAGGAAGAAACAGATGAAAGATCAAGTACTTTGGTCCCTAAAACCAACATGACAGACTTGGGTTGAGGGCCTGTCTCCTGGCTTTCACCTTGCCCAACCCTGGGTGTTGAAGACCTTTGAGGAATGAACTAGTAGATGGAAAAGCACTCTCTGTGTCTTTGTCTTTCTCCCTTCAAACAAAATGAAAATAAAAAATAAATTTAAAAATAAAAGTAACTTGATATGTTATCCCTTTTAGTATTTTTTTGTTTGTTCTACTTAATAATTTTGGTTGAATACTGTAATCAATACACAATTCTTCTTAAGTGCTGAAACTTAACTGAAAAGTGATCACTGTTAAATATAAGAGTGGGAATAAGAAAGGGAAGAGATGTGCAATTCGGGACATGCTCAAGCTGACTTACCTCAAACGGTAGAGTTAGAAACATACCAGGGGATTCCAATTCAATCACATCAAGGTGGCATGTACCAATGCCATCTCACCAGTCCCAGTGATCAGTTTCAGTTCACAATTGATTATAATGATAGGACTAAGAACCAAAGGGATCACATAAACAAGAATAGTGTCTGCAAATACTAGCTGATAGAATCAAAAAGGGAGAGAAAGATCAAACATGGGAAGTGAGATACACAGCAGACCGATAGAATGGCAGATGTCCTAAACAGCACTCTGGCCTCAGAATCAGCCCTTAAGGCATGCGGATCTGGCTGAAAAGCCCATGAGAGTATTTCAGGCATGGAAAGCCAAGACACTCTGGGGAAAAAACAAACAAAACAAAAACAAACAAACAAAAAAAAACCACCCTAAATGAAAGATCTCCGCAAGTGAGATCCCAGTGGAAAAGAAGGGTCATCAAAGAAGGAGGTACCTTTCTCTGAAGGGAGGAGAGAACTTCCACTTTGACCATGGCCTTGTCTAAAAATTATCAGAGTCAGTGAACTCAGGGGGCTTCCGTAGCCTTGGCAGCTCATGACAAGAGCCTAGGGTGACTACTGATGCCATAAACAAGAGTGTCAATTTCTTAAGTCAACAACAGGAGTCACTGTGCACTTATTCCTCATGTAGGATTTCTGTCCTTAGTGTGCTGTACATTGAGATTTAATGCTAAAACTAGTACTCAAACAGTATATTTCACTTTATGTTTCTGTGTGGGAGCAAACTGTTGAACTCTTTACTTAATGTATGCTAAACTGATCTTCTGTATATAAAGAGAAATGAAAATAAGTCTTGATGTGAATGGAAGGGGAGAGGGAGTGGGAAAGGGGAGGGTTGCAGGTGGGAGGGATGTTATGGGGGGGAAGCCATTGTAATCCATAAGCTGTACTTTGGATATTTATATTCATTAAATAAAAGTTTAAAAAAAATAAAAAATAAAAGTAAATTTAAAATAAGACTTCTCAATGCAATAAACTATGTGCGTGGCATCAATCAATTTAAATATGATATGAAATTGATTTTCCCTTCATTATCTAAAGAAAACACCTAATATGATGGGAAACTACAAGTTATAAAAATAAATGAACGCCCTAAAGGCACTCGGATCTGGCTGAAAAGCCCATGAGAGTATTTCAGGCATGGAAAGCCAAGACACTCTGGCAAAAAGATCTCTGTGAGTGAGATCCCAGTGGAAAGAACAGGTCTTCAAAGAGGGAGGTACCTTTCTCTGAAGGGAGGAGAGAACCTCCACTTTGACTATGACCGTGTCTAAACAAGATAAGAGTCGGAGAACTCAAGGGGCTTCCATAGCCTTGGAAACTCATAACTGGTGCATAGGGAGATTACTGATGCCATAAACAGGAGTGTCAATTGGTAAAGTCAACAACAGGAGTCACTGTGCACTTACTCCTCATGTAGGATCTCTGTCCTTAACGTGCTGTACACTGAGGCTTAATGCTATAACGAGTACTCAAACAGTATATTTCACTTTGTGTTTCTATGGGGGTGCAAACGACTGAAATCTTTACTTAATGTACACTAAACTGATCTTCTGTAAAAAAAAAAAAAAAAAGAAAGAAATTTTCAATTCCCAACTTGACTCTCACTGGGATTAAACATGACAATAGGTCTGATCTGATTTCATCATCATTTTAAAAAAATCATCTATTATTTTTCACTTTATGTTTCTGTGTGGGAGCAAACTGTTGAAATACTTACTTTAGGTATACTAAGCTGATCTTCTGTATATTAAGATAATCGAAAATGAATCTTGATGTGAATGGAAGGGGAGAGGGAGTGGGAAAGGGGAGGGTTGTTGGTGGGAGGGACGGTATGGGGGGGAAGCCATTGTAACCCATGAGTCGTACTTTGGAAATTTATATTCATTAAATAAAAGATAAAAAAAAAACAAACAAACAAACAAAAAAAAAAACATGAAATGAAATACAAAACAATATATGTAAAGAAAGTGATACTACCCAAAAGCAGAGACAACATTTTCTCAAATAATCATGTTCTTTTCATTTGCAAAAAAAAAAAAAAAAAAAAAAAAAAATAAATGAACTACTTGTATCATAAATCATAGGGATGAATTACAAAATCATTATGAGCAGTGAACAATACAGATGCAAAGGAGTTAATAGCATATGATTCCATATATAAAGGTACTTATAGTGACAAAAAGATCAAAAGTACTTATTTGTTGCCTGAGACCACTATGGAGGGTAGCAGAGATGAACTACCATTGGGCATGAAGAAGTGTTTGATGTAATAGAAAAGTTTTCATCTCGATTTTTTAGTGATGATTTTCTTTAGAGTTATTAAATAGTATTCTTGAAACAAATACAATTTATTATGTGTAAATTATGCTAGAGCAAAAGGGGGACATTTTTTAAAAAGAGAAAAAGAAAACATCTGAGATGAAATCTGAGTTAAGAGATAAGATGAAGTACATTAGAAAAAGGTTACTAGTATAAGATGGGAAGAGCAGGATCAGCTCCCCAGCTTCCCATCTTATACGAGTATGTGTGTATGTATACATATGAGTATTGAAAGCAGATAAAGCAGTTGTATGTATACATATGAGTATTGAAAGCAGATAAAGTAGATTTGGTAAAAGAGTTTCCTGACTCTGACAGCAATGTTAATGCTTCTTATCCAATATTAAAGTTTAAGACAAGATTATTTCCAGATGTAAATTAGCATTTAAAGGAATTTTTATGGTAGGCTGGATTCCAATTAATCTTGAAATTGGTGAGTAGATGGATTAAATGAGAAACTATGATAAGACTAAAATTTCTTTAGAATGGACAAGAAAGGTGATTTTGAAACAATAGGAGCAAGGTCAACACCACAGTTTGGCTGGGTACCATATCCTTGAGAATTGCATAATTCATGATATATTGCACTTGTATGTAGGATGATGTCTATGCCTCAGAATTGCCTTTATCTTTAGTCATTTGATAAACTCGTGTTCTTCATCAAATTCTTGCTCAAGTGTTCTTTCCTGTATGAAGCCTTGGTCAAGGTCTCTCTTGATATTCCTATCTTTTCTGTGGTTGCATTCAGACGTTAGATAAAGCTTCAGTCCTCTGAGACTTGTTTGGATGGATGTTCAGGAAGTCGCCTTCATGAGACTGGCAACTGAGGCAAGCTGTTGCTTAGGGCCATGCGGTTTCCTTAGCCTAACTGTCTCAGCACAATTGAACTTCTTATATAACCACTGAGTTTTCCAATAGCGAGAATATCAAGATAAATAGAAGTTGTATGCTCTCCTTGTGTTAGAAATATAACTTCTTCACACCTTAATTTATTATTTAAAACAGTCACAAACACGAGGTCAAGAGTATTGGTACAGATCACTTTTCTTGACTGGAGAAATCTCAGAGATATTTGAGGTCATATTTTAAAACCACCCTACTGCCCCCAGTAGAAAAAAAAATGCATTGATCATAAAGGGATAAAAATGGTAATATGTAATCAGTACATTATTGCATCATGTCTAACTTCTTTCCTGTGAATTAAAACTTTACTTAATGTTCTGAGTACAATGTTCTGGGCCAGCATTGTGGCATAGCAGTAAATGCCTCCTCCTGTGATGCTGGCATCCCTTATGGTTGCTGGTTTGTGTTCTGGCTGCTCTACATCCAATCCAGTTCTCTGCTAATGGCTTGGGAAAAGCAGAGAAAGATGACCAAAGTGCTTGGACACCTGCCACCCAAGTGGGTGACCTGGATGAGGCTCCTGGCTTTGAGCTGGCCCAGTCCTTGCCATTGCGGCTATTGTGGTATATATTTTTGGGCCCCTGGAGATGTGTTTGGTGTTATTTTTATTCTCTGATGTGGTGGAATGAGAAGGTGAAAAGGTCATGCCAAGATGGCCACTGAAGTGAAAAGGTCATGCCAATATGGCCGCTGACAGCAGAAACTGCGTGGCAACAGGCCGCGATTGGATGGCTTTGGAAACCACATGACAACAGAGCCTGACTGACAGCAGGCCGTGATTAGATGGTTTCAGAAACTACCTGGCAACAGGAGCCTGACTGGCAAAAGGCTGTGATTGGATGGCTTTGGAAATTGCCTGGCAACAGGCTGTGATTGGTTAGGGCATAGACCGCCCCTTGACTGGATTGGCTGCCTTAGCTTTATAAGCAGCTGTAGAAACTGAAATAAATGAGTCTGCAGGGTGCTCGCCTCTGGCCCGCTTTCACCCGACTCTCGGGCTCTGTGTGGTGACTCCGTGCCTCTTGCCCCCACCACGCTCCTGCTCTCAGAACAAATCCTCTCAGAAAGAAATCAACTTCAACACTCTGAGTCTTGGGATGTATCTCTGACAACTTTTTCTTTGTTCCTATCTTTAAAATACAGTAATTTCTATATCAGTTCTCAATCATGCTATTCCATTTTTATTTTACTTACTAAAATGTATTATTTTACTTTAATTTAGGCTGGGACCTAAGAAGTAGAAACATTATCAGGAACAATGCCCAAAAATTAGTTAAAAACATGACATGAGATAAAATATCTTTGGGGAAAAATCTGATTTTTTTCACTAGAACAAGGATGGTTAAATAAACTGACAGAGCTACTGCGATAAGAGCATAACTTGAATAGAAAATGAGCAAAGATAAATATGAGAGTTTTTCCTTCATAATAATAAGAGGTGAAGAGGGATTGAGTAAATATTTACTTTCCTTTTAAAACTTTTATTTATTGGAACAGGTGTTGTGACACTGAAGCTTAAGACACTGTGACTCTGTTATCTCATATTGGAGTGCCAGTTCATGACCCTGCTGCTCTACTTCTGAGTGGAACTCTTTCTCTCTCTGTCTCTTCCCCTTCTCCCAGCCTTTGTATTTGTTTATTTGATTTACCTAGAAAAGTTTTATTTAAGGTATACAAATGTCATATATTTCACATATACAAATTTAGAAACATAGTAATTCTTCCTACTTACCCTCCCTATTTCCCACACTCCCACACTTCTTACTCCTTCTTTTTCTATTCCTATATTTAGTTTTCACAAAGATCTATTTTCAGTTAACTTTGCACTCATAAGATTAACCCTACACTAAGTAAAGAGTTTAACAATTGTTTGAAGAAACAGTCAATACAAGGGCTGTGCAAAATTACTGCATATCAAAGTGTCAATTTCACTTCTATAAATTACCTTTCAAGTACTCTATCAGTTACTAGAGATCAGGGAGAACATATGGTATTTGTCTGTTGGGGATTGGCTTATTTCAATAAGTATGATGGTTTCCAGTTTCATCCATTTTGTTAAAAATGACAGGATTTCATTCTCTTTTTTTGCCACTATGTTGTGTTCCATTGTGTATATAAACCATAATTTCTTTATCCAGTCTTTAGCTGATGGCATCTGAGTTGATTCCATATCTTAGCTATTGTGAATTGAGCTACAATAAACATAGAAGTACAAGGTACTCTTTCATACGCTGATTTTTTTTTTTTTTTTTTTTGCTTTGGGTAAATTCTCAGGAGTGGGATAGCTGGGTCATATGGTAGTTCTGTGTTGAAATTTCTGAGGTATCTCCATACTATCTTAAACAATGGCTGCACCAATTACATTCACAGCAAGCACTGGATTAGGGTACATTTTCCCCACATCTTTGCCAGTATTTATTGTTTGTTGATTTCTGTATGAAAGCCATTCTAATTGGAGTGAGTTGAAACCTCATGATGGTTTTGATTTCATTTCCCTGATGGCTAGTGATCCTGAGAATTTTTTCAAGTGTCTGTTGGCCATTTGAATTTCCTCTCTTGAAATATGCCTGTTCACGTCTTTTGATATTTCTTAAGTGGATTGTTTGTTTTGTTCTTGTTGAGTTTCTTGAGCTCTTTATAGATTCTGGATATTAATCTTTTATCAATTGCATTGTTTACAAATAACTTCTCCCATTCTGTTGGTTGCCTCTTCACTTTGCTGAGTATTTCTTTTGTAGTTCAGAAGCTTCTCAGCTTGCTATAATCCCATTTATCAATTTTGGCTTTGATTGCCTGTGCTTCTGGATTTTTTTTTCTAAGAAGTCTTCATGTATGCCAATGTCTTGCAGGTTTTCTTCAAAGTTCTCTAGTAATTTGATGGTATCAGGTTCTAGATTTAGGTCTTTATCAATTTTGAGTGGATCAATAGTATAAGGTTTAAGGTAGGAGTCTTATTTCAAACTCCACATGTGGAGATCCAGTTTTCCCAGCACAATCTGTTGAAGAGATTGTCCTAGCTCCAGGGATTGATTTTAGCTCCTTCGTTAATGATTAGTTGTTTGTAGTTGTATGGATTGATTTCTGGAGTAGCCATTCTGTTTCATTGTTCTACATGTGTGTTTTCTTACCATTTCTAGGCAGTATTGATGCTAACTGCCCTGTAGTATTCTTGAAACCTGTTATTGTGATACCACTGGCTTTGTTTTTGTTGTATAAGATTGTGTTAGCTATTTCGGGGTCTTTTGTGTTTCCATATGAATTTTAGCATTGTTTTTTTCTCAATTTGAGAAAAATATCATTGTTCTTTTTATTGGGATAGCATTGAGTCTGTAAATTGCTTTTGGTAGTATGAACATTTTGTTGATATTGATTGTTCCAATCCATGAACATGGAAGATTTTTTCACTTTTTGTGTCTTCTTCTACTTCTTTCTTGTGTGTTTTTTAATTTCCATCATGGAGATATTTGAAGTCCTTTTATTCAAAGGTATTCAATTATTTTTAGAGCTATCATGCATGAGATTGATCTTAAAAGTTCTTTCTAAGCCACGGCATTGTCTGTGTATACAAATGGTATTGATTTTTGTGTTAATTTCATATGCCACCACTTCATCAAGTTCTTTCATGCGTTCCAATAGTTTCTTAGTGGATTATGTTGGGTCCCCTAAATATAGAATCATGTCATCTACAAGAGGGATTATCTGATTCCTTCCTTTTCAATTTGAATCCCTTTGATTTCTTTTTCTTGCCTAATGGGTTTGGCTAACACTTCCAGGACTGTATTGAATATCAATAGTGAGAGTGGGCATCCTTGTCTTGTTCTAGATCTTAGAGAAAATTTCCAACTTTTTCCCATTTAATAAGATACTGGCTGTTAATATGTCATAGGTTACCTTCATTATGTTGAGGAATGTTCCTTCTATACCTAATTTTCTTAAGGTTTTCATGACCAAAATATTGTATTTTATTAAATGCTTTCACTGCATCTTTTGAGATAATCATATGGTTTCTGTTCCTCATTTTTTTTAATGTTAAGTATCACATATATTGATTTGAAAATGTTGAATGATCCTTGCATATAAGAGATAAATCCCACATGGCCTGGGTGAGTGATCTTTCTGATGTTTGTTTGATTCAATTGGCTTGTTTTTTGTTGAGAATTTTTGTATCTATATTCATCATTCAGCCTGTCTGTATCTTTACCTAGAGAGTTTAGGCCATTTACATTCAAGGTTATTCTTGATAGGTAATGACTTGACCCTGACATTTTTCTGTAAATATTCCTATTATTTTCTCTGGATTTCTTTATAATTTGCTGGGAAATTTTCTACCTTCACATTCTTTCATAAAGATGTCTATCTTCTGTGTTTCTATGTGTAGCACATCCTTAAGCATCTTTTGTGAGGCTGGAAGGGTGGTGACAAATTCTTTCAATTTCTGTTATGGAAGGTCTTTGTCACCTTCATTCATAAATGAGAGCATGGCAGAGCACAGTATTCTGGGTTGACAGTTTTTTCTCTTAAGACTTGGACTATATCTCTCCATTCTCTCCTATCCTGTAGGGTTTCTGATGAGAAGTCAGCTGTGAATCTACCTGGACATCCTCTGAAAGTAATCTGGTATTCCTTTCGTACACATTTTATAATCTTTTCTTTATGCTTCACTGTTGACAGTTTCACCACAATGTGTTATAGTGAAGATCTTTTCTGGTCATTTCTATTCTATTAGGAGTTCTGTGTGCTTACTGTACTTGGACATCCCTTTCTTTCTCCAAATCTTCAAAGAAGATCTTTTCTGGTCATTTCTATTAGGAATTCTGTGTGTTTTCTGTACTTGTACATCCCTTTCTTTCACCAAATTGGGGAATTTTTCTGTAGTTATTTCACTGACTATGCCTCTCTTTTCATGGCTTCAGGACTTCCTAAGACCTGTTTATTGGTTGTTTGATAGTACCTATAAATCTCCAACACCATTTTAAATTTTTCTGATTCTTTCTTGTCTCTCTCTCTCTCTCTCTCTCTCCCCCACCTCTAGTTATTTATGTATTTATTTATTTTTTGGTCTGAATGAAAAATTTCCAAAGATTCATTTTCTTGCTTGGATATTCTTTCTTTTGCCTCTCCAAGTCTATTGTTTTGCTTTTCAATGCATTTTTATTTTATTTATTTATCCCTTTCTAATATTTTATTTTGATTTCTCTTTAAAATCTCAAATTCATGGAAAAATTTTCATTCATGTCATGTGTGAATTTATTTAAATTGTGTATTTGCTTCTGATTGCTTCTGAACAAACCTATGTTTACTCTTTTGAATTCTGTTTCAGGCATTTCCTCAATTTCTACATCTTGATATTCTAATATTGAAGTGCTGTTTCTTTGGAGGAGTCATGTTGTCTTCCTTATTCTTGTTTCTTGAATTTATGCATTCATTTTTTTAGGCATTTGTGGAGATACTTGTTGAATTTTTTCCTCTGATGAATTTTATCTTTGGACTTTGTCTTTGTGGCTTAGTTGAATATCTGTTCTTTCAGGACTAGATATAGCCTGGGAGCTCTGGGCAGTGTTCTAGGGTGGGGTGAGTATTGAGGGAGACACCCAAGTTGGGCATGGTAGATTTTATCTTTTTTATTAGAAGGGAGGGTTTATTCAGTTCTATTGGTGTAGTCACACACTCACCTCCTCTTTCCAAGGTGATCAATGTCGGTGTCAATCAAGACATACTAATCCACGCTGCCATAAGAACTGGACAAAGGATCTGTGCAGTCCTCAGTGTGAGCAAGGATCCATTGTAATAACCCACCCCAGTCAATCAGCGAGTTCTGAGCATGTGGAGCTGCTCACAGAGTTTGCCCAGAGACCTAGCTATACCCTACACCATCTTGCACTGTCACAGTGTTTCCACAGTCTCAGCACACAAGATTCCCCCAGTCCCAGATTATAGAGGATATGCAATACCCCACAAGTCTGTCGCATCCACCCACAGAGAGGCAAATACACTCCCAGAACCAGCTACCTGTGGGTTCTCTACCTAGGCAGTTTGAGCCCTACAGCTTGTGATATGTTGAGATGCTATGTGGGTCCTCAGCACCCTACCAATCCTCCCAGCGAGACTCAGGCATTCTTCTTGGCTGAGTGCACAGACACAAGCTGGTTGGTGCAGCTGCTACACATGTTCAAAATGGAATCCACCCTCTCTCAGTGTGTTGCCTGGCACCATTGTTGGGATGGTGGGGAGAGAGATACATACCCTGTTTTTCCCTCTATGTTAGCCTGTACCCTGTCCTCCACAGGGCTCCAAGCCAGACTCATGCCAAACACTCCCCACAACTATATTGCTAGTGGTATGGTCTGCTGCAGTCTGATCTCACCTCACTCTTCAAAGCTGCCGCTCCCTCAGGCTTTCAGCCCCTGGGGTCCTGTATTGTGTCAATGCTCATGCTGTGCATCCACACTCTCCACATGGAGCCACAGTGTCCCGCTTTTCTGTAGAATTTCTACAGAAGTTTTCTCCCTAACTTTCCCTGAGAACGCACTCTCTCCCACTTTTTTTTTTTTTTTGACAGGCAGAGTTAGACAGTGAGAGAGAGAGAGAGAGAGAGAGAGAGAGAGAGAGAGAGAAAGGCCTTCCTTCCATTGGTTCACCTCCTAAATGGCTACTATGGCTGGCGTGCTGTGCCAATCCAAAGCCAGGAGCCAGGTGCTTCCTCCTGGTCTCCCATGGGGTGCAGGGCCCAAGCACTTGGGCCATTCTACACTGCCTTCCTGGGCCACAGCATAGAGCTGGACTGGAAGAGGAGCAACCGGGACAGAATCTGGTGCCCCAGTGGGGACTAGAACCCAGGGTGCCAGCGCCTCAGGTGGAGGATTAACCAAATTAGCTGCTTTGCCAGCTTCTCTCCCACTTTTCAAAACCATTCTTCTACCCTAGAAACAGTAAACTCCCTCCCTATTCTGTCATCTGGGAATCTCCTCCCTTCCTCTGTTGCTCGGCCTTTGAAATAAACAAACATTTCAAACATTTAAAAAATCATGATTTTGTTGTGTTTGAGTGTCAGATAGAGAGACAGAGAGAGAGTATCTCCTACCCATTTGTTCGTTCACCCAAATGCAAATATCTCATGGGGCTGGACCTGTTTCAAGTAAGAGCCATGATTGTGAGTGAAGAACACAACGTAAGTCTCCCACATGGATGGCAGGGATTCAGTTACTCAAATCATCACGTGCTGCCTCCCTAGATGTGCATCAGTAGGAAACTAAAATCAAGACTAAGCAGGGACTTGAATCCAGGCACTCCAATTTGGGATGCATACATCCCAGATGGAATTTAGCCATTGAACCAAATGCCCACCTCACTTTTATTTTTTATGACAGCTACATTATTACTTCCATAATCCTGATTTATGATAAGGTCATCAAGTTAATAAAGTTTTACTGGAACTTGAACTACCTTTGGTATTTTGAAAAGGAACGACACATTTTTTACACTTTGATGGATCTGGGGATTATATGTTTTACAATATAGCTAATATTTCAAAAATTATATTTTTCAGTTCTCGAATTTCCATTCTTATTACTTTCCTGGGATTCCTTGTATTTCATTTATTATAAACATATTTCCCTTTATGATACTGAGCATAGTTATAGTATTTGCTTTAAATAGTTGCCAGTCTATTCTAACATCTAGGCTATCTGAACTTCGGTCACTGCTTACTGTGTTTTCTTTTAAGAATGGGTCATGTCTTGCTGATATTTTGGCATGTTGAATAACTTTGTATGGTACTTTGGACATTGGGAATGACATGTTGTTGAAAATCTCTTCTGTACGTTGATTTAATTTTTAAGCAGGATAAAATCAACCTATAACATTTGCTCCCTGTTTGGTGAGTGGCAGTTCAGATTTCAATCCAGTTGTTTTATCTGGGCTGTTCAAAGTCTGTTCCACTCATGCATCATCCAGGGCTAACCCAGATATTTGAGTAATGATTACACAACAGCGTAGTGTTCTTCCTCTTTGTCCACCACATTTCTGGGATTTCATTTTTATTTTCCCATAACTGTGCATGTTTTAAGGTCTATTCCTTAATTCCTTAAGTTAATATAACAATGGCTTATTCATTATAGCTTTTTTAAAGATTGATTTATTTATTAGAAGGTCAGAGTTACAGAGAGTGATCTTCCATCTACTGGTTCATTCCCCAGGTGGCCACAATGGCTAGGGCTGGGCCATGTTGAACCCAGGATCCAGGAGCTTCTTCCAGGTCTCCAATGTTGGCAGCAAGGGGTTAAGCACTCGAGTCATCCTCCAACACTTATCCCAGGACATTAACAAGGAGCTGGATTGAAAGTGGAGCAGCTGGGACATGAACTGACACTCATATGGGATGCCAGCATTGCAGGCAGCAGCTTTACCTGCTACACCACAACGCTGGCCCCTATTCATTACAGTTTTAACTACCATGAATTTTGCAGATTTGTGCCTCTTCTCATATTAAAAGCCACATAAAAAGAGAAATTTACCGAGTGTCAATTTTTTCTTCCGTGAATTAATGCCTTTCTGCCTTCTGCCTCCTTTTATCCCCCATTTTACTCTCTAAGGTCTTCAAATAAACCGTCTGTCCGCAAAGTTAGAGTTTCCAGGAAGGTTGTTGTGATAAGAGTTACTCAGCTAACCCACTAACAAATTCCTCAGATAATATTTGAAATGCAGATGAAGTTTTGTTATCTACAATTAATATCCATAATTGAATTAAAAGTTTATTTTTAATTATACTGAAAAGATTATTCCTCATATTCCAATACTATACACTCTATTGATAGAATTTAAGAGATTACTTTTAAATAAAATACTTTTTATAAACTAATTTCTAAAACATTAATTAAAAGATAATGTCCGTAGTTGTAATTTAAATGATTTATGATATGCTTCATTTGTAATCTACTGAATATAAAGGATTCAAAATCCTTCAAAGTATTCTTTTAATTTAATAGGAATGGGATTCGAATTCTTTTGGGGCATCTTTTGATATAGTCCCTCTGTAGAAGGAGGTATATTTTAAAATGTCTTGTTAAAATCACCAGTAAATAGAGCCACATAAAAATAAAAGAAGGACAAGAGACACATTTTAATGTAATTATTGATTAGCATGTGTTACTGTTACACATGAAGCTACTAGCATCCTTTACAAAATATGTTTGATTAATTTATTTCATACTTGTTTATATTTATATGTTTTCTCATAGCAAGTGAAAATATTTGAAATATTTGATGTAGGAAAGAAAGTTTTGTATTAAGTGTTGGTCACAAATGACCAGAATAGAAGATTTTAATGCTAACTTTAAATATTGAAGATGATAATTATTCTGCTTCTCTTTCTGACTAATAAAGTCTTTGCATAACCAAGTGTACTCTGGTGAATCAATTTAAAAAATGAATTGAACCCATGCCAAAACTAATAAATTGCTTGTATTTACCCACCATACATGTTTTGTTTTACTCCTCTTATTATATAATCACTATAAATATAAGTTATTTGTAATGTAAGACTTAAGTTATCTAGAAATCCATTACTATTCATGCTGATATCATTCATATAAAAGATTTCTGTGCAAGCTGAACATATAAATTTATTATTATATATAGAAGGCTAGTCATAAATCCTATATGTTTTTAGCTTCATGTTGAATTTGTATTTAGTGTACTCCCTAATTTAAATCATGTTCCATTCACAAAGATAAAACAAAACATTTTGTGGCATATATCATTAACTCACTTACTATCCTGATAATGTTAAATAAAACATTTTATCCTTAAACAGAAAACATCATATAAAACCAATGTAAAAGACAGTCAAAAACAATTGGTATTTATTTATTTTCATGATGTTCTCAATGTTAAATTTATACTTCTGAGCCAAATTTACATAAAAATTTGTTGTACATAGCACACATGGGAATGTGGTTTTAATACATTATTTAGTTTTGAAGTCAAACTGGAGAAGGGTATCGTTATTTTGCTTGCAGTAAGCAAAATCTCTTCTTAAAATATTTTGTTCCTGTAGTGTTTAAAGAATTTGTATTTATATTAAATCACAGTTGCAGATCAATATACACAGTTATATAATAATCTAATATTTTCACTCTGTAGATATTTATAGGTCTAGAAGATGTTGAAAACTAGGAGAGAACCAAAGTTATTCTTTTAATTGGATTTAACCTCTTGGCTATAAAACGACTCTTGGGATTGTATTTTCAAACAAGATATCAATGAGTTTAATTTATCTGTGAATATATTTTTAAGAAAATATATTTTAATACATAAAGAGGTACTGTAAAATACTTTTTTAGCCTCACATGATTATTCTTTTACTTTTTTTTTAACAGTAAGTACACTCTTCCAAACGTAAGAAAAGAAGTAATGAAGAGACTACACTTGACAGACCAGGTGGGCATATCATTAAAGCACAGAGAGCCCAATTTGCATTCAGACTGGAGTTTTTATGGATTTTGGCATGGGTCATCATTTCCCCAGCCCCCCTCCCCACATCTTCTTTCAGGGATATAGCTGGGGGGAGGGATTCCTGGTAATGGAATTCTTGAAATTTCTCCTAGAACTTTAAGCTTCCTTGAAATAGGACAGGGGGCCGGCGCTGTGGGCTCAACAGACTAATTCTCCGCCTTGCGGCACCGGCACACCGGGTTCTAGTCCCGGTCGGGGCACCGGATTCTGTCCCGGTTGCCCCTCTTCCAGGCCAGCTCTCTGCTATGGCCCGGGAGCACAGTGGAGGATGGCCCAAGTGCTTGGGCCCTGCACCCCCATGGGAGACCAGGAAAAGCACCTGGCTCCTGGCTTCAGATCAGCGTGATGCGCTGGCCGCAGCGTGCTGGCCATGGCGGCCATTGGAGGGTGAACCAACGGCAAAGAGGAAGACCTTTCTCTCTGTCTCCCTCTCTCACTGTCTACTCTGCCTGTCAAAAATTAAAAAAAAAAAAAAAAAAAAAAAAAAAAAAAAAGAAAGAAAGAAAGAAAGAAAGAAATAGGACAGGGAAGAGTCCCCTAAGCTGCCACCACCAGAGGTTTGGGACCCACTTAACCAGATTATCAAACAAAAGATATGTGATCTCTGGTCAGTTTTGCTTCTACCTTTCTTTCCTCATTCAAACACACAGAGGCCCAACCAACAAGATTTTCAAACAAGGACGAGCCTTTGATGTGTAAATGCTAGTTTGCTACCAAGACTTGCTTTACATTTCTTCCCTCATTCAATCACACAAAAATACCAGTTTTCATTTGGCCCCTCTCACACATAGGCTAATGTCTACTCAGATATGTTAACACATGCCCCCCCTCCTTAAGAGAAGTAATGCATAATCTTACGGGGGTAGTGTGGGTGAAGAGATGGTTATAGGCATTCTTCTCTTGCTGTCTGTCTTACGGTGCTCAGAAATGGCCCAGGAAACATTGTATTCCTTGCTTAAGACAACTGGTCATTTTGTTCAATGGGACAGATTGGAATTCTTGCCTCACAACCTTCTGGAACTAAGTAACTTTTATTCTGTTAGAGACAAAACTGAATGAATGCATTAAAGATGGATGGTATAAAAAGAAACAGTAAGAATATGGTAGCCACAGAGCCAAGGAAAGACAACCACCAGCATTTCCATGACCCAATGCTGGGCTAGAAATTCCGACCCTGTTTGACTTGGTCCTGGGGTTTTCTGGCCTTGTCTGAGAAATGGTTAATATGGTTTTGTGCCTGTTCTGTTTCAGTGGCCCCAAAACAGCATTTTTCATGGAGACTGACACAGATCATCCCTTGGGCAGCAGTTAGCCTGTCTTACTGCCTTCCTGTTTTGATGGACAAGGTTTTGCAACCCTAGTGCAGGGACCCTAGTCATAACAGCATTTAACTGGGAAAAGGCTGTGTTTTCTTCTTTCCCAAAGCAGAGGGATTTGTTTTGTCTTGCTCTTGAGAGCCTGATACAGGAACTTCCTTACATTTCAGGATCCATAATTAGTTAGTCTGAGAAATGCCTACTGTCTTATGGTTGTAGGAGTTTAGATGTTGCTGCACGACCTGTAAACTCTCTGAGACCAGTCTTCATTACCTGGTGCTTAGATTATGCCCCATATAATTAACTTACCAGCTGGATAGCTGTGATTTTTCCTCATACACCTGGTAGCCATGGTCTGCTAGGAAGTTAAAGGTATTACTTAAGTTTCACGACCAGAGTCTCGCACTGAAGAGACAGGTTTAAGTTCCCCATAAGGGCCTATCCAAACAGGTGCAGAACTGTCCAAATTAGCTGTCACTGTAAAGCCTGTTTATTAACCCATTTACATATGATTTTTAGCCTCTTTGTTCAACGATGTTCATATGCTGGTGTCATGCGCTAAACCTATATAGGTCAGTCACAAAAACAAAAACCTTGACGAAAAGAATTAACACATGACACCAGCATATGAACGTCGTTGAACAAAGAGGCTAAAAATCATATAATATTGCTATCTGGACTTCTAAGATAGAAGAGCTAACTTTACTTTTAAAGAAAACTTTTATTTAATAAATATAAATTTCAAAAGTACAACTTTTGGATTATAGCAGGTTTTCCCCCCATAACCACCCTCCCAGCCACAAACCATCCATCTTCTATTCCTTCTCCCATCCCATTGTTCATTAGGATTCATTATTAATTATCTTTATATACATAAGATCAACTTAGTATATACTAAGTAAAGATTTCAACATATTGCACCCACACAGACACACAAAGTATAGAGTACTGTTTGAATAGTAGTTTTATCGTTAATTCACATAGTACAACACATTAAGGACAGAGATCCTGCATGGGGAGTAAGTGCAGAGTGACTCCTGCTAACTTTAAAATAATATCTTTCTAATTTCATCCAACCTTGTGGGGAGCAACTGGGAGCAACTCGGACTAGACTAAGTTACTGGAATTAATTCTATGCATCTGCTCTCCCACAATATGGCGCTGGGAAGGGAGAAACAGCTTCTGCACAGCTGCCTCCAGTTCAACCAATAAACTGTAGGACCTGCTCCTGATTGGAGGAGAGCAGCGTACTCGGCGTGTGGGCAGCAGAGTTGGGATTGGTGGAAGGACTTTAAAGGAGGAGAGAGACAACATGCACGAGGAACATCTAAGGGGAACACCTGTGCAGCCCCCGAGAGAGCCGGCCGGCGGTGTGCCGCTCCCCCGCGGAAGTGGGGAATGTGGCCAGGGGGAACCGCCCTTCCACGGAGGTGGAAGGGACAGTAGCCAACCCGGGAAGAACCAGCAGCAAACCCGGGGAGGGCCGAGCAGACGAAAGAACAGCGCAGGGTCCTGTGTCGTTCCTCCACGAAGAGGGGGAGCGACATAATGGTGCCGTGACTCAGATATGAAGCCTAGGCAGGATCCTGTGTCGTTCCTCCATGAAGAGGGGGAGCGACAAACCTAATCTCATTCAGTATTCAACTTCCACAAACCTTCTACAACATACCTAGTCCTTCAGTTTCTCTTTCAAACCAAAAAACATAACTTTTTAAATGTAGAAGCAGCAACACTTTGTTAAAATATATAGCTCCATAAATATACCTGCAAATATTGATGCTCACAACAGCTCAGCAATTACAGCATGCTTTTTAAAAGAAGATTTATTTGTAAGTTGAAGCTAAAGAGAGAGAGGGAGACACGCAGGCACACACACACACACACACACACACACACAGAGCGATAAAATCTTCCACCCACTGGTTCACTCCCCAAGTGCCTGCAACAATCAGAGTAGAGCCAAACAAAAGTCAGAATCCAAACTCCATTCAGGTCTTTCACTTGCATGGCAGGGGTCCAAACACTTTGATCATTGTCTGCTGGTTTTCTAGGCCATTAGCAGGGAGCTGGGTCAGAAGTGGAGTAGCCAGGACAGAGACCTGTGCCCATAGGGGATGCCAGCATTGTATGGTGGCTTTACCCACTACACGACAACGCCAGTCCTGATTTATAGCATGTTAGAAGTCACAGCAGAGTTCCAGGCTTTCATGCTTTCAGGCTGGGGACCTACATTGGAGGTTCATGTTGATCGGAGAACTCTGAGTCTAACAAGATATATATTGGCCCCATTCTAGAATAGAGGGACCTTAAATAGATGGACAGAGACATTTTCATAATTTGGTGGGGAAGAAAATGGGAACCTTTTGGGTCAGAGGTACCATGAGGCCCACTCTTGCTAATCTAGAGAAAAAAAATAAGAGGGAGTTGGAAAACATGACTCTGTAGGGAATCTGGCTGGTGGTAAAAACATGGTTTAAAATGTTGGGTCTGGCACTGTTGTATAGTGGATAAAGCCACTGCCTGTGGCACCAGCAACCTGTATGGGCACCAGTTTGAGTCCTGGCTGCCCCATTTCTGATCTAGTTCCATGCTAGTGTGCCTGAGAAAGCAGCAGAGGATGGCTCAAGCACTAGGATCCCTGCACCCATGTGGGAGACCTGAAAGAAGCTTATGGCTCTTGGTGTTGGACTGGCCCAGGTTCAGCTGTTGTGGCCATTTGGAACGTGAACCAGGAGTTGGAAGATCTCTCACTCTCTCTGTTATAATTCTGCCTTTCAAAAAATAAATCTTTTAAAAATCCTTTTTAATAGTAATTAAAATAAAATAAAAAAATAAATTAACCATATTATGAACAGTCCTTGCCAGTGGTTTTTTTTTTTTTTTTTTTTTCAAAATAGCAGCAAAAAAGGTAACAGAAATGAGGCTGGTAGCATCCTTCAGCAGGGATGGCCTGGCTGAGACTAGGTGATAGACTTTGGCAGCCAAACAGTTGCAACATTCCTCTCATTTCTCAACATTTGAGATGAAGGAGGCAGCTTGTGCAGGGACCCTAGGCAGAAAAGGCAAGATAGGGAGGGCCAAGAAGGCATTAAGTAGCATTTGAAACTCAATAAGTTGGCCTGTCTCTTCTAGGATACTCCTCCTGAATGAATGTGGCAAAGAGACTGGGGCTGAAAGAAAGCAGGGAAAGGCCAAGGTAACCAGATTGAAAGAAAAGGGGCAAGCCTGTATCTCCACGAAATATTGGCACTACACAAGGCAAGGGAATAGGTAAAAGAAGGCTAGACGTAGAGTATTCCTCACTGCTCTCATTCTTTCCTGGCTGGCTCTTTATGCAAGTCTTTATGCAAGAAAGAATTCAGTCACGAGGCAGAGAACAGCAATAAGCGTGCTAGACAATTTAACGAAAAGAAGTAGTAGAGAGTACACATGACAGACTGGGTGAAAATCAAGCGGGAACCTCAGTAAAGGACTAAGCTCCATGATCATCCTTTAAAAAGAATTTTGGTCATTGTGGGGGACAGATCTGCAGGTTTCTGCTTTATTTAGATAAGCAGATGGTAAATCGCTGTTACATTCAATTAGAAGTATTCCTTATATATGAAGCGTGTGCGTGCGCACACACATACATACACACACTATGTATTATAAAACAGCTATTATCAGAACGATAATACCAGGTATTTTATAATAAAAATAGAACACAGCCAAAATTTGGGATTGGCTCCAATAATAACCAATTAAGAAGTTTTCAAACCCTAACAATAAAGGGAGCCCAAAGAAAAGCCAGTGCTCACAGTAAAGTCAGAATTCCTGAAGTCCAAGAAAGCCAGAATGTTGTGGTAGAATATCAAGGTGAAGGGAGCTACATGGGCAGAAAGCTTTACAGATCTATGAAGCAGAATCTCAAATATGTGGCTGATAACTGGTCTGCATGAGTGTGGGATAAAATCTTAGGAGGCTAAAATTCAATAAATAAGCAAGTCCTGGATTCATTAAGGACTAAGAACAGTTTGTGTTGCTACCAGCCAGAGTAGCGACTTCATGAGTCATCTGGTAGATTATGTAAGAGGGTTTGAACTAGACATCAGGCTGAATTAGGCTTAAACTAATGGCAGCTGCATAGTCACCCCCAAAAAATTCCAAGTATGAGTAAAGTAGATCAAAAGAAATTCAGGTCACATAATAGCATGGGATCCTCACTGTTGAAAACTCCTTGTCATTATTTTCCTTCTTTCATCAAGATTTCTGGACTTTGTGATTCCTAGTCTGAACTTAATTGAATGTTTTATGTTCAGTTTTTGTGGAAACCTGATATTATTGAATATAAGAACCTAAATGATCTAAAAAAATAAAGAGAAATGTTTTTGTTGGGGGGGAGGAGAAAAAAGAGAAACTGTTTCCTCTGTGGTTAAGGAAGGTCACAGGAAGGTTGCTATGTGGAGTCTTTGGCCCTGACCATCGCATCTTAGCCTCCTTTGAAATTCTCTGGGAATGGCACCAAGTAGCAGCTGTGGAGATTTCAGAACTCATGCAGGCTTGGGAAGGAAAGAATCAGTGGTTACTATGAAGGAATGACTGTGTCACTTTTTAGAAACCCATGCAGACTCAGCATTTTGCTGAGGCACTATGGAGAATGAAGCTTGTCACTTCCCATATCACTGCTTCAGTAAACAGTAAAACTGAATTTCCAAGCAGGCCATTAAAGAGGAGGCTAAGAGTTGTATGCAATTCCAAAACATTAAAATGAAGAAATGTTCTCCTAATCACAAATCTTTCAAAAAATTATCACTATTCTTCAATTTTTGAAAAATGTTGATTTTATTTATTTGAAAGAAGAGTGATAGAGAGAAAAAGACACGGAGCAAGTAATCTGTTATCCACTGGTTCACTCCCCAAATGGCCACAATAGCCAGGGTTGGGCAGGCTGAAATTATGAGTCTGGACTTCCATCCAGGTCCCCCATATGGGTGGCAGGGCCCAAACACGTGGGCTCCCTTCTGCTGCCTTCCCAGGATCATTAGAAGGGAGCTGGACTGGAAGTGGAATAGTGGATACTTGAACCTGCACTCTGCTATCCAATGCTGGCATTGCAGGTGGTGGCTTAAACTTCTGCGGAACAATGCTGGCTTAATTTGCTCAATTACAGATTGCAAGCAGTAAAAGTTAATTATGGCATTAGTGAGTAGGGAAATCAAAGAAATTTGGGAGCAGGATTGAAGGTAAAATTAACAAAGATTTGGAGAAAATACCCCATAGAGTACAATTAAGAAATGGCAAGTAGATTAAAATAGCTGGATTGTAAAAGCAGAGACTAGCTTTGATAGTTAGGTTGTGATTAGGAATGAGATCTATCTTGAGTGGGCAATGGGGAGCCCTTAAACTTTATACATCTAGAGAATGAATACTGTGATGGAAACAAAATTTTAAAAGATTGTCCTTTTCTGGGAATACAGTTAAAATTATACCTTAGAGATGCTAGAGATGAGGAGCTAGGAGATAATCTGCTTCTGTGATTTTTAAGGACCCCCAGCTGTTTGAATATATAAAATGTACTGCAGAGAAACATTTTAAAATACCTTCACAAAATAACTGACAACTCAGTGAATTCTTGGCCTTCATATATGAGAAAATAATGTACTTAATCAAAAGTTCTGGCCCCAGAATTCTAAGATATTATCAAGGTCCACAACCAAATTAAACTGCCAGAAATTGAATCATGGAAGCCATGGTTGTAAAATTTAACTTTAACCACATCAATATTCCTAGATCAAAATAAGCCAAGATAAATTATATTTAGGAATATTTAGAAAAATATTTGAGTAATGATTCTATTACACAGGGAATAACATCTTATGAAGCCAGAAGCATAAATATATAAATCACCTCCTAGAGCAAGGCAACTTTTTGTTCATTAAGGTTGAGAATGGCCTATTTTAACAAAAGTAAACCTCCCAGGATGACTCTGATGCATAGCAATGCTTCAGACAATATTACCCAAATTATCTCATTATTATAAAAAGATGTCAGAAATAAAATGTGACTTTTAATGTTGTCTCTTGCTAGAATTTTTGAATATATGCCCTATAAGAATTAAAGATAAATATTAACTTCTGTGTAGAGTCATCAGTAGATCACTTGCAAATTACCTCATTGATCTCTACATTGAGTGAAAGTGAAGCAATCTATTTTTTGTCATATAAGCCAGTGCCATGAGTAATACATTTTATTTTGATACAGTCTACTCTTTATATTTTACAAATGATCCACCATAGGTAATTTCAGGTTGAGACATGAGAACAGAATACATAACATATTATTCACAATCATTAGCAGTAATCCCATACTCTGTAAGAATCTGAATGTTATAGAAGAATTTGGTCTATCTCCTTAAAATTACTGAGAAAACAATTGTGAAAAACTAATTTGGAGATCAGCATATGTGAATTATAATAGCAGAAATTATGAAAAAAACAAATGGACCTCTGATGTTACAAACCATTTGTTTGATTTTAATTTCTTAGATCAAAATAAGTTGTTTACAAATTAACTGAGACAGAAGTTAGGACAAATGGCAGGACATAAAGGAGATCATTTCCAAGGACTAGACAGGAATAGGAAAAGGAAACAACACTTTTTACTAGAAAACTAAAAGTGAAGAAGTGTGACTTTATCAAAAGTAATTGAAATAAGGAGAAGGAGAGTGGAGTTTCTAATGTTTTCATGTAACTGCCTATTACACATCCATATACCATATCACCTTGCAAGAAGGACAAAGAAATTAATAATGATCAGTTAGAAAAAACATTCCAAAGCTATATTCCTTTATGCCATGATTAACTGGTTTTATTTATTTGCATTTTAGTGATTCACTTAATAATTCATCTTTAGTCACTAAATGTTTTGCAAAAAGACATGTAAAATCATGAGTGAAGCTTTATTAATATATGAAATACATTTTCAAGCATATGAGACAATGATTGGAAGAAAAATATACGTGACAAATAAAGTGTACCATGGTAATATTTAGACATATACATAAGAATTCAGTGAGCCAAGAAGTGTGTTTTTTTTTCACTGTTGTATTAGCAGCATTCTTAACACTGTACTTACTCAAAATGTAGTAAACCACCAGTGAATGTTCAGTGAAATAATGAGAGAAGGTAAAAAGTGAAAGATTGTTAAAGAAGCATTGTTGTTTTAATCCAGATAAAAAAAAAAAAAAACAATGGCCAAAAATAATAGATAAACAAAGAGATAGAGAGTGCTTCTTTTATTAAAATTATTTTTGAGGAATACAATTTGCATAAGCACAACTTTAGGAATATAGTTACTCTTCCTAGTATATCTGCCCTCCCACCCACACCACCACCACCACTCCTCATCCTCCCTTGCCTGTCCTGTTCTACGTTAAGATTCATTTTCAAATAACTTGAACACAGAAAACCAACTCTATACTAAGTAAAGATTTCAACAATTTGCACACACACACACACACACACACATGAACTGAGAACTAGTTTTACAGTTAACTCTCATAATACAACTCATTGAGGACAGGGGGAGTTAGTAAACAATGACTCCTGTTGTTAATTTAACAATTAACATTCTTATGTATGATGTCATTGACCACCTGAGGCTCTTGACATGAGCTGCCTAGGCTATAAGAAGACTCTGAGCCTACAAACTCCATGAGTATTTGTATAAGGCCATAAGCTAAGTGGCAGTTCTCTCCTCCATTTAGAGAAAAGTACATCTTTCTTTGATGGCCACTTCTTTCTGCTGGGGTCTCACTGAGATCTTTCATGCAGAACATGTTTTGCCACGGTGTCATGGCTTTCTATGCCTAAAATGTTCTCATGGGTTTTTCAGCCAGATCAGGAAGCCGTAGGGTTGATTCTGAGGTCACAGTGTTATGTAAAGTGATTGTCATTCTATGAAAGAGCACTTCTATGGCCGGCGCCGCGGCTCACTAGGCTAATCCTCCACCTAGCGGCGCCGGCACTCCGGGTTCTAGTCCCGGTCGGGGCGCCGGATTCTGTCCCGGTTGCCCCTCTTCCAGGCCAGCCCTCTGCTGTGGCCCGGGAGTGCAGTTGAGGATGGCCCAGGTGCTTGGGCCCTGCACCCCATGGGAGACCAGGAAAAGCACCTGGCTCCTGGCTCCTGCCATCGGATCAGCACGGTGCGCCGGCCGCATCGCGCTGGCCGCGGCGGCCATTGGAGGGTGAACCAACGGCAAAGGAAGACCTTTCTCTCTGTCTCTCTCTCTCACTGTCCACTCTGCTTGTCAAAAAAAAAAAAAAAAAAAAAAAAAAAGAAAGAGCACTTCTATTTGGTATTGAATTTCCAGATCTAATGAGGAAAAGACATGAAGGTTGATGGTGTAAATATTGGACAGGAAGAGGCATAAGTCATATTTGAAGATGAAGTATTGACATATACAAAATATTAAGTATTTATATAAAATCTCTACTAAATTTAAGTTTTTAATATTTGTGGAATATAAATTCAATATTTATAAATTATGTAAATTACAAATGACATTTAAAATTTTTAAGAGCATGATAAAATATTTATAGATAAATGCAAAGAATACTTTGCAAACTTCTGTACAAATAAATTTTAAAACATCAGAAAGATAATTTTTTTGAAAACCAAAATAAATGTAGCAATGTACTAATTCCACTGATTCGAAGATTAAGATATCCTTTCTTTGATTTATAAAAATATATGTAGAAAATCAAGTAAACTGGAATAATCAAGGCTATGTTTGGAAAAGAACAATTGAAGGACTTACATTATCTGATTTTAATACTATAAAGTCACTAAAAATTAAGACAGCATGGTGTTGGTATATCATAATCAGTTACACAGTTTAACAGAATATGAAGTTCAGAAGTATATCCATATATCATCAGTAACTTTTCAGTAGTCCAGCCCTGGCTATTGTAGACATTTGAGGAGTGAACTAGCAGATATAAAAATAAATTTTAAAACTTTGTTTAAGGAAATGGCCCTGAAAATGCCTATTTTCTACTACTTCCCTGTAGCTTACAATGCAATATTTGAATTTGTTTATATATATGCACAGATCAAATCAGGGTTAGCAATATTTTCCTATTTTTGACATTGCTTTATGATTGGAGCACTGGTGCTCCTTTCTTCCTCTCACTTGCTAACAAAATACATGGCCATTTAAAATTTAGTATTTTAAAATTAATTATAAATTGAAAATGACATTTCAAAAAATCACTGCACTGTGTTATGTAACATTAAGTATTTATTGCTTTGTTCTAACTCCGATTCTGATTTGTTTTCCATTGTGCAAACTCCCTCTACACTCCTGATAGCTACTAGCCTCTAGTATTCACTAATTTGTTCTAATATTGAGTAGTTTTAGCTTCTACATATGAAAAAGACATGTGGTATTTCTCTTGTGCTTGGCCTGTTTCAATACTTCATATCCATTTTGCTGCCAATAACAGATTTCCTTCTTTTTGTGGCTAAGTAATGTTTTGCTGTGTGTGTATGTCTGTGTGTGTGTGTGTGTGTGTTTGTGTGCCATGTTTTCTTTATTCATTCTATTGTGAATAGAGCTGAATGAACATAATGGAGCAGGTATTTCTTTGATACTGTGATTTCATTTCTTTTGGAGATATATCCAATAGTGGGATTACGTGATTATCTGAAAGTTCTTTTCTGATAATAAAATCATCATACTGTTTTCCATAGTGGCTGTACTAATTTATAGACATCGTGTAAAAGTTTCCCTTTCACTACATACTCACTAACATTTGTTATTTTCCATCTTTCTCATCAAAGCTATTAAAATGGGGTGTAGTTATATCTCATTGTAGTTTTGATTTGCATTTCCCTAATGGCTAGTGGAATTCACCACTCTTTCATGTATTTGTTGACCAGCTGTATTTACTCTTTTGAGAACTGTCAATTCAACTTTTTTACTACTTTACTGCATTTTTTTTAGTTTCTTTTTTGAGTTCTTTATATATTCTAGATATTAGTCTTTCATTAGATAAGAAGCCTGCAAACATTTTCTTCCATTTTGTTTCTGTTGGGTGTCTTTGCACTCTCTACATTGTTTCTTTGGCTAGCAGAAATTTGTGAATTTGAAATAAACCTGTCTGTTTAGTTTTGCTTCTGCTGCCTGCACATTGGATATCTTATCAAAAAAGTCATTGTCTTGAAGTGTTTCCTCTATGTTTTCTTCTTACAATTTCATAGGATCAAATATTACATTTAAGTCTTTTTATTCATCTTGAGATGATTTTTACAGCCGGCGCCGCGACTCACTAGGCTAATCCTCCGCCTTGCGGTGCCGGCACACCGGGTTCTAGTCCCGGTTGGGGCGCCGGATTCTGTCCCGGTTGCCCCTCTTCCAGGCCAGCTCTCTGCTGTGGCCAGGGAGTGCAGTGGAGGATGGCCCAAGTGCTTGGGCCCTGCACCCCATGGAAGACCAGGATAAGTACCTGGCTCCTGCCATCGGATCAGTGCGGTGCGCTGTCCACAGCGCGCTGGCCGCGGCGGCCATTGGAGGGTGAACCAACGGCAAAAGGAAGACCTTTCTCTCTGTCTCTCTCTCTCACTGTCCACTCTGCCTGTCAAAAAATAAAAAAAAAAGAGAGATGATTTTTATACATGGTGAGAAGTTGGAATCTAACTTCAGTTTTGTACATATTTATATCCATATTTGCCAGCACCATTTACTGAAAAAACTAGTCTTTCTCCAACATATATTCTTAGCACCTTTGTCAATAGTAAATGGGGATATATTAATAATATATTTTATAATCACTGAATTTTAAGGAATATCACTGTTGTTTCCATAACTCTATCCATGTCTTGCAGTAACATATATGTACTGTACAAGACAAAAAATGGTCCTAGATTTGCACATGGTTTGTGTATTGCAACATTTTCTTTACCAACATCAATACCATGATCACCAATTTGCCTAAACAATGCCTAACCCTGGAATAATCTTGTTGCAGTCTCAAAAAGCCAAAACATTTTGCCAAGGTGTTACACTCAAAGATGTTATAATTTGATTTATTTTTGTAATATCAAAACCAAATATAATAAATGGTAGTTGTTCAATGTAACTTCTGTAACAGGTATAATTTGTCCAAATTTAGCAATATATACATTAAAATTTTATCTGTGGTATTTTTTCACTTCATTGTTTAATGAAGTCTATAATCTTATTTTGAATTCTCCATTTCATGTTGTGATAATTAAAAATTTTTTTTAATTAGGTCTTATAATCATAGTAACTATTTGGTAATTTCAGAATCAAATTTCAAATTATTTGTAGTGGGGCCAGTGCTGTTGCATAGCAGGTAAAGCCACCACCTGCAGTGCTGGCATCCCATATGGGTTCCAATTCGAGTCCCAGCTGCTCCACTTCTGATTCAGCTTTCTGCTATAGGTTTGGAAAGCTATAGAAGATGGCCCAAGTCTTGGACCCCTGCACATGCCAGGAAGAATGGGAGGAAAGTCCAGAGTCCTGGCTTTGGATAGGCCCAGATCTGGCTGTTGAGGCCATCTGGGGAGCGAACCAGAGTTTGGAACATCTCTCTCACTCTGCCTCTGCCTCTCTGTAACTCTGCCTTTGAAATAAATAAATAAATAAATAAATCTTTAAAAAATAAAAAAAAATGTACTTAGCTTAGAAATTTTTTATAAATATATTACAAATTGGATAAAAATTCTGTTTTCTATCTATGTGCTCTTAATGCAGTAAGAAATCTTATTATTACTATTAACTAAATAATGAATGAAATACTACCTCTTTTATGAACATCATGTAAATTTCAATATAAGTATTAACTTGTATTTGTTGAATTACTGATTGCTTGGCATTTATTCAATAGTTTTTATTTTCTATTTTTAGTAACTGTGTGTGTATGTGTGTGTTTCTATGTACAAATTCGGATACTTTGTTTCCCTGTTTTCAAAAATACAAGTGGTGATCTCTTGGATGGTTTTCTAGTTTTTTAAAAAAATTTCAAACATTGTTGTCCTTTTTTTCTTTTTCTTAATATGTATTAATTGTCTTATCCTCTGATCTAAGTGTATCTTAGGATATATCTCATGTCTTGAAGCAGTGTCTGTCTCAGCAGTATTGGAACTGCCCTTATGACATGCCATTCCATTGCAACAACTTTTATTTTGAGGAAATGGAGTAGGAGATATGGAGTGGTCCCTGGTATGCCTGAATAATGCTACTAGGGACAGAAGTTTAAGCTACACTTTAATCTGGGTAAGTATTAACTGTATTAACTGTTTCACTTCAATAAGGAGAGCTCCTGAAAGTACCTCCACACAGAATGTGTGCATGGATATGCATTTATGTGTGTAATATTTGGGACAATTTGATGTGTAAGACCATGAGAGAGGCTTTTATTGCATGAGATTAAGTAGGACACTGTTTTGTCATAGAGCCATACGCTGATAATCTGTATTTAATTTAAAATATTCTTTGTTTCCTATTTATAATAATGATTCTGTTAGACTTCTGAGTTAGAGAATTCAGTATAAATAAAATGATTATAATATAATAATTAGACACTGGAGAGGGTAGTCATGCAACTAAAAGAATCCTTTTCATAAAAATGTTTTTTTAGGATACTTTTGTTAAATTATATGATTATATTACTCATAATAATTAATATTGCTATATAATATTATAATTACTGTAATTATTATATACTATTATATATTTTTATATTAGAACAAATATATTGACAATATACATCACGAAGTTCCAGTGTCTTATGAAAATTGAATAAGATTATTCAGAGATGGGGGAGCAGGGATGGGAAGGACTCTGAAGTCAAACAAGTATAGCAATTGCTGATTTCTCTCCCATTCAATAATCCCAAAATGTATTACATATGCAAATTGTTAAAATGAATGAAAAGAAAGATTAATGATCTTGATAATCGAATATTTTGGGCTAATATTTTTTCACTATAATTATACATTAAGCAATTTCATTTTCTTTCCAATTGCAAGATGAAAGTGAAAATCTGCAGCAATATAAATTTGACAATATGTTCAAGAGAAGGCAGAAAGAGAAGAACAATGCTGCACGCTGATTGAAGGCAATTCTTTTTCTTACTGGCTGGGTCATAATGCATAATTTAAAAAAAATTAAGGAGTCATTCTTTATATAAATAAGCAGTTCATCCTGGATCATTTAGATCCCAGGAATAGCAAAACCGGTTTGACATTTTTAAATAATATATCTTGGCAGAGAAAAAGGGGCTTTCAAACATGCCCTAGCATCTGCAAGCATTTGCTGCTTTAGAATAAAAGTCAAACACAATCTCAACAAGTGAATCGATGTGAGTTGTCTGTGCTGTGCTTGGAAATGCCATGCAAAATTGATGACAAGATTTCTGACCAATATCTATTTTGGACGATATTTTGTCAAGGCACTCCGACTTCAATGTAAGGGTTCCTTGATCTGTGTGACAGATGGTTCATCTGAAATTAAAAACGAAATATCAATTTCTGACTTGTATACATTGTTGTCTCCATACTCATCGCAATGAACCTGCTTGCCAGTTAAAAAAAATCATAGATATCTCTTTGAAAATCAACCATGAAAAATATAACTTCAGTAGGCATAATCCATGATAAAACTGTGGCTTACCTTATCTAGTTCTTTACTGTCTTCATTTCCAGTGATAATCAGGAAGATAGCAATTATAGTCAAAGGGTCTTGATGATTTGGATTAGCTCATCAGGTTTGAAAAAGTGAAGTCATGGCCTTAATTCTTCCCTAGCTCACTATTTAGAGTGTGGAATTCATGTTTGTTATCTTGTTTCAATTGGAAAAAGGCTTTCTCTTGAATGTTTTGGTCTTTTTTATGGAAATATGATTATTTTTTCATATATATTGAATTAAATTAAAGGAACTACATTCAAATAGCAATGTAGAGGGTGCTTGCCTAAATTAGTTTAATTGCACATGCAATGATAATCTAATGTTGGAGATGTTTGATTCCTAAAGAACACTGTATTCAATTATTTTATTTGCTTGGTAATTCTGTAGCTGAGATGTCTACTGACAGTATGATGATTTCAATCATATGCAGCAATAGTAAGTAATTGTACACCTTGCTCATTCTCTATATTGTCAGGCTGATTAATACAATTTCTTGCTATGCCTCTTACCCTGTTTTCCACTAGCAGTATAATTCAGATATATTTTCCCTATAGAGTATAAGAAGCAATTTGCATCAGAAGAATTTTCATACTTCTTCCTTCCACTGCACTCAGGCTGTCTTCTTGACTGTCAAGTGGAAGCTTTTATTAATTGTTTATTATCTATAGTAAATAAATTATCATTCCATGGTTATGAAAAATTACTTAAGAAAAATAGGGATGATAGATGTACATAGACCAAGTGTTTACAGTTGCCCATAATTTTTCTTCATTGTTTTGACCAAACGAATCCTTAGTAAAGATTATCTGCTCACTACAAACCTTTGAACTCTGCTTGTCATCAAGACCCAGCAAGAACTGAAAGGCAGTATGTGCCTCTTACCGGTTTATTTTGGAACTCTAACCATAACAAGACACATTTGCCCTCAAGCCCTGCTGGCCATTTATCTTGCTTTTATGGGTTCCACTTGCCCATAGAAGCTTTTGCTGAAACATGGCCTACTGCTCTCTACCTATGGAAGAAAATCTTCTCTGTTCGATGTTGAGATTCTTGCAGATTTCTGGTATCGAGGTGTTCTCTCTATTGAAATAGTCTTATTTTTAAACAAAGTCTCTCTTCACCTAACTTTAGATTTTAGTGTATTTGACAACATTAAATAAAGAAATTAGAGTAAAAATAAGAGTATATGAAATATTTGAAGTCTCAGCAATTTTATACAAACAGATTTGAAGCTTATGCTACAAGTAATGGGAGCTTAGATAATTCAGACCAATTTTTTTACTGAAAATATTTACAAAAGCTTGAAAAAATTAAAATCTTTTTAAAAGATTTATTTATGTATTTGAAAGTCAAAGTTACACACACACACACACTGAGAGAGAGAGAGAGAGAGAGAGAGAGAGAAAGAGATACATATTCATCCACTGGTTCACTTCCCAGATGACCGCAAGAGCCAGGAGCTTCTTCTAGGTCTCCCAAATGGATGCAGGGGCCCAAGTACTTGGACTATTTCCCGCTGCTTTTCTCAGGCCATTAACAAGGAGTTTGATCAGAAGTAGAGCAGACACAGATAAGAAGCAGAGCAGACAGGACTGGAACTGACACCTATATGGGATGCCTGCATCTCAGGCAGGGGCTTTACCTGCTATGCCACATCACTGGCCCCCAAATTAAAATATTTGAAGCACTTCAAATGTCCATGAAATAGTGAATATCCCCTCACACCTCACACTGAGATCAGAAAAATATTCAGTTTTAATATTCAGGAACACAATAGCGTAAAGTTGTCAATTTACTCTAAATTCCTAAAGACTCTAAAAGTTGTGTGTGTGTATGTGTGTGTGTGTATTGGATAAACTGATTCTAAAATGTATATTTAAATATGAGGTCAATCATACTAAAATAATCTTAAAATTTTGAAAGTAGGATAATTTTCTTAGCTACATGTCAAACTTAGCATAAATTTCCAGTTGTTATATATAATGTGTTACCCTAAGATTTCTTAAATTGATTAGTGGAATAGAAAATAGTATCTACTAAAAAACCCACAAATATATGTCACTGGATTTACTGCAAAAGTTGGAGCTGCATAATTGTGAGAAAAGAATAAATGATGATGGGTAATTGTTTTTCTCAATATTAAAAATATTGTGATAACATCTCTATATAAAATCATTTATACTTTAATTACTATCCTATTGTCCTCTTGTGAAACAGAATAGTTTCCAGATAAATGTGTAAGAAAAATTTTTATAAGCAAAGGGAAGGAATCTTTGTTTCTCAACATAATGTACCAATCACAAAGGAAAACATTAATAAATATGATTATACTGAAATGGAAACTTCCATTCAAGTAAAGAGATAATTAAAAAAGTAAATTCACATGTCAGAATTGAAAAATGTATTTGGAATTATAGAGTAATAGAAAGTTTACCTTGAGAATATATAAGTCTATAAATCAATTATAAAAATAATGCAACTCTTAGAAGGAATATGGAGAAAAGTCTTGAATAGTGTCTTCACAAGGGAGGAAAGGAAATTATCAAAATAGTCATTAAGTATAAATTGTTAATCTTGTTAGTTGGTAGGAATATACAAATATACACTACAATGAGAAACCTCTATAAATTTACAAAAGTGGTTATTTAAAAAAAAGGAGAAACAAAAATAACAATAAATTTGGGTATATGAAGGAATAGGGACTCAAACAGTTGTGAGGGAGGGTGATTGTTAATCCATTCCACTACCAGATTAGTATGATTTTTTAATTTGAAGACGGGTGTTACATGGTAAATAACCCTTCTGGTCTTTGTTCTGAGGTCCTGATATAGTTTGTATATCTTCTGAATTTCCCAAATTACATAAATGGTTGCATTATTCATGACCCCTTGGTTTACACCTGAGTTTATGCTAACTAAGAAGACTAAGTCTGTGATTAGAAGGTTGGGACTTTGTACAAGTCTGATGCCAGGGATAGGAGGAGAGCTGGAGACTGAGTTCAGTCGCAAGCCAGTTATCGTTCAGTAAATCATGCTTATATAATAAAATTCTAAATGAATACCCCAGACACTGGAATTTAGTTGGCTTTGGTGAATACAGCCTTGCACTCAGAAGTGATTCACCCTTGCTCCTGGTGGAGACAACATGGAAAGTCTGCATTTGGGAACTCTCCGTGCCTCGCTCTATATGTCTCTTCATTTGATGGATCCTGATTTCTATCAGGATCAATAAATAAAACTGTAATTGTATGTGCAGAACTCCACAATGTTCTGTGAGTTGTTCTAGTGAGTTTTAAAACACTAATGGGGCCATGGATATGCCCCCAGATTTGCAGATATTTTTGTCAGATATCTGGGAGGCTTGGGGACCCGGAATAGGGGCTGGCATCTCAAGTAGTAGCACTCTTACTTGAGATTGTGTCTTTAAGTTGTTGGGTTTGAACTCACTCCAGGTAGTTAAAATAAAAATAAAATTGCGGAACAATAGACATACATGATGACCTAGGAATTATAGTTCTAGGTATATCCCACATATGTGTACCAAAAGCTATGTACATGATGCATAGTTACAGCATTATGTATGTCAAAACCTACCTAAGCAATACCTTCAAGTGCCTACTAGCAATGTAAAGAATGCAATGATTTATATGCATAAAAGGAATATTAGTCAATGAAAACTAATGACCTACAACTACATGAAAAAGTTATTGCTGAGATTCAAAGACATGTTTTGGAATGACAGAAATTTTTCATGGAAGAATGCAAGATTGTAATTGTTTTCAAGTATAATAAAAATACAAAAAAACTAAATAAGATTGTTTATATAACTAGTTAAATAATTAGTTTCTATAACTAGTTACAATAGATGGAAAATGGGAATGTACAGAACTATAAGCGGCGGCCAGTTTTGTGGTACAGCAGGTTAACTTACTCCTGTGATGTCAGCATCTTACAAGGGCTCTCTTTCAAGTCTTGGCTTCTCCACTTCTGATGCAGCTTCCTGCTGATGTGTCTGTGAATGCAGAGAAAGATGGCCCAAATCCTTGGACCATGCATCCATGTGGGAGACCCTGATGAAGCTCCAGGCTCCTTTCTTCAGCCTGGTTCAGCCCTGGCTGTTGCTGCCATTTGAGAAGTAACCAGCAGATAGAAGATTTTTTTCTCTCTCTCTCTCATTCTCACTCTGATTTTCAAATAAATAAATAAATCTTCTAAAGAGAAATACAGAAAGTTATTTCAATGAAATTTAAGATAGTAATAACTAATCATAATTATAAGAAAGAAATAAATGTTATAAAGAGATGAAGCAATTAAAGAATGTAAGTGTTCAAAAGTGTTCCACCTATTCCAGGTAAGAATTGCATAAGCGTTTTCTCTCTGGAATTATTTTGCTAGATATTTTATGTACATTTTAATATAGGTTATATTTCACTGTACAATACAAAATCAAAATCATTATTTTGTAACAATGAAAACTTGTGAAAATCTTTGCCAACTTCCTTTCAAACAGTTTTTCAATATTAAAAATGATTTCTTCAAATCTTTCACACAAAAAATGTTTTCTTTGAAATTGATTAATATCAGTTAGGGTGAATTCACTTCACAATATTTTCTTTCCTGATTTATTTGATGAGAACATAAGTAATTCATTAACAAAGGGGAATTAGGCATCCTTACAAAATGTGAATAAAGTAGCAAAAAGCATAGTACAAATAAGATTTTGTTCAATGCTTAATTAATTAATTATGAGGCAGAAGAGGGAGGGAGGGAGGGAGGGAGAGAGAGAGAGATAAATAAGAAAGGGAACATAGACACAGAGAGAGGAACAAAGAGACATCCTACCCTGGTTCACTCCCCAAATGCCTGGCAATGATGAGGAATGGCCAGGATGGCTGATGTCAAGAATCAGGAGTAGGTGGTTACTTGAGCCATTACTTCTGTCTCCTAGAGCCTGCATATGAAGTAAAGTAGAATCAGGATCCTTATTAGGGTAAGAAGCCAGGTACCCAAATATGGGATACAAGTGTCTTAACCACTAATCATTAGGCTAAACACCTGCTCCTAAATGAAGTTTTAGAAACGTAAATAATATCATAAACATGTCATAAGGTACTGTGATCTTATTTATACTTAAGAAGACTGAGAAATTAACTAATGTTAGAGAAATCAAAGTTGAAACTGCCAAGAAAGCACAAACTATTCTAAAATTACATGACATTTGAGATCAGAACAAATCAATGTTTTATCAAATGAAATCGTGTATTTTAAAAACATAGTCTAAATATTTTATTCAGTGTTAGAAGATGAATGGAAATAATTTTCTGCTCTTTATGTTTTCTAAATTTAATTTTAAATTTACAATGCAACACTTGTTGGGTGATAGCAATACACTGGGTTCCCATATACTCCTCACCCATTTCACTTATTAATGTCATGTTAGTATCTTTGTCACAATTAATGAAACACAACTGGCTTTCCCTTTTTTATTTTACTCCAGCTCCTTTTAACCCTCCTACCATCTCACTCTTTAGTAATTGACATTCTGTGTTCACTTTGAAGTTTACTTTTTCTTTTTAATGTTTGCTCCCACATAAAAGGGAGAACTTGTACTATTAGTCTATCTGTGTCTGGCTTATTTCACCTAACATAATGTTCTCCATTTCCATCCATTTTACTGCAGTGGCAGGAGTTCATTATTTTTATAGCTAAATAGTATTCTATCGTATATGTACATTGCATATTTTCTTTATCCATCCACCTGATGGTGGACACCTTATTTGATTCCATATTTCGGCTATTGTGAACAGTGCTGCTATAAATATTGTGGAGAAGTTACCTCTTTAATACAGTGAGTTCACATATTTGGGGTATATATCTGGTCATGGGATTTCTGGATCCTATGAAGTTCCAGTTCCAAAAACATCTCCATAATGTTTTCCATAGTGGTTGTACTAATTTACATTTCTGCCAACAGAGTATAAAAGTTTCCCATTCACCACATCCTTAGCCCTTAGCAGCATTGTTGGTCTCTGTCCTTTTTTTTTTATGTATTTATTTTTTTTGACAGGCAGAGTGGATAGTGAGAGAGACAGAGAGAAAGGTCTTCCTCTTTGCCTTTGGTTCACCCTCCAATGGCCACCGTGGCCAGCGCGCTGCGGCCGGCGCACCGCACTGATCTGAAGGCAGGAGCCAGGTGCTTCTCCTGGTCTCCCATGGGGTGCAGGGCCCAAGCACTTGGGCCATCCTCCACTGCACTCCCGGGCCACAGCAGAGAGCTGGCCTGGAAAAGGAGCAACCGGGACAGAATCCGGCGCCCCGACCGGGACTAGAAATCGGTGTGCTGGCGCCTCTAGGTGGAGGATTAGCCTATTGAGCCGTGGCGCCGGCCGGTCTCTGTCCTTTTGATAATAGCTATTTTCACAAGGATGATATGATATCTCATTGTGATTTTGATTTGCATTTCCCTGATGGCTAATGATAGTGAAATTTTTTTAATGTATTTGTTGGGCATTTGTATTTCTTCTTTTGACAACTGTCTAACCTGTCTATTGAGGTGCTTTGCCCATTTCTTTTTTGCTTTTTGTTGTTATTGTTGTTCTCATTGCTGATACACTCATGATAGTAATCCTTTGTCAGATAAGAAGTTTACAAACATTTTCTCCCATTCTGTCAAATGTCTCTTCACTCCAGCAATTGTTCCCTTTGCTGTGCAGAAATTTCAGAGTTTGATATAATCTCAATTGTCTAGCTTAGCTTTTGTTGTCAATGTTTTTTATTCCCCAAATTGTCAGCTATATCAAAGTCTTCAAGTGTGTTGCCAGGTTTTTTCCTAGCAATTTAAGGGTTTCAGGTCATATATTTATGTCTTTGCTAGTTGACTTTTGTATATGGTGAGAGGTAATGATCTAATTTCATTCTTCTACATATATGTCCAGTGTTGACAGTAGCACTTATCTAAAACATGATCCTTTTCTCCAATGTATGTACATTCTTGACACCTTTGTGAAAATTCAGTTGACTTTATGTATCTCCATTGATTTCAGGTTCTCCATTTTGTTCCATTTTTATGCTAGTATTGTGCAGTTTTAGTTATTACAGATTTATAGTATACCTTGAAATCAGGTATTATGATACCTCCAGTTTGATTTTTATTGCTTAGGATTGATTCTTTTAACTATTGTATTTTTCTGTAATTTTAGATTTTTTTTTCTAATTTTGTAGAATATCATTGATATTTTGACTGAGATTGTATTAAATCTGTAGATTGCATTAAATCTGTAAATTTTTAGGAAGTAGTATAGACTATAAACTTATTTTTTTCACTCCCCAAGATGACCTCAATGCCCAGGTTGGCCAAAGACAAAGCTGGAAGTCTGGAACTTTTTCCAGGTCTCCCACTTGGGTGGCAAGGGCTCCAGTACTCAGGCCATCTTCTAATGATTTCTCAGGCCATTATTAGCAGGGTGTTGGATGGGAAGTGGAGCATCCGAGACTCGAAATGTTGCCCATACTGGATGTTGGTGTTGCAGGTAGCAGCTTAATCTGCTGTGCCACAATGCCAGCTGCAGATGTTTTAATATTAATATTAATTCTCCCAATCATGAGTAAGAAATTCCTTTCTATTTCTTTGTGTCCTTGATGTTTCCTTTAAGCAGTGTTTTATAATTTACATAGTAGATGTCTTTCACCTTTTTGGTTAAATTTATTGCTAAATATTTGTATTTGAAAGCTGCTGTAAATGGGATTTTTTTTCCTGATTTTCCTTTCAGCAAGATCATCATTAGTTTATCAAGATACTGCTGGATTGACTATGTATCCTATGATTTTATTAAATTGGTTTATCAGTTCTAATAGATTTCTACTGGAGTTTTTCAGTTTTTCCACATACAACAAGATGTCATCTGCAAACATGTATATTTTGACTTCCTTCTTTCCAATTTCAATGCCTGTTATTTCTTTTAACTCCCTAGTGCTCTTCCTAACACTTCCAATACTACACTGAATAAGAGTAGTGATAGAGGGCATCCTTGTCTTGTTACAAATCTGAGGGGAAATGCTTTCATCTTTTCCCCATTCAGAATTATGCTGGCTACTGATTTGTCATGTATAGCCTTTATAATTTTGAGATCTAAGAATTACTCCTGAATTATCATTTTTTCAATAGCTATATTTATATTAAATTTTACTTAAAATATCTTGGCAATGAGCTTAATTTGATTTCATTGTTCCTACCAAGCCTCCAAAACATTTATTTTTAAAATAAACTCTTTTCTCAAAATATTACATAATATAAGTATCAAGGCAAATCATATTTTTAATTTTCATTTATTTTGTATTCCTATCCTTCACATTGTTGCAAAATATTTACATTAAAATATTATTTCTATATTTCTAAACCAATTAGCTATTCATAGCCCTTAGCAGTATTTCTGAAATATAGTTTCATACAATACATAACAATGTTTGTAATTTCTAATCCAGTATATTTGTCATGTAGCCCAATTATCTGTTTTGTATAGGCAGTGCATAAAAAAAGTGATGTGTAGTTCACTATGAAAACAGAAATTCCTACTTATTACTATCATTCCTCTTTTCAACAGTGCTTTTAATTATCTCCTTTATATAATTGTTTAATTTGTATTATATGTGATTTTACCCAATTCTTTCTTGATTTTTAGAACCATTGTAACTTTTCTTGTAGAATACTGAAACTTGGATTAAAAAGTTATTATTTTTGAAATAATTACAAGAATTTATAAGTACGATTTCTCCTTTTTTATATCCTCTTTATTTGTATGGGACCAACTGAAAATTATGGTTGGCATGCCTTATTAATAGGAAGCCTTATTTAAACACGAATAGGAAGAAACTTTAAAAAAGGAACTTTATTCAAACAAAGTCATAAGACTATTTTACATTTTTACCCAAACACAAACTACTGTTTGAACCCATCCCCAGTGGATTCTCAAGTTTTGATCATCTAAGGAATTTTCATCAACTCTTCTTAATATACACTGCAAAGAAGATACAAAATCACTAAACATTATTTACATACTGTTGTGTGAAAGTGTAGAAAAGTATACAAGAAATGAGGAATTTGGAAATGTAACATGCCTAGTGCAGCATATGTGGCTGCCTGACAATATGAAAGATCAACAAAATTTTCAGGAAATTATTATGTGAAAGAGTTATTTCTATCCCCATGTTTATAGCACCTCAATTCACAAAAGCTAAGATATGGAATCAATCCAGATGTCCCTCAACTGATGACTGGATAAAGGAAATTTGATATATATATACTCTATGGAATACTGCTCAGCCATTAAAAAGAATAAAATCCTGTATTTTGCAACAAAATGTATGTACATGGAGAAATTATGCTTAGTGAAATAAGCCAGTCCCCAAAAAAACAAATAACATATTTTTTCTGTAATACATGGTAGTTAATATAGAAAGCAAAAGTAACAATAAATAAGAATAAAACTGATATGATTTTCATATTTTATAGTCCATGTCTGTATTCTTGTCTTTCTACTTTTTCTTGATAAATCATGGTTAGTGGTGCATTAAGCCTATGAATTTAAAGCAAATTAAAATTATGTTATTGCAAAAATTAAAGAAAAAAATGAAGAAAGGAAGGAGGAAGATTGAGAGAGGTAGGGAAGAATTGTTATCCCCTTATAGTTGTTTTTATGATATACATGAAATCTTTTTCTTTATATTAATGCTCATTTTAAAAGATTAGTAATCTTTTAAAGTTATTTATGGGCTTCCAATGTTTGGAATGTTTTATGAATTTCTTTATTTGAAAAGCAGAATGACATAGACAGAGGGAAAGACGGAGAGAAAAATCTTCCATCCACTGGTTCTTTCACTACCCAAATAGCAGCAACAACAAGGTCTGGAACAGACCTGGTTTCCTACATTGGTGGCAGGAATCAAGCACTAGGGCCATATTCTGCTGCCTTCTTGGGTGTATTAGCAGGAACCTGGACCTGAAGTGGAGCAGCCATGACTGGAACCTGCATTCTGATATAGGAGGCCAGCATTGCAAGTGGAGGCTCAACCTGTTGTGCCAAATTGCCAGGTCAATATTTCAGAAATTTGTGTACCAAAACAAGCTTATCTTTTAATTGCACTGTCCCATGAACTTTTAAAAGCATCCTTGAACATGCAGCTACTCCTTCCTTTCACAGGTTTCTGTGATGTTGATACCATAGACATCAGGTATTAACAGCCTTAAAAGGAATGAAATGCACAAAATTCCAAGTCAGAGAAGGTCATATGCAAATTTACAAGTATACCTGACCTCCATAAGTCTCATTTTTTCTTTATTAATAGGAATGGCTGTACATTATTGAGGTATAAAATGTTAATAATAGGAGAATTCTGCTTAATACAAGAAGGAAAAGGGAAGAGGATTGTTAGAAACAAATGATATCAATTCAAGAAAGACTGGAAAGATAGAAAAATTTTGGTGAGACTAATTCTGAGGAGAGAATTACTTTTAACAACAGCAACAACAACAACAACAAAAAAAAAAACAGGAAGAATCATGAAATATTTTTTATTCCAGTAACAAGAATATGTGGGAAGCCAATATAACAGCAGGAATCTCACCAGGTAGTTTTTTAAGAGTCTGAGGTTCAGCGTTGTGCCTTAGCATGGTAAAGATGCTGCCTGCAGTGCTGGCATCCCATATAGGCACTGGTTCGAGATCCGGCTGTTCCACTTCTGATTCAGCTCTCTGTTATGGCCTGGGAAAGCAGAAGAAGATGGACCAAGTTCTTGGACCTACTGCACCCATGTGGGAACCCAGAAGAAGCTGCTGGCTCCTAGTTTCTGATCGTCGCAGCTCTGGCTGTTGCGGCTAATTGGTGAGTGAAGCAGCAGTTGGAAGACCTCTGTCTCTCTCTCTGCATCGCCTTCTCTCTGTAACTCTGACTTTCAAATGAATAAATAAATCTTTTTTTTTTAAAAAGAATAGTCTGAAAACTTCTGGCAAATACCTAGATTCAGGTATGTAGACACGTCTTTTTTAAAAGTTTTATTTTATTTATTTGAAAGGAAGAGTTACAGAGAGAGAGAGAGAGAGAGAGAGAAGGAGAGAGAGAGAAAGGGAGATAGTGCTGTTCCACCTGCTGGTTCACTCCCAACATGGCCACAATGGCCACAATAACACTATGAGATAAGCATAAGTACAATCCCTCCCCCGCTTTTTTTGCAGAAGAGGAATCTGAAGCAAAGAGAGATTATGAAAACTACGCAGTCAAAGACTGTGGGCCGATACCATTGCATAAAAGTGATATTGATGATTATAGAATACAAAGGACAATTTCTCTGCATTGTAAGTTTTTCTCTAATGTCTCAAGTAATTTTTCTTTTCATTCCCTCAGAAAAAGATAAAATCACTAAAGATTATCACCATATGAAATTGAAGCTGTCTTTTCCAGAAAATTATCTTTGGCTGTATTTTTCAATAATTATATTGTAAAGATGAATTCTTCATGTATTGACAAAAATAGACTTTTCAATCCACTTAATAAAAAGAAATAAATTGGTACAAACATTTTATTTTTTAAAACCAAACATCAAAATCATTTCACCATCTAAATAAATCAATCTTTGCCATTGATTTTTCCTCAGGTAGAAAACACTCTGACCCTAAGTAATTTACAGTCCCAGGCTATTTTCTCCTCTCCATTTTTTTTTCTCCTAACTTCACAGACTTGTCTAGGACAGGAATCTGGTAAAAAGGTTCATGTTGCTATTAAAAAAGACTATGAACCATAAGGTGAACAAACACACACTTTCTTCTATCAATTAAATGAGATGTTAAGATTTCCAGACAGTTAAAATGTATAAAAGGGGAACTAATTTGCAGTGCTTTCTATTTATAGTTTTTATATATCAGCACATTATACAACATCACTGCAGATATAGATACCCTGCAGATGGGGTCCCATCTGTTCAGCTTGGTTTTGCTACATGCTTATGATCAAAGCCCAGGCATCAACCTTTTGAATTGCTGCTGTTTCCAAATTCTCTGTGTTTGGATACTACTATGAAGTATCTGTGTGTTCCTTGCTTTGATTGTAGTTTTATCTTCTTTGAGAAACAATTGTTTTGCTGGAAGAGTCGCCTTTACCTGCAAAACAGTTCTTGGGACAGGTATTGCCAGTTATAGATTTCATACAAATTCTAATTGTAAATTTCTTCATAAGCCTCTTGCTTGCACTACAATTCTAAAAAAAAAAAAAAAAAAGAGTATGCTTTAAGTCAACACAATGAATGCATAAATGTTTTCATTCTAGGACTTTCATTACTTTAATTAAAACTATCTTTTTCACTAACAGCCTTAGTGATGACTAAATTGACACAGCAATGTGTTAAAACACAATAGCAAAAAAAGTAGCTTAAATCCTCAGGACACATCAGCACAAACATAAGCAGGCAAGGCAACTGTGTATGCTCTGTTGTCCTGCACACCACAATTTAAAGCCATGGTAGATATTTTCAGGATTGCCGTACAAAAATCTCTTTCATTTTCTTTGCAAATTAAGTTAAAACAACAACAAAATAAGCCAACTCTATAAACCCAAAATCAAAACCTAAAAATAACAGAGGAAATTTAAAAAGTCCTGTTAATTTTGCCTTCATTGTGGTCCTTTGTTTTTTGAGGAGGAGGGCGGAACTCCCCTATGCCCCTCATACCCAGTAATATACTGCAGCACATTGGTTGTTTGTGGTGCAATAAAATATACTATATTGGAGCAGAGACAGAGAGAACAGGAGCATGTATTACATGGGGTAGGGCAGTGCTTTCACATAGAATCAATAGTGTTTAGCTTTTCCACCTCAGAGCTTTGCTTTATAATGAATAATTCTACAAACCTATCTCCTCCATCTATGAACGGTAAGTTCTAAAGTGTTCTTTATCTGAATGGATGAGATGTATAATTTCATGCAAGCTTTCCCACTGTCTTTCTACCTCAGTTTCTCTTCTAGCACATGCTATTTGTCTTGGGAATTTCTTTGAATCCTCTTACACTGCCAGTGAAGACTTTTTAAAAATGTCCTGACTATGGAAGGGATATGACCTATTTCTCCCCCGACACAAGCTTTTATTTATTTGTTTATAAATAGGGAACAAATTTCATGTACTTCATAGATAAAGTGTTTTTTTTTTTTTTCAAGCAGAGTGGACAGTGAGAGAGAGAGAGACAGAGAGAAAGGTCTTCCTTTGCCATTGGTTCACCCTCCAATGGCCGCCGCGGCTGGCACACCGCGCTGATCCGATGGTAGGAGCCAGGTGCTTCTCCTGGTCTCCCATGGGGTGCAGGACCCAAGCACTTGGGCCATACTCCACTGCACTCCCAGGCCATAGCAGAGAGCTGGCCTGGAAGAGGGGCAACTGGGACAGAATCCGGCACCCCGACCGGGACTAGAACCCGGTGTGTCAGCACCGCTAGGCGGAGGATTAGCCTAGTGAGCCGCAGCACCGGCTATAAAGTTTTAAAAGCATAATGATACTTCTCATCCTACACTCCCTCACTCCCACACTCCCCCTTTTCTTATTTTCTCTATCTTTTTAAAGATTTATTTATTTATTTGAAAGGCAGAGTTACAGAGAGGCAGAGTCAGTGATAGAGAGAGAGAGATGAAGAGAGAGAGAGTGAAGAGCCTTCAATTCACTGATTTACTCCCCAGTTGGCCACAACAGCCGGAGCTGTGACAATTTGAAGCTAAGAGTCAAGAGCTTCTTCTGGATCTCCCACATGGGTGCAGAGGCCCAAGGACTTGGGCCATCTTGCTGCTTTCCCAGGCCATATCAGAGAGCTGGACTGGAAGTGGAGCAGTCAGGACTTAAGTGGCACTGTTACTGGATGCTGGAATTGTAGGAGGTGGCTTTACCCACTAAGCCACAGCGCTGGCCCCACTTATTTTTCTCTTAATTTTTATCATGACGTAAGTTCATTTTTACTTCATATTCACCTTGTTAACAGTCTACTAACTAAAGAATCCAATGAATATTAAGTGGAAAAAAGCCTGTTCGTCAAGAGTATAGACAAGGCTATAAACAATAACCAAATACTAAAATGTCAATTTTGCTCAAAAACATTGTATTCTTTGTACTCTGTATAAAGGTTACTTCAAATCAGGAAATACATGTGTTTGTCTTTTAGGGACTGGCTTATTTCACTAAGCATAGTAGTTACCAGTTGTCTCTCACCCACCTCTACCCAAGAAGCACCATTCTTTTATGGCCTTTAGAGTTACCATCTGGAAGGAATTTCACTGTGATGAAATTTCCATTCTTCTCCTCCTAAAAGGTGTTCCCAAAAGTCTTAGCTCAAGGGCACCTGTCAAGGAAGATTTGATTTTTAATGAGAAGGAACCAGCTGGGAAAGAGCAGTATTACAGGTGGAGACCTTTACATCTTGATCTGTCCTAACAAGCACATGTCTACCTAAGAACATTTTACCTCACACTAAAACTGAAAAAGTGCAAGGCAATAGAAACAGTATGAAGGCTGAAATTACAGAATCTCAGAAAAGAACTTCACCATGACCCATTGTTCTCCCACTTTCAACCATAAAATCTAACGATTCTAAAATGTGCACAAGTGAAATGCCAGATTACCTTCAGAAGATTATCAAATGATCCAATATATGGGCCTTAGGAATTCCTGAAGATGTGGAAGGAGAGAATGGATTAGAAAGACTATTCAGTGAAATACTACAGGAACCTTCCTTAATTTGCAGAAAGAAATGGACTTCCAAGTTCAGGAAGCACATAGAATTCCTAATAGACATGACCAGAAAAGATCTTCACCATGACACATTGTAGTCAAACTTTCAACAGGTAGAAAAATTCTAAAAAGTACACAAGAGAAATGCCAGATTACTGTCAGAGGCTATCCAATTTAACTCACAGCTCTTATCTCATCAGCAACTCTACAGGCTAGGAGATATTTGGGAGACATAGCCCAAGTCTTAAAAGAAAATAACTAACAAAAAGAATACTGTACTCTTCAAAGCTCTCATTTATGAATGAAGTTGAAATACTTTCCAAAACAAACAGAACTGTAAAGAATTTGTCACCACTTACCCAGCCTTACATATGATGCTTAAGGATATGCTACACCAAGAAAACAGAGAGTCATATTTATGAAAGAATGTGAAAATAGAAAATCTTCTAGTGGGCCGGCGCTGTGGCTCAATAGGCTAATCCTCCGCCTTGTGGCGCCAGCACACCGGATTCTAGTCCCAGTCGGGGTGCCGGATTCTGTCCCGGTTGCCCCTCTTCCAGGCCAGCTCTCTGCTGTGGCCAGGGAGTGCAGTGGAGTATGGCCCAAGTGCTTGGGCCCTGCATCCCATGGGAGACCAGGAGAAGCACCTGGCTCCTGCCTTCGGATCAGTGCGGTGTGCCCGCCGCAGCGTGCAGGCCACAGTGGCCATTGGAGGGTGAACCAATGGCAAAGGAAGACCTTTCTCTCTGTCTCTCTCTCTCACTGTCCACTCTGCCTGTCAAAAAAAAAAAAATCTTCTAGTAAAATTTCAAAGGAAATCCAAAGCAATCAATAGGAATATTTATGGAAAAATGGCAGGGCCAAGTCATCATTATCAATAGTAAACATAAGTGTAAATTGCCTAAATTCTCTAATTAAAGACACAGACTGGCTGAATGGATTAAAAAAAACAAGATCCATCTATTTACTGCCTACAAGAGATGCTGCTCACCATTAAGATATATTCAGACTAAAAGTGAAAGAATGGAAAAAGATATTCCATGCTAATGGAAAGCAAAATTGAGCAGGAATAGCCATCTTAATACCAGACATGAAAATACTTAAAAAATACTAAGAAGGGCACTATGTAATGATTAAGGGATGAATTCAACACGAAGATGTGACTACAATAAATGTATCTGCACAAAATGCGAGGGCTACTGGATATTTAAAAGAAATGTTAATGGATCTAGGTGGAAATAGACTCCAATACAATAGTAATGGGGAACCTCAACACCCCAATTTCATCAATGGACAAATCAACTAGACAGGAAATCAACAACAGAGCTAATTTACACTACAGACCAAATGGACCTAAATCATATCTATAGAACATTTTATTCCATATTTGCAGAATACACATTCATTTCATCAGTGCATGTAGCTGTATCTAAGGATGGATCACATTCTAGACCATAAAGGTAGTCTCATAAAGGCAATCTTTTCTGATCACAATGGAATAAAGTTGGAAATTAACAACTCAAGCATCTCTAGAAAATATGCAAACACATGGAGACAGAACCACACAATCATGAATCAACAATGGGTCATAGAAGAAATTAAAAGGGAAATAAAAAAAAAATTCCTGGAAGCAAATGAAGATGACAATACCACATATCAAATTTATGGAATATAGCAAAAGCAGTGTTAAGAGGCACATTTACAACAACGAGTACTTGCATCAAGAAATTGGAAAGGCATCAAATAAATAAGCTAATGATGCATCTCAAGGACCTAGAAAAACAACAGCAAACCAAATCCAAAATTAGTAGGAGGAAAGAAATAATTAAAATTATAGAAGAAAAAAACAAAATTGGAACAAAAGTTACAAAATATATGTTAAATGAAGAGCTGATATTTTGAAAAAAAATTATGCACCATTGGCCAAACTAATTAAAAAAGGGGAGAAGACAAAATCAGTAAAATAAGTGATGAAAAAGGAGATGTAACAGCAGATACTACAGAAATGAAAAGAGTCATCAAGAATTACTACAAACCTGCTATACACCAACAAATTGGAAAATCTGGAAGAAATGGATTGATTTTTGAACACATACAATATGATAGAATTGAGTCAAAAAGACATTGAAAATCTAAACAGACCAAAAAAAAAAAAAAAAAAAGACAGTAACTGGAACAGTAATAAAGATCTTCCCAACAAAGAAAAGCCCAGGGTGGAATGGCTTCATTGCTGAATTCTACCTGATATTTTAAGTAGAACTGATTCCAATTTTTTTCAAACTACTCAAAATTATTGAAAGAGAGAGAATTCTCCCAAACTCCTATGAAGTTAACATCACCTTAGTTTTAAAAGAAAACTATTGACCAATTTCTCTGATGAACATAGACGCAAAAATGCTTAACAAAAGGCTAGCTAATCAAATCCAACAACACATTAGAAATAAATTCACCTGGACCAAGTGGGATTTAATCCCACTATGCAGAAATGGCTCAACATATGCAAATCAATAAACATGATAAATCACATTAGCAAATTGAAGATAAAAGTCATATGATTGTCTCAATAGATGAAGATAAAGCCTTTGATAAAATACAACATGCTCTCATGATAAAAATCCTTAAGCAAATTGGGTAAAGGAAGAACATTTTGGGGCCAGTACTGTGGCAAAGCAGGTAAAACTGCCACCTTTAGTACAAGCAACCCATATGGGTGCTGGTTCAAGTCTTGGCTGTTCCACTTCTGACTCAGGGCTCTTCTATGGCCTGGGAAAGAAGTGGAAGATGGCCCAAGTACTTGGATCCCTGCAGCAGTATGGAAGAAGCCCAGAAGAAACTCCTAGCATTGGTTTGGCTCAGCTCCAACTGTTGCAGTCATTTGGGTAGTGAACCACTGGATAGAAGACCCCCCCCACCGCCCCTGCCTTTCTGTAAATTTCTACATTTCAAATAAATAATTATTTTAAAAATTTTACAAAGTTTAATGAATTTCATATATACATATGTGATAACTTGATGATACTTCCTACCCTACCCTCCCTCCTGCAGACATTCCAACACTTCTTCCTCCTCCCTCTCCCATTCCCACTCTTAATTTTTACAAAGATCTACTTTCAGTTTGCTTAATGATCATAAGTAACATCTGGGTTGCTTCCATATTTTAGCTATTGTGAACTGAGCTTCAACGAACATGGGGTTAGAGAAAACCTCTCCCATATACTGATCTCTTCTGGATCCAGTAAATTACCAGGAGTGGGGATGGCTTGATAGTATTGCAGGTCTATATTCAGATTTCAGAGGCAACTCTATACTCTTTTCCACAGAGGCTGCACCAGTTTACATTACCACCAACAATGGATTAGAGTACCTTTTCCCCCACATCCTCACCAGCATTAGATGTTTGTTGATTTCTGTATGAGAACCTTTCAAACTGGAGTGAAATGATGGCTAGTAATCTTGCATTTCTTAGATGGCTAGTGATCTTGAACATTTTTCTATTGTTTGTTGGCCATTTGAATCTATAAACATTTGAATCTTTAAACATGCCTGTTCAAGTCCTCTTAAGGCTTGGACTATGTCTCTCCATTCTCTCCTAGCCATTAGAATTTCTTATGATTAGTCAGGTCTGAGTCTAATTGGAGATCCTCTGAAAGTAAACTGGCATTTCTCTCATGCACATTTTAGAATCTCTTCTTTATATTTTACTGTGGAAAGTTTGACTACAATGTGTAATGGTGAAGATCTTTTCCAGTCATGCCTATCAGGAATTCTATGTGCTTCTTGTACTTGAATGTGCCTTTCTTTCTCCAAATTGGGGAAGTTTTCTGTCATTATTTCACTAAATAAGCTTTCTAGTCCATTATCTCTTCGCACAACTTCAGGAACTCCTAAGAACCACATATTGGGTCATTTGATTGCATTCCATCAATCCCCAACATTGTTTATTGTTTTTTAAGTTTTCTAATTTCTTATTTTTTTTGGTTTATGGTCTGACTGAAAGATGTCCAGCTATTTTTCTTCTAGGTTGGATATTATTTCTTCTGCTTCATCAAGTTTGTGATAAGGCTTTCCACCACATTTTTATTAGATATATTGAATTCTTCATTTCTAATATTTCATTTTGATATGCCTTTAAAATCTCAATTACATGAGAAAAATTTCATTCATGTCATGTATGGTTTTCTTTAGTTCATGATATTGTTTCTGATTGCTTTCTAGTATTCCTATGATTAATTTTTTGAATTCTGTTTCTGGTATTCCATCAATCATTCATCTTCACATTCTAATATTGCAGTGTTGTGTTCCTTGGGTGTGAGCTGTAAATCATGATGTCTTCCTTATTCTTGGTACTTTAGTTTCTGCATTATTTTTAGTCATTTGTGTAGTTACCTGTTGTAATTTTCCTCTTATGGTTTTTCTATTGAAACTATGCCTTGTGGCTTATTGGAAGGATCTGCACTTCAAGTGAATACCAAGAGGTATGTGCTGGGTGTGGCCAGGGAACTCTGACCAATGCTCCAGGGTGGGGTGAGTATCCAGAGTGACACCAAGTTGGATATGGTAAATTTCTTCTTGTTTATAGAAGAGGGGAAATGTTCACCTCTTGGTGTGATCACCCCCTCACCTCTTCTCCTTCAAGCTGACTAATGCCTATGTGTTAGCCCCCAGAAGATTCAACACTCATCCAAGCTGTTTGTATGAACCATACAAATGATCTGCACAATGCTCACTCTGAGCATAGTTCCCACTGCAATGACCCACTCTAGGCTACCAAGGAGCTCTGAGAGTGTGAAACCACATCCAGTGAAAGCACAGAGACCCAACTGCATCCTGAAGCCTATCATTCAGCTACTGATCTCCACAGTCTCCACACACAAGATTCCCATTGTCACTGGGTGCAGAGGTTCCGTTCTGCCATGTCAGCCTGTCCAGTCCAGAGAGACAAATGTTCTTGACCCAGCTTTCCTAGGAAGCTTGAGCCCCAGGGATGTAGTATGTTGGGGGGTGTGGGAACCTCCCCGTCCTATGTAGGCTAGGCTCAAAGTCATGGGAACTGCAAATATCTTCCCACTGCTAGAATCTCTGGATCACACGTGTATACAGGAGCCACTGGCCAAATGTTGCCCTCTCCCCACCACTGCCACCAATACTGCCAAGAAGATGCCATACTGTCTCAGCCTGTTGCCGTGTATGCAATCAAAACCTTCTGCAGTAGCTGCCCAAGCCCAAAAAGATGGTCTGGGTAACTACTGGCCCCTAGTGCTCCAGGCTGGACACAAGTCATGCTGTCCCTTTGGCTACATCTCCACAGATATCTGGCTTCACACCTGTCTCCAAGCTGCTGCTTGTTCCAGCTCTCAGCTATTGCAGTTGTGTATTGTATCCATGTTTGTGCTGCATGTCTGCACCTTCCAACAAGCCCATGGCTTTCCTCTTCCTTTTGTAGAAATTTCAGTGTTTTTTTTTTTTTTTTTCTCTCTAATTCTTCCCTGAGAGTGTACTTCCTACTTTTTTTTTTTTTTTTACTATTTATCCCTAGCCTAGAGCAGTTGGTCAAATTCCTATTCTGCCATTTTGTATACTGTCTCTTTTTAATTTTTTAAAAGATTATTTTAATAGGCCAGCATTAGCACAGTGGGTTAAGCCACTACATCCCATATCTGAGTACTGGTTTGCATAAAGCTCCTCTGATTCTGATTCTGCTTCCTGCTAATAAACCTGGGAAGTCAACAGATCCATTGTGCTCTGTTGAATATCCTTTTTCTTTTAATATGATACATTTTCTCTTACCACATAGCTTTGTGATAATAGCAAACAGATTATGTCAAGTATTTCATCCACTTCTCATTCAAATAATTTCTAATAATGTAAATCTATACTTTATTATACATAATTAAGTCAGATATAAAAGGACATCAAGTTGAAATTAAGAGCCATGAAAAAAATTATTATACAAAACTAACATGGTTTTAAAGGTCTTTGATAGATCAAACAGACATGCAAATAAGAATGCTTCTACTTTGAATGTAATACCTTGCCAAACAATCTTTCTCTCCATCACACATACACCAAAAATATATTTATATTTATAAATAACATGAAAAAGTAGTTTCATTTAAATAAAAAAAAAACCTAAGAATTTAAGCAAACACAAATTATGTGAAATCCTCCAAATGACCCCCTTCTAAGAAAGAAGAAACTTTCATTTTTCCTTCGGTAGAGTAATGACAAAGGAAGAACATGACATTATTAAGATAAAGAGAAAGATATTGAATTAATTTTTACATTTTAAGGCTGAGAGTGGACTACTATGAGTGTTCAAATTAAAGATGATTCCAAGGCAAAACTTTTGTATCCATGTATCATACATTTCTTACAGTCTTCATTAAGTGTTCACATAGAATACAAGAATGGTTTAGCAACCTAAGCAAGGAAGACTCATCTGAGCATTCCAAGCATGAAATCACTTATTCCAAAGGTAATTGAATATAATTTGAGGAACACTTCCGTATATGTCTCATTTGGGATTGAGGGAAGATAATTACAAGAGAAATATGCATGTTAAGGGTTTTATAATGTTGAAATAAGCTAGCAAAATGTACATTATGGTTTTCTTCAATTGTTGCAGAACTTTTAAAAAATTATTTATTTATTTTTATCTACTTAAAAAGCAGAGCAACAGAGACACAGGCAGATCAATCTGCTGGTCCATTCCCCAACTGCCTGCATCAACCAAGGTTGGGTCAAGCCAAAAACCAGGAGCCAGGAACTCCATCTGAGTTTCCCATGTGTATGGCATGGCCCAAGTATTTGAACCATCATCTGGTGCCTTCCAGGGAGTGTCAGCAGAAAGCTGGATAGGACATAGAGTAGATCAGAGCTTGAAGCAGGCACATTGATTCGGGATATAGGCATCCCAGGTTGCAGCTTAAGCTTCTGCCCCCCACCATACCTATGCCTACAGTATTTAGATTTTTGTGTATGAGCAACATTTTATTAATTTTCAGGAAATTATGATTGGTTATATACCCTTTTGACTTACTGGCCACAAAGCTAGACTGAAAACATGGTTGTTACAATTGACAGTCATAAATTTTCTTCATAAAATAAATACAGAAAATGAACAGTTCTAAATTTTCTATATCCCAGTAAAGAAACAGATTTGAAAAATGAAGATTGGCATATTTCTTGGCTGTCCATTCAATGAGAATATTAGCGGAACAGCAATATTCCTGTAACATATAAAAGCCCCTATGATAATTTTATGTGCCAACTTGGTAGACCATGTCACTCAGATATTTGGTCTAGCACATTTGTATGTTGCTGCGAAGATATTTATTTAAAAGTGGATTAACATTTAAATCAGTATACTATGAGCAAATCAGTTTGCCATCCATAACATGGTGGGCCTCATCTGAATGGTTTAAGGTCCCAATAAATAATTACTGATTTTTCCAGGAAAGGGAATTTTGCCAGCAGATGCCTCTGTACTTAACTCTTCTCTGGGTCTCTCTCCTATTGTCTTATAGTTCTGTTTCTCTGAAGAACCCTGGCTACTACACCACAGTTTTGTTCTTATTTTACAAATCTAGCCTTCCCTTTATTAAATCTGTAAGATATAAAATTCCTTTGAGTGTATTACATAAAGAAGTACTACTAACCACTCCATCAAAGCCACTTCATGAATATACTTTTTAGGCAGCAAAGAAAAAATAGGAGGCATGTATTAAATAATATTTTTAAATGTGACCATTTGTAAAATTTTGTCATTCTGCTATTACAGAATGAATATTTCAATAAGCAATTGCATTTTGAAATTCATTTGACTTAGTCAACAATTTATTTCTCACCCATGAGAGAGAGAGAGAGAGAACAGCAGCAAACTTTAAAGGATTTTTTTTAGATATAATGTCTCTGCAGTCTTTGAGTACATATCTTTTATTAATTAGCTCAAGATATCGGAAGCTGTATTATATTCTCCAAAATGTCACAGAACTCTGATGCAGTTTGGACCATTGTACCCATTTGTTTGACTAACAGTTCTGACTCACAAGGTGAGGTTTATAAAAAGAAAGAATGATCAATTTCAGTGTAAAAATTCTGATTTTCAAATCCAATTTTTCTCTGAGGAAAATATAAATTCTCTTAAGCAAAGTTTAAAAATATGTTTGTGACATAATTTTGTGAACAAAATGGTGAGCATTGATTGATGTGAGAGAAGGATCTCTCATTTTCTATATCTTGTTTATCTTATTGTCTTAATCAAGAAAAATGTCATTGTAGTATTAAAGAATAAATTAGAAAAGTAAACTGAATAAAGCTGAGAGAATGCATGATTTTTAAAAGGGCACTATAAACTACAGGCCTGGTAGAGAAACAATAACAGTAAGAAAAATACCGTACTGTTTCTTCTCATGGACTTTAAAGAATAGCGTCTGAAATCCTTCCCGACTAGTTCAGAAAGTCATGGGAGAAGCCATATCTTTAATATGTGTCTCCATAGGGAATCCTCTCCCCTCTCTCTCATGGATTTTTTGTGTGCCTTTATCATAATTTTCTACAACCTAACTCTTCTGTGCTATTTTTCTATTCCTAATAATGGATGCAGTTTCCAAATTGGTGGCCCAACATATTTGTTAATCTGAAGTAGGCTACAATGTTGAAAGTCAAAATAGTCTTCAATGCCTTGCAATAGTTGTTATTTCATGAAAATAGAGCTAGACTCATAGCCAACATTTCTCACATATCCTAAATATCCTCAGTAATTTTCAGTTTCCATGTGTTCATATGGGCTCAAGGAATTTGACCAATGCAGGCAAAATGTTCTACATCAGACTTAACCTGGGTTCAATCCCCTACTCCGGCTTCCTGGTAATGTAAAACCTGACAGTAGTGATGGCTCTAATACTTCATATTCTGTCACTCTATGTAGGAAACCCGGATGGAGGTTCTGGCTCCTAACTTTGACCTCAGCTCAGTTCTGATTGTTGTGGGCATCTGGGACTTGAACCAGTACATTGTTCAATACTTTTCTCTACCTCTTGCTCTTTTTGCTCTGTTTATCAAAAAAAGGATGTTTATAATGTTAAAGGATACTCCTGGTTTAATGAAAAACATTTTGAATCCCAAGCATAGTTTTCTTTTTAAAAGTAATTTCTTAATACATCAGATGCTCAGAGTCACAGCAAATGCTTGGGAATTACTACAACACAATCTTCATGATAATATGATTTTTTTTTTTTTTTTGACAGGCAGAGTGGACAGTGAGAGAGGGAGACAGAGAGAAAGGTCTTCCTTTTGCCTGGCGCACCGCGCTGATCCGAAGGCAGGAGCCAGGTGCTTCTCCTGGTCTCCCATGGGGTGCAGGGCCCAAGCACTTGGGCCATCCTCCACTGCACTCCCTGGCCACAGCAGAGAGCTGGCCTGGAAGAGGAGCAACCGGGACAGAATCCGGCGCCCCGACCGGGACTAGAACCTGGTGTGTCGGCGCCGCAAGGCGGAGATTTAACCTAGTGAGTCGCGGCGCCGGCACGATAATATGATATTAATACAATGAGAACAAATTGGTTCATAGAAACAAGTCTAAGGATATGATGATTCTTCATTTCCTCCCTCCTAACCTTCTTCCTTCCTTCCTTCCTTCCTTCCTTCCTTCCTTCCTTCCTTCCTTCCTTCCTTCCTTCCTTCCTCCCTTCCTTCCTTCCTTCCTTTCTTCCTTCCTTCCTTCCTTCCTCTGTTCCTTCCTTCTTTCCTCCCTCCCTTCCTTCCTTCCTTCCTTCTTCCTTTTTTATTTTCAATTTAAGAGAAAATACGCATTTAAATTACATTATAGTCAAATGCTTAATGCTTCACTAAATAAAGAGATCAACAAGCAAAAAAATAAAAGACCATAGTTCAGCAGGAATATAGGAAAGGGTTATAAGCAATAATCCAATGAAAAGATGTCAATCTTACTCTCATACAGTAAATTTTAAAACAATCATTACTCTGTTGTAGAAAGGAATAATATCTAGAATAAATAATCAACTCACAACATTAATAATGAGAAAATAATCCAGTTAGAAAATGATAAAAAGATCTTAATAGACATTTTTCAGAAGAATAAAGAGGACATTTATTAAAAAATAATAAACATAAATGACAAACAAGTATTTGAAGAAATGCTAAATATGACTCTCAGGGAAATGTGAATAAAAATCAGAGTCACCTGTCATTCCAATTAGGATGGTTATTACCAAAAAAAGATAAAATTTAAATAAATAGTGATGAGGATGTGAAGAAAATGGAAACTTAATACACTTTTGGTGGGAATGTAAATATATTCAATCACTATGTAAAACCACATTTCCTCAAAAAAAAAAAAAAACTAATGGATCTACCATATGACCCAGTATCCCACACTGGGAATATATCCAAATAAAATTAAATTACCATCTGAGAGTTACTGCACATCCATGTTAATTGCAGCACTATCCATAATAGCCAAGACATATAATCAATCTCAATGTACATCTGTGGATGAATGGATAAAAAATGTGTTGTATACACACAATAGAATATTATTTAGCCATATAAGTATATCTGAAGCAAAATAGATGGAATTGGAGATCATTATGTTAAGTGAAATAAGCCAGACACAAAAATAAAGGAGAAAACACAGCATGTGTTCTCTCATATGGGAAAGTTTAAAAAAAATTGTCAGTGTGTGTTTATGGGTGAATTCTACATGAACTGATAATAGTGATTAAGTGATTAGTGGAGATAGAGAAGTGTAGAGGGGTGGGGGAAGATTGGATAATGGGCAAGAAAATGTTGTTTGAGTAAAGGTAATGGTTCTGCCATTCTGAACAGTAGGCTAAACATAGTTGGTGATACAGGATATAGAAGGAATAATAGCCTGGTAAAACTGGCATATCTGTGGAATTATTGCATTGTGTCTGATATACTCATATAGGATTTCATATTATACAAAATTTTTAAGAATAATTAAATTTAAAAATCCACTTTTCAACATATGATAGGTTAATTGATGGAAACAAAATTTAATAAATATAAAAGGGGCCAGCACTGTGGCCTGGTAAATTAATCCTCCGCCTGCAGCGCTGGCGTCCCATATTGGCACCAGTTTGAGTCCCGGCTGCTCCACTTACAGTCCAGCTCTCTGCTATGGCCTGGGAAACAATAGAAGATGGCCCAACTCCTTGGGCCCCTGAACCCACATGGTAGACTGGGAGAAAGCACCTGTCTCCTGGCTTCAGATCCGCACAGCTCCAGCCACTGCAGCCATTTAGGGAGTGAACCAACGGAAGGAAGACCTTTCTCTGCCTTTCCCTCTCACTCTCTGTAACTCTAACTCTCAAATACAATAAAAATCTTTTAAAAAACCCAAATATAAAATACAAAGCAACAAAATAAAAGAATGACCACATTCAAGAGTTCTTAATTATATTAATAGCTGACTTCTCATCAGAAATCATGAAGATTGTAAGACAGTGGGTGAAATGTTCAAAGCCTAGGAAGACTATCAACTGAGAATTCTATATCCCACTAAATTCTGCTTCAGAAATGAAAAAGAAACTAAGAGCCTCTCAAGGAAACAAAAACTGAGAATTTATTGCTTGCAGACCTGTGCTAAATGAATAATTAAAAGGAGTCATTTGGGCTGAAATGAAACAAAGCACTACATAGTAACTCAGATCCACATCAAGAAATAAAGTGCATCATTAAAGCAATTACATAGATAAATATAAAAGTACACATAAATGAATTTTTGTTTGAATTATTTTTCTTATCCTGGCTTAAAAGACAACCACAAAAAGCAATAAATGTGAAAGTATTGAAAAGATTATAATATGGAAGCATGTAGTTTGTATGGAATTAACAGTATAAAAGAAAGAGAGGAAAGATGGATATTTTGTTGCATACTTTAATATACCGTGTAAATTTCATGGTAGTCTAAGCTAGATTTATTAAAAAAAAATCGAGATTCTAATTTCAATCCCCATAACAGCCATTAAGAAAATTAGTTAAAATGTAGTAACTATAAAAGGCATTTAAAATAGTACACTAGAATATAATCTATTTTCATATACTAATAGAAGAAAAGAAGAACAAAACTCAATATACATATAGAAAACATAGCAAAATAGATATAAATCCTTCCATTCCCAATCAAAAAAAAAGTAATTCAAATAATTACATCAAACAAACCAGTCAGTGCTTTACCAATTGCCCATTATGCCATGCCTTGTTTCCCACCCAGATACTGTTCTTCCATTATCCAGGTATACACCAACCTTGTCTCAGGATTCATGAATACAGATTTAGAGAAGTACAGTAACTATTGCCCTTGTGGAGAATCTGTTATGGGAGGCATCAACTGGTGGATAAAATATTTGTCCTTTTTATTCCTAGACTTTTCATGTGCAAAGCCCTATTTTAAATGATCTCTTGGAAGTCCTAATGAGCTATTGATAGCTTTTGCTCATGAAACAGGCAACCCAGTTGTGTTCTGGCTTCTTTCTGCCTTATTGTACTTTTCCTTCACATTTGTTTCTCAGTGGCTGCACTAACTAATGACATAGTTACATACAAACCTTTGTTTTAGGCTCTGATTTCTGGGAATCCCACACTAAAATAGATACTTTCTGAAAGCATTAGTAAGATGAAATAACAGATTATTTCTTCCCCCAAATCTTTTTTTTTAATAAATGGCAACTCTACTTTTCAAGGGCCCAAAGTCCACCATTTTAAAATAACTCATTTTTCCCCTTTTTCTTGTTTTCCACATTTAATCTTTTAACAAATGTGTATTGGTCCTCAAAATATGTCTTCAGAGTGTTGGCACTGTGGTGCACTGTGTTAAGCTGCCATTTGCATCACTATCATTCCATGTGGGAATGCTGGTTCAGGTTCCCTGAGAGCTGGTTCAAGTCTTGCTACCCTGCTTCTGATCCATCTTCCTGCTAATGCACCCAGGAGTGGAAGCTGGTTTACGTTCTTGGGTTCCTGGTCTCCTACATGGATGGAGTTTCTGTCTTCTGGCTTCTTTCTAGCCAGCTCTTGGTTCTTGAGGCCATTTAAAGAGTGAACCAGTGGACAGAAAATCTCTCATTCAATCACTTCTCCACCTTTTGGCTAAGATCAACTATTAAGAACTCTGGTTCTCTGTCATTCTTTCTAATAAACAAGTAAACAATTTAAAAAAAATCAAGAACATGCCCATATTACCTCCATCTGTATTCCAAACTTCTATGTCCAAAATACTATCAATACTCATTTAAATTTTTTCAGTATCCTTCTTTCTGGTCTCCTTGTTTCTATACTTGGTCTCTATAATGAATTTATTTTTCACATTGCAGAGGAAAACCCTTTAATAAAGGTGCATAATATTTTGCACTGTTGGAAGACCACACTTGCTCAGAGTAAAGGATAAACCCACGTGAACTATTACATATATATAAATATATAATATTATATATAACTATATATTTTAAGCCTTTCTTATATGTTGAATCTCATCTACCTGCTACACATCTACTCTTCACCCCTAGTCACAGACCTTCTTGCTGGATGTTAAACATGCCATACATCCTCCTCTATTACGGCCTTTTCACTTGCTTCTTGTCAAATAGATAATCCATGAATTTTTTAGCTCAGCACCTGACACATTGTGGGAACATAATCATTATCACTTGTTATGACATGTTAGAGTAGAAATTGCTATTATTAATGACTCAATATACCATCATTAGTGTAATGACTACCTTTCTCCTTTTGGTTTTCTGTGAGAAAATATGAGAACCTAGCATGATACAGTGTTCAATAACCTGGGAAACCTTATACAAATGCTAACAATTATTTGAATGTTTAATGTGTTTGTGTACTAACATTCATTCTTCCCATACTTCTAAGTGTTTAACATATGTTTGAACAATTGTTCCATAGTTTTAGATGTTAGGACATGCACTTTTAAATATATTACCACAATCCTCCCTTCCATTCTCTTTCTATTATCTAGTTGCTGTATGCATGCCTGGTCTTTGCTAGTTCTCCTTTTTGTCAAGGAATTGTTCTGTTGATATTTGTAAAGTCCACACCACCATTCTGTTTTTCATTTACTCTTTTCTAGGTTCTCTTCCATTTTCTATTTTCTTTTTCCAATGCAATCTTTGGGTTTCTCAGGCAGTGTTAGATGCCAAAATTTCGAGTTTTTGTTGCCATAGTTACTATTTTAGCTACTTGCCCACAGGAGGGAGCCCTCTACCTGTTAAAAGTTAGCCTGGAAGGAGCAATGTTTTTGTTTTAGAAGACCAAAGTGGAGAAGGAACCAATAAAACGTAAGATAGACTGTTTTCTCACATATAGTTTACATCTCCTACTGGTAAAATGACGGCATTTGGCACATTGTCTAAACTTGAACAAGGAGAACATTAAATAATTACTCAATGATAGAATATGAAAGACCTCTAAAGTTTCATTGACCCAACTTTTTTCTTTCCCTCATTTTCTTTTATCAGCTCTGTCTCTTTGTATAAAAATCCCAACATAAAATACCCAACAAGTCCCTGATGGAACAAGACATCAGCTGAAATAGCTATCACAGGATTCAGAATTAGTAGTTCTGAAAGAGGTGTAGGTGTGTATTAGACCAAGCAATAGAGTTCTCCAGATAATTGTGAGATTTTATAAGATTTTATCTGCTTAGAAGAGTAGAGTCCATGGTACAAAGGAAATTTCAATGTAATCTCTCCACATTCATGCTTTTCTTTTGAGTCTCTATGCAAAGGTGAAAATAATTTCACCCATGGTCAAGAAATGACTTCTAAGTCAGGAGATGTGGAAATATTTTCTTACAGATATCTGACAGAGTTGGCCCCATAGATGCACCATGTTTGCAATGAGACTTTCAAGTTCCTGAAAATAAAATGGACTCTGCTACTTTCCCAAGTAGGATTTCAGCTCACGAACCTATACCTGCTGAATATATTTGGGATCAATGTGGCTTTGCAGCCTACAATTCTTTACCTGACTGTATACCTTCAGTAACTGATTGATTGCAATTTACCCAAATAGGAAACAGGAGGTTAGGGTTTTACTTAAAATAGCCACCATATGTACACCATGTCCTATAGATAAAAATGGAAGAAAGAAATCCTAAAGAAAATGTCTAGGTCAAGTATGAAGAAGAGGATATTAGGTAGTCAAAATTGAAGAGCCAAGAAACAGTTCTCTTTAAAAATATCAAGCCTAATGCCTTATATTTGTGGAAGAATGAGAAATCTACCTGTCCAATTTAATTTATTGATAAACTTGACATGAAAATAGGAAGGCAGCAAATAAAATCATATCTTATGTTTAGTTGTTATATCTCTAATCACAAATGCAAATTTATCATAAAGAATATTAATTCAAATTAAATAATTAGGTTATATTCACCCAGATAAGGTCTGAGTTCATTATTGGGAAAGTTATATGCATTTTTGCATCTTAAAAAGAAATTTAGAATAACTGATCTCTTCATCAATATTAAATTAAGGAAAAAAATTTTGCTATGGAATATGCATGATATGTAAGACAGTAAGTCTGTAACATAATTTCAAATATGAATAAAACAAATAATTATCTGCTTCGATCTTTTGTTATATTCATCTTATCCACAGCAGATCCTCTCTCTTCACATTATGTATCTAGGGACTGCTATTTAAATGCCTAAGTTTTCTCTAATGCTGGAAAGCTATTTGAGTGCCTGGAAATAAACTAGAGCCAGAAATTAATAATGGGGGTCAAATAGCTCAGAGATTACTTTAAAAAACAAAAAAAGAAAAAAACAGAAAAAGTTCACTTGTTTATTATAGCAAGGACAAAGAGAAAAATCCCTTCCTTAATATTCTTAGGCTTGTATCTGTAAGTCATATTAAAACTGGTAAAGACTAATTAAAACCTAAAAAATGAGAATAAGAAAGTGTTTTTTTTTTTTTTTTTTTTGACAGGCAGACTGGACAGTGAGAGAGACAGAGAGAAAGGTCTTCCTTTTCCATTGGTTCATCCCCCAATGGCCGCTACCGCTGGAGCTACACTGATCCAAAGCCAGGAGACAGGTGCTTCTTCCTGGTCTCTCACGAGGGTGCAGGGGCCCAAGCACTTGGGCCATCCTCCACTGCCTTCCGGAGCCACATCAGAGAGCTGGACTGGAAGAGGAGCAACTGGGACCAGAATCTGGCACCCATATGGAAGATCAACCAAATGAGCCACAGCACCAGCCCACAGGTTTATATTTTTAACTACTCATTTGAGCAGGCAGGCAGAGAAAAACAGGAATTTTAAAATAATAAAAATAACAACAGCATATATTTAAATCAGAAAATTAGTTATGTCCAAAGTAAAATGTCAATGAGCTATGCAGGTAACATCTACATGGAATTATCAAATGAAGGAAAATGTGTTCTCTTTGTAGTTACGTTGTTTGGGAAGGGAGAGTAAATTGTGTGTTGTAGGCTCATTAAAACCTCCTAATAACTTCCAAAAACATGTTAACCACAGTCAGTAGATGGATCCTAAAACACTTACTTTGAATGCTGTGCATGAGTAATCACAATGTGTAAACAAAAGCCAACAAGCAAATAAAACAAAAAAAAGATAAGCAGATTAGCTGAAGGATAATGATATGTAAAAGAATAGGAATGGTACCAGCATCACAGCAACAAAATTTAACCACATTTGCAGGTTTATTGGGGAAAATAGATGTTTAAAGATTTTATTTATTTGAAAGGCAGACTTACATAGTTATGGGGAAAGATGGAGAGAGAGAGAGAGAGAGAGAGAGAGAGAGAAAGGGGAGGAGAGAGGAGGGGCTAGGAGAGGAGGGGAAGGGAGAAGAAAGAAGAGGCGAGGAGAGCATTCTTCCATCCACTGGTTTACTCCCCAAAGCAGGAGCTTTATCTGTTCTGCCACAGTACCACCCCAGGAAATAGCTGTTTAACAATTCTCACTAAAATGTTTTGTTTCAATTGAGCAAGTTGTAAATCTTTTGCTAAGAACTGATTGAGCCGATTGCCTTCTAAAATGCAATATCTGAATCCCAGTCTTGTTTCTAAAAATTATATGTATGTACATATACATAAGTATATTCCTTGTTAAATCTATAATAATCTTATTTTTATTAGAATCCATTTAAGGTATTTATACTTGAAAGATAATATATCAGACTACTTAATTTCAGACTACTTAAAACTATGATTTACTTGTTTAACATGAAAGTAAAATATAACAAACTTTTGGCATAATAATTGATCCAAACTGGCCCATTTTTCTTTTAAACATGAAAACAACTAAACCATAATTTACAAAATCTGGGCTTTGAAAAGTGAGTAATTGAACTGATCTATTTGTCTTTCCCTATATTAATCATCAATTACACTTTTGAAAACTAAGGTGGGAATCTAAATTATAGCAGGCATTCTCACTTGACCTGTCTTTGCTTTCAGACTTTCGAAAGATAATTACTGATTTACATCAAAGTACTTTCACCAGGTTATTTTTAAAATAACTCTGCTTACTTCTCTTCACAAGGTAAAATCTACATTGGTTGTATACTAAATGAACGAAGTCCCTGTAAAGTCTGTACTCTACTGGCTATCCTATGAATCGAAAGACAGGACTAAATGAAGAAACTCAACATTCAAAAACAGTGACAGTTAATTAAATCTATCTACAGTTTCCATTTACTAAAAAATATATCATGAATCTTTCTTCCTCGGAGGTCTCTGTTATAAATCTATTCTTGGCAAGTTTGTTCTGTATCTGCATGTTTGCTGGCCTTCTGCCTACACACTATTTTCTATTCTATAACATTTCATGGTGTGTATGTGAGTACTCCAAAAGTTCATGGAAAATGGAATTAAAAATAAGTTTGTTCTGATATGTAACTTTTTTTAGATTCACGCATAATTTTTATGAGCAATGTGCATTCTCATGAACTTTTTGAAGTCCTCTCCTGTGTGTGGCAGTAATTGGGGGCTTTTACCCACTCTAAATGTTGTTACTTGTTCTTAGTTGCCAACTCTTCACTGTGATACTTTTTTCCCTACTACTCTGCTTTGGAATATACACCCCTTTTTCTTCCTGGGCAGCCATCACATAAATTTTGGACTCAAATCCTGTTTCTTCATGCTCCACAAAAGCCCATGCTCTGATGTAACTTCCAAGATTACAATTCTGGACATGGTCCCAATTCCATCACTGTGAAGTTGTAGATTATTAACACTAACTGCCATTTGCAAGTACAACCATGAGTCATCAGGTCTCTAACTGCAGCTCCTTGAATCATTGTTTCTTGAAAGAAGTGTCTCTTCCCTCAAGCTGTTTTAAAAGTAATCATCCCTCGTTTATGGATCTACCAAAGTGTGTGTGTGTGTGTGTGTGTGTGTACATTAGCTATAACTATGCTAGGCATATAACAGATTCTTAATAAATATTTACTGGATTAATAAATTCTCACAACAACCTACAAATATAGATATCATTAGCACATGTTAAATTGAGGTGTTTACAAGAGGGAGATATTAAGTAACTGTTCCCAGGTATCATCTTAGATAGACAGTAAAAGAGAAATTCAAACCTTAGATGAATCTGACCTGAACACTTGTTCAAGCCTTTTGTAAAGTCATGTATGTCCTCAGTCTGTTTTCAACATGAATGTGATTGGGTTAACATTGCTAATTATGTACTTATTAATGCTATTTTCATTTTTCTTTTATTTAGAAATTCAAAATGGAAATAATGGTTCATTAAATAGGGAAAATTTAAGTGAATATGAATGATTGGCTTTGACTATCTGAATGGGGAGGATTACTAACAGGATGAGGGCAAGTGAGGAAAAGTAATAGTAAATACTGATATTGACATGCTAGATACTAGATATGCACCACTTTCTAAAAACCAGACTGCATGATCCTAATCACACTATTATTGAAGAGGAGGAGAAAAAATTCACTGCACTGAGTCTTCTGGCCAGGATTACTTTCTGTAGGAAATACTTTTAGGCATTTACTGTGACTCTGCATCTGTGGTTTTGTTGTTTTTATAGCCGTTCCTCTTCCCAATCCTTCAAAATATGACTTTTGGGAAATGTTATTACAACTTATTCCATTTTAGTTGGCCTTCGTTAAAGGATAATCGGCCCATGTAATCTATTTTATATGTTTCCATACCATTTGCTGAATTGTATCTTCTCAAAATAACATTTTTAATATCTTTATCAATAATAACTATAAGTAAACTTATGAACTTAATAAAAGAATTCAAGGCTCATGTCCCTGTACACTCATGAAAATAAGGGAAATTAACTTTCCAGGGAACACTAGCTAGAGAGGCATTTTTTCTGTGTTTTATGGATTGCAGTAAGGAGTAGCGAGATAGCCTGAAAAAAAAAAAAAAAAAACTGATACAGGATGCTAACACAAGGCACTGTATTTTTGGAAATGTTTTTCAGTTTAAGACTTCTTTTTATCAGCACATAAAGCTACTTTCACAGAATATTTACTATAATAACGCTTCCTTAGGTGAACTCAGTATTTTATAGAAGACTGTTATTATAGAAACAATACTTCAAGCTACTTAATGGTAGAAATGGTTGAAAGCGAAATGAATTTTTATCTGAAACAAAAAAAAAGTGTAAAAAGAGAGATTTTTGTATCATAAAATAAACATCTAATTCTAATGAAATGAATCTCACATCTCTCTCTCTCTCTCTCTCTCTCTTCTCCCTGACTCCTTCCATGGATGAAATTTAGCAGCTATGGATAAAAATCACTAAACACATTACATTACTTTGTATGTTTCTGAAATGACTATGCTGATAAGAAAAATATGGGTCACTATGTACTCTTTTTTTTTTTTTTTTTTTTTTTTTTTTTTGACAGGCAGAGTGGACAGTGAGAGAGAGAGACAGAGAGAAAGGTCTTCCTTTGCCGTTGGTTCACCCTCCAATGGCCGCCGCGGCCGGCGCGCTGCGGCCGGCGCACCGCGCTGATCCGATGGCAGGAGCCAGGAGCCAGGTGCTTTTCCTGGTCTCCCATGGGGTGCAGGGCCCAAGCACCTGGGCCATCCTCCACTGCACTCCCTGGCCACAGCAGAGGGCTGGCCTGGAAGAGGGGCAACCGGGACAGAATCCGGAGCCCCGACCGGGACTAGAACCCGGTGTGCCGGCGCCGCTAGGCGGAGGATTAGCCTAGTGACTATGTACTCTTAAATATGGAGAGTAAGTGGGTAGGAAAAGAATGTGAAGAAAGTGAAAGGAGTAAGAATTCCATTATATCAAAAGTAAAACAAAATGTATGATTGATACAGACTCAAAATTATAGTTTCCTTGCATGTTAATTTATCTGCAAAACCTTTTAGTTACAAACATTTATCCTTAATATATGGCTGGATTTTGATCTGCATTTTTCATTTAGAAGTGCTTTTTACATGTGTTAAAGTTATTTCTCCTACCATCTAATAAGATCTTCAGCTTTCACCTTAAGATGTTATATGTGAAGCTGCTTAGCTGCCTACATTTTAATTTCAAATTATTAAATAAAATTCTGATGTTATTTTTAAAAATAGACACATTGATTGAAACAAAAAAGAATTTTGGAATTTCTGTTTGCCCATTATTGGTGTTTCCATTCATAAAAAATTTACTCTCAATAGATTCACTATCATTTTCAGTTCTATACAGTTCAGAGGACATGTAATCATGAAAATTATGACCTATTTATGTTCATTTTTCAGTACTTAAATAGCATTTCAAGAAACACATTTAAATATATATCTGCACATAAATCAGATGTCTCTACAATTAAAACTATACATGGACTTGATTATATAATATGTTAAACTATATTAGCAGCAACCAGTTAGTTTTGTGCTATGCACTGCAAGTGCAGCTGCTCTTGTTTACATTAGCATATATAATTAGTCTGAAAGCAAATACAAGACTAACTTGAAAACTTGAAAACTTTAAAACATAGAATATAATTGAGCGAACGATTCCTGATATATCTGGCTTAAAAACAGTATTTACTATTTTAAATTGATTTACATTAATTTGGTCTAAAAAGTAATGATATTTTAAGTAACTTGTCTTTTCTCCCTTAAGTTTAATATGTCTGTATTTTTGAATTGACATTGGATCAAATTTTCCCCATAGCAAAAAAGTGCCACAGTTTCATTTGAGGGTAGCTCAGCCCAACTGAATAATATAACTTTAAAAAAATAATAAAAATTATTTTAATTACTGCTAAAAATTTATTTAAGAGGCAAGGAGAGAGAGACAGAGAGAGAGAGAGAGAGAGAGAGAATCTTCCATCTAAGTGGCAGCAACAACCAGAGAGAGCTGGGCCAGTACAAAGCCAGGAGCTATGAACTCCATTCAGTTCTAACACATGGGTGACAGGGGGCCTGGAATTTCAGCCATCCTCTGCTGCTTTCCTAGGTGCATTAGCACAAAGCTGGATTGGAAGCAGACTAGTCAGGACTTCATTCAGCACTTCAATATGGAATGATGGCATTGTAAGCAGTGGCCCAACTCACTCCCTGTACCACAGTGTCAACCACTAAACAGTTTTTTTTTTTTTTTTTAACAGATTTAGATTTATAGAAAAATTTCCTGGAAAGTAGAGTATCTCTTAGTCCTCTCCTTGTTACAATTTACCCTACTATTAACATCAGACAGTAGTGTGGTACCTTTGTTAAAATGCAGTTCAAATTGATAACCTGAAGTTGATACATTGTTATTAATTAACAATGCATGTGTTAGTGATCTTAGTGGTGTGCCTGTGTCCCATACTTCTCTCAGGCTCCGTTTATTTTCCTGTTTCTCAGATTGCACCATTTCCATTGATCTTAATATGATTGACTCATCTGTTACTTCAGAACTGTTTTTTTAGCTACTCAAGAGTATTTTTTATTTCAGATATTGAATATTTCTACTCTAGAATTTCCTTTGGTTTCTTTTGTACCATTTCTCTGTCTTTATTGATATTCTCTATTCAGTGAGGCATTGCCATAATACCTCCCTTTACTTCTTTAAGCATCATTACGTTTAGTTCCTTAAATGTACTTGCAATATACTTTGAAGTCTTTGCCTGTTGATTCTGATGTCTACACCCTCACACAGGCAGTTTATAATGCCTGTATTTTTTTTCTTGTGCATTTGTCATTCTTTTGTTTTCCATTGCATGTCTCAATGTTATGCTAAAGTGGAAATTTTAAAAATACAGACTGAACACTGAGCTTCAGCTTAGAGCTTGCTATTATTTACAATTAAATTTTAATGGTTGCTTGACTGGTTCAGGGAAGTCTATGTACCACCACCACCTACCCATAGCACTCACCAGGAGCTTCCAATGTTGCTCCTCAGCCAGTGTGCTTTTCCATGCACTTGGTCACCCAGGGACGGCATAATTTTGTCTGTCTTGTTTCCTAACCACACTCAAGGCTAATCACTGCAGAATGCCAGCTGGTTACTTTATTTTGACAATACCCTACCTAAGTATAAAATGTTATACATTTTGATCCAATTAATTTTTATCCCCTTTGCAGTGATAATTTCCATCTTTATTGGGGGTATAATTGAAAATCCAAATGGCATATGTTTGTAGTATACAATGTGATGTTTTGATTTACCTTGTGATATACCTTACCATGATCAAGCTAATTAAAATACATGTTACCTTATGTAGTTAACTCTGTGTGTGAGTGTAGAACATCTAACATACCTTTCAGCAAATTTCAACTACACAATACGTTATTATTAACTCTAGTTTCCATGCTATACATTAGTCTTCCAAATTTGATACTTTCTAATTCTAAGGGTTTTTTACACTTTTCACAAGGTATATTCATTTCACTGGATGAGTACACTAAGCTGCTTTTGCTCCATTCCTAAAGAGGAACTTGTAGCTTGTACAAATTAAGTGTTCAGAGTAAAAGGTATCTTTGTAAATTATTTAATCTTCACAGATCACTTATAATATAGAAGACCCAATGTTGATTAAGTAATTTATATTTAAAACTAGTTTTCAAAAAGAACTATAATACAAACTGTTATTAATTCAAATTTTTCTTTAATAGATATTGTTAATGAATTTGAAAATTGTACAATATGGAAATCATCCCATTTAAAATTTGTATGCTTTGTGGCCTGTATTGTAGCACAGTGAGTTAGACCATCATTTTGGAGCCCTCGTCCTGAAGCTGAGATACCCCTGGGATCCAGTCCCACCTCTGCTTCTGATCCAGATCCTTGCTAATGCATGTGGGAAGCAGCAAATGATGACCCAGATAGTTGGGTTCTGCCACTCACATATGAGACCCAGATGGATTTCCTGGTTCCTGGCTTTGGATCATGTCAGACTTAGTTATTGTGGGCATTTGGGGAGGGAACCAGCAGATGGAAACTATCATACTCTCTCTTTCTCTCTCTCTTCCTTTCAAATAAACAAATGTAATAAAAATTGTATGTTTTAAGAGAAGGTATCACATTTATTGTATAAAATCAAAATTCCTCATTTGGAAACTGACAGATGTAGGTTACAATATAGATTAATATGTTAATGATTAATAGGAACAATCTCATTACAATCACTGGTCCCTCAAATAATATTCTTTATTATATTATTATCTTATGATGGTTATAATTTGTTGTTATTTTTAAGGAAGAAATCATTTCTTTTCATTTCTATATATTGACAAATATTTGTATATGCTATACATTTGTGGCACACAATGTAATATTTTACCTATGTTTGTATCATGGACTGATTAAATCAACTTGAATAACAAATATAGCACCTCATATATTTATTTTTGTGGTGAAAACATTTAAACCTATTCATTTAGCAATTTTGAAGTACAGACTGTATTAATGTTTATTATAGACACACTTTTGTACAACAGATTACTAAAGATTATTCTTCTGACTGATATTGAACCATTTGATCAACATGTCTCCATTATCTCATTCACCCCCTAACTCCACCCTCTGGTAACCACCATTTAACTTATACTATGAATTCAACTGTTTTAGATCATACAGGTAACTGAAATCATGTGGTATTTATCTTCCTTTATCTGGCTTATTTCACCAAGCACTATGTTCTCCAAATTCACTCACACTATGGAAAATGACAGATTTTCTCTTTTTAAAGGCTAAATAGAATTCCAGTGTAGTGTGCATGTGTGTGTGTGGGGGGGTGTGTGTGTTCTTCAACTGTTCACTTGATTGTGGACACCTAGGCTGCTTCTATAATTTAGCTACTATGAATAATGTTGCAAGGAAAATGTGGTGCTGATGTCTGCAAACCAATTTCATTTGTTTTGTATATATAACTAGATGTGAGATTGTTGGATCATATGGAAATTTTTAAATTTTTTCTGAGGTATCTCTAGATTGTTTTCCATAGTAACAGTCTTAATTTGAATTCCTATTAAATTTCACACAAGTTCAAGAACGAAATCATTCTAATGCTGTTATTACACAGGGAAGTTCATGAGTCCTTTCTGAAATACAGTAACTTATGAACTAGAATGTCAAACAGGAACACTATATTAGGTGCAATTAGCCAGTAGATTAAGCTGCTACTTGTGACACTAATGTTCCATTTTCCAGTCCCTATTTGATCCCTGCCACTCTGCTTCTAATCCAGATTCCTGCTAATGTACCTGGGAAGGCAGCGAATGATGTAACAAGTACTTAGGTCTCTGCCACCCATGTTGTAATCCAACTGGAGTTTCCGGCTCCTGGTTTCATTAGTCCTGGCTGCTATGGCCATTTGGGGCATGAACCAGATGACAGACAGTCTCTCTCTGTTCTTCTCTTTGTCTTTCCCTATCTGTTACTCTGACTTTAAATAAATAAACCTTAGAAAGAGAATCTCTAAAGAAGTCTCCAAATAATATGGACAAATATTCTTTACATATATATATATAGTAAATTTAACGTATAGCATAACAAGTAGAAAATACCAAAAGAGCTAAAAAATTTTGACTATGTAGGTGAACTACACAAGATAGAGATATTGATGCTGATTCATGTATAGAATAGTAGTTCTTTCCTTTTAATTTTATTGTAAAGGTGTGTTTATTTATATGAAAGGCAGAGATAGAGAGAGGCGAGAGAGAGAGAGTCTTCCATCTGCTGGTTCACTACCCAGATGGGCGCAATGGCTGGAGCTGTGCCAGTCCGAAGCCAGGAGCCAGGAGCTTCCTCCGGGACTCCAACACAGATGCAGGGGCCCAAGGACTTGAGTCATCTTCTACTGCTTTCCCAGGCCATATCAGAGAGCTGGATGGGAAGTGGAACGGCTGGGACTAGAACTGGCGCCCATATGGAATGCAGGCACTGCAGGCAGAAGCTTTACCCACTATGCCAGAGCTGGCCCCAGTAGTTTTTTTTTTTTTTTTTTTTTTTTTTTTAAGAGAAAGGGTTTATTGGGGAACACCCAACAGACCAGAGTGAAGGGACAGCGAAAGAAAAAGAGAGAACGAGAATATAAGAGAGAAACAGAGAGGAGAGGAGCTAGCAAGGAGAGAGGAGCTGAGGGAGAGAGCCAAGAGACCAGAGGAGGAGGCTAGAGTGAGGAATTGAGAGAGCGCAGGAGAGAAGGGTCAAAAGAGCCAAGAGAGAAGAGCCAAGAGAAAAGAACCAAGAGAGCACGTGTTCAGGAACAGGCCCTTTTAAAACTTTGCCAGAGGGCAGGCAGGGAAGCAGGAGCAGGGAATCCCATTAGGATGGGGGTGGAGCCTGGCTCAGGTAGCTGGGCCATGTGGCCACCTGGCTAAAACTGCGCCAGTTTCCTAACATTCCCCCCTTTTGTTTTTTTTTATAAAGCAGGATTTGTATGGGATTACATTCTTTCTTTTTTTTTTTTTCCTGACAGGCAGAGTTAGTGAGAGAGACAGAGAGAAAGGTCTTCCTTCTGTTGGTTCACCCCTCAAATGGCCGCTACAGCCAGTGTGCTGCGCTGATCCGAAGCCAGGAGCCAAGTGCTTCCTCTTGGTCTCCCATGGGGTGCAGGGCCCAAGGACTTGGGCCATTCTCCACTGCCTTCCCAGGCCACAGCAGAGAGCTGGGTTGGAAGAGGAACAACCGGGACAGAATCCGGTGCCCCAGTCGGGACTAGAACCTGGGGTGCCTGCACCGCAGGTGGAGGATTAGCCTAGTGAGCTGCAGCGCTGGCCAAAGTAGTTCTTTTTTTAAAGACTTATTTTATTTATTTGAGACAGAGTGACAGAACAAGAGGGATTGATGGCGGGGGGCGGGTGGGGATTGATTTTTCATCCCCTTGTTTACTGCCTAAAAGACTGCAACAGCTTTAGGTCAGTTTCAAGGAAGGGGGTTGGAGGGCCATCCAGGTCTCCCATGGGGTAACAGGGGCCCACGCACTTCTGCTGCTTTCCCATGTGCCCGAGTATGAAGCTGGAATGGAAGTAGAGCAGCTGCTATGCAAAGCAGTGTTCCAATGGGATGCAGTGGTGCTGGCTCCAGATTAGTAGTTTTAAATTGTTCCCCCCTGGGGGGGGGGGAATTTTATCCTTTGAGCAAAGACCGATGATTCTCTTAAACATCTTACAATCCACAGGGATTCCCACAACAACAACAAAAAATGATCTGGTCCAAATTGTCACCAGTGCCATGGTTGAGAGAGCATATTATAGAAGTGTGAATACAAGGACAGATTATTTTCTACTATTGACATAAATTTATTCAATTTGCATTTCCTTTGCATATACAATACATTGACCTAAGATTTTATGACTTCAGTGGTGAATGAGATACTAAACTTCCTTAGGGAACAAAAAATTCCACAGAAAATACTTTGCAAGAAAACAACTTTAGCAGAACCTGAGGAAGAATCGAAGAAAGCTGAATGAGGACCTTAAGGCACACGGATAACTTCTTTCTGCTGCAACTTCTCTTCAGTTTTATGAGCATCTGACTTATGGAGTAAGGACTTAAATTTCAATCTTTCATGACACAGGGTTTTAAAGAAAAAAAAAAAGAAATCTTATTTTGAGTCTAAGTTTTGCTCACTGTGAGCATGGAAACATTTTGGGTGTATATAAATTATCTGAATATCAAGCCCAGTGGATTAAACGTTTGCATTTAACAAATAAAACATTTTCACAAGTAGCAGATAATCATTCTAGAGAAAATTTAATGGGAGAAATGCTATATAGGCTCTCCTTCAGGAATAATGAGCCAGAGACATAGTGTCATTCTAACATAGCAAAAAGTTATCCATTTCTAGTATGTTCTTGACCCCATCTTTAGGGAATTTTATTGGAAATGTAGGATGAGACACACTAAAGAATAGCAGTAGCAATATGAAATATTTCTCTATAAAGCCTGTGGGCAACTGGAATCTGGAATGTAGTAATAGTGGTGATGTCAGCACGCTTGATTTTACACATTCATTAGCACCATGAGTAAAAGCAGTGATAATGCTGAGGTCTAAATTGTGAGAACAGAGTTTTGTTTGCGTACTCTCCACTTCATGCATCCATGAAAACACCTATGGAGTGTTAGTAGATGGGGGAGCTCTCAAGTGATCTGTAGTGACTAAAGTCAGTTGGGGCTCCAAGATTCTGCAGATAAAATGAATTTCTAGACTAGGTAAGGCCAAACAATTGCAGCTTTCTTCATTTCCCTCTCTGCTAATTTGCCTTTCCTTCCTGCCTTCCTGCCTTCATTCTCTCTTTACTTATATCTGTTATTGTACTCTTGTTTTACTTCCGGACTCTACAATGTGAGAAATATTTATTTGTATTTTTTATTTGTTCTCAAGAATATCTTTTTTTCACTCATTGAACTCCCTTTTTAAAAAGTAAATCATGGAAACTTAATAGCATGAATGTTCTTTCATATGCTTAAAAATCAGCAATGATTATGCTCTTGCATGTTACAAATGAAGTTCCATTGGCTGTCACATTATATCTATTATAACAGCCGAAATATAGACAATATGAAAGCAAACATACATCACTGGACTGCTCAAAAATAATATGCTGAAGATTTACAAAGACGACACAGTTTTTATGATAATTCTTTTCTATTCAATCTTGATACCGTAGGATTGATATTTTCATTTAAAATTACAAAGCTTCCCCCCAACACACGTCAAAAACAACACTCAATTTCACTATCATGGCTGCTATCCTCCTGGGCATCACTTTGTATTCTCTCAGCATAATGAGGAGATGAACATAAGATCAATAGATGACAGAACTTGCTGCTTTCAATACTGTACCCCTGACAAAGTAATAAAATGAAAAGAGATCAATAAAAGAGATCACTAAATAGTTAACAGAAGGTAATCATAACTCTGGATCTCAATTTGTTTTTGGTTGATTTAAATAAAGGACATACAGGAAATAAGAATCTGTCTAAAGTTTAGATATGAAATGACTACATATTCTCCACTTTATTACAATAAAGTGCAAAATGAAAGAGGCCAGAGATAACATACTTGCTGAATTTTTAAAATGGAGCTGCAACTGGGCAAATTCAAATGTACTATATCCTTAGATAATATTTGCTAAGATAAACTCAAGATGAAATAAAAATATTTTGCTAATATTATTATTTGTATCCTGATTATCAATTATTCCATTGTTTAAGATGACTTTAAGAAAACTTTATTAAGACAAATAAAATATATAGGCATCATGAAGGAAAAGCATTTAAGATAAAGACTTGATCTAAAAAAATCACAGAGGATAAAAGTCAATTTTGAGCTGCCTAGCAGAACATACAAAGAAAGAAAAAGTTGTAACTATATTTCCCTCATAATTGAAAAATTTTTAATCAATGTATTAATATGAATGACGAGGCCAAGGCAACTTCAGCTGGCTGACAAGGTCACAGCAGAAGGTCTGTCTCAGCAAGGCATGAGAAGGACAGCTGTGGTCCTCTTGGTGTTTTTAGGTTTGATGGGAACTACACTCTGCATAAGCAAGCTGGAGCTTCCTGGTGGTCCTGCTAATGATTGCTGTATTCCTAATTTTATGGAAGAGCACTTAGTCTCATAACCTCCAAAATGTCCATTGCCTTGTAGAATTTTTTTTTTTTTTTTGACAGGCAGAGTGGATAGTGAGAGAGAGAGACAGAGAGAAAGGTCTTCCTTTGCCGTTGGTTCACCCTCCAATGGCTGCCATGGATGGTGCGCTGCGGCCGGCGCACCGCGCTGATCCGAAGGCAGGAGCCAGGTGCTTCTCCGGGTCTCCCATGGGGTGCAGGGCCCAAGCACTTGGGCCATCCTCCACTGCCTTCCTGGGCCACAGCAGAGAGCTGGCCTGGAAGAAGGGCAACAGGGAAAGAATCCGGCACCCCAACAGGGACTAGAACCCGGTGAGCTGGCGCCGCTAGGTGGAGGATTAGCCTAGTGAGCCGCGGCGCCGGCGGCCTTGTAGAATTTTAATCAGGCAGAATGTTAGTGTAGAAGAAAGGGTTAATGCCTTATGCAAGGCTGAGCTGTTTGTAGAAAAGAATTATAAGGCAACAGGCTCTCTGGTATATACTTCTCACTAGAATAAAGATAGATGTTAATAAAGCTTTAATTCACTATATGCTACAAATACTACAATGGTTAGGATGTCAAAACTGTAGAATAGATCTAAGTAAACCTTTAAATAAGTGCAATAAAGAAATTAAAGAATTACAGAAAAAATTGCAAAGAGGGGATACATTTTAAAAAGGGTCTGCTTTGAACTTGGGGCTTCTAGTAAAGATTAGATTAGAAGGTACTATTCTAGGTTATGTAGCCAATTTCTGCATAGTTCAGCAGCACTCGAGGCCTTGGCTCGTGTGGGCAGCCTGTTATCTTGTACCTGTCTGTGATTGTAACCCATGCTCTGAGTATGCCCTTGAAAATCAAAAAAAATTGTAATTAGAAAAAATGGACAACAGGCTTTTCATTGTAAGAAGAAAAAATCATTATGTGGCTTATAATATAAAAATAAAGTCTGGTGCTCAAAAGCCAGAGCCATGCCATCAGCCTTGTTGTGAATGTCTCTCATTTCTTCGAGTGCCGACACCTCTCACACCTTGGGGCCCCTGAACTGGCTGGAGCTGGTCTCCGGCATATGAATATACTTCAAACAGTTGTGGAAAATGAAATCAAAAGTTAAGTTTATTTTGGTGCACAATTTTTTTAAAAATCATGTATATTGTTTCTTAATATACATTTCAATGCACTTTTTCACTGTCCCTCATATATATGAATTTTAAATTTATTTTGCAAAAATTAACTTATCTTTTAATTATATTTTCTAGGATCTTTTTTGAAGTATTCACATAGTTTGCCTAATTTCATCTACACTGCAGTCTTAGCTAATTTATCTTATAGGTGTTCATATAAGGGTGATTGCATCATATGAAGGATAGCTGTAAAAACATTTTTAGAAAAGATGAAGACATGATTTTCATATATTTATTTTATCTATTTGTATTTATTTTGTTTATTTTCTTTGATTAATCCTAAGAACAAAATTAATCATATCAACTCATGGACATATGGAAGATATTTCTATGATTTACAAAAACACAAGGAAGCATCTACTTCAGGGTAAAATTTAGACAATTAAGAATGTAAATTACTAATATAACTTTTGTGGACTAAATAACTTACAAATCAATTGCCTCTGGGAACTTTTTGAGGTTCAAGTTATGAAAAAAAATGAAACATATTTTTATTGATCTGGAATAGAAATTATTAATTAATTGACTGTAACCAGATCCACAGGTTTTCTAATGTCCTGACCTTTTATTTGGAAAGTTTAAATGTTTGGCTCCAAATATTTGAGTAAGTGTCAAAACTTCTCAATGAATACTGTCGGCCTGCTTCAAAGGCTCCAATGAGTATAAGTATCCAACCAAATTGTCAATTATGAGGAATGGTTAAGATGAATCTGTTCAGGAAGATTTTAAGGGATGTAACCTCTTATTGATTGCTTAGGATTACTGCTTAATGATTAATTTTGGCAGAACTACATTGTTGGACACCAGTTAAATAAGTATTTTATTTGGATTCCCCTAAAACAAGGCCTTTGGTACAGAGGTAGGGAACACGGCATAAAAGAAAAAAGGAAATGATATAAGGGAAATATATAAGAAAAAGGGAAAAGGTTCTTTTTTAGAAAAGACCCTTCCTAGGTACCTCTAATATACATTTTTACTCATTTTTAAAAATGTCTATCTGAATAGTCCATATAAAGAGAAACTAGAGGCCAGTGCCTTTGTTGCTGGTATACCATATGGATGCCGGTTCAAATTCTGGCTGCTCCTCTTCCCATCCAGCTCCTTGTAATGTGCCTGGGAAAGCAGCAGAGAATGGCCCAAGTGCTTGAGCCTCTGTACCCATGTGGGAGACCTGGAAGAAACTCTTGACTCCCAAACAACTTAATCCCATCCCTGGTTGTTATGGCCATTTGGTCAATGAAATGGTGGATGGAAGATCTCTGTCTCTCCCTCTCTTTCTCTGTAATTTTGACTTTCTGGGTTGTCTCTTAACCCATCAGGCTAGACTTTTCTAGGATAGACTATTTATAGATGCAGGGAACTTCAGTTTGTATAATATTGTATGGGTGAGTCAGACTTACATGATTCTTTACAACATATCTGAGATTTAAACCAGAGTTGGGCCAAAGGAATGTGAGGCAGGCAATGGAAGTGTATCATACAGTGAGCTTTGCTTGAAAACAAATAAGTAAACTGACATTCCTTTTATCAGCCTGTGTAAATACTAATCAATTCCTGCTAAAAACAAATATGTGTTTGTATTATAGATGTAGTATTGCTCCGTACAACATTTGCAGTTGATTTTGAAAGTCTCCTGGAATACGACACTAAAATAAATTCAACAGCAAATATTGTCATCTTATTGGATGTATACCCATTATATCAGAAAGAGTTTTCAACTATAGATTTATAAATCAAAAGGGAGCTCTGTGAATTTCTCAGATTCACAACATAATTACAATCTCTTTGCTTAATTTAGGAGCGCATAATTATAAAGAAGCTGATGTTGCATTAAGGGAAACAGTAGATAAAACTTAGCTAAACCACACAGCTTAGTTATTTCAGATATTCATCAAAGATACTAAAATATGGCACTTTGAAATGAAATTGGAGTTTTAAAGAAATAGCTTGCAAAATGTTGCATCAGTGATTTTGAAGACAAAACAAAATATAAGTAATGAATAATTACTAAGTACAACCACACTGACAGTTTTTTTTTTTCTTTTTGATTTTTATTTATTTGAAAGGCAAGAGTTCACAGAGAGAGAGAGAGAGAGAGAGAGAGAGAGAGAGAAATGTAGACAGAGAGAGAATCTTCCATCTGCTGATTCACTCTCCAAATGACCTCAAAAGTGGAGCTGTGCCGACCAAAGACAGGAACCAGGAGCTTCTTTCAAGTCTCTCACATTGGTGCAGGAGCCTAAGGACTTGGGCCATCTTCCACTGCTTTATTTGAAAGGCAGAGTTACTGAGTGAGATCGAGAGACAGAGAGAAAACGCGATCTTTTATCAAGTGGTTCACTTCCCAAATAGACACAATATCTGAAATATTTTGATGAAGCAATATATCATGGATACTGTAAGTATGAATCCAAAATCTGTATATCATCAGATATGCAAGGAAGATGACATTTGGAAAGGCCAGTAACTTGGGGTAATTCATCTGAGAATCTGAGCCTGACCCTGATACAAAGAAACCGAAAGGATCTATGTTCTCACAAGCCAAAAAAAAAAAAAAGGGTGCAAGGAAAAACCAATGAGGCCCAAGAAAGGCTAACATGGAAGATTGCTAAAATGATGTCAGTGACATAATGCAGCAGGCACAATATGACCAACCTCTAGAGAAATCTACAAGCTATTACCTGAGACAAAGGAAATCTACATTGGAGGAAAAGATAATTTTTCCCATTCGTTGGATTCTTCAACACAGCCCATGAAAATAAAGTGTTATATTTCTTTTTACTGATCTGTCACATTATTTCCAACAAAGAATGGGAGATAATCCTAGACTTACACCTTAAGGCAGAGTAATGTGTAGACATAATTGATGTTCATGATGTTAAATAGTTAAGGTCATAAAGATACAATGTAGTATTATTTATATTGCTAAATTTTTTTAGTTTTCCATGGCAATAACCTACTTTTGAGAGTTTTAGCCCCCCAGGAATAGACAGAAACCACATGCTGTGGGATACAGATAAGCCTAGGGCTGTTGTCACACTAATCCAAACCTAGAGCATCATAAAGTAGGTGCCAGAGGAGTTCTGTGTTGCCCACGCAAAACAATCAGGAAGTCAGCCCTCCAAGGGCCAGAGTGCTCTTGTGGGTGGCTGCGCAATTCTAGCAGCTTACTTTCTTTAGTGGAACAGGATTAAGGCTCAGTGTGCGGTTGTCATTCACAGAGGTGTTAACTTTTAGAAGGAAGCTGACAGGTCATGGGTCAGAACTAGGTGACACCATCCTTCCCTTTGTTGGCACTATATATTTCTTACATCTTAATTGCTCCTGAGATGTATCCTTAAAACCATCTCTCTCCTGCTAACAAGGGGGTGATTCTAATTTACTTTGATTGTTAAAACATCTAGCTTTGAATTCTGCACTCTGGATACTTTACCTTCCATTCAGCATACATGTGGAAATATTTAAATAATTATTGATCATTAGAAAAAATACTACACACTCATAAAACCAATATTTTATTGTTATTTTTTCACCTGTCATAGACCATGGGTTCATTTCTACCTTAATAGTATCACAATTATGTTTGACAGATGGACAAATAAATAAATTACTGCAATGAAATATGCTGTCAGAATATAGAATATAGAAAGACAAACAAGAGTGATTGAGGTAGAGAGTAAGTGACCTTTGCAGAGGGAGTAGCAGATGCAAATATGTAGTGCATAAAATATCATGATTCTTCAGAAAACTCCTAGTACAGTGGACTGCTATATTTGCCCAAGGCAGGCTGTCTTCCAAAGATTATCTGGTCTGATTTTAAAGGCAAGAAGCCCTTTGTGAACCCTACTATGAACTTTTCAGTGGTGTTAAGTTTAATTATTAGAATCATCAGAATAATATTGATGTGATAGATTTATTACCCTCTCATACAAACATCTGCAGAACTCTCCTAATTTCTGGTCATCAAATTTAACAAAAATACTATCTACATCTGAGACTATAACTAAAGAGTTATTTGGTAAAAGATTGGTGGCATTCATTCATTCATTCTGTTTTTTTTTTTCAGAAAATGTATATTAACTATTGAATATCATATGTTATCCCTGATCAATGACAAACAAGCACCAAAAAGGAAACCTGTTAAGTGAAATGGACACTATGATAAACAGTGACTTGATCAGCCCTTGTCCTGACTGTTGATGTACAACTTAATACTTTATCCCTTTTAGTATTTTTTTGTTCTACTTAATACTATTGGTTGAATTCTGTAATTAACATACAATTATTCTTAGGTATTTAAATTTAACTGAAGAGTGATCCCTGTTAAATATAAGAGTAGGAATAATAGAGGGAGGAGATGTATAGTGTTCCTCTTATCACATTTTTATACAATATGAAGCCCTGGTTTTTTCCATCAGAAAAGACTTAGGATCACAAACCTACATGAAGACCAGGATGTCTACATTCATTAACAGATATATACGAGAAATAGAATGACTTATCTCAACAACTCTCACAATTTTATAGATGGATCATTACCTAAGTATGAGATACTATATGAAACTGTAAGACTAAATCATATTCTTGATTTTGTGATGGTCACATCATTCAAAATGCTCCAATGATCATACAACTCCTTCCATAAACTCAAAGATTAGAAATTTTGATAACTTAGTTTCTTTTAGGTTTTGATATTGATACCAAGTTCACTAGGAAAAGGGAAGGGAAAAGTTGCTACAGCCACCATCTAATGTAGTTGACCAGAAAAACTAGATTTAGGCAACTGAGTTGGAGTGGTAGATGACATGGTTTTGCTCTGGGAATTTCACTGACAGCCAAGAGACTGTGAGTGCAGTTTTCAGTTCTTGCACATTTTTGCTGGAAATGAACTCTCTCAAGTACATTTTGCTGTATAAAGCACAGGCACTTACTGGCCTCTTTCCATATTACAACTCTTCAATGTATCTTGGCTGTAGGCCCAGCAGCCTAATGAAATTCATTAATTTAACATTCATAGAATTAGCTAATGCTGAGGTTGGAAGGAACTTTAGAGGTCATTTAGTCTATTCTTTGTTTGAATCATTAATTCAGCTACTTATTGACTGTTTACCTGGAAAGCATTATGGTAGAAATATTCTGTTTGATACAATTACTCTGTGATTTGAGAAGCAGATTCTAAACCAAGGGTCATTACAAAATGTTGTATAAAAAGAAAGGCTTGATTGCTAGGCTACTGAAGTCTGAATCCACTTTTGACTTGAAATTGTTCAAGAATTTGAAGACATTAAATATCCTCTGCCTCAGCTTTCTTATCTGTAAAATGGAATGATAATAATATAGAATTTAGAGATGTTCTGGGAATTGAGAATTTTAAAATAATACTTCCTGGCACTGAGTAACCCTCAATGAGTTTTCAGAACTATCTTCATTAAAGTCTTTTAAACCTAATACTTTCCTATTCCACAAAGCTATATTTTCCAACAAAACCTTGGTGTCCTTTTATACCATCTTGGAACAGAAAGGGGGATGTTAATAAGTCCTTGTTTCCCTTAGTCTATTCTTTAGAAAAAAATATAAAGAGTGTATTTTCTGAGAGCTTCACTTGCTGGAAGATGCATTAGTCTATGGATCTTTGAAATCCACATCTTTTTTTTTTATTTTTGCTTGCTTTATTTTTTAAAAAATTAAAATTTTATTTCAGTTATACATATTCATATATTTCATATGTACAGATTTAGGAACATAGTGGCTCTTACCCTCCTACCTTCCATCCTTCCCATGCTATAACCCTTCCTCCCCCTCCTTCTTAGATTCCCACTCTTAATTTTACAATGATCTATTAGAGTATACTAATGATCATATAGTTTTTTATAGGAAGCTTTTATTTAATAAATATAAATTTCATAATTAAAACCTGTGGATCATAGCAGTTTTCCCCTCATATCCGGCCTCCCACCCCCAAACTATCCCACCTCCTACTCCCTCTCCCATCCCATTCTTCATTAAAATTCATTTTTTATTATCTTTATATACAGAAGAATGATCATATAGTTAACCCTACTCTAAGTAAAAGAGTTCAACAAATGTCATGAAATGAAAAAAAAAAAAAAAAAACTGTTCCTCAATGGAAGAGACAAGGGCTATAAATAATCATTGATTTTCAATAAATTATTTTCACACCAATGAATTACATTTCAGGTACTCTATTATTTATCTCTGATCAGGGAAAACATATGATATCTGTCTTTCTGGGACTGACTTATTTTATTAAGTATAATGGTTTTGAATTGTGACCATCTTTTTGCAAAAGCAAGATTTCATTTTTTGACAGCTGAGTAGTACTTCACAGTGTGTATATACCATAATAGCTGAAGGGCATCTGGGTTGATTCCATATCTTAGCTATTGTGAATTGTGCTGAAATGAATATGGGGGGCACAGATAACTCTTTCATATTCTCATTTCTCTTGCTTTGGGTAAATTCCTAGGAGTGAGATGGCTGGATCATATGGTCCGTCTAGATTCAGATTTTTGAGGTAGCTCCATTCTGTCTTCCACACTGGCTGCACCAGTTTATATCCCCACCAACAGTGGACCAGTGTACCTTTACCTCCTATCCTCGCCAGCATTTGTTGTTGGTTGATTTCTGTATGAAGGCCATTCTAACTGAAGTGAAGTGAAATCTCACTGTGGTTTTGACTTCCATTTTCTTGATGGATAGTGATCCTGAGCATTTTTTCTAGTATTGACCATTTGAATTCCTTCTCTTGAAAAATGGTTATTTAAAGTCCTTTGCCCATTTCTTAATTGGATTGTTTATTTTATTGTTGCTGAATTTCTTGAACTCTTTATAGATTCTGGATGTTAACTCTCTATCAGCTGCATAGTTTGCCCACTGTCCATTGCTACTTCACTTTGATTTGTGTTTCTTTTGCAGTGCAGAAGCTTCTCAGCTTGATGTAATTCCATTTGTCAATTTTGGCTTTGATTGCCAATGCTCCTGGGGGCTTTTCCAAGAAGTCTTTGCCTATGTTAATGTATTGCAGTGTTTCCCCAATGTTCTCTAATGATTTGATGGCATCAGGTTGTAGATTTAGGTCTTTGATCCATTTTGAGTGTATTTCTGTATAAGGTGTAAGGAAGGGATCTAGTTTCATACTTACCATGTGCAGATCCAGTTTCTCAAGCACCATTTGTTAGAGACTGTCCCTGATCTAGTGATTGGTGTTAGATCCTTTGTCAAAGATAAGTTGGTTGTACACACATGGATTGATTTCTGGAGTTTCTATTCTGTTCCATTGGTCTACAAATCTGTTTTTGTGCTAGTACCAGGACGTTTTGATTATAACTGCCCTGTAGTATGTCTTGAATTCTGGCATTGTGATTCCTCTGGCTTTGTTTTTGATGTATAAAATTGTGTTAGCTCTTCAGGGTCTCTTGTGTTTCCATGTGAATTTCAGCATCATTTTTTCTAGATATGAAAATAATGTCATTGGTATTTTGATTAGGATATCATTGAATATATAAATTGCTTTTGGTGGTATAAACATTCCAATCCATGAACACGGAAGATTTACCAGTTTTTAATTTCCTTTATTTCTTATTTTAGTGTTTTTAAAATTTTTCAACAGAGATCTTTGACATCCTTGGTTAAATTTATTCCAATATTTTTGTGGTTTTTTTGGAGCTACTGTGAATGGGACTGATCTTAAAAGTTCATTCTCAGTCATGACTTTGTACATACAGAAATTATCGATTTTTTTCATGTTGATTTTATATACTGCCACTTTGTCAAACTCCTTTATGAGTTCCAATAGTCTCTCAGTGGAGCCTTTTGGATCCCCTATATATAGGATCATGTCATCTGCAAATAAGGATGTTTGATTTGTTCTTTTGAAACTTGTGTCCCTTTGAATTCTTTTTCTTGCCTAATGGTTCTGGTTGAAATTTTTAAAACTATATTAAATAACAATGGTTCATACTTGTCAGGTTCTAGATCTTAGGGATGGTGCTTCCAGCTTTTCTCATTTAATAGGATGTTGGCCATGGGTTCATAATAAGTTGCCCTAATTGTGATGAGGAATGTTCCTTGTATACCCAATTTACTTAAGGTTTTCATTATAACAGGATGTTGTATTCTATCAAATGCTTTCTCTGCATCTATTGAGATAATCATATGGTTTTTGTTTTTCAATTTGTCAATGTGATGTTTCACATTGATTGATTTGCAAATGTTGAAAAAATCCCTGCATACAAGTGATAAATACCAACTGCTCTAGGTGAATGATTTTTCTGGTGTGTTGTTGGAAATTTTTTAGCTAGTAATTTGTTGAGAATTTTTGCATCTATGCTTATCATGATATTGGTCAATAGTTCCCTTTGCCTGTTGCATCTTTTTTTGTCTTAAAAGTTAAGGTGATACAGGCTTCGTAGAAGGAGTTTGGGAGGATTCCATCCCTTTCAACGTTTTGAATAGCTTGAGAAGGATGGGAATTAGTTCTTCTTTAAATATCTGGTAGAATCAGCAAAGAAGCCATCAGTTTTGGGCCTTTTGTTCAGGAGGGTCTTTATTACTGATTCAATTTCTGTCTTGATTATTGTCTGTTTACATTTTCTGTGTCTTCGTGAACCAATTTTGGTAGTTTGTGTGTGTCTAGGAATTTATCCATTTATTCTAGGTTTCCCAATTTGTTGGCATACAGCTCATTGTAGAAATTCATGATACTTCTTTTTATTTCTGTGATATCTGTTGTTACATATCCTTTTTCATCTATGATTTCATTGATTTGGGTCTTCGTCCTCTTGGTTAGTGTTTCCTCCTACTAATTTTTAAGGTTTTTTTTTTTTTTTTTCAGGTTCTTGAGAAAACTGCATCTTCTAGCACAAGGAAGGAAAGAAGGAAGAAAGAAAGGAAAGAGGGAAGGAAGGAATGAAGAAGGAAGGAAGGGAAGAGAAAAGGGGGAAAGAAGGAAGGAAGACCGAGGGGGTATTGAGGAAGGAATGAGGGAGAGAGGGAAGTATTATCTTCTCTTTTTTGCTAGTTGTTTTTTATTCATAAAATTGAACAAGTTTTTTTTTTTTTTCTTCTGACTGTTGAAAGATTTACTTAGTGGAGGGTTAATCTTATGATAATAAAATAAACTAAAAGCATGTCATTGTAAAAATCAGAAGAAATAAGAAAGAAAGGAGCAGAGAAGGTGGGAGTGTGGCAGGAGGGAGGGTAGGGTGGAAGTATCACTATATTTCTATCTGTATATATGAAACATGAAATATGATTATCTTAGAATTGTATCTATGAAATACATGAAATTTGTTCTCTTTATATTAACAAAAAGTAAAAGATGTGTTATTGATTTATTTATACATTTGAAAAACAGAGAGAGAGAGAAAGAAAGAGAGCAGGAAGCTTAACCAGAAGTGGAGAATTGGAGCAGACAAGACTCTAACAAGGCACTTTGTTATGGGATATGGGTTTTAAAGGGGGGCATAACACACTGTGCCACAAAGATTATCCTTATACTAAACTTTTATACTTTAGAGTATCATCACAATTTTGGACACTATAAACCAGAATTACACATGTTTGTGAAGTGTTTACAAAGTAATTTTGGCTGATGTAATTTCAAATATTTGTATATTTATAATCCATTTGATTATGACAGATACTTCATTATGAATATATACAGATAATCAAATAGGATAGTAAATTTATAAACATATGAAAGAACAAATTATCTATATATTTTGATCAGTTTAAACTTAATAAGTCCTTTATATATTCCGATATTCATCCTATGTGGTCTGTATCCACAAGGATCTAATCCTCCTATCTGGATTCTGTCCTCTTAAATTTTAATTGTTCTTCACATTTCTCTGAACCTTAATCTGAATGCTCTTAATATCTTAAAACTTGAAGGTTTGAAGAAATTTTTATAAGCATATTCTCTAATTTCCATTATAAATTTTTCAAGAATAGGCTCTCACGGTATTAATGCCTAGTTTTTTACCTGTCATATCAGAGGAACTCAATATTTCAATGTATATGATTCAGAAATCCCATCCAAGAAAATATTAGAATTCTATTTAAAATATTATTGCAATTACTTTTATCTTTTAAAAATCTTTTTCTATTGTTCTTTTTCCTGATGTAACATAGTAGTGTCTATGTATATATGAGGACTCTTAAAAAAGTTTGTGGAATTTCTAATTATGGAAAAATATGAATAGATTTAAATTATTTTCACAATATATTTATAATTCTGTTTTGCCAAGAACTTTTTGCAGAACTCACATATATCCATTCTTAACATCGTAAAAACAAAAGTTACCCATGGTTCTATACAAGTTCCTCATTTCTACAAACCACCAAGGTTAATTGCTTAAAGCAATTCTTACATGCATTTTTATTACTTAAAATAATCATATAAGTCAACTTGCAAATTGAATGAGTTATACTTGGTTAATGGTTTAGCTGTCTTCTACTTCATGCAATATGAACTGCACTATTGATTACTAGGCATTCACTACTACACACACTCTGACGCTGGCTAAAGTTTAGATACAGAAAAATGGTATATGAAGGGGACCTAGTCCCTCTCATGTATAAGACACAGGTAGTTTGTGTTACATTCTCATGGCTTGAGAAAACCTATATTATACTTCTTTGAGTATTTGCTAAAATACACAAGAAAAGGATTTATATTTCTCCTTGGACTTTGGTTGCTCAGAAAGTGAGTGTGAAATTATTAGTGATAAATAAGATCTCGTTATACTGAAAAACTTCAACTGCTTTGATATATAAATGATTAGACCATTTTATGTATTACTTCTGTATATGTTTTCATTATTTTCATCTATTCTGAGAAAGTCTTGATTTTAATAGAATGAGAATGCATACATTGAATATCCATGTAGACTTTTAAATTTATTACCCTTATTTCAAAACCAATTACTGCTTTTATTAAAGTGATTCCAGCTAATTATACTGCAACTATGCCAATCATTTAAAAAGTCATTACGGCTCAAATATTAGCAATCACTAATTACTTTGCACACACTAGCTGTCCAATTTTATTTAATTTATATGCCTATTTTACTCACTGATATTTTCACATATTGAAGTTCATTTTTATACAAAATGGAAAAAACTATCAACAAAATAAAGAAGGTTTAAATATCTTTACAATATGCTTTTACACTATTCTGGCTGTAAATCATTACAAGATGAAAACTAATCTACACTTTTAATTTTCCATAGTAAATACTTTTAATATCAAAAACACATTTTGAATATAATAATACATCCCTAAATATGTACTGACACTTAATATGCCTTTTCCAATTTCATGTTTCTGATATTTAATATTTGTGATTTTACATGTGATATTGCTGCCTACTATTGATTCCCTACTATATGGCATTAAGAATAATCGTTAAAATAGTAAATGCTGAAGAAAAATATTCAAATAGATTATCGAATTAAAAATTTTAATGACACTAATACTATCTTTTTGAATTTTCCTCCAAAGATAATTGTTCCTATTTTATAATATTTGCTAATCTAGGAATTAAATCTTATTAATTTTATTTGTAAAGAGTTAAATTTTAATAAATTTTTAACTTTATATAATAAGAAAATAATATAAATTACATTGGAAACTTAAATATTGAAACTATGAATATTTTCTTCAAATAAATTCTATTATTAGTCATTGAAAATAATTGGTCTTGCAACATCCACACTATAATATTTCCTTGTTATTTCTCATATCTATTCACAAAGTTTCTAATTTCAAGAACTAAATATTAACATTTTTCGGCCGGCGCCGCGGCTCACTAGGCTAATCCTCCGCCTAGCGGCGCCGGCACACCGGGTTCTAGTCCCGGTTGGGGCGCCGGATTCTGTCCCGGTTGCCCCTCTTCCAGGCCAGCCCTCTGCTGTGGCCCGGGAGTGCAGTGGAGGATGGCCCAGGTGCTTGGGCCCTGCACCCCATGGGAGACCAGGAAAAGCACCTGGTTCCTGGCTTCTGCCATCGGATCAGCGCGGTGCGCCGGCCGCAGCGCGCCGGCCGCGGCGGCCATTGGAGGGTGAACCAACGGCAAAGGAAGACCTTTCTCTCTGTCTCTCTCTCTCACTGTCCACTCTGCCTGTCAAAAAAAATAAAAAAAATAAAATAAAAAAAATAAATATTAACATTTTTCACATTTTTCTGGTGTTTTGTTTACCAAGCTTTTTTTACCCTTACTTAGCAAATCTAACAAGGCATTGATCAGTTTCCATGCCATTTTACAATAGTGATAATTGTTTACTAAGGATGCCCAACTGACTCTTTTTTTTTAAGATTTATTTATTTTATCCTCTTAAATCCTGTAATATATGAATAAGACAAAAGATATATATGGTAATCTTAATCCTAGAACTCCAAAACCTCTAAGTAATAACCATTAGGTATTCTCATAATCCTAAAGCTGTTTATTGAGAATTTCTTGAAGGAGAAGCCTAATACCATGAACTGGGCAGATAAGAATCCTCTGAAGTAGACATAGGATCATACGAGACAAAACAAAACAATATTTGTGGTGGAAACTGAAACTGAAATAAAGGTCTGAAATTTGACTTAAATAAAAATTCAATGGTGCTGGCATGTGGTGGAGCGGGTAAAGCCACTGCCTGCTGTGCCAGCTTCCCGTATGTGCACTGGTTAGTGTCCCAGCAATCCACTTCTCATCTGGTTCTCTTATGTGGCCTGGGAAAGCAGTGGAAGATGGCCCAAGTCCTTGGGCCCCTGCACCTCTGTGGGAGACCCAGAGGAAGCTCCTGGCTTTGGATCGGCCCAGTTCCAGCTGTTGTGGCAAACTGGAAAGTGAACCAGAGGATGGAAGACCTCTCTCTGTCTCCGTCTCTCTCTCTCTCTGCTCTCCTTCTCTTTCTGTGTAACTCTGACATTTAAATAAATAAATAAATCTTTAAAAAAGGTAATATTATTACCAAAAGGATATTTGTCAAGCAATCCAATAAATAGGAGCTCTATTTTATCTTGAGGAAATTCACAGAAACCTAGAATTTATTTTTCAGCTCTCATCCTCAAATTATGGAGATGGATCTTCCATGTTATTTCTATTAATCAAGCAACTACTCTTTTAAAAATATTTATTAATTTTATTTGAAAGTCAAAGTTACAGCAAGAGAGGAAGAGACAGAGAGATGAGAGATCTTCTATTCACTGGTTCACTCCCCAAATGGCTATAATGATCCTTCCTTCCTTCCCTTCCTCTTCCTTATACCTTTTCTTTGTTCATCTCTCAATAGACATGGATTCCTCTCATATCTTGGCTGTTGTGAATAAACGTCACTCTAATATTCCAGTTTGGATTAACATTTAGACAGACAGACAAGAAAATTTCTGCAATTTGTCTTCTTTAGACTCTGACAGAAAATGTTTTTTAAATTTTTATTTATTTATGCACAAGTCAGAGAAACAGAGAAGAGAGTGAGAGAGAGAAAGAGATAAATATATATGTATCTCCCATCTATTGGGTCACTCCCCAAATGCCTTCAGTGACCCAGGCAGGTGTCAGGAATTTAATGCAGATATCCCGTGATGGTTGCAGGAACTAATAACTGAGCCATCACTCCCACCTTCCAGAGTTTGCATTAGTAGGAAGCTGGAGTCAGGAACATTGCCAGGTAGTGAACCCAGGCAATTTGATAAAGGACAGGTACAAATAAACTAGTGTCAGAAATTTTATGACAAATTTCCACCCAGGCAGCATATTTGAATGTTGGAAAACTTTAGTCTCAGCCTGGAAATGTTACAGTAACTGAAATATCCCAAATCATTCTTCGTTTGTTAAGTCAATGCAGACCTGTTCTGACCACTCATCCCAGGTAGGAGACTCTTATGTTAGTAACACACTTTACCTTCACTTATCTTGGATTGACAAGAGACTTTCTTGACTCTATTGTGGAGAGTCATTATCCTCAATGTCATATCCAAATTTTGGTTAAGGATCCATCCTGTACTGCCATCAAAGATTCATAACACTACAAAGAAATTTCCAGGTTTATTGTCATTCAAATTTACAATATCACACAGAGATTCCAATAGAACACCCAAGACATAATGTGCTTGTTGCTGGTAGCTGAAATCCAATAATATTTCCCACAGGTAAGAATTTTTAAGGTATAAACTTGATCTTTCAGCCCATATTCTTATATCATAATTTCATCAGCCATTGCTTATAAAGAAGATAAGAGCAGGAACTAAGTACTATTGATTTTTAAATGTTGTGTCTAACATATGACAATCACCCAATAAATGTTACCTCAATAAATGAATAAACATTAATTCCTTTATACATATATTTATTCTAATATAATTCATATACACTACAGAACTGTATTCAAGTAAGAATCATTACATCAGATTGACTATATGCATACTATTTTGTTTTAATAAAACAAATAGTGTTTTCTAAGAATTATATAGAATGAATGATGCATATTTTAGCAACCTAGAAATTTGCATCATTGTGAAATTATCAATCAAGATGAGAGCAACATTCAACTCAGAATTTCACAGTGTCTCAGGCCAGTTGTATTTTGATAACAATTTCATGCTTCAAAACCAGGGTGATGTTACTGTATTATTAATAAACAAAACCAGGCTATGACCTCACTGCTTAATATAATTAGATAATAAAATTATTTCATTTATATTCCAAATTTAAAACAAAGAAACAGAGAATTGAGCATTTTCTGTCACTTATCTGAAGTCTCCACTTTGATGAAAGAAAATATCTTGTTATGTAGCTTCTTCAAGTTTTTCTTCAGAGTGTCATGCCTTTGGACGAAGTTCTCTGTAGGGAACAGTGCTTTTTAAACTATCTCTGCTATAAACAGTGCAGATGTTAATCAGTATAATCCCCCTATTAAATTGCCCTGTGCTAAGATAAAACTTGTACAACATGTCTTCAAATTAGCACACTTGTGTGGGGAGCAACTGAGACTAGACTAAGTTACTGGAATTAAGACTTCTTCTATGCATCTGCTCTCCCACAATATGGCGCTGGGGAGGAGCAAACAACTACGCAGCTGCCTCATCAGTTTGATAAGCTGCAGGAGCTGATCCTGCTACTGATTGGAAGAGAACGGTATGCTCGACACGTGGACAAGCGGAGCACGGATTGGTGGAAGAGGACTATAAAGGAGGAGAGAGACAACATGCACCAGGAACATCTGAAGGAACACCTGAGCAGCCCCCAAGAGAGCCGGCCGGCGGTGTGCCACTCCTCCGCGGAAGCGGGGAAAGTGGCAGGGGGTACTGCCCCTCCACGGAGGTGGAGGGGCCAGCAGCCAACCCAGGAAGAACCAGCAGCAAACCCGGGAAGGGCTGAGCAGACAAAAGAACAGCGCAGGGTTTAGTGTCGTTCCTCCGCGAATGGGGGAGCGACATAATGGTGCTGTGACTCGGATATGAAGCCTAGGGGGGATACACTTGCATTTAATTAAATAACTAATATGATTTTTAAAATCACAGGTTTTCTGGTTATTTTCAAGCTCCTACTGAAATACATGCTGTTGTCATGGGGGACGGCACCATGGCTCACTTGGTTAATCCTCTACCTGTGGTGCCAGCATCCGATAGGGGCGCCGGGTCTAGTCCGGGTTGCTCCTCTTCCAGTCCAGCTCTCTGCTGTGGCCCGGGAAGGCAGTGGAGGATGACCCAAGTGCTTGGGCCCCTGCACCTGCGTGGGAGACCTGGAAGAAGCACCTGGCTCTTGGCACAGTGCTGGCCGTAGCAGCCATTTGGGGAGTGAACCAATGGAAGGAAAACCTTTCTCTCTGTTTCTACCTCTCCCTGTCTTTAACTCTACCTCTCAAATTAAAAAAAAAAAAATGTTGTTTGCATGAATAAATCTCTCTTGTAATATATTTAATCATAATCCTTATTGTGCTTATATAAAAAAGTAAACTTTTCACACCCTGAGCAACATTGGGAATATTTAGAGAACCTAAAACTAAAGGACAACTCTGTAATGTATTCAATTTGAACTTAAAAAAAGAAAGTATGGAAATGACTTTTTAGTTTGGAAGTAGATTTGATAATGTTGAAGAAGCAAAACCGATCAGATGCTATTAGCTTAAACCTCCATGTGTGTTAGAATGTTGCAACATGAAAACAAATCAAGATAGATGTAATTATAAACCAACAGAAAGGGGAAACAGAATTAGAGGGGGAATAAATGAAATGAGATGAGAAAAATAAGACGTGGCAATCATTATTTCCTGACATATGGCAGGCTGGTCCTAAAATATTTCACTATTGCTGTTTGGTTAAGAGTCTTTCTTACTGGGATCTTTTGTCAGTGTTGAAGTTCTGTAAATACATGTATAGCATCTTTTTAAATAAGAAACATGCAACCAAAGATCAAGTCCTCAGATGTTAGTAACAATGTTTGTGTTAGCACCATCTGATGAGATTCCTTCCTAAAACATTAAGGAAAAGTCTTATTTCAGAGTAATTTCCAGTTCTTGACTAAAGGACACATGAGGCTCTTACACTTAGCCCTGGGAAAAAGCTTCTAATATAATTCGGCACAAATTTAAATGTACTCATTTAAACTTTATGAGAACGCATAAGAAAATTGTGAAAGCATTAAAAGTGTCATTTGCTATCTCAGTTTTCATTGGTGAATAACGATGATAAAGACAATGGGGTTTAGGACGGCGCCACGGGATACTTGGCTAATCTCTGCCTGTGGCGCCAGCACCCCAGGTTCTAGTCCCGGTTGGGGCTTCGCTGCAGCGCGCTGTCCATAGTGGCCATTTTAGGGTGTGAACCAACGGAAAAAGGAAGACCTTTCTGTCTCTCTCTCTCGCTGTCTAACTTTGCCTGTCGGAAAAAAAAAAAGACAATGGGGTTTGCAGAAGATGAGTAGCATCATCTAGATTGGGTAAAATTATAATGTCTATAAATATTTATATTATCTTCAAAACAAACACAAATTTCTAGATCAAAAGCAGACTATCAGTAAACATATCAGTGTGCCGCGTCCCACTCTCCTTCAGCATGATGAGATAAGAAGCAGAGAGTTAGACATGCATGTACCAAAAGGGTTTTTCTCACTTAACAGGAAGGAATCCAAAATTATGCACCTGTGGGCTTATTAGGAAAAAGAATAGGAATGACTATGTAAGTTTTCCTTTCCCTACTTGAGAGAGGGAGAAAAGCAGTGTTTCTATTATGAAAACAAATCTGCTCTGAAATATATAAAATGTGTGTAGTTAGTTGTAGATAGCAACCATTTGGTATGCAAAATAAAGACTTAAAACTTTATCCTCTTAAACTCATACTGCAGTGTATTACACCTTTACGATGTGAAGAGCAGGGGTCCGTGGTATGGCGTAGCAGGTTAAGCCACAGCCTGCAGTATGGGCATCCCATATGGGCACCGGTTGGTGACCCAGCTGCTCCTCTTCCAATCCAGCTCTCTGCTATGACCTGGGAAAGCAGTAGAAGATGGCCCAGGTCCTTGGGCCCCTGCACCCACGTGGGAGATTGAGAAGAGGCTCCTGGCTCCTGGCTCCTGGCTTTGGATCCACGCAGCTCTGACCATTCTGGCCATCTGGGGAATGAACAGCAGATGAACGACCTCTCTTTCTCTCTCTGGCTCTCCTTCTCTGTGTAACTCTGACTTTCAAATAAATAAAAAAATCTTTTAAAAAAATATGAAGGCCGGCACCGCAGCTCACTAGGCTAATCCTCCGCCTTGCGGTGCCAGCACACCATGTTCTAGTCCTGGTTGGGGCACCGGATTCTGTCCCGGTTGCCCCTCTTTCAGGCCAGCTCTCTGCTGTGGCCCGGGAGTGCAGTGGAGGATGGCCCAAGTCCTTGGGCCCTGCACCCCATGGGAGACCAGGAAAAGCACCTGGCTTCTGGCATCAGATCAGCGCGGTGTGCTGGCTGCAGCACGCTGGCCGTGGCGGCCATTAGAGGGTGAACCAACAGCAAAGGAAGACCTTTCTCTCTGTCTCTCTCTCACTGTCCACTCTGCCTGTCAAAAAAAAAATGTGAAGAGCGGATGCTGTGTATCTCTAAAGGATGCTAATGTCCATTGATCAGGAAGCCAGAACTCAGAGGAACACTGAGAAATTCCTGGAGAAATGCCTTCCTACACAGTGTTGCATTGTGTTTTTTTTTTTTTTTTCCCAAATGAAAAATATAAAATCAGTACTTTTGTGACTAGATTATTAGATCAGATAACCAATTTAGAAATAGAGTCTTAAAATTTTGTTTTGATTTTGTGTTACTATTTAAATGGTTGTTTTTTATAGAGGAAATCTTAGATTCATTCAGGAAACTGACAAAAATAATAACTCTGCATTTGTATTTGTTTCAATGATGTAATTATGTGAATCTATTTTCTAATATTCAAAAACCTATTTCCTACTTTTCCAGGATTTTTGCCAGGTTTATTAGTTTGGCAGATGGAATATATACCAGAAGCATTCTCAGAAATTTTCAGTGAAATTATGCTCCCATTACTGATTTAATATTGCAGCTAATTTTTCTCTGTTATCCTGTAAAAAACTGAACAGTTTTGGCCAATGAATTATGTTCACTAGTTTAATCACAGTGGAAAGGAGAGGTTTTTTTTTTTTTTTTTTTTTTTTAACACTGTTATAAGAGGCAGGCATTTGTCTTAGCAGTTAAGATATTGTATCATATGGTTGGAGTACTTGGGTTAGGAATCTACTTTTTTTTTTTAAATAAAGACTTATTTAATCATTTGAAAAGCAAAATCACAGAGAGAGTAAGACCTTCCATTTGCTGGTTCATGCCACAAATAACTGCAATGGCTGGTGCTGTGCCAGTCCTAAGCCAGGAACATAGAACTCCATCCAAGTCTCCCAAAAAGTCAGCAGGGGGCCAAGCACTTGGGCCATTATCTGCTGTTTACCCAGGCAATTAGCAGGGAGCTTGATTGGAAGTGGAGCAACCAAGATTCAAGCTCAGAAGACGATAGGGGATTCTAAAGTGCCTCAATCCATGTTAATTACCTCTGACTCCTGATGTCAGTTTTCTGCTAAGGCAGTCCCTGAAAAGCACTGACAACACCTCATGTAGTTGAGTTTCTTCAGTCCTTTGCTAAAAGTTGGTCAGCTTCACTTCTGTGCAGATGGTTAGTTCTACCTAGCTAGCCACTTCCCTTACTGATTTCTTCAGGCCACAAAACACTACAATCTTACTGTGAGCAGATAACAGACAACCAGGGACAACCTTTGTACTCAGGAACACTCCAGGTTGTTCAAATCAGCCAATACAGAAGAATCTCATGAAACTGAATTAATGTCTCTCCACTTACGATACATAAATTACCCCCTCAGGTCTGTGTGGACCTTCTCCTGGATGCCTTATCCCAGATGCAGCCCCATTCATAGCTTTGCTTGACAGTTATTCTCACTTTCCTTTACATCTCTGAGTATCTGTGTATTATGTTCAGTCATCAAAGTAATCTCTAAATCTATAAAAAAAAAAAAAAAAACTGGTACTGCAATCAGGATGGTGTGGGAATGATCCCTGAAACTTGGATATCTTCTTAAGGGACTTGCAGGTGGCTACTGATTGATTCTAAACTTCTGCAGTGGCATCTTGGTACAGAACTATTGCCTATTGTTAAATTTACACTTTATTCTTGCTGTCTTCTCCAGTATCTACTAGTGGCTGTCACATCTCTTCTTATTCAAGTTTCCCCTGTATCAGAATACTGAAAATGAAGAGTACTAATTGTAAATTTAAGGGGCTAGAGACTAGTTCAGGTGGGGTTCTCTTTAGGGGAAAGGGAGTAATGTGGCACTTGAACCACACTTTGTAGCCACCTAAACAGAGTTTTTGGCCACTGCACAACTTGCTGCTACTTCCAGCGATCAGGATCCCCAGATGCCCAGGGGCATGTTTATTCCAATGTGGGTTTCCAAGGCAAGAAAACAACAATCTCCACCCTGTACTCCTATTCCTTTCTTCAGATCACTGGATGAAGTTTTCCAATTGCTAAGATAGTGAAAGAACCCTGGCCTCAAGACCTGAGCCTTAGGTAAGTTTCAGTACATATCAACATAATAGAACTCTAATAGAGAGATGGACTAAAAAGGCTGTGTACGAGATACAGTTACCAAGCAGGCTACTAGCCTTGCCCCATACCCTTTTCTCATATCCGATGGCCAATTCTGCACTACGAAGCCAGAAAAGGAAAAACTTAACCACAGGTGGTTCAAAGCCCAACACACACACACACACACACACACACACATTTCTGTCTCTTTCCCTCTCTCTCAAATTAAATTGAAACAAAGAATAAAATTTCATATTTGACCTTATTGGAAATACAAAATATACTAAATTCACCCATTGGCAAAGTTTCGAAGATTTCTTCAATACTGCAGCTCAAGTTGCAGTTATATCTGGGAACCTTGCTAAATTTAAACATGGTTCTGAATATTGTCTTAGGATAAGAATTAAACACTAGAGAGAAGAAAAAAAGGCATGCCTCACTTTACAGCCTTGCCTAAATTCTCCATATTCACGGTATTCATTGGCCTAAAATATCTTGTGGTTGGCCTAGACATTCTGACATAATGACTAATATATTAAAATGAGTCTGTCTTTGACACTTACAAATTGGCTTAATAAAATAATACCCTATGATCTTACAGTCAAAATAGTTAATATGGCCAACATATTAACAGAAATATTATCTTTAAGGTTTAGAACTTTTTTTAAGACAAAATCAATGAATGAGCAGTTGTCTCTACTATATTTACATTTAACAACTCAATATTTCCTGTTCTTAAACCTTAAGTAAAAGTAATGCCTTACAGTTTAATATAGAATTGTGGTTGAGGCCCTTATATCCAATACTCAATATCTTTAAAATGACTAATCAGTAACTACAAATATTTTGCAATTATATTTAGATTTGAATAACACATTATGCTCAGTGCCTATATTAAGAATCTCTTAGTTATATTAGGCCTTCTCCTGCAAAGGAACATAATACACCTCTTCTAGTTAAAGATTTGTACTTCTATACTTTGCCAGCACACACCATTTTTACAGACAAGATTTTAACTGGATTCACTTTCTCCAGGACATGCATATGACATGTTTTACATTTAACATATTCAAAAGACACACAAATCTGACAATTTTTGTCCTTTTTGGTTTCTTGAGTCAAGGTATTCCTCACTTACATATTCTATTTAATCTTACTACTATTGATACTTTGAAATCCGCCAACCTTAAATGGGACATTATCCAGCATAAGACCGTAAAATATGTTCACATTAAAATCAGTAGGGGCCATGTTAAAGTACACAGAGATATTTTTGTAGCTTACTCTCAATCATTTTGGATTTTCTGAACCAACTAAGATATTTATGAGATTCCAATGGCATAGCTGCAAGAAAGTACCCTTTGTAGCCTCTTTAAAGCCACTATGGCTGGACAGATATTGAGGTGAGAGAAAAAACAGGTGTTACAGACCCCAATCTGTGATTCTGCAGGCCTAATCAGCTTTTACAATTTGGATTATAAAAGTAGTACTTCACAAGCTCACCATTAAACATACATGCAGACAGAAGGTCAAAGAATGGAAAAAGATATTCCATGCTAAGGACAGGAAAAAAGGGCAGGTGTTGCTATCTGAATATCAGACAAAATAAACTTTAACATAAAAACTTAAAAAAAATGAAGAAAGGCACTATGCAATGACTAAGGGGTCAAATTAGCTAATCAAATCCAACAACACATCAGAAAAATCATTTTCCTGGACCAAGTGGGATTTTTCCCTGGTATGCAGGGATGGTTCAACATTTGCAAGTCAACCAATGTTTCACATCACATTAATGAACTGAAGAACAAAAACCATATGATTATCTCAATACAATAGAGAAAGGATTTGAAAAAATACAACATCCTTTCATGATGAAAACCTTAAGCAAAGTGGGTATAGAAGAAACATTATTCAACCGATCAAGGCAATTTATGACAAACCCATAGCCAACTTCCTAATGAATGGAGAAAAGCTGGAAACATCCCATAAGATCCGAAGCAGACAAGGATACTCTCCCTCATCAATAGTATTTAAAATAGTCATGGATGTTTCAGCCACAGCCATTAGAAAAGAAAAAGAATTCAAAGGAATGCAAATTGGAAATGAGGAAATCAAACTATCCCTATTTGCAGATGACATGATTCTATATATAGAGAACCCAAAAGACCTGACTGATAGACTATTGGAACTCATAAAAATTACTAAAATAGAATATAAAATTAACACAAAAAATCAATAGCCTTTGTATACACAGACAATGTCATGGCTGAAAAAGAATTTCTCAGATTAATCTCATTCACAATAGCTCCAAAAAGATTTAAAAAGCTTTAAAAAATATTAACAAAGGATGTCAAGGATCTCCACAATGGAAATTACAAAACATGAAAGAAAGAAATAGAAGAACACATTAAAAATGGAAAAAAAAAATCATTCAGGTTCTTGGATTGGAAGAATGAACATCATCAAAATATCCGTATTTCCAAAAGTAATTTATGAATTCAATGTGATGCTGATCAAAATATCATTGACATTGTTTTCAGATCTAGATATATGATAATAAAATTCATATGGAAACAAAAGAGACTAGAATAGCTGAAGAAATATTAAACAACAAAAACAAAGCTAGGGTACCACAATGTTTGATTTCAAGATGTACTTTATGGAATTTATAATAAAAAAACTGGTACTGGCACAAAAACAGACTTGTAGACCAGTGGAACAAAAAGAAACTCCAGAAGTCCATCCCTGCATCTATGATCAATTTATATTTGACAAAGCAGCTAAAATCAATCCTTGGAGCAAGGACAGTCTAACAAATCTGCTGGGGAAACTGGATTTGCATGTGCAGAGTATAAATTTAGACTCATACCTTATGCCTTACAAAAAACTAACTCAAAATGGATCAAAGATCTAAGTCTACAGCCTGATAACATCAAATTACTGAAGAACATTGGAGAAACTCTGCAAGACATTGGCATAGGCAAAGACTTCTCAGAAGCACAGGCGATCAAAGCCAAAATCGGCAAATTTTGATTACATCAAGCTGAGAAGCTTCTGCACTTCAAAAGAAACACTCAGCAAAGTGAAGAGGCATCTGATAGAATGGGAGAAAATATTTGCAAACTGCAACTGACAAACAGTTAGCATCCAGAATCCATAAAGAGCTCAGTAAATTCAACAACTACAAAACAAACAATCCAGAAATGGGTAAAGGACTTGAAAAGGCATTTTTCTTTTTGTTATTTTTAAGATTTATAAATTTATTTGAAAGTTAGTGTTACACAGAGAGAGGAGAGGCAGAGAGAGAGAAAGGTCTTCTATCTGCTGGTTAACTCCCAGTTGGCTGCAACAGCCAAAGCTTCGCCCATCCAAAGTCAGGAGCCAGGAACTTCTTCCAGGTTTCCCACATGGGTACAGGGCCCCAAGGACTTCGGCCATCTTCTACTGCTTTTCCAGGCCATAGCAGAGAGCTGGATTGGAAGCGGAGCAGCCAGGACTTGAATTGGTGTCCACATGGAATGCCGGTACTGCAAGCTGTGGCTTTGCTGCTATGCCACAGCACTGGCCCCTTGAATAGGCATTTTTCAAGAGAGAAATTTCAAATGACCAACAGACACTTGAGAAAATGCTCAGGATCTCTAGGCATCAGGGAAATGCAAATTAAAACCACAATGAGGCTTCATGTCACTCCAGTTAGAATGGCTCTCATATAGAAATCAACAAACAATGGAGCTGGAATTGTGATGTAGTGGGCTAAGCCTCTGCCTGTGGCACTGGCATCCCATATGGGTGCCAGTTTGTTTCCTGGCTTCTCCTCTGGCCTGGGAAAGCAGTGGAAGATGGCACCAGTGCTTGGGCCTTTGAACCCATATGGGAGACCCAAAACCACACCAGGCTCCTGGCTTCAGCTAGGCCCAGCATCTGCTATTGCGGCCATTTGGGTAGTGAACCAGTGGATTATAGACCTCTCTCTCCGTTTCTCCTCTCTGTCTGTAACTATAATTCTCAAATGAATGAATAAATCCAAAAAAAGAAAAACAAACAGCAAATGCTGTTGAGGATGTAGGAAAAATTACCCTGATTAGCCATTGGTAGGAATGCATAATGGAGCACCACTGTGGAAGGCAGTATGGAGATACCTCAGAAATCTGAATGTAGACTTACCGAATAATTCAGCCATCCTACTCCTGGAAATTTATTCAAACCAAAAGACATCAGCATCTGATTGAGTCATTTGTACCCCTCATGTTCATTTCAGCACAATTCACAATAGCTAAGATATGGAATCAATCCAGATGTCCATCAACTGTTGATAAAGAAATTATGAGCTATATACACTATGGATACTACTTAACAGTAAAAAAAAGAAATCCTGTCTTTTGCAATAAGATGGACACAACTGGAAATCATTACACTTTGTTAAATAATCCTCTCCCAAAAAGATATTATAAATTTTCCCTGATTCAAGGTAACTAATAGAGTACCCGAAATGTAACGTATTGGAGTGAAATAGACATTTTTAGATTTGATAAGTGTTTACATTCCTTGTCTCTTCTGTAGAGAACAGTTTTTTTTTTTTTCCTCTTCATTCTGTTTGTAGAACTCTTTTACTTAGTGTAGGGTTGACTATACAATAATTAAGTCAATTGAAAATAAATTTTTGTAGAATGAGAGTGGGAATGTGAGAGGGAGGAGGAGGAAAGGTTGGAGCATGGGCAGGAGGGTCGGTTGCGGGAAGTGGCATTATATTCCTAAATCTGTTTTTAAAATATTTGAAACTTATAAAACTTTAATAATACTTAAAAATAAATAAAAAAAAAACAAAAAATGTTTGTAAATGATCAAAGGAAGAATATATATATGTAAATATATATATGTGTATATATATATATAGTCTCACAAGGACACACTTTATCCTCTTTGGAGCTATAGGTGTTACTGATAATAAGCAAGAATGATGTTTCATGTCTCAAAACACACAATCCTGGGCTTTTGAAAAAGGCTTTCAACAAAAATGTCCTGTCTACAGTAGGGTCTAGGCAGCCAGTTTAATTGTAAGGACTATTGAGAACCTCAAACTCTTAAATTACAGAAATGGGCCTTTCTTGTGCCCTTAGTCTCTCATATTTAATACTCATTGGCAAGTGTTCATCTCACACCATGTTAAAAAAATCATACTTTCCCCCCCCCAATATTTAAAGCAAAATGTATTTCATATGCATATACATTTAGATTAATTTTATATATGTTACTTCCATAATGTCTCTTTCTGTTTTCATAAATTTTCAATCCTGGCTTGATCCTATGAGGGCTGAAATAAGAATAATCTCCTGAATCATTTTAACCGTAGATTGTTCAAAGACAGTCACTTGGTCATTTTAAATGTAGCTCAGTTGAGCTCAATTTCCATCTCCCAAGAAAACCTTCCTCAATATTCTTATTATAAGAATGGAAAGTTAATAATGACTTCTCCTCTGATAGTTTTTAGGAAATTAAAATTAATAACTGGGACCATTACTGCAGATAGACCAGAGAGGGATATAGGATACTATTCTTAGTAAGTAAAAATCATATTTTGAGATAATATTGGAATAAATATCAAAGCCCATAATCATGGACTCAGAAAATTCTTTGTTAATAATATAAGCTGGATTACAAGCAATAAACAATAAAAACCCTGTCATGTGCTGGTGCATATAATTCTGTTAATTGTTTTTGTTACTAAAATCCTGAGTGCTCATATCAATTTGTGATACATGGATTAAAACCCTCATGTAAGCCACTGTTTGGGCAAAAAACTAATAAATGCTAAAATTCACATTGTATCAAGTTAGGCTAATACAAGTTTGTTACTCAAATATTTCATTGGTCAAATAAAACTGCAACTGAGCCTTAAATCCAAAACCAATAGGATAAATTGCAGGGCCTATTTCCATACTTATACTGCAATTGTGATCTCAGGCACAGACACTTTGATTGACAAACAGTATAACATCCTATTACCAACAAGCACCAAAATTAGTCCATATAATTTAAAACCTATTTACAATCCTTGTCATCCACCAACTGAGCGAAGTCTTGAACTACTGGAGTATTTTAAATTAACCTGACTTTAATTGAGTCTTTACCTGTGTCAGTTATGTTCTGTTACTTTTGTCCAATTACAAAAATATCATAAATAGCAATACCACTTTCAGTAGCTATACACTCATGAAACCTCTTGACTGAAATATATTTACAAGTCATGTCCCCAGGGTCAATATTGTCTTCAACTTCTTCAAGCAGCTTAACACTGTTATAATACTATATAATTCCAAAAATTTGACCTACATAATAAACCCAACTAGGTATTAGCATATGAAAGAAAACTTAGTCCCTTATTTCAGACAACACCCTGGTTTAGGAGTTCATGGCTGCATATTATTTTGTCCTAAACCAGAGACTACATCATCCCAGAGACTGAAATTAATCCCTGGTGACATAGATGGCCTGACTCTTTTGAGTCACTGACAAATTGCATGAAAAATTTATTACTTTCTTTCTTTAACATAGAACTTTGAGCATATTACCAAAACTTTGTCTATTTAACCTGCATGCTAGTGTAATTGCTAATTTGAAAATGTACATACCTACATGCACTATTCTGACCTAATGTAAATCTAGTACAGATTATCACTATTTATGCCATTCTAAAATGTAATAGAAATGACTACATTTCCTAAGAGGCCACTCCCTCAAATTAATTTGTCCAATCCTCAACCTTCTAAGATGAGAACCACCTATTCCTTATTGCCTTCTACCACTCTTGCTCTTCCAATTTCCATCATAACCTCCCACTGTGTGTCTAACTGCTATCACAAATGTGCCTTCCCTTCAGTTACAAATACCAGTAACCTTTAAATGTACTTTACTAAAATATTATTTTTTAATTTGTCTAAGGATGTAACTATTTATTTTGAAAGGCCAAGTGATAAAGAGAAGGAGAGACAGAGAAAGAGAGAGAGAGATCTTCTATCTGCTGGTTCACTCCCCAAATGACTGCAATGGCCAGGGTTGGATAAGGCTGAAATCTGGAGCTTGAATTCCATCCAAGTTTCCTGTATGGGTACCAGGGGCCAAAACAATTGGGCCATCGCCAATTTGGACCATCCCCATAGTTTTACTGGACACATTACCTGGGAGTTGGATTGGATCAGAGCAGCCTAGGCTTTAACCAGCACTCTGATCTGAATTGCTGCCATTGTTAGTGGTAGCTTAATCCACTGTGCCACAATGCCCTCCTCCTAAAGTATAATTTTATCCATCCAACATCTGAATTGCTAGATCTGCTATCTTGGTCCAAGAAGTACTCCAAAATATTTTTGTCATAAAAATTTATAACACACTTTTAATGTATTTTGTAACACCTCCAAGATATTCTGAGAGATCCTAGAAATTTCAGATCTTTTTCTTTGGCTAAGGCTGTGTGAATGGGGAACTTGGTTACAAGCAGGCCTACAATATTTCTTACATATATTTATATGTGTTTTCCATAGTTTTACTCTCAACTACCTTCTGTGCTATTTTGGTCAATGTATGTCCTAATATTTAGAAGTTGTTATTGTTATTTATGTATCTCTAATACCCCAAAATTTAAGCTCAAATATGAGCTGATCAATTTCTTTTACTCTAAGACATTAATAACCACACTCATCACCCAGGGCTGGATACCAGACAGCTAGGGATAGCCTTTATGTCTCTATGAAAAGTAGTTGGAAAATAATTCAAATTAGTCCTGGGAAATCTAGTGAACCTCAATCCATTTGCCATATATAAGCTGTTCCCCTAGCTCCAACTTGCTGTTATTTTGCACTTAAGTGTAATACCCTTTGTGGACATTCCTAGCAGTTCTTTCTTATTTGGAGCTCAAATAATAGAAAGTTTGCCTTCCTTTTACTAACTGAGTGTCTCTGTGTGTTGTCTTGCCATCATTTCATGAAATAGAGGCTAAAATCCTCATTTTCGTAATGATATCCAATTAATTAATAAGGATGTAGTCATTGATTATTCTTGAGTGAAAATTTAAGCATGGACAACATTGTCAACCTCTAAATATTTTAATTACATAATCATAAATCAAATCTTACGTCCTGTATCATAAATTAGCATATCAACAATTATTACTTTTTATACATCATTGACAAGTTTACTGAAATCTGGAAATAAGAATTGTTGGTCAGGGCAGGTATTGGATTTAGTGGTTAATACATTGCTTGGGACAAACTGCAAGATACATAGTGTACCTGGATCATAGTCCTAGCTCTGCTCCACACTGAAGCTCCTTACTAATGCATACACTGGGAGCCAGCAGGTGTAGGCATTAAGTGATGGCTCAAGTAATTGGGTCTCTACTACCTACTTGAAAGATCTGGACAGAGTTCCCAGCTCCCAAATAGATCTGTCTATTTATGGGAACTTGGTGAATGAATTAGTAAATAGGAGATCTCATTCTTTCTGCATTTTTGCTCTCGGACTTCCAAATAAATTTAACAGCTAAAAAAAATGGAGATTGGAAACAGTAACTTCCTGTTCTTTAGATTGAACATAAGTTTTTTTTTTTTTTAAACTGCTGTCTTTAACTTGAGAAGGCTACTATGCATAATAAATGCATGCCACAGAAACTTCGTATGTTTGGTAAACAATTTTCACAATAATCATGTTTACTAAAATTTGGAGATTACCAGTACTGGCATTGTGGTGTAGCAGTTTAGACTGCCTCCTGCATCTCATATCAGAATACGGTTCAAGTCTTAGCAGCTCTGCTTCCAATCCAGTTATCTGTTAATGTGCCTGGGAAGGCTGAGGATGATTGGCCAAGTACTTGAGTCTCTTCCACCCATGTGGGAGGAGACTCAGATGGAATTCCAGGCTCTTGGCTTTGGCCAGCCCAGCTCAGTCTATTGTCTATTGTGGCCATTTGGAGAATGAGCCAGCGAGATCTCTCCCTCTCTCTAATCCTTTGTCTTTCAAAAAAAATTCATTAAAAATTTGTTTTTTTTTTCACAGTGACAAATATTTTTAATCGAAATTTCAACATTATCACAGACTTGACTGAAAAGTATCATTCAACTTGACATACTCAGAATTTTTAGAACATTCCATCCAACAACAGAGTACACATTCTTCTTATATGATCCTGGAGCGTCTACAAGATGGAGCATATAGTAACTACATAAATAATTTGAAAAGAATTCAAGACCCACTTGGCATATTCTCAGGCAGATAAATATTTAGAAACAATTCTCAATATCTGGAAGATATATAATGCCCATTTGAATTCAAAGAAGAGTTCAAATGTGAAGTGGAAAACTATGTTGAACCAAATGAAAATCAAAATACAGCATACCAAAATTTGCTGGTTGCAGCTAGCATATTACTTGAAAGGAAAATTCATAGCATTGAAGGATTAAATTAAAACCTAATCTATGGTGGGAAAATATAGATAAAACCAACAAATACAAGCTTCTAATTTTAAGAAACTTGAAAAATAAAATAAATCCAAAGTAGGAAATGAAATAATAAATATCAGAACAAAATCAATAAAACATAAAAGAAAAACAATAGATCAATGAAACATCAAAAGCTGGTTTTTTTTTCTTTTTTTTTAAACTTTTATTTAATGAATATAAATTTCCAAAGTACAGCTTATGGATTACAATGGCTTCCCCCCCCCCATAACGTCCCTCCCACCCGCAACCCTCCCCTTTCCCACTCCCTCTCCCCTTCCATTCACATCAAGATTCATTTTCGTTTCTCTTTATATAGAAGAACAGTTTAGCATACATTAAGTAAAGATTTCAACAGTTTGCTCCCACACAGAAACACAAAGTGAAAAATACTGTTTGAGTACTAGTTATTGCATTAAATCACAATGTACAGCACACTAAGGACAGAAATCCTACATGAGGAGTAAGTGCACAGTGACTCCTGTTGTTGACTTAAGAAATTGACACACTTGTTTATGGCATCAGTAATCACCCTAGGCTCTTGTCATGAGCTGCCAAGGCTATGGAAGCCCCCTGAGTTCACTGACTCTGATAATTTTTAGACAAGGCCATGGTCAAAGGGGAAGTTCTCTCCTCCCTTCAGAGAAAGGTACCTCCTTATTTGATGACCCATTCTTTCCACTGGGATCTCACTCGCAGAGATCTTTCATTTAGGTTTTTTTTTTTTTTTTTTTTTTGAGTGTCTTGGCATTCCATTCCTGAAATACTCTCATGGGCTTTTCAGCTGGATCCGCATGCCTTAAGGGCTGATTCTGAGGCCAGAGTGCTGTTTAGCACATCTGCCATTCTATGGGTCTGCTGTGTATCTCACTTCCCATGTTGGATCATTCTCTCCCTTTTTTATTCTATCAGCTAGTATTTGCAGACACTATTCTTGTTTATGTGATCCCTTTGGTTTTTAGTCCTATCATTATGATCAATTGTGAACAGAAATTGATCACTGGGACTAGTGAGATGGCATTGGTACATGCCACCCTGATGGGATTGACTTGGAATCCCCTGGTCTGTTTCTAACTCTACCGTTTGAGGTAAGTCAGCTTGAGCATGTCCTGAATTGCACATCTCTTCCCTCTCTTATTCCCACTTTTATTTAACAGCGATCACTTTTCAGCTAAGTTTCAACACTTGAGAAGAACTGTGTATTGATTACAGTATTCAACAAAAGTATTAAGTAGAACAAAACAAAAAAATACTAAGAGGGATAACATATTAAGTTGCTCATCAACAGTCAGGATGAGGGCTGATCAGGTCACCATTTCTCATAGTGTTCATTTCACTTTAACAGGTTTCCTTTTTGGTGCTCAGTTAGTTGTCACCTATCAGGGAGAACATGTGGTAGTTGACCCTTTGGGATTGACTTATTTCACTCAGCATAATGCTTTCCAAATTCCTAACAGGGATCACTTTTCAGTTAAAATTTAAACACCTAAGAATAATTGTGTGTTAATTACACAGTTCAACCAATGGTACTAGAACAAAAAAAAAATACTAAAATGGATAAAGTATTACATTGTACATCAACAGTCAAGACAAGAGCTGATCAAGTCACTGCTTCTCACAGTGTCCATTTCACTTCAACAAGTTTCCCCTTTGGTGCTCAGTTAGTTGTTGCCGATCAGGGAGAACATATGATATTTGTCCCTTTGGGACTGGCTTAATTCACTCACCATGATGTTTTCCAAATTCCTCCATCTTGTTGCAAATGACCGGGTTTCGTTGTTTTTGACTACTGTATAGTATTCTATGGAGTACATGTCCCATAATTTCTTTATCCAGTCTACTGTTGATGGGCATTTGGGTTGGTTCCAGGTCTTAGCTATTCTGAATTGAAATGCAATAAACATTAATGTGCAGACAGCTTGTTTGTTTGCCAATTTAATTTCCTTTGGGTAAAATCCAAGTAGTGGGATGGCTGGATTGAATGGTAGGGTTATATTCAGGTTTCTGAGGAATCTCCAGACTGACTTCCATAGTGGCTTAACCAGTTTGCATTCCCACCAACAGTGGGTTAGTGTCCCTTTTTCCCCACATCCTCTGCAGCATCTATTGTTGGTAGATTTCTGAATACTAAATAAATATAATTTCTTTTTTTCTGTTTTTTTTTTTCAGATTCATTTTATCAAACTTTTATTTAGAAATATAATTTCCAAAGTACAGTTTATGGCTTACAAAGGCTTTTTCCCCCCATAACTTGCCTCCCACACGCACCCCTCCCATCTCCCACTCCCTCTCCCATTACAATCACACCAAGATTCATTTTCAATTATCTTTATATACAGAAGATTGATTTAGTATATATTAAGTAAAGATTTCATCAGTTTGCACCCACACAGAACATAAAGTGTAAAATAGTGTTTCAGTACTAGTTATAGCATTAATTCACATTAGACAACACATTAAGGACAGAGATCCCACGTGAGGAGTAAGTATAAATCTAATTTCTAATGGTAATGCATTTCATTTTATATATTCTGTTATCTACAGACTTTATAATCTTTATACATGTGTTTTCATACATGCAAATATCCACCTAAAATAACATACATAGTTTTTTTTTTTAACTTTTATTTAATGAATATAAATTTCCAAAGTACAGCTTATGGAATACAATGGCTTCCCCCAACCCTGTAACTTCCCTCCCACCTGCAACTCTTCCCTCTCCCACTCACTCTCCCCTTCCATTCACATCAAGATTCTTTTTCAATTCTCTTTATATACAGAAGAACAATTTAGTATATATTAAGTAAAGATTTCAACAGTTTGCACCGACACAGAAACACAAAGTGAAAAATACTGTTTTGGCAGGTGCCATGGCTCAATAGGCTAATCCTCCGCCTGTGGCACCGGGACACCAGGTTCTGATCCTGGAAGGGGCACCGGATTCTGTCCCAGTTACCCCTGTTCCAGGCAAGCTCTCTGCTGTGGCCCAGGAGTGCAGTGGAGGATGGCCCAAGTGCTTGGACCCTGCACCTGCATGGGAGACCAGGAGAAGCACCTGGCTCCTTGTTTCAGATCAGCACGATGTGCTGTCTGCAGCCGCCATTGGAGGGTGAACCAACGGCAAAGAAGACTTTTCTCTCTTTCTCTCTCTCTCTTGCTGTCCACTCAGCCTGTCCAAAAACAAAATACTATTTCAGTACCAGTTATAGCATTAAATCACAATGTACAGGACATTAAGGACAGAGATCCTACATAAGGAGTAAGTACACAGTGACTCCTGTTGTTGACTTAAGAAATTGAAACTCTTGTTTATGGCATCAGTAATCACCCTAGGTTCTTGTCATGAATTGCGAAGTCTATGGAGCCCTTCTGAGTTCACCGTCTCTGATCATATTTAGACAAGGTCATAGTCAAAGTGGAGGTTCTCTCTTCCCTTCAGAGAAAAGTACCTCCTTCTTTCATGATCTGTTCTTTCCACTGGGATCTCACTTGTAGAGATCTTTCATTTAGATCATTTTTTTAGAGTGTCTTGGCTTTCCATGCCTTAAATACTCTCATGGGCTTTTCAGCTGGATCCGCATGCCTTAAGGGCTGGTTCTGAGGCTGGAGTGCTGTTTAGGCCATCCAGCATTCTATGAGTCTGCTGTGTATCCCTCTTCTCATGTTGAATCGTTCTCTCCATTTTTATTATTATATCAGTATTTTCAGACACTATTCTTGTTTATGTGATCCCTTTGGTTTTTAGTCCTATCATTAAGATCAATTATGAACAGAAATTGATCACTTGGACTGTTGAGATCACATTGGTACATGCCACTTTGATGGGAATGAATAGGAATCCCCTGGTATGTTCGTAACACTACCATTTGGGGCAAGTCCAAATGAACATGTCCTGAACTGTACATCTCTTCCCTCTCTTAATTCCACTCTTATATTTAACAGGGATCACTTTTCAGTTAAGTTTCAACACGTAAGAATAATTCTGTATTAATTACAGAATTAAACCAATAGTATTAAGTAGAACAAACAAATGAAATTCTAAGAGGGATAACATATTAATTTGTTCATCAACAGTCAGGGCAAGGGCTGATAAAATCATTGTTTGTCATGGTGTCCATTTCGCTTTAACAGGTTTCCATTTTGGTGCTCAGTTGTCACCAATCAGGGGAAACATATGATATTTTTCCCTTTGGGACTGGAATATTTCACTCAGCATGATGTTTTTCAGATTCCTCCATTTTGTTGCAAATGACTAGATTTCATTCTTTTTTACTGCTGTATAGTATTCTATAGAGTACATATCCCATAATTTCTTTATCCAGTGTACTGTTGATGGGCAATTCGGTTGATTCCAGAACTCAGTTATTGTGATTTGAGCTGCATTAAGGTGAAGACCGCTTTTTTGTTTGCTAATTTAAATTCCTTTGGGTAAATTCCAAGGAGTGGGATGGCTGGGTTGAATGGTAGGGTTATATTCAGGTTTCTGAGGAATCTCCAGACTGACTTCCATAGTGGTTTAACCAGTTTGCATTCCCACCAACAGTGGGTTAGTGTACATTTTACTCCACATCCTCACCAGCATTTGTTGTTGGTAGATTTCTGAATGTGAGCCGTTCTGACTGGGGTGAGGTGAAACTTCATTGTGGTTTTGATTTGCATTTCCCTGATAGCTCGTGATCATGAACATTTTTTCATGTGCCTGTTGGCCATTTGGATTTCCTCTATTGAAAAACGTCTACTGACGTCCTTGGCCCAACTGTTAAGTGTACTGTTTGTTTTGTTCTTGTGGAATTTCTTGATATTTTTTTAGATTCTGGTTAGTAATCCTTTATCTGTTGCATAGTTTGCAAATTTTTTTTCCCATTCTGTCGGTTGCCTCTTCACTTTCCTGACTGTTTCTTTTGCAGTACAGAAACTTCTCAATTTGATGCAATCCCAATAGTTAATTTTGGTTTTGACTGCACGTGCCTCTGGGGTCTTTTCCAAGAAGTCTTTGCCAGTGTTTCTATTCTGTTCCATTGGTCTATCCATCTGTTTCTGTACCAGTACCATGCTGTTTTCATTACAACTGCCCTTAGTATATCCTGAAATCTGGTATTGTGATGCCTCCAACTATGTTTTTGTTGTACAAAACTGCTTTAGTTATTCGAGGTGTCCTGTGCCTCCAAATGAATTTCAGCATCATTTTTTCCAGATCTGAAAAGAATGTCTTTGGTATCTTGATTGGTATCACATTGAATGTATAAATTGCTTTTGGGAGAATGGACATTTTGTTGAGATGGATTCTTCTAATCCATGAACATGGAAGATTTTTTATTTTTTGGTATCCTCTTCTATTTATTTCTTTAAGATTTTGTAATTCTCATTGTAAAGATTTTTCACATCCTTGGTTAAGTTTATTCCAAGGTGTTTTATTGTTTTTGTAGATATTGTGAATGTGATTGATCTTAGCACTTCGTTCTCAGCTGAGGAATTGCCTGTGTATACAAAGGCTGTTGATTTTTGTGCATTGATATTATATCCTGATATTTTGCCAAACTCTTCTATGCGTTCCAATAGTCTCTTAGAGTTCTTTGGATCCCCTAAGTAAAGAATCATATCATCTGCAAAGAGGGATAGTTTGACTTCTTCCTTCCCAATTTGTATCCCTTTAATTTCTTTTTCTTGCCTGAAGGCTCTGGCTAAAACATCCAGAACTGTGTTGCATAGCAGTGTTGAGAGTGGGCATCCCTGCCTGGTACCAGATCTCAGTGGAAATGCTTCCCACTTTTCCCCATTCAATAGGATGCTGGCCGTGGGTTTTTCATAAATTGCTTTGATTGTATTGAGGAATGTTCCTTCTATACCCAATTTGCTTAGAGTTTTCATCATGAAAGGGTGTTGAATTTTATCAAATGCTTTCTCTGCATCTATTGAGATAATCATATGGTTTTTCTTCTGCAGTCTGTTAATGTGGTGTATCACATTGATTGATTTGTGAATATTGAACCATCCTTGCATACCAGGGATAAATCCCACTTTGTCTGGGTGGATGATCTTTCTGATGTGTTGTTGCATTCTATTGGCCAGAATTTTATTGATGATTTTTGTGTCTATGTTTAATAGGGATATTGTCCTTAATTCTCTTTCAATGCTGCATCTTTTTCCGGCTTAGGAATTAAGGTGATGGTGGATTCATAGAAAGAATTTGATAGGACTCCCTCTTTTGTGATTGTTCTGAATAGTTGGAGAAGAAATGGAGTTAGTTCTTCTTTCAATGTCTGGTAGAATTCAGCAGTGAATCTATCTGGTCCTGGGCTTTTTTTGTTGGGAGGGCCTTTATTACTGTTTCAATTTCTTACTCAGTTCTGGGTCTGTTTAGGTTTTCGATGTCTTCCTGGTTCAATTTAGGTAGATTGCATGTGTCCAGGAATCTGTCCATTTCTGATAGGTTTCCCTGCTTGCTGGTATACAACTCTTTATAGTAATTTGATGATTCTTTTTATTTTTTGTGGTGTCTGTTACGTTTCCTTTTTCATCTCTGATTTTATTGATTTGGGCCTTTTCTCTTCCTTTTTTAGTTATTTGAGCCAATGGTGTGTCAATTTTATTCATTTTTTTTTTTTTCAAAAAACTGCTCTTGGCATGGCTGATTTTTTGTAATGTTTTTTGGATTCAATCCTGTTGATTTCTTCTCTGATTTATTTTATTTATTTATTTATTTATTTATTTATTTATTTATTTTGACAGGCAGAGTGGACAGTGACAGTGAGAGAGAGAGACAGAGAGGAAGGTCTTTGCCGTTGGTTCACCCTCCAATGACCCCCACAGCCAGTTCGCTGCGGCCAGTGCACCGTGCTGATCTGATGGCAGGAGCCAGGTACTTATCCTGGTCTCCCATGGGTTGCAGGGCCCAAGTACTTGGGCCATTCTTCACTGCACTCCCGGGCCACAGCAGAGAGCAGGCCTGGAAGAGGGGCAACCTGGAAAGAACCCAGCACCCCGACCGGGACTAGAACCTGGTGTGCCGGCGCTGCAAGGAGGCGGATCAGCCAAGTGAGCCACTGCACCGGTTCTTCTCTGATTTTAATTATTTCTCTTCTCCTAATAGATTAGGGTCTGGTTTGCTGTAGGTTTTCTAGATCCTTTAGGTGAATTGAAAGCTCATCTATTTGGTGCCTTTCCAATTTCTTGATGTAGGCACCTATTGCTATAAACTTTCCTCTCAACACTGCTTTTGCCATATCCCATAAGTTTTGATATGTTGTGTTGTTATCCTCATTTACGTCCAGAAAGTTTTTGATTTCTCTTTTGATTTCTTCTATGACCCAGTGTTCTTTCAGGAGCATGTTGTTCAGTCTCCATGCATTTGCATATGTTTTAGGGATTCCTGAGTTGCTCATTTCCAACTTCAGTCCTTTATGGTCTGAGAAGCTGCATGGTATGATTCTAATTCTTTTGAATTTGCTGAGACTTGCTTTATGGTCTAGTATGTGGTCAATCATAGAGAAGGTTCCATGCACTACTGAGAATAATGTAAAATCTTTAAAGGTAGGATGAAAAGTTCTGTAGATATCTGTTCTATCCATTTGGGCTATAGTGTTGATTAAATCTGCTGTTTCCTTGTTGATCTTCTGACTGGTTCACTTGTCTATTTCTGAGAGTGGAGTATTAAAGTCCCCCAGTATTATTGTATTGGAATCTAAGTCTCCCTTAAAGTTCCTTAAAATATCTTTTAAATAAAATAGTGCCCTATAACTAGGTGCATATACATTTATAATAGCTACATCTTCCTGTTGAATTGAACCCTTTATCATTATGTAGTGCCCCTCTTTGTCTCTCTTAACAGTTTTTGTTTTAAAGTTTATTTTGTCTGATATTAATATGGCTACACCTGATTTTTTTTTTTGTTTCTGTTGGCATGGAATATCTTTTTCCAACCTTTCACTTTCAGTCTGTATGCATCTTTGTTGGAAAAATGTGTTCCTTGTAGGCAGCAAATAGATGGGTTATGTTCCTTAATCCATTCAGTCAGTCTGTGCCTTTCAACTGGATAGTTGAGTCCATTAATGTTCAATGTGACTATTGATAAGTAGTAACTTTGCCCTGCCATTTTCCCGGAGATATTTTCTAGTATATGCTTTGAGCTTCCTATGCTCTTTTACTGGTAGGTTTTCTTTCTTTACCTTCTTTCATATTGATGGCCGTGTGTCTGTGTTTCTGTGTGTAGCACATCTTTAAGCATCTTTTGCAGGACTGGATGAGTGGTGAAAAATTCTTTCAATTTCTGTTTGCTATGAAAGGTCTTTATTTCACCTTCATCACAAATGAGAGCTTGCAGGATATAATATTCTGGGTTGGCAGTTTTCCTCTCTTAGTACCTGGGCTGTATTTTGCCATTCTCTCCTAGCCTGTTGGATTTCTGATGAGAAGTCAGCTGTGGGTCTAATTGGAGATCCTCTGAGAGTAATCTGACATTTCACTCTTGCACATTTTAGGATCTTTTCTTTAATAACATATAGTTTTAACTATAATGTAATTAATTCTATGGTCACTTAAAACAAAATATTGTATAATTTATATTAAATTCCAATGTAAGTAAGAATTGTGCAAAATTCATTCAGAAACACAAAATATACATATTATTTTACTTAATGTCATATCAGTTTATTCATATCAATGTTCTTTCAATGTTATTATATTTTTCTAAAAATGTTTATTTACTTATTTATTATCTACTAAAAAAAACAGAGTGGCAGAGAAAGACAAAAGACCTGGGGGTACATATATTTCATAACTATCTCCTTGATTACACAAACACATAAAAGTATGTGTGAACTGGGGCCAGTGCTGTGACAGCAGTTTAACTCCCTTGCCTGAGTTGCCGGCATGCCATATGGGCCCTATTTCGCGACCTGGCTGCTCCACTTCCAATATAGCTCTCTTCTGTGGCCTGGGAAAGCAGTAGAAGATGGCACAAGTCCTTGTGCCCCTGCACTCACATGGGAGACGCAGAAGAAGCTCCTGTCTCCTGGCTTCGGATTGGCCCAGCTCTGGCTGTTGTGGCCAATTGGGGAGTGAACCACGGGATGGAACACCTCTCTCTCTCTCTCTCTCTCTCTCTCTGACTCTCCTTCTCTCTCTGTTTAACTCTGACTTTCAAATAAATCAATAAATCTTTAAAAAATGTATTGTGAACTTAAACAGGTGCTTTATAATTTATTTTTATCTTTTATCCATATTAATTTTTTTTATTTTTTTATTTTTTGACAGGCAGAGTGGACAGTGAGAGAGAGAGAGACAGAGAGAAAGGTCTTCCTTTTGCCATTGGTTCACCCTCCAATGGCCGCTGCGGCCGGCACGCTGCGGCCGGCACACTGCGCTGATCCGATGGCAGGAGCCAGGAGCCAGGTGCTTTTCCTGGTCTCCCATGGGGTGCAGGGCCCAAGTACCTGGGCCATCCTCCACTGCACTTCCTGGCCACAGCAGAGGGCTGGCCTGGAAGAGGGGCAACCGGGACAGAATCCGGCACCCCAACCGGAACTAGAACCCGGTGTGCCGGCGCCGCTAGGCAGAGGATTAGCCTAGTGAGCTGCGGCGCCGGCCTATCCATATTAATTTTATCCAAAGAAATTAACCTTTCTATCCCCCAGAATTAGGCATAAGAAAAACTGAATGATATGTTCACAAGTTTATTCTTTATGAGCAAATATATCATATATACTCCAAATATTTAATGTAGGAAAAAGACACAAGACATCATATACACATCCTGCAATCGCATTTTAAAATTCTGTCATATATAAGAATAAATGTAAGTTAAATGATGTTGAATGGCCAAAGTTTTTGTCTTTTTTCTTTGTTTCCTATCTGTTTTCTTATTTGAGATTTGTCCAAGTAACCAAAGATCATTTATTAACACATTTTTAATTTTAGTCTAAGGTCTTAAACTTAATTAAGAGTTTGAAAATTATAATTAAGGTCAACAGAGTAATCCTTCATTATTCACGATTATATTAGAATTTCTGAGATTAAACACTTTAAAAGATTTCCTATTATTACAAATTAATTTAAACAGAATTTTATGCATTTAAACCCTAAATTGTTGTGGGAGCAATGATAGCTTCTTTCATAAATCAATGTTAAAAATTTTCAAAAGCTGAAATGTGTAGCAGATCCAGTATTATATTAGTATACACCGAAAATATGGATGAAGACACGCATTTCTTAACCTATTCATCTATCTATTGGGAATTTTGCCTGCACTTATTTTTAATACAGTTTAAAGTATATGTGCTTAAAAGCTAAATTTTAATGACTCTTCAGATCACATTTAAGCCATCACCCTTATCTTATAGAATCAAAGATCTTTTGCTCTTTTACCTAGTGAATAAACACATTGTTCAATTATTTTCTCCAATTTAGGCTGTTTAACACAGCCTGCATCTTTAAAAGGAAGCTAAATTCATATGAATATATTTCTTCATATTTTTAGAAAGCCATTAATGTGTACTTACACTACATCTTTTAGTGGGAAAACATAGCAACAAATATTTTATAATTTATGATTAATATCTAAATTTTCATAACAGAGGGAAAATGTTAGAGGATGAAATTAAATAAAATAAAAACTGAGGGAGCCAGCTTTACTCAAATGTGAATTAATATTACCAAAAGTTACTTTCTCTCCCTTTTCAGGAACGTGAGAAATGTTCTATGCAGGATTCACATTTTCATACTTAACAGACACAAAATTAGCCAGGTCACAACAAAATGGATGCAACTGAAGAAAATTATGCTTGGTAAAATAAAGCAGTCCCCCAAAAACAAACATCATATATATTCTTTGATTTGTGGTAACTAATATATAGAGTATTGAAAAAGTAATGTATATGAGTGAAATTGACATCTTGACATTGGATTATTGTTTAGAGCCCTTGTCTGTACTCCTGAGGAACAGTCACTTTTCTGCTAAATATTTGTTGAATCCTTTGTTTAGTGGAGGATTAAGCTTGCAATTATAAAGTAAATTGAAAGTATGTCACGACAAAATTAAAAGCAAAGTAAGAAGGGAAGGAGGTGGGAGGGAAAGGAAGGAAGTTTCATTTTGTTCTTAAAAGTGTATATATGAAATACATGAAATCTGTCCCCTTTATATAAATAAAACTAAGAAATAAAGTGAATTCTAAGTGCTCTTTCTTTTACAAATATGTATCTAGATTATCATCTCCTTTTTGTGCTTAGATGCCTCTAAAGTGAAAATCTCATGTCAAAAAAAAAAAAAAAAAAACCCTCCTGGGGACAGGTGTTGTGGTATGGTGGGTTATACCACTACTTTGCTTGCCAACATCCCACATCAGAGTGTTTTGTATGAGTCCCAGCTACTCCATGCTCCTGATGTTGCTTCCTGCTAATGCACCTTGGGAGGCAGCAGATGGTGTCCCATGTGCTTGTCACTACATACAGGAGACCTGGGTGCAATTCCTGACTCATTTTTATCTGTTCTGTTCCCATATTTTAAAGGAATGAAAACAAGTAATATATTTTTGAGGCAGGATGGAGCCAAGATGACAGAATAGTGAGGGCGCACACCGATAGTCCGGGAAAAGATAGTTTAATAAAAGTGGATTTATGGTAGCCTCAGGAAAAAGATCAGGGAAAAATTGCAGAGGAAACTCTTCTGAATCCAGTGGCTGTGACTTGGAGGACCTACGGGGAGAGCAAGGTCGCCCACCACGTGGAAGCCGAGCCACGGGAGCCACCTAACCCACTGGACCTGCCGGACCCGCTGGAACCGCTGGACCTGCTGGACCCGCCGGAGCTGCATGCCAGTGCTGGAAGGGGAGGTGGAACATAAAACCTCTCGGTAACCTGAGACATTGGCAGGGAAAGGCAGAAAGAGCCTACAGAGAACGAGGCCTGAAACCTCATTGGCGAAAGTTCACAAGGCTGGCTGGAGGAGAGAAAAAAATCGAATAAATAAGGGGAACCGGCACGGACATTTAGCCTCTCTCTCCACTCACCTTACAAAGCTGAGCAAGAGAAAGGGCAGGCGCCATTTTAGGTAAGTAAAGAGGTGCATGCCATTTTGCATATGTAAAGCGGGTGACCCTCATTAGCCAAGCAGAAAAACCTGACTCTGGTAAGCAAACGAATACCCACAGGGGCCAGATTTCATACATCAACTACTCTCAATTCCACTCAGCTGTGTGGAATTACTCCCCAACTGAGTCAAAAAAAAAAAAAAAAAAAAAAAGAGAGAGAGAGAGAAAGCAAGAGAACAATCAGGGTGAATCACCTTTGGCACACACTTAACCCTGTAGAACCAGAGCTCAGTGGCCACACCCATCACAGCCTCTAAGGATCCATCAAAAGCAGACAGTCCTCGTAATCTAGAGACAGTATAATGAGAAAAAAATCCAAGAATATCTCCAATATGCCAAACAAATGCAAAAGCCGAGGTAACAAGAACAAGGAAGACACTATGACGCCCCCAAATGAAATAGACACCCCAATTCAAGATTATGAAGGTGATGAGATAGAAGAAATGCAAGAAGTAGTTCCCAAAAAATTGATAAGAACATTAAGAAGTTCTCAAAAACAAATTCTTGAACTACAGAAATCCTTAATGGAAAAGATAGAAAATCTCTCTCCTGAAAATGAAATATTAAGGAGGAATCAAAATGAAATGAAACAACTAGTAGAAAATGAAACTGTGATAGTGACAAGAAATCATAATGAAATAAAGAATTCAATAGATCAAATGACAAACACATTAGAGAGCCTTACAAACAGAATGGGTGAAGAAGAAGAGAGAATATTAGACTTAGAAGACAGAGCACAGGAAAATATACAATCAAACCAAAGTAAAAAAGAGGAAATTAGAAATCTAAAAAATATTGTCGGGAATCTTCAGGATACTATTAAAAAACCCAACATTCGGGTGGGTTCTAGGAATTGCTGAAGACATGGAGAGGGAGAAAAGATTAGAAAGCCTTTTTAGTGAGGTATTAGCAGAAAATGTCCCAGGTTTGGAGAAGGACAGAGACATCCTAGTACAGTAAGCTCACAGAACCCTAATAAACATGACCAAAAGAGATCCTCATCACGACACATTGTAATTAAACTCTCCACAGTGAAACATAAAGAAAAGATCCTAAAATGTGCAAGAGAGAAACGTCAGATTACTCTCAGAGGATCTCCAATCAGACTCATAGTTGACTTCTCATCAGAAACCCTACAAGCTAGGAGGGAATGGCGAGATATAGCCCAGGTACTAAGAGAGAAAAACTGCCAGCCCAGAATATTATATCCTGCAAAGCTCTCATTTGTGAATGAAGGTGAAATAAAGACCTTTCACAACAAACAGAAATTGAAAGAATTTTTCACGATTCATCCAGTCCTGCAAAAGATGCTTAAAGATGTGTTGCACACAGAAACACAGAAACACGGTCATCAATATGAAAGAAGGTAAATGAAGGAAATCTCACACCAAAAGATCACAGGAAGTTCAAAACATATATCAGAAAATATCTTTGGCAAATGGCAGGGCAAAGCTACTACTTATCAATAGTCACATTGAACGTTAATGGCCTGAACTGTCCAGTTAAAAGACACCGACTGGCTGATTGGGTAAAGGAACAAAACCCATCTATTTGCTGCTTACAAGAAACACATATTTCCAATAAAGATCCATACTGAGAAAAAAATTGAGTCAGTAATAAAGGCCCATCCAATAAAGATAAGCCCAGGACCAGACGGATTCACTGCTGGATTCTACCAGACATTTAAAGAAGAACTGACTCCAATTCTTCTCAAACTATTCAGAACAATTGAAAAAGATGGAGTCCTCCCAAATTCTTTCTATGAAGCCAGCATCACCTTAATTCCTAAACCGGAAAAAGATGCAGCATTGAAAGAGAATTACAGACCAATATCCCTGATGAACATAGATGCAAATCCTCAATAAAATTTTGGCCAATTGAATGCAACAACACATCAGAAAGATCATCCACCCAGACCAAGTGGGATTTTCCCTGGTATGCAGGGATGGTTCAACATTCCTCAATACAATCAACGCAATTTATGGAAAACCCACGGCCAACATCCTATTGAATGGGGAAAAGTGGGAAGCATTTCCACTGAGATCTGGTACCAGGCAGGGATGCCTATTTTCACCACTGCTATTCAATATAGTTCTGCATGTTCTAGCCAGAGCTATTAGGCAAGAAAAAGAAATTAAAGGGATACATATTGGGAAGGAAGAACTCAAACTATCCCTCTTTGCAGATGACATGATTCTTTATTTAGGGGACCCAAAGAACTCTACTAAGAGACTATTGGAACTCATAGAAGATTTTGGCAAAGTAGCAGGATATAATATCAATGCACAAAAATCAACAGCCTTTGTATACACAGGCAATTCCTCAGCTGAGAACGAAGTGCTAAGATCAATCACATTCACAATAGCCACAAAAGCAATGAAACACCTTGGAATAAACTTAACCAAGGACGTTAAAGATCTGTATGATGAAAATTACAAAATCTTAAAGAAATAAATAGAAGAGGATACCAAGAAATGGAAAAATCTTCCATGCTCATGGATTGGAAGAATCAATATCATCAAAATGTCCATTCTCCCAAAAGCAATTTATACAATCAATGTGATACCAATCAAGATACCGAAGACCTTCTTCTCAGATCTGGAAAAAATGATGCTGAAATTTATATGGAGGCACAGGAGACCTCGAATAGCTAAAGCAATCTTGTACAACAAAAACAAAGCTGGAGACATCACAATACCAGATTTTAGGACATAATATAGAGCAGTTGTTATCAAAATAGCATGGTACTGGTACAGAAACAGATGGATAGACCAATGGAACAGAATAGAAACTCCAGAAATCAACCCAAACATCTACAGCCAACTCATATTTGATCAAAGATCTAAAACCAATCCCTGGAGTAAGGACAGTCTATTCAATAAATGGTGCTGGGAAAATTGGATTTCCACATGGAGAATCATGAAGCAAGACCCCTCCCTTTCATCTTACACAACAATTCACTCAACATGGACTAAAGACCTAAATCTACGCCCTGACACCATCAAATTACTAGAGAGCATTGGAAAAACCCTGCAAGATATAGGTACTGGTAAAGACTTCTTGGAAAAGACCCTGCAAGCACAGGCAGTCAAAGCCAAAATTAACATTTGGGATTGCATCAGATTGAGAAGTTTCTCTACTTCAAAAGATATAATCAGGAAAGTGAAGAGGCAACCAACAGAATGGGAAAAATATTTGCAATCTATGCAACAGACAAAGGGTTGATAACCAGAATCTACAAAGATCAAGAAACTCCACAACATGAAAACAAACAACCCACATAAGAGATGGGCCAAGGACCTCAATAGACATTTTTCAATAGAGGAAATCCAAATGGCCAACAGGCACATGAAAAAATGTTCAAGATCACGAGCTATCAGGGAAACGCAAATCAAAAACACAATGAGGTTTCATCTCATCCTGGTCAGAATGGCTCACATTCAGAAATCTACCAACAATAGATGCTGGAGAGGATGTGGGGAAAAAGGGACACTAACCCACTGTTGGTGGGAATGCAAACTGGTTAAACCACTATGGAAGTCAGTCTGGAGATTCCTCAGAAACCTGAATATAACCCTACCATTCAACCCAGCCATCCCACTTCTTGGAATTTACCCAAAGGAAATTAAATTGGCAAACAAAAAATCAGTCTGCAAATTAATGTTTATTGCAGCTCAAGTCACAATAGCTAAGACCTGGAACCAACCCAAATGCCCATCAACAGTAGAATGGATAAAGAAATTATGGGACATGTACTCTATAGAATACTATACAGTAGTCAAAAACAACGAAACCCGGTCATTTGCAACAAGATGGAGGAATCTGGAAAATATTATGCTGAGTGAATTAAGCCAGTCCCAAAGGGACAAATATCATATGTTCTCCCTGATCAGCGACAACTAACTGAGCACCAAAGGGGAAACTTGTTGAAGTGAAATGGACACTGTGAGAAACAGTGACTTGATCAGCTCTTGTCTTGACTGTTGATGTACAATGTAATACTTTATCCATTTTAGTATTTTTTTTTGTTCTAGTACCATTGGTTGAACTGTGTAATTAACACACAATTATTCTTAGGTGTTTAAATTTTAACTGAAAAGTGATTCCTGTTAGGAATTTGGAAAATATTATGCTGAGTGAAATAAGCCAATCCCAAAGGGACAAATACCACTTGTTCTCCCTGATAGGTGACAACTAACTGAGCACCAAAAAGGAAACCTGTTAAAGTGAAATGAACATTATGAGAAACGGTGACTTGATCAGCCCTTGCCCTGACTGCTGATGAATAACTTAATATGTTATCCCTCTTAGTGTTTTTTTTTGTTTGTTTGTTATACTTAATACTTTTGTTGAATACTGTAATCAATACACAGTTCTTCTCTAGTGTTGAAACTTAACTGAAAAGTGATCACTGTTAAATATAAGAGTGGGAATAAGAGAGTGAAGAGATGTGCAATTCGGGACATGCTCAAGCTGACTTACCTCAAACGGTAGAGTTAGAAACATACCAGGGGATTCAAATTCAATCCCATCAAGGTGGCATGTACCAATGCCATCTCACTAGTCCCGGTGATAAATTTCTGTTCACAATTCATCATAATGATAGGACTAAGAGCCAAAGGGAGCACACAAACAAGACTAGTGTCTGCAAATACTAGCTCATAGAATCAAAAAGGGAGATAATGATCCAACATGGGAAGCGAGAAACACAGCAGACCTATAGAATGGCAGATGTGCTAAACAGCACTCTGGCCTCAGAATCAGCCCTTAAGGCACGTGGATCTGTCTGAAAAGTCCATGAGAGTATTTCAGGCGTGGACAGACAAGACACTCTGGCAAACAAACAAACAAACAAAAACAACAACAACAAAAAAAAACCAACTAAATTAAAGATCTCCGCTAATGAGTTCCCAGTGAAAAGAACAGGTCATCAAAGAAGGAGGTACCTTTCTCTGAAGGGAGGAGAGAACTTCCACTTTGACTACGACCTTGTCTAAATATGATCAGAGTTGGTGAACTCAAAAGGCTTCCATAGCCTTGGCCACTCATGACAAGCCTAGGGTGATTACTGATGCCATAAACAAGAGTGTCAATTTGTTAAGTCAACCACAGGAGTCACTGTGCACTTACTCCTCATGTGGGATCTCTGTCCTTAATGTGCTGTACATTGAGATTTAATGCTGTAACTAGTACTCAAACAGTATTTTTCACTTTGTGTTTCTATGTGGGTGCAGACTGTTGAAATCTTTACTTAATATATGCTAAACTGATCTTCTGTATATAAAGAGAATTGAAAATGAATCTTGATGTGAATGGAAGGGGAGAGGAAGAGGAAAAGTGGAGTGTTGCTGGTAGGAGGGAAGTTATGGGGGGGGGGTGAGCCATTGTAATCCATAAGCTGTACTTTGGAAATTTATATTCATTAAATAAAAGTTAAAAAAAGATTAATAAAGTACTAAACATTAAAAATAAAACAATAATATATTTTCTTAAAAATCTTTTAAAAGAGAGGTGGAGAGAGAGAGCTCTTCCATCTGCTGATCCACTTCCCAAATGGCTACAACAGCCAGGACTTGGGCAGGGTGAAGCCCAGAGCCAGGAGCTTCATCTGGGTTCCAGTGGGAGCAAGAGTCTGAACATTTAGTCCATTCTGCTGCTTTTCCAGGCGCATTAGCAGAGCTGGATCAGAAGCAGAGCAGCCAGGACATGAACTGGTACCCATATAGGATGCTGGCATGGCAGGCTTTGTCTTTACCCTGTAGTCATAGGCAATGGCTTTACTGGATATACCACAAAGCTGGCCCCAATAACATATTTTTTATTTAAATAAATGGAATAAATTTCATGTATCTCATACATACAGTTTTAAGTACATAATAACACTTCCCACCCACCCTCCCTCTCTTACTCACTCCTACCCTTCCTCCTCATTCTTTTTTCATTTTTCTTTTAATTTTTGCAATTATATATATATATATATATATATATGTATATATATTTCTTTGAGAACAAGTCTTATCATTAATTGAAGAAGCACGTAAGGAAACAGGCAATTGAGTTGGGCACTTAGGCTTATCTAAAACTTATGAGACACAAGAATATCCTTCACTTAATACAAGAAGTATTAACAAGAATTTACTTCTAACAAGAAGTAAATATTTGAGCACAAGTTTTACTCTTAATTCTCATAATTCAACTCTTTGAGGGCAGAGGTCCTGCCTGGGAAGTTAAAGCATGGAGACTCCTGTTGTTAATTTAACAATTAACACTCTTATGATGCATGAAGTCAGTGAAAACCTGAAGCTCTTGACATGAGATGCCTAGGCTGTGGAAACCTTTTGAGTCCACAAACTCCTTCAATATTTAGACAAGGCCATTAGCAAAGTGTAGGTTCTCTCCTCCCTTCAGAGAAAATTACATCCTTCTTTGATGACCACTTCTTTCCACTGGGGTCTCACCTCAGAGATCCTTCAGGTAGGACCCTTTTGCCACAGTGTTTTGTTTCCATTCTCAAAATGCTCTTGTGGCCTTTTCAGGCAGACCAGAATGCCTCAAGTTCTGATTCTGAGGTCAGAGTGCTACTTTAAGCGATTGTCTTCCTATGGGTCTGCTGTATGGACTGCTTCCTATGTTGGAGCATTCCTGCCTGTGTAATTCTATCTATTATTGTTACCAAGCACTTAATCCTATTTGTTTTATCGCTTTAACATTTAATCCTATCTCTATGATCACTTTAACACTTAAAATGCTTTTTTTAAATCACCCTGACTATTGGGCTTTGGCATTCCATAGCAAGTTTTTAAACTGTACCCTTAAAAGTAAGTCCATAGAAATGTATGCAGAACTATGCAGCTTTACAGTTACATCTTTTAAAAAAGTCCTCATGATAACCACTATAATTTTATTTTACTGTTTTTGAGATTCTTTAAAAATTCAAAATTTTGTGTAATTTCCACCCATAAAAATAAGGAAATGAGAACTATTTTTTGCCTTTTATTGATGAAAAGTAAACATTATAAATACTGGTCAATAAAAAAGTAAAAATCAATTCTGTACTCTTACTTAACTCATAAAATCTCTTAGCAATGATAAAATGAAGTGGTGATGTCTCTATCAAGCATAATAACAATAACAGTAACAATATTAGAGTCTCTTGCAGTCCTCTAATGGAAAATGCCGGAGTACTAATTGTAGAACGATTGCTATTAGTTGTCCAGTTATGAGCATACTAATGAGGGGAGGTAGCAAAGGGCCTCTGTGGTACTAGACACTCATTCAGAATTTTGGGCCTGATAGTGGGCAAGCTTGTGCTAATCTGCAGGACACTACCAAAAACTTCTAGGAATGAAAATTCGAAACAAAGCAGTTAGTTGAAAGTGAGACAATGCAAGGGAGAAAAATATAATGTTAGTGAAGTGAAGAACAAATAACTTGAAAATTTTATTTGAGTGAAAGACAAGTCAAAAATTTTTCAGGAATTATTTAATACTCATACCCATGGAAAGTATTGGGAAACAGATTATATTAATAATGTATCAGGAAGTAAACACAATAAAAATGAAATTATAATACTGCGAATATTGATCAGACAATTTCAGTTCAGTAGATTGTCAGAGTCATTTGGGGGATTAAGTTCTTGCAGTAAAAAAATAAAAATAAAAAAATCCTTAAGGTTTTTTTTCATTTAGTCCACTGCATGTGTTGATCCAAAGTTATGTGACAATAATCATAATAAAGATAATGCAAGCAATACATTTATTAAAAAAATGAAAATTCTCCAATATACTGGAAATAAATCCAAGTCTTAAAAGCCCTCTCTTTTCCTTCCCACAACTTTGTCCAGGCATATATCAGTTCATATGGACAAATGTAATGGGAGTGAGACAAGAATCTGCTAATGCAACGTCTCCTTTATTGAAAGAATTCACAATTAGGAATTCTCCAAATACACCATTGAGCCAACTAACCAAAAAAAAAAGGGGGGGGGATAAGACTCAAATCAATAAAATCATAGGGCCGGTGCCGTGGCTCAACAGGCTAATCCTCTGCCTAGTGGCGCCAGCACACCGGGTTCTTTCCCGGTTGCCCCTCTTCCAGGCCATCTCTCTGCTGTGGCCCGGGAGTGCAGTGGAAGATGGCCCAAGTCCTTGGGCCTTGCACCCCATGGGAGACCAGGAGAAGCACCTGGCTCCTGGCTTCGGATCAGTGCAGTGCGCCGGCCGCAGTGCGCTGGTTGCGGCGGCCATTGGAGGGTGAACCAACGGCAAAGGAAGATCTTTCTCTCTGTCTCTCTCTCTCACTGTCCACTCTGCCTGTCAAAAAAATAAATAAATAAAATCATAGATGAAAAAGGATATGTAACAACAACAGATACTACAGAAGTAAAAAGAATCACCAAGTACAAAGAGCTGTATGCCAACAAGTTGCAAAACCTAGGAGAAATGGATAGATTGCTGGATACATTCAAACTACCAGACTTCAGTCATGAAGACAGAAAACCTAAACAGACCAATGACCAAGGCAGAGACCGAATCAATTATAAAGACCTTCAAAACAAAGAAAAGCCCAACTGCTGAGTTCCACCAAACATTTAAAGAACTAATCCCCACCCTTCTCAAGCTATTCAAAACAATGGATAGGATGGAATCCTCCCAAACTCCTTCTATGAAGCCAGAATCACCTTAGTTCCTAAACTACACACTCAACTAAATTTAATATTGGTAGAGTGATCCAGATGATATGAAAGGAAAAGCCACTGAAAGAGTGGAGTTTTCTGTGAGTTAAATGTCTGGTAGGACAGAGTTGACACACTTAAAAAACAGTTAGTTCAAGAGAGTTAGATGAAGGAACAATTTAGAAACATATGAGCCAATTTAGGAGAAACAATAGGAAAAGTGAAATTCCCAGGGATGAACAATAGTGGTCAGGAGTGATAATGTGATCTCTCAGAGGAGTCCAAAAAACAAATTACATGTAATTGTGAAAAAGCAGAGGTTACTGTTGTCCCATTAAAACTAGGGTTCTGGGTTGCAAAAGTCTGGGGCAATGCAAAAATATGTAGCCATTAACAGAATCAAAGCAAATTAAAATAGAAGCAAGAATAAATTCCTCATCTCTCTCTGCCCTACTCTATGATCTCCAGACTATGCTTATCACTGGTCAAACAGGAAGACAGAGAACAAAGCTGCCTTGTAGATAAGCCCAGCAGGGCCAAGTGGTGGGAAAAGTATTTGGAGTTGGGGAATGATAGTAAGCACTGGATTCCCATTTCAAATGAGTCTCCATATTTGTAGCTATGATACGTTTTGCTGAACCTAAGATTTTCTGATTGGAATATGACAGTTATGTTATTTTATGGGATTAAATCATGGGATTTTTTAAAAGACTGTCTTAAAATTTAAAATTCTTTATTAATTTACATAATACATTTTATTGTATATTACTGTTTGCATGAAAATTCATGCAAAATTAGTGTAGATATTCTTGTTTAAAATTATTTATTTTCAATTTTCATTTTATTTCAGAATGAGAGAGATGGAGAAATCATCCACCTACTCTGGTTAACTCCCCAAATGCCTACGAGATCAAGGGCTGAGAATGGTTGAAACCAGGAGTCTAGAACTCAATCTGTATCCTCTACAGGTGTGGTAGGGACTCAGGCTTTTGAACGTAAGTTCCTGCCTCCCAGGAATTATTTCCACATTTTTAAGAACCTGGATAGGAAGAGGAGGCAAGACTTGAACCCGGGCATTCCAATACAAGTTGTGTGCATCCCAAGTGCTTCCTAAATGCTACATCTTTATTTATTTATTTGAGAGATGAGTTATGGACAGAGAGAGAGGTTTTCCACCTGCTGATTCACTCCCCAATTGGTCACAAAGCCCTTAACTGCGTCAATCTGAAGCCAGGAGCCAGGAGCCAGGAGCTTCTTCCGGGTTTCCTACACGGGTGAAGGGGCCCAACGAAATTGAGCTATCTTACACTGCTTTCTCAAGTCATTGGAAGGGAGATGGTTTGGAAGTGGAGCAGCTGAGACTAAAACCGGCACTCATATGGGATGTCAGCAATGCGGGAGGATGCTCAACCTATTATGCCACAGCAATGGTCCCAGGTGAGAATTTCTTCAAATACCATCATTTGCCTGATTGTGTGAAATCGTTCTGATTCATCTTTCTCATGCTATGTCATTATCTGTACCGCCAGTAACATTAATATTGTGACATTTTAAAGAAATAATACCTTACCATAACATTCAAGATTGTCTTCTAAACCATGGGCTCATAATTGAGGATGATACTTTCTCCACCCCATCAATAGATGCCAATAGCAGGTTTCCAGAGAGCCCTGAGATGATTTTTTTTTCTTCAAAATTTCTGATTTTTAGGGAAAAAATGAAATTTCTTTAATTTTTAAACTAATTATCATTTTGAATCACAGCTACATACAGACGACCTTATATTTCATCACAAAAGGACAATGAAGAATTATGTAGTCCTAGAGAAAGACCTGATCTCATTCATATGTGGAGTCTAAAAAAAGGTGATCTAGAGAAGCTAGAAGCTTAATGATTATTAGAGACTAGAGAAGGAAGGAGAAAGTCAGGGATGGGGAGACTTTGATTAATGGATCACTAAGGTATAATTAGATACAAATAAGTAGTTCTGGGGATCTATTGTATTGTAGGATAACCATGCATAATGTTAGTGTACTGTATATTTACTTTAAAGAAAACTAGAAAATACAGTTTTAAATTTTTCACCATAAATAAATGCAAAATATTTGGAAAGATAGTTTTATTTAACCAAATTGGACATTACACAGTATACAAACTTAACAAAACACAACCTGCTACCCCATAAATATGTATAAATGCTATAGCTGTTAAAATTTTAAGAACAAGGGCAGGCACTGTGGTATAGTGAGTAAAAGCCACCGCCTGAGGTACCAACATCCCATAAGGGTGCTGGTTCATGTCCAGGTTGCTCCACTTCAATGTAGGTCCTGGCTAATTTGTCTGGGAAAGCAGCAAAAGATGGCCCAAGAGCTTGGACCAATGTGGGAAACTCAGAAAAAGCACCTGGCTTTGACTTGGCCCAGTCCTGGCCTTTAGGGCCTTTTGCACAGTGAAGCAGCAGATGGAAGATTCTCTCTCTCTCTCTTTCTCTCTTTCTCTCTCTCTCTCTCTCTCTAACTCTGCCTTTCAAATAGATAAAGATCTTTTAAAAATTTAAAAGGAATTATTCAATCCTACTATGAAGAAAATTGTTATGAAATACGCTAAGAGATGATATAAATCGGAAAAATGGAGACATTTGTTCTTCCAATAAGAAAATTTGAAGAAAATCATGATGTATACATATATTTTTAACTTATATTTAATAAATATAAATTTATAAACTTATATATTATATAAATATAATTATATATTATATAAATATATAAATATATTTATATATTATAAATTTATAAATATCAATTTACCCCCATAAGTTCTTTTTTATTTAATAAATGTATATTTACAAAGTGCAACTTTTGTATTGTTGTGGCTCCCCCCCAACCTCCCTCCCTCCCGTGGCCCTCCCCTCTCCCACTCCCTCTCCCATCCCGCCCTTCATCGAGTTTCATTTCATTTTCTTTTTTTTTTAACTTTTATTTAATGAATATAAATTTCCAAAGTACAGCTTATGGATTACAATGGCTTCCCCCCATAACATCCCTCCCACCAGCAACCCTCCCCTTTCCCACTCCCTCTCCCCTTCCATTCACATCATGATTCATTTTTGATTCTCTTTATGTACAGAAGATCAGTTTAGCATACATTAAGTAAAGATTTCAACAGTTTGCTCCCACACACAAACATAAAGTGAAAAATACTGTTTGAGTACCAGTTATAGCATTAAATCTCAATGTACAGCACACTAAAGACAAAGATCCTACATGAGGAGTAAGTGCACAGTGACTCCTGTGGTTGACTTAACAAATTGACACTCTTGTTTATGGCATCAATAATCACCCTAGGCTCTTGTCATGAGCTGCCAAGGCTATGGAAGCCTTTTGAGTTCTCCAACTCTGATCATATTTAGACAAGGTCGTAGTCAAAGTGGAAGTTCTCTCCTCCCTTCAGAGAAAGGTACCTCCTTCTTTGATGACCCTTTCTTTCCACTGGGATCTCACTTGCAGAGATCTTTCATTTAGTTTTTATTTTTTTTCCCCAGAGTGTCTTGTCTTTCCATGCCTGAAATACTCTCATGAGCTTTTCAGCCAGATCTGCATGCCTTAAGGGCTGATTCTGAGGCCATAGTGCTGTTTAGCACATCTGCCATTCTATGGGTTTGCTGTGTATCTCACTTCCCATGTTGGATCATTCTCTCCCTTTTTGATTCTATCAGCTAGTATTTGCAGACACTATTCTTGTTTATGTGATCCCTTTGGTTCTTAGTCCTATCATTATGATCAATTGTGAACAGAAATTGATCACCGGGACTAGTGAGATGGCATTGGTACATGCCACCCTGATGGGATTGACTTGGAATCCCCTGGTATGTTTCTAACTCTACCGTTTGAGGTAAGTCAGCTTGAGCATGTCCTGAATTGCACATCTCTTCCCTCTCTTATTCCCACTCTTACATTTAACAGCGATCACTTTTCAGTTAAGTTTCAGCACTTAAGAAGAATTGTGTATTGATTACAGTATTCAACCAAAAGTATTAAGTAGAACAAACAAAAATACTAAGAGGGATAACATATTAAGTTGCTCATCAACAGTCAGGGTGAGGGCTGAACAAGTCACTGTTTCTCCTAGTGTTCATTTCACTTTAACAGGTTTCCTTTTTGGTGCTCAGTTAGTTGTCACCTATCAAGGAGAACAAGTGGTATTTGTCCCTTTGGGATTGACTTATTTCACTCAGCATAATGTTTTCCAAATTCCTAACAGGGATCACTTTTCAGTTAAAATTTAAACACCTAAGAATAATTGTGTGTTAATTACAGATTCAACCAATAGTACTAGAACAAAAAATACTAAAATGGATAGAGTATTACATTGTACATCAACCGTCAGGACAAGAGCTTCATTTTCAATCACCTTCATATACAGAAGATCAACTTAGTCATGTATACATATTTTAAAAGCATGTTTCTTTCGCTTTACAATGAGGTTTATAGTGTATGTTTTGGCAGAAAGTAATTATGATCTTTGACTATTAATTCCAAGTAATTTGCAGAGATTACCATGAATCCATTATTGTACGCATATCTGGAGAACTGGTAGTGAGGAAAGTGCAGAGCAGCTGTGGAACTAACTGCTGAATGAAAAAAAGAACTTGCAGAACTGCCACATATTGCTTTGACATAATTTTTAGTGATTAATTAATTGATTTATATCTTTGGGAAATTATTAGGAATTCAGAGATAATGGTCAGAGTATTAATTAGTCATGTGAGGAAGCTGTTTTGTAGCTTCCATAGGTTTTAAGTATGAAATTAAAGCCCGCTTCTTGAAAGCAATGAGACTGTGAACAAAAGCCACCTGCCAAAATACTGGACACAAAGGGGCTCTGGGTCCCGGACACGCTGAATCTAGGATCAAACATCAGACATTGCCTCAAAGACTTTCTTTCTAGTAGCATATTCTGGTTGAGTTAAATGTGTTTACTGTCTAGACTACTGGGAGGATAACCACTTGATGCTCTTGTGCACCAAAATTAATTGTACAGAACCTTATTAACTGATTGACAGCAGCTGAAGTTTATCAAGAAATTCTCAAGTGTTTATTTTTATTCTTTGTTCTTGAATTATACAATTGCCTTTTCAAACATGACATGTGAAGATTAGGTAACGCTCTATTATTATCAAAGCATACATTTCTATGGGAGAGGGGGACATAGCTGAAGGTGAAAGGACAGTAGAAGTTTACAGTTTTGATGATTAATCCTCAGAATTCCTAGTTTAAAACACACACACAAACACACCATGTGTGCACATATGATCTATAGAGGTGTGTAGAGATAGATAATCTTGTCAAATAAATTCCACATAATAAGGCATTTGCTAAGGGTACAGACAGGAAAAAAGATGCAGTCTTTGTTCTTATGCTAATAATAAGGATTCTAACATATCTGTTTCCAGTCTTGAACGTTACCTGGGTTGTAGACAACACTAACTACATATTAAATATTTTTTTAAAAACATCACTCCTTCCCCTCTCTCAATGAGCTCTGCCTGTATAAAATATAAATATAGAATATCACATATAATATTTAACACATAAATACATGAAGACCTTCATGACCCTGCATTGATGTGATATATGGGATCGAATTGCATTCTCTGTTTTCTCCACATAATTAACTCCAATAAATAGAATTTTTATTTTGGAACTTGTTTCCAATTCACATTTCTTCCACTCTCAATTCCTCTGTGTTTCTATAAAATAAAGAAGTATGCTGGAATATATGATGGCTTTGCTTTAGTGGGGAATAGAGATGGTTGATTCAAATTTCCTTTCTCTAGCATTCCTCAAGTCATAGTTCCATAGTTGAAGCATTTTTTAACCTGACACAAACCAGTCCAGAAATACAACTCCTTCCCACACTTGGCAAACAATTTATTTTTCTTGCATTTTAGAATAACTAAGCTACACCATGCCAGGTGCCATAAAACCCAAGCTGTTTTCCATGGCTTTAAATATTTCCCATAATCTTGCAAAATAAACCACCCATCCCAGGTAATCCCATGATCTCCTTCTATCTTTTATTGTTATTTTTTTCTGTTCCTTCTTCTCTGAAATATGATTTTATATACTTTTATTTTTTTTTGTATTTCAAGGATCTTATTTCTATTAGCTACAAGTTCAGTATATTTTGAAAAACAAAAGGTGGCTTTCATTAAACTTCCAAATTCTGAAAATTCAAAAATATTAATGTCAAGACTTCAAAGAATTGTATGAGGAAATGCTCTTGTGAAGAGTGTGTACTTCATTCAGTGTGATGTGTTGTACTCTAAATGTCAGGTGATGTTAATGTCTTTTAAATCCTGATATCTTTAGAAATATTTTTACTTCCTGTCCTACAAAAAATTTTCAAAATTTATCATTTTTAGGTATTTTGTGTATTTTAATATTTTAGCTTGTTATTGGATATTTTATTTTTTTTGTTTTTCATGGTCATTCACATTAATCACTCCAAATGCCCTTCATTTCTTATAATCTTATTTATTCTCTATTCCACTTTTCAATATAGCAGCATATTCACTGTAACTTTTTGTATATGCCATGGCATGTATATCTTTCAGATTTTATCCCCAATTTGTCTCTGTTAATATGGTTAAAATATGTGTCATGTAAACCATGAATGGTTGAATATTTTAAAAGAACATAGAAGAGGGGGCACTGTGGTGCAGTGGGTTAAAGCCCAGGCCTGCAGAGCCAGCATCCCATATGGATGCTGGTTTGAGTCCTGGCAGCTCCACTTCTGATCTAACTCTCTATTATGGCTTAGGAAAGCAGTAGAAGTTGGCCCAGGTCCTTGGGCCGCTGAACCCATGTGGGAAACCCTAAAGAAGTTCCTGGCTCTTGGCTTTAGATCAGCTAAGATATGGTTTTTGCATCATTTAGGGAATGAACTAGCATATGGAAAACCTCTCTCTCTTTCTCTGGCTCTATCTCTCTTTGTAACTCTGTCTTTCAAATAAATAAAATACATCTTTTAAAAAAAGAACATAGGAAAAGATAAATATGTTAGTAAACATTCTACAAGATTTTCCTTGATTTTAAAAAATATTTATTTATTTGAGAAAGAGAGAGGCAGAGAGACAGAGGGAGACTGACTTCTCATCTGCTGATTTTAGAAATTTCTATTTATTTATTTACTTATTTATTTGAAAGAGAAAGAAAGAGAGAGAGAGAGAGCGAGCGCTCTGAACTCTTGATGAAATCACCAAATGGCACCCAAAGACAGGGCTAGGACAGGACAGAGGGGGGTGGCTAAAACTCAATTTGAGTTCACTTTTTCAGTGGCGAGCAGCAAGTGCTTGTGGCCATCCCAGTGGGTGTCTTAACTGCTTGACCAAACATTTAATAAAAAATTATGTTTGTCTCTAATTTGATGAAACCTAATATTATTGCACTAAAAACATGCTGATACTTCCAAGTTATTTTCTATAGAGCTACACAAATGGCAAATTATGAAACCTAAATTTCATATATAATTCATTTATTAAGATTCTTTTATAACTGGACAGTTCTAAGAAAGGGATGACAGAGGCTCCAGAATGTATTTATGTATTTTCTTTTATGTTTGGACTTTGTAGCTCTGTTTTGTTTTTGCTTTAAATCTAATCCTCTGAAATGTTTAACTTAGAAGACAATAATAGCATTGCAGGATAACTGATGCTTTGCAGATGAAATAGGAAAAATGATGTACAGTAATTCATATGCAAACAGCATACATCACCATTGTCATAGCCAATGATTTTTACATTTCAAAAACACTGTGACAAAGAGCACATTGCATAGAGTTCCCTATCCTTAATATAAGCAGAACTTAAATAAGACTTCTTTCAAGCATATCAAAGATCATTTAATAGGGAATTTTATTGTAATCTCTAAAAGGACCAGTTTAATGGCAGAATGAGTTCCTAATTAGTGTTTTTTTCTGTCATTTTTCTATTTGATAATAATTTAGCTTCTTGGTGAAGCATATTAACTCTTTAATACCACTGGAGGACATTTATAAGCTTGCTGCCAAGAGCACTATGGTTGATGTGTTCTAAATATTGAGGCCCAAAAAAACTAACCATGCTCCAAAGCATCTAAAGTGTGAATGGTGAAACGCAGTCTCCACGACAAGGTGCTTCATGGCTCTTTTATTGTGAAAGCACAAACTATTTAGTAGAGGTGGAATCATTTCTTATGTGTGCTACAATGGTTAGTTAAATTTTGATTCAAGGTCCACATATAACTTCTCACAACCAATTCTTAAAAAAATAAACAAAGGAAATAAAGCTGGGATGAATTAGTAGGCTGTGCTGAGCTTTGACCCCTAAGAGTTTATTTTGAACTTTATGGTAGAGTTTGATTAGAATGCTATAAATGAGGTAAGAAGCCCAAGATCAAATCCTTACCCCTGATCAGAAAACATTGCTTTGGCCAATCATTATATAAAATCATAGTGATATTTCCAAATATTTGTGTTAGCTGAAGAAAATAAATTCTGAGGAGGTTTTTTTTTTTTAATTCACATCTAATAGTCTAGATAAAATTCTCAGTTTCAATACATAATGGTTTCCTTTGACTTTATTTTTGTCAACCTCCAGAAAAAATTTGATTCTTATGACAAAAATGTAGTGATATATGATAATAGTACAACAAAAAGGTACTTGGAAAGCACGATAGGCAACTATTTGTTGTTTAAACAAAACTACAACTTGATGCTTATAAGATAATTGTAAACTGAACTCTTCTGGAGTAATATAGAAATATTGAAAGGAGGGGCGTGTGCTGTGCTGTAGCAGGTAAAGCCAAGGCCTATAGTGCTGGCATGGCATATGGGCACCGTTTTGGGTCCTGGCTGCTCCACTTCCAATCTGTCTCACTGCTAATGCTCCCAGGAAAATAGTGGAATATGGTCCAAGTGCTTGGGCTGCTACACCTATGTGGGAAACCTAAAGAAAGCTCCTGGCCCCTGGTTTTGGATTGGTCCAACTCAAACTGTTGCGGCCATTTGAGGAGTGAACCAGCAGATGGAAGATCTCTAGCTCGGTCTTTCCCTCTCTCCCTCTTTCTGTGACTCTTTCAAATCAATCAATCAATCAATCAATCAATAAGAAGATATTGAGAGGAGGAATGGATGGACTATAATGCATATCTGAGAATGTGATTTGGGGAAAATAAGAGTACCTGCCATGCTACTGAGACCAAACAAACCCTAAATATTTTGTTAATTATTACTTAATTTAAAAATTTTTAACTGACACACTAAAACTATACACATTTATGGGTGTATTATGTAATGCTTTCTTTTTTAAAAAAAATGTTTATTTGAAAGGCAGAGGTATGGAGAGGTAGAGATGGAGACCAAGAGAATCAGAGAGATAGTGAGGTCTTCCAACCAGTGGTTCTCCCAAAATGGCTACAGGGGTGGAGCTGTGCCTATTCAAAGCTAAGAGCCAGGAGATTCTTCTGGGTCTTACAGGTGGGTACAGGGACCCAAGGACTTGTGCCATTTTCTTCTGCTTTTCCAGGCACAATTAACAGGAGGTGGAGCAGCTGGGGCTGAAACTGGGGCCAATATGGGATGCCAGTATCGTAGATGGCGGCTTTGTCAGCAACACCATAACGCCAGTGCTGCCATGTGATATTTTGATATGTGACTACATTGGGCAATGTCCAAATCAAGGTAAGCATATTTATATCCTCAAACATTTATTATTTTTATGGTGAAGTTATTCAAAATCCTTTCTTCTACTATCTTTTAAGGAAAAATGAATCATATGTAAATATTATCTAAGGTTAATCTGCAAAATAGAATAGAACTCTTTACTCTCATCAAACTATAATTTTGTACCTGTTCAATAACCTTCCCCAATTTCTCCCTTTCCCTCCTCACACCTCTAGCACACTCCTCACCCTCTGATAACCACCAATCTCTGCTAAACTTCCATGAGACCAACTATTTAAAAATTCCACATGAGGCCGGTGCCACGGCTCACTAGGCTAATTCTTTGCCTGCACACCGGAACCCTGGGTTCTAGTCCCGGTTGGGGTGCCTATTCTGTCCCGGTTGCTCCTCTTCCAGTCCAGCTCTCTGTGGTGGCCCGGGAGTGCAGTGGAGGGTGGCCCAAGTGCTTGGGTGCTGCACCCACATGGGAGACCAGGAGGAAGCACCTGGCTCCTGGCTCCGGATTGGCACAGCGCACTGGCCGTGGTGGTCATTTGGAGGGTGAACCAACGAAAGGAAGACCTTTCTCTCTGTCATTCTCTCTCTCACTAACTCTGCCTGTTTAAAAAAAAATTCCACATGAGTGAGATCATGTTTTACTTATATTTCTGTGTTTGGCTTTTTCACATACTGTAATAACTTTCAGGTAGAATTCCATCATTTTTAGGATTGAATATTATCCATTTAGTATATATACCACAGTTTATTTACCTATTACTCACTTGAAGGAAACTTCAGTTTCTGATTTTTCACTATACTCTTGCCATCTTCTTTTTCACAAGTTTTGAGATTAGGTCATGGATGTCCATGTGGATTCTTATTCCATCCATCTACCACACTCTCTTTGAGGTGTCACTGATTTAGTATCAACTAATATGCTAAATGGAAATGATTCCTTTTAATGAACAGGTCTTATAGATTAACCAGCACTCAATAAATTGGATACCTATTACGTATTCAATATAATTAGCTGTCACATGAACACATAAATAGAAAATTAATTGCAATTAAGGCACTTAAAATATAGTAGTGAAGGGACCCACACTGTGGCATAGAAGGCTAATCACCTGGAAGCCCAAGATTATATTCCTAGCTCTTAGCTCTAGCTTTATCACAGCCCTGGCCCAGCTCCAGTCATGGTGAGCATTTTAGAGTGGGCCATTAGATGGAAACTCCTTCTCTCTGTCTCACAAAGAAATAATGGATTTTTAAAAACTAGAAATTGAGTAACAGTGCTAAAATTTTAAAAAAGAACAAACAAGTACCAGATACCTGAATGACAGAGAAAAATAGAACATGGATGAACAGATAGATGATAGACTCTACTAAAGTGTAATAAACAAAGCATGAATCCAAGTATGCTCCTGTTCCCATAAAAAGAAAAACAAGAAATTAAGGCATGAGGAAAGTAAAGGAAATATAGTCCTTCAATCAGAGAAAATGTCTAATTAGCACTTTAAATTTGGAACTACAATTACAAAAAACATTTATTGAAAGGAAAATCCTTTCTTGAGTTCATCCTTGTACTTTGCATTTGTTAATAGAAAGAATGAGTTCTTTAAATGCAATGCACTTGTGCTTTATGCCACTGTATTTCATTATCAAACATTTTGATTTAAAAAATCAATGATTTTTATTTTGTATGTTAGTCTCATCTGATAATTTCATTGATTGTTTTACAACCACAGTATATTAGATAGTGTTGCTTTCTGTTTTGACTTCTACCTGGCATCTATCAAAGCAGTATACCAGTTACTTCTTTAACTTGGTAACTTTTCATAAATGTCTGTGCCATTCTGATAATGTTTCTGACGATAATTATCTTTTGCTAAATTTTACTCTGTTTTGAATTAATGACAGAGAGCAAAATACTGAGTAGAGACAAACAAAGGTTAACAAAAGGAAATTAAAAGGCAATACAGAACAGATCAATGATCTGTAGTTCTTGGATTACACACACACACACATGCAACATGCCCATACATGAGTGCACACACACACCCAAGGGTTCATCAAAAACTTACAGAAAATGGAATTTTAAAAAAGCTTATTCTGTTGCAAAAATTTTTGGAATGTGTGTATGGATTTTTCATAATATATATTTTCATAAACTTTTGGAAGGCATTCTCCCTGTAAAATAAGATACACCATGTTGTGCATTTTTCCACTTCATTTATCTTTAATGTATTTATTAATGAATTTAATTTTCTGGATATTAATTTATTAAGATATACTATGAAACAAAAGCATTTTCAAGTTTTCAGTCATAAAAATTTTAAAGTTTTTGTCTTTTCCTTTGGTGAACTATAGCGTAAGAACTTTGAATATAACGGATGTACATTTTGCTCTATCCTGACTTCTACAATTAAAACATTCATAAAAATGTACGCTAATAATAGTAACTGAACTGTATTATGTCAAGTAATATCATAAGTGTTGTTGTAAATTATCATACATAGCACTCACAACAAAACGATGAGTCTCAACATCCTCATTCACATTTCTTATCATCAGAATATATTGTAACTCATTGATAAGAAATAACTGCTTGTTACTTTTCTCTTCACAGAGATTCACTATTTAAGTTCTACTAAATTCATATATTAAAGTTAATTAATCAACAAACTTACAGATACATTTTAACTATTATTTAATGATACTGACAGGAAAACTTTAGTTTTGGCTTTATATGAAAATTGATGAGATTGAAAAGAAAATGTTCAATAGAAGCCTCATCTCTCATGAAATTGTAGAGGATACTGCCTAAGTGTTCTCAGAAGGCCATAGCCTTCTGGATATAGAACATGGCTGCAGCCCTGTCTTTGCCAGCGCAGGCCTTGTGAAGGCATACCTTCCTAACTGGAATGCAGCAGCAGTAGGCTGAAGGGTAATCATTTGCAGAGGTAAATGATAAAATGCTGGTTTGGGGAACCTGTGATACCAATCAAGATGCACTGTGTGATTACGATAATGATGCTGCTCCTAGTCACGGAACATGGTGCCCTAACTATCCTCTATCCCCTCTCCTATGATGTATGCTTGCTAAAGTTTTACCTGACCTACGTGCTTTTAGTTTTTGTACATCTGTTTGTCTCACTCAATAAAAGATGCTGGCTGGAGCTATCTGGCACACTCTTCTGAGGAAAGCTCCCATGTGCCGGCTCATCATTTTGAAACTCTACATGAAATGATTACATCAGATGCCATGACAACTGGGGGAATATATCACTACCGTGCTGATAGCAGAATGGTGTTGTCAGTGGAGTGTGACTGGAGACTGGAAACTTGGTTTAAAATTATGTAGTTTACAAGCTATATAATGTATAGCAAGCAATGTAATTTCAACAAACCTAATGCATTCATTAATGGTCAAAATTGTGCATTGATGTCAGTCAAACTGATTCCACTTTCTTAATCATTATGGTGTAGGCAAGAGCAGACTTTGAAGTTGTCATAAACTCCAAAGATTTCTGGGTTAGTATATTATATATGTGAGGAGCTGAACTGGAATCAAAAGAGGGTAATTTCAATCTGTTTTACCACTGGACTGTTAAAGACCTTGAATGACTCCTTTAAAAAAAATATTTATTTACTTATTTGAAAGTCAGAGTTACACACACACACACACACACACACACAGAGAGAGAGAGAGAGAGAGAGAGAGAGAAACAGATAGAGATCTTCCACCCACTAGGAATTGTCCCCAGGTGGTAGCAAGGCCAGGAATGAGCCAGGCTTAAACTAGGAGCCAGGAGCTTCATCCAGGTCTCCAACATGGGTAGCAGGGGGCAAAGAACTTGGGCCATCTTCCAATGTTTTCCCAGGCCATTAGCAGGTAGTTGGAATATGAATGGAGCAGCTGGAGCATGAACTGTTACCCAAATGGGATGCCAGCATTGCTGGGAGTGGCTTCTACCTGCTAGCCACAATGCTAGCCCATGTTAACTCCTTTTTTAAAAAAATATTTTTACTTATTTGAGAGGGAAAGAGAAAGAGTGCATGAGATCCCATTTGCTGGTTCATTTCTCACCTGACCACAACAGGTGGAGCTGGGCCAGGCATAAACCAGGAGCCCAGAATTCAGCCCAGGCTTCTCATATAGGTGGCAGGAATCCATGCACTGAGCCTCATGTGCTGTCTCTGAGCACACATATTAGGATGAAGCTGGAACTGGAGCAGAGCCAGACTGGAAACCAGGTATCTCAAGCACTATCTTAACCACTCCACCAACCACTGGTCTCACTGGATGATTCCTTCAAAGGATTTGTTTAGGTTTTAAAAAAAATGGTTTCTCAGGTCCAATTGGTCCCAACATTCCATAATATTTATCATTTGCCTTGGATCTTGCTTTTGTTGAGTTGTTACACATATCTATTTGTATAATCTTAAGCCAAAAACAATTCTGTGACTTGTTTCAGTGATTACAAGCTCTATGCAACCCGAGGCCATTATTACTCACTGATAGCTCAAAACCTATGTGGACAAGATTGAATGTTATCCTTTTTTTTAATTTAGTAAATATAAATTTCCAAAGTACAATTTATGGATTACAATGGCTTTCCCCCCCATAATTTCCCTCCCACTCCCACCCCTCCCATCTCTTGCTCCCTCTCCCATTCCATTCACATCAAGATCCATTTTCAATTATCTTTATATACAGAAGATCGATTCAGTATATATTAAGTAAGGATTTCATCAGTTTGCACCCACACAGAAACACAAAGTGTAAAAATACTGTTTCAGTACTAGTTATAGCATTACTTCACATTGGACAACAAATTAAAGACAGAGATCCCACATGAGGAGTAAGTACACAGTGACTCTTGTTGTTGACTTAACAATTTGACACTCTTGTTTATGGCGTCAGAAATCTCCTAGGCTCTAGTCATGAGTTGCCAAGGCTATGGAAGTCTTTTGAGTTTGCCGACTTCAATCTTATTTAGACAGGGTCATAGTCATAGTGGAAGTTCTCTCCTCCCTTCAGAGAAAGGTACCTCCTTCTTTGATGGCCCTGTCTCACTCGCAGAGATCTTTCATTTAGGTTTTTTTTTTTTTTTTCGCCAGAGTGTCTTGTCTTTTTTTTTTTTTTTTTTTTGACAGGCAGAGTGGACAGTGAGAGAGAGAGAGACAGAGAGAGAAAGGTCTTCCTTTGCCGTTGGTTCACCCTCCAATGGCCGCCGCTGCAGCCGGCGCACCGCGCTGATCCTGGCAGGAGCCAGGAGCCAGGTGCTTTTCCTGGTCTCCCATGGGGTGCAGGGCCCAAGCACCTGGGCCATCCTCCACTGCACTCCCTGGCCATAGCAGAGAGCTGGCCTGGAAGAGGGGCAACCGGGACAGAATCCGGCGCCCCAACCGGGACTAGAACCCGGTGTGCCGGCGCCGCAAGGTGGAGGATTAGCCTATTGAGCCACGGCGCCGGCTGGGAGTGTCTTGTCTTTCCAAACCTGAAATACTCTCATGGGCTCTTCAGCCAGATCTGAATGCCTTAAGGGCTGATTATGAGGCTACAGTGCAGTTTAGGACATCTGCCATTCTATGAGTTGCTGTGTATCCTGCTTCCCATGTTGGATCATTCTCCCTTTTTGATTCTATCAGTTAGTATTACTAGAAACTAGTATTTTTTTGTATGATCCCTTTGACTCTTAACCTATCAGTGTGGTCAATTGTGAACTGAAGTTGATCACTTGGACTAGTGAGATGGAATTGGTACATGCCTTTCTTCTAGACTGTTATATATTCTCTTATAGATGGTCTTTCTATGGACTGATACAAGGAAAACAGATTCTTTGAAAATAGCCTTTGTTTTAATAAATTTCTGCATCATGTAGTAATTCATCATATTATCATCACAGTGCTGTTAGGTGGATGAGGCATAGGGGTATGTGAGGGTAGAGAGATTGGTGCAAGGCAGTGCTCCTCCCCCATCTTGATTTTCCTTGTAACTGTTCAAATTATCCAATATTGGAGCTGATGAATTCAGGCTGTGGGGATATTCAATTCAAGAACAAGCCTGCTATTTTTGATGTATTTATAGACTGAAAATACTGAGAAACTATTGAATAAGAATTAATGGGGGGGGGGTGGCGCCGCAGCTCAATAGGCTAATCCTCCACCTGCGGTGCCAGCACACCGGGTTCTAGTTCTGGTCGGGGCGCCAGATTCTGTCCCAGTTGCCCCTCTTCCAGTCTAGCTCTCTGCTGTGGCCCGGGAGTGCAGTGGAGGATGGCCCAATTGCTTGGGCCCTTCACCCCATGGGAGACCAGGAGAAGCACCTGGCTCCTGGCTTTGGATCAGCATGGTGCGCCAGCCACAGCACGCCAGCCACAGCGGTCATGGGAGGGTAAACCAATGGTAAAGGAAGACCTTTCTCTCTGACTCTCTCTCACTGTCCACTACGCCTGTCAAAAAAAAAAACAAAACAAAACAAAACAAAAAAAAACAAAAGAATTAATGGGGGAAAAGATCAGAAAGTTAGAGGCACATGGATGTGTGTGGTGTAAGGGATATCAATAGTAATATTTTTACAAACTAAAAGCTGTATCTGGGGACTGGTACTGTGGTATAGCAGGTAAAGCCACCACCTATGATGGCAGCATCCCTTATGGGGGCCAGTTTGATTTCCAGCTGCTCCACTTCTGATCCAGCTCCTTGCTAATGCACCTGGGAAGTTGGTGGAAGATGGCGCAAACACTTAGTCCCCTTAACCCACATGGGAGATTTGCAAGAAGCTTCTGGCTCCTGGCTTCAGTCTGACACAGGCCCTGCCTTTGTGGCCATTTGCAGAGTGAACCAATGGATGGAAGATGGCGCTCTCTCTCTGCCTCTGTTCACTCTCTCTCTCCCTCTCTCTGTAATTTTGCCTTTCAAATAAAAAAAAAAAACTAAATCTTTAAATAAAATCAAGAAAAATTAATAAAAGCTGCAACTCTGGCAATCTTTTGAAAATTTGTTTTATTTTACAGAGGCAAAATATGCATATTTTGCAAACAAACATTTTATTGTGCAATTAAGTGGCACTCAGTACATTTATAACATTGTGTAATTATCACCCCTAGCTCCCATTTTCATCACTCCCAAATAAAACGCAGTTTGAATTGTCAGTCACTCCCTTTTTCCATCTTCTACCATCTCCTGGCAATTACTCCTATGCTTTCTGTGTCTGTTCTGGATATGTAACATCAACTGACCTGGTTTGTTTTAGCAATTATTCTTTATAATTTGTACTCCATATTTTTGACACTTAAACATATTAGAGAAGAGTAAATACTTTCCTAAGTATCACATCAAACTGCTAGTAGTGCCATCATAGCAGATATAGTAAGAGCTTATCTCATTTTTGCATAGCTACTTTTATTTTTAATTGCCATAATATTTCAGCTAATAAATTTACATCAGTTTCATAGTAAAGGTAAACTTCCCCTGTGATGGATCTAGGTGAGTACCAAGTAGAAGAGAATACATGGAATTTTGAGTTAAGTAGAAAAATCAAAATCAGCATGTAGGTTTTTAGTTCCATGTTACTTATCCCTGCTTTTGAAATATTAAATACTTGCACAGCTGTTCATGAAGGCCAGTTATCCATATTTGTTACTTACTTTGTGTAAAATTCTTTAGATAAAATCAGCAGAGATTAATTATACAAGAAGCCATCATTTGGAGCTGCTATTTGACGCAGTTGTTAAGATGCTGCACAGAGAGCCTGGATTCCATATTGGAATGCCTGGGTTTGATTCCTGGTTTGACTCTGGAGTCCCACTTCCTTGTAATGTGCCTTCTGAGAAGCAGCAGCTGGTGGATCAAGTAGTTGGGTTCCTGATATCCATATGGGAGACATGCATGTGTAGATTTACTGGCATCCAGACATTTGGGGAGTGAACCAGTGCATGGAAATTCTTTTTCTTTCTGTCTCTGTCTCTCAATCGAATAAAAAATTAGAATTTGATTACCATAAAACTGGATAAATAAATTGATATGCATCAATATCTAATAAATATGCCCTAAATTGGTGCTTATTTGTTAAGCTATCTCTTCTGTCTACAATGAGGCCCCTAAGAGTAGTGAAATTGCATATGATATATTCAATTTTGCTGCTGAGACCAGGTACAGTTTATACAACAATAATCACCTAAGAAATAATAAACATAAAGATGATATTTTAGATATTTTGTATCACAACCTCATGTTACAATGTTATTTATACAGATTATCAAGTAGAAATATTCTAGGGAGGCTACTCTAATCTCTATCATCTCTATACCTATCTTTCCTTATGAGAATACTTTTCCAACTCATTTTACATTCCAAATCAAGAACACATTATAGCAGTGATGTCAGCAAAAACGATGACATCAGTACCTCTAATTTTTTTGTTCCACCTCAGCAACACAGGAAAAACTTGTGATAACAATTGTCAGAACCACTCTCATCAGAAGTCTACAAGACAGGCAAAGCTTTCAGCAACCAAGTGAATTCTTACATATGAGACAGGTAATTTAAACAGAGTAGAAGTGTTTTTCAGCATCTTGACTTTGGTGTGCCCACTCTTCCTCCCTGGCATGGCAGTGTTTTTAAGATGGCGGCATTTCCAGTGTGAGCACCTGGTTCTGCAGTGAGAAGAATAGATTTTGTTTCCTAAGAGTTGTGTTAGTCTGTTTGGATATGTTTGTGGAATCCCAGTACGACTGACACAGGAGGGTCTGCTTTTGATTTGTTTTACTTAGACATATCTTGGGGTAGAGAAATGACTATACAGGCAATGTTCTTTGAAAAGACAGAGTCAAACAGGTACTGCTTCTTTGGGCAAAAAGTAGGAACAGCCAGAGACAGGGAGCAATAACTGGGGGACAAGAATCTTTGGAAAATGTGTACTTTGAAAAGCCACCACTTATGATGGGGAATTAAAAAGCCGTATACATACTCAGGGCAGGATACATGCACTTTCTAGAAGAGTGTATGCTCAGTATAAGCAGAATGCGAAGGCTAAGGTAGAGTTGATAAAAACAGCAATGATGAAGCACTGAAAATGTTTTCCAACTGAGACTCAATACCAACAACTTGGAGAGTGTTAGGAATAAATTAAATCATAACTATGCACTGAATAATATAAATAGAGACAATGAACATTGTAAAATATAGTAATATAAAATATTGTCAAAGGAAATTAAGTAAAATCTAAGTAAATACAAAGATGTTCATGCTCATGAGCTGAAATTCAATATTGTTACGCAGCAATACTATGCAAATTTATATACAGATGCAAAGAAATTTCTAATTCTAGCATCCATTGTTTGAAGAAATGGAAAAAACAACACTAAAAAGTGACATTTTTCTACCTCACAACTTACTTCAAAGCTATGGTCAGCAACACAGTGTAGAATTTGTGTAAGATGCATATATAGATTAATGGAATAGTATTAAAAGTCTGTAAACAAACATTTCTATTTACACTCAACATTTTTTAATATTTTATTTATTTATTTGAGATATGGAGTCACAGAGAGAGGAGAGATGGAGAGAAAGCTCTTTCACCTGCTGGTTCACTCCTCAGATGGCTGCCAATGGCCAGAGCTGCGCTGATCCCAAGCCAGGATCCAGGAATGTCCTCCTGTTCTCCAACAAGGGTGCAGAGGCCCAAGCACTTGGACCATTTTCCATTGCTTTCCCTGGCCATAACAGAGAGCTGGATCAAAAGAGGAGCAGCTGGTACACAAATTGGGATGTTGTGTCACAGCCGGGACACAAACCTGGATGCTTAGCCCACTACACCACAGTACCAGCCCCATACACTCAACTATTTTTAATGAGGGGGCCAAGACAATTCAGGGGAGAAAATAGTGATCTTTTAAATAAATAATTCTGGGTAAATTGGTTATGCAAAAATAATACAAATTTAATTCAAAATAGATTAAAGACCTAAATATCAGAGCTAAACTTAGAAACAAAAACAAACAAAAAAGAAACTCTTGGGACGGGATTGTGGTATAGTGTGTTAAGCTGCCTACAGAGCCAACCTTCTGTATTTGTGCCAATTCAAGTCCTGGCTTCTCTATTCACAATTCAATTCCATGCTACTGTGACTAGGAAAGCAGCAGAAGATGGTCCAAGTACTTGTGCCCCTCCACCCACATGGGAGACCTGTAAGGAGTTCCTGGCTCCCTTTGTCCTGCCCAGCCCTGGCTGTGGGGAGCAATCCGGACTGAACTAAGTTACTCGAATTAGGACTTAAACTATGCATCTGCTCTCCCACAATATGGCGCTGGGAGAGAAGTAAACAGCTTCCGCACAGCTGCCTCCAGTTCAACCAATTAACTGTAGGACTTGCTCCTGATTGGAGAGCAGCGTACTCGGCGTGTGGGCAGCCGAGTTGGGATTGGCGGAGGAGGACTATAAAGGAGGAGAGAGACGGCATGCACCAGGAACATCTATGGGGAACATCTAAGGGAACCCGTGCAGCCCCCGAGAAAGCCGGCCAGCGGTGTGCCGCTCCCCTGCGGAAGTGGGGAATGTGGCCAGGGGGAACTGCCCTTCCACGGAGGTGGAAGGGATAGTAGCCAACCCGGGAAGAACCAGCAGAAAACCCGGGGAGGGCCGAGCAGATGAAAGAACAGCGCAGGGTCCTGTGTCGTTCCTCCACGAAGAGGGGGAGCGACATAATGGTGCCGTGACTCGGATAGGAAACTTAGGACGGATATGAAACTTAGGAGGGAAGAAACGGGAAGAACTAGGGAAAATATCGGAGAGAGAAACTAGCAAACAGCCTAGGGAAAAGCCGGACGAAAAAGGAGCCGGAAGAAGCTATTGAAAGCCTAGGCATAGACTCGGATACGGACTACGGGGGGAAGCTGGGAGAAATCTCTAAGGTCGAAAGCGAAAGTGAAAGCTAGAACAAACAGACTCGGACGCGGACTGTGGGGAGAGGCCAGGAGAAATGAGGGAGGAATATCGTTGGAGGAAAGCTTGGGGAAACATACCGGGTAGAGAAAAATGTTAGGGAAATTGAAGCCGCGGGGGGCAGGCCGAGGCGGAAACGGAAGCCACTTTGGGGTTCTCAAGTTAGCCCGGGAATAGGGGGCGAAAAGTTGAAACCAGAAGCTGAAACGTGAGCCAGGTTGGGATCCGTCTGATTAGCCCGGGGAGCAAAGGACGGGAAGCCAAACCGTGGGGCGGAGACGTACGCTGGGTTGAATTCGCCAGGCTAGCCCGGGGAACTTAGATTGAATGCTAGTGGCGGACACGTGAGCTACGCTGTGTTACTCGCGGAAGCCGCCGCGTGCAGAGAGAGCACGGGGCGTGAATAGATAGGGAACGGGGCTGGCGTAGGCCGTGGTTCAGACGCGAAAGGGTTAAGCGTGGAGACCGCGGAGCGCGCGAAGCCGAGCCGCGCAAAGCCGGGAAGCTGCGCAGATGAGAGAGGCGCGCGGGCTGAAGCGGCGCAGAGCCGGGAACCCGCCGGCGGGGCGAGGTGCCGGAAAGCCGCAGGGATAAGAGAAACAGAAGTTTAGAAGTAAAAGAGAAATAGGAATGTTGGCAGACAGAAGTAAAATGGGAGAAATAGAAATGCCCGGAGATAGAGAAATAGAGAAAAATAAGGCCTCCCCTCAACATGCCAATTAGAAGGCTTGGATTCGGTCTGCCCGATTAGTGAGGCGATGAGCACCTGGGCGGCTAGCAGCTTATGCGCCGCAGGTCACCGAAGACAGGCACGAATTAACATCAGTAAGGCTTCCCCACAATACAACAATATTAAGCTTGGATTCGGTCTGCCTGATTTAAGGCGGTAAGCGCCAGCAAGCAGCTCGACCAGAGTATGAGCTGCAGGTCACCGAAGATAGGCACAAACCAACACTAATAAGTCTCCCCCACAATACGGCAATGAGAAGGCTTGGATTCGGTTTGCCTGATAGGTTTTGTAAACACCTGCAGGCAGTTCTAGCAGAGCAGAGTATGCGCTGCAGGGCACCGAACACAGGCACGCATCAGCGCCTAAAAACCTCCTCACAACATGGCGAAGAGAGGACCCGGATTCGGTTTGCCTGATAGGACTTGTAAGAGCCTGTGGCAACTCTAGCAAGTAGAGCAGAGTGTGTGCCGCGGGACACCGAAGACAGGCGCGTATCAACACTAAAAAATAAAAAGAAAGGGGGATCTGTGGGGAGCAATCCGGACTGAACTAAGTTACTCGAATTAGGACTTATTCTATGCATCTGCTCTCCCACAATATGGCGCTGGGAGAGAAGTAAACAGCTTCCGCACAGCTGCCTCCAGTTCAACCAATTAACTGTAGGACTTGCTCCTGATTGGAGAGCAGCGTACTCGGCGTGTGGGCAGCCGAGTTGGGATTGGCGGAGGAGGACTATAAAGGAGGAGAGAGACGGCATGCACCAGGAACATCTATGGGGAACATCTAAGGGAACCCGTGCAGCCCCCGAGAAAGCCGGCCGGCGGTGTGCCGCTCCCCTGCGGAAGTGGGGAATGTGGCCAGGGGGAACTGCCCTTCCACGGAGGTGGAAGGGATAGTAGCCAACCCGGGAAGAACCAGCAGAAAACCCGGGGAGGGCCGAGCAGACGAAAGAACAGCGCAGGGTCCTGTGTCGTTCCTCCACGAAGAGGGGGAGCGACACCTGGCCACTGTGGTCATTTAGGGAGTGAACCAGCTGTTGCAAGATATCTCTCAATCTCTCTCTTTCTCACTGTCTCTCTCTCCCTCTCTGTAATTTTGCCTTTCAAATAAAAAAATAAATCTATTTTAAAAAATCTCTTAAAAGACTGAATCTACATGGCCTTGAATTTGGCAATGGTTTCTTCAATATATAGCAAAATGCATAAGCAATAATGGAAAATAATGCATTAGATTTCAAGAAATTAAAGAAAGGCTTTTGTGCATCAAGAACACTATTAAGAGAAGGAAGAGATAATTCACTGGATGGAGGACAATATATGCAAATTATATATATGACTATATATATGTGTACATGTGTGTGTGTATATATATATATATATAAACTAATATCCAGGGTTTATAAAGAAATCTTACAATTACAAGGAAAAGACAAATAACTATAAATATGAATAAAGAACTAGAATATACATTTCTACAATGATTATAAGAAACAGCCAACAAGTACAATAAAATATCAGTAACATTAATCATTACAGAAATTGAAATCAAAATCACAATAAGATTCTACTTTACCTACTAGGGTGGTATAATTTTTTGAAATAGAAAATAGTAAGTGCTTGAGAGAATGTAGAGAAGTTGGAGCTCTCATAAAATCAAAATGAAGCAATCACTTTGGAAAACAATTTGGTAGTCCTTTAATATCTTAAACATTGAGCGTCCATTTGATGTAGAAAATTTCATTTCTAGGTATATACCCTAAAGAATTGAAAACAGGCATTTAAAAAATCACCTGCATATGAATGATCATTGCAGCACTGTTCTCAATCAAAATACGTGAAAACAACTCAAAAATCCATTCTCAAATGAATAGATGAAAGAATGAGGTATAAGCATACAATATAATCTCTTTCAATCATAAAAAGAAATGAAGTACTGATACATGCTTCCACATTAATTGATCTTGATAATCTTGATAACACTGAGTTAATAAGTTAAAGAATTCAGACACAAAAAGCTACATATTTATTATGTTTTATACCAAATATCTTGGTTAAATAATCCTTAGAGACAGAAAGCATCTGAAGTGTCGGAAAGTGAAAGTGGGGAAAGAATGTTTAAGAGGTAGTGAGTTTGCATTTGGGGTGATAACAAAGTTTTGGAACTAGGTAGGAGTGATGCCTACATATGTGAATGTCATGGCACTGAATTGTTTATTTTAAAATGATTACATGATACATTTATTTTACCTGTATTTTTCCTACAATAAAGGTATTACTAAAATAAAACATTAATAAGATTTGTTTAAAAAATATTTTTTTTCCTCACTCTATCTCTTTATAGTCTACTCTATTGAATCCCAAAAATTAACTCTGGTAATCTACAAGACGGTCTCTATCTAGAAGTAAAATAAATAATTTCTAGGACTCAGACAGTGACCTATTTCAGAAACTATTTTAGAAAATAAATACATGGTTAAAATTTGAATAGTCATTGGGAGTTTGTCAGAATGGTGTTCAATGTAACATAAGATTTTTAAGAGAAAAAAATATGTGAATGCTGCCTTAAATTAAAATTTTTCCAAAACCATAAAAATGATAAAAATAGACTTTAAAAAATAAACACTGTACTTTAGATATTTTTATGAATAGTCTTCTCTAATGTGACAACAAAAGTCTTCTGTGAAGAGAAGATATTTATATTTGGTTCTGCACATTGAGTAATAGATAGCTTTACGAACATTTAGGGCAAAACATCTTTCAAAATGAAAGAAGAGTAGGTCATTCTGGTGTCATGGAAAAAAAAAAATGAGCTTTAAATATCTCAGAATGAAGGCTGCTGTAACTAGAGTATGGTAGAAGAGAAGGAAACAGATCTCAGGTTAGGTTAGGGAGGCAAGAAGAGGCCAGGGTACGTTGGACCTGCAGGCTGTGGGAAAAAGTTTCCTTTTACTTTAATTGCAATAAGAAGTGGAAGGTTTTTAAAGAGGTGTGATAACTTTGATTTTACTGTTTAAAGACTTGTCCATATATATGGAGTATGAAAAGAGAGATGTCAGGATCTTTGACCAGGTTTTTAGCCATGAAGATATATGTGGATAAACTGGTCTTACCCAGGATGGATTCTGGAAGTAAAACTAAAAAGTCTTATAAAAAATAAGCTGTAAAGAAAAACTGCGATGAAGAAATTCTTCCTTGAGAAATACAAATTCATAAAATTAAAATTCCTTTGTATCTCTTTACTCTGTGATGCCATTTCATTTATAAATTTTCAACTTTACCAACTGGACACACAAATAGTTTATATTTGTCCCTTTCCAAAACACAGGTAGTAAATGTTTTCAAGGCTTATGAGCTACGGTAAAATTATTGGAAAGGTACAAACAGAGATATTTGTGTAGATAGATAATATGCTTGTGTGTATGTATGTTTGTATGTAGCTATTGTGTTGAGTACATAGCTATTATGTTGAGTACATATGTCTATACTGTTATCAAGGAATTCTTTATTGGGGGGGGGTCCATTATAGATTTAACTTAAATGAAAATTTGGGTTTTGGACTAAGATGTTATCTAGCAGAGTATAAGTTGTCATCACATAATTTGACCTTAAAATATTTAGGAAAATTATGGCATAATGGTTAAAATTGTACCACATACATAATACATTTTCATAGCAAAAATTCACAAGCCCTGAAGCAGGGCATAGTCTCAGGCAGATAATTCCATGAAAATTAGAAACATTCCCAGTAGTAGTTAAGTCTATGTATTAATTTTATTGAGTTGAGGGATATCAGACAGCTTGTAAAACATTATTTCTGTGTGTATTTGACAATATATTTCTGGAAGAGATAAGTGGGTGGGCATTTTCTAATCCTTTAAAGGTCTGACTACACCAAAAGGAAAAATCTCTTTTCTGTAGCTGGTACATCCACATTCTCCTGCTCTCAGTCATCAGGAAATTTTGAATGTCAGCAGTTAGCCCCAATGGCATGCCCAGTTCTCACACTTACGGACTCAGTCTGAATTTTGTTACCAACTTTCCCTGGTCTCCAGTCTGTGATGGCACAACATGGGACTTTTGAGACTCCATCATTGTGTAAATCAATTTTCATAATGAACCTCCTTTTCTATTATTACTATTACTATTATTATTTTCATTGTTTTGAGAACATGAAATATATTCTTCCAGTTCAGATAAGCAGAGAAAAAGGAAGTACCAGAAGAACTCAAGGCAATCATATGCCCAGGTTATAATTTAATATAATGCATTGGATGCATTATTCTCTCATTAACATCTTGTTTTCCATACTGATTTCTGACTGATAATGCCTAGAAATAAAAAAATTGCTAAGAAATGAATAATAATCTATGCAATATAAATTACCATCAAGTAATGATAGAAAGATAAACAGTAGAGAAGCATTCAATGAGGAACAAACAACACAGACCCTCATAATGAGTTAAATATTGCTAAATATGTATTTAGTCTGTCATATACTTCCTCCACCAGTCATGTGCAATGCATCTCAATTAATGATGGACCTTATCAGGGACTCCTAGAGTTGACTTAGAAAGGATATGTAGAGAGAATAGTCAGATACAGAAAAGTCTTAGTGCTTCATTATAGCAGCTGACTTCTTCTCATCCATATATTACTACCTAACCGAAAAGAACACAGAGCTAGTTAAGATGTTGAAATTTATTTATTTTTTTTAACTTTTATTTAATGAATATAAATTTCCAAAGTACAGAATATGGATTACAATGGCTTCCCCCCATAATGTACCTCCCACCCGCAACCCTCCCCTTTCCCAATCCCTCTCCCCTTCCATTCACATCAAGATTCATATTCATTTCTCTTTATATACAGAAGATCAGTTTAGCATATATTAAGTAAAGATTTCAACAGTTTGCACCCACACAGAAACACAAAGTGAGAAATACTGTTTGAGTACTAGTTATAGCATTAAATCTCAATGTACAGCACACTAAGGACAAAGATCCTACATGAGGAGTAAGTGCACAGTGACTCCTGTTGTTGACTTAACAATTTGACACTCCTGTTTATGGCATCAGTAATCACCCTAGGCTCTTGTCATGAGCTGCCAAGGCTATGGAAGACCCCTGAGTTCACCGACTCTGATCGTATTTAGACAAGGCCATGGTCAAAGCGGAAGTTCTCTCTCCCTTCAGAGAAAGGTACCTCCTTCTTTGATGACCCTTGCTTTCCACTGGGATCTCACTCGTGGAGATCTTTCATTTAGGTTCCCCCCCCCCCCCAGAGTGTCTTGGCTTTCCATGCCTGAAATACTCTCATGGGCATTTCAGCTGGATCCCCCATGCCTTAAGGGCTGATTCTGAGGCCAGAGTGCTGTTTAGGACATCTGCCATTCTATGGGTTTGCTGTGTATCTCACTTCCCATGTTGGATCATTCTCTCCTTTTTCAATTCTATCAGCTAGTATTTGCAGACACTATTCTTGTTTATGTGATCCCTTTGGTTCTTAGTCCTATCATTACAATCAGTTGTGAACAGAAATTGATCACTGGGACTAGTGAGATGGCATTGGTACATGCCACCTCGATGGGATTGAATTTGAATCCCCTGGTATGTTTCTAACTCTACCGTTTGAGGTAAGTCAGCTTGAGCATGTCCCGAATTGCACATCTCTTTCCTCTCTTATTCCCACTCTTATATTTAACAGCGATCACTTTTCAGTTAAGTTTCAGCACTTAAGAAGGACATTTAAAAAGACAATATTGTAAATGTATGATATAATACATGTATTATTTTGAAAAAATACATAAAACACGTTGCATCTCCTTTGAATTCTCAAATTTTCAGAAATGAGAGATTTCGTAAAATATAGATGATAAATATATTCAGAAAGTGAATTTAGTTGAGACTCAATCAATGGTAGAAATAATGCTATTTCCAGGAAAATGCAAAAGTTCAATAGAAGCACATTTAACTCAGTTCATAGGGGAGTACCCCATACTAGTCTAGCCCTCCTGCTATACATAACATATGAAACTGAACAAAATAAATTAAACAAACATTTTCTGTATTTGATACCAAGTAGAGTCTAGCTATGATTCCTGAGATAAGGGAAACACACAGCGAGGATCCCACAATGACCTTGAATATATTTCCTGGCTTGTGTGTAGCACAGGAAATAGATACCAAGCAGTTTTAGTGGTCTTGGTGAGATGGGGAAAGAAATTCAGTAATTATATATAGGAATGGTAGGAAACTAGGAAAATAAACAAATAAATAATTCAGAAACAGACTTTCACTGAGATAATTGTTTTTTGACCAATATACTAAAGCTATTCAATGATGTATACAAAGGAAATGTTTCTAATAGTGCCACGATATTCAACAATCCATATGGAATAATGGATATCAATCAATAATGAAACATAAAATAAAAATTAATTGGAAGTAATGTCATAGATGGTTGTCAGGAAAGGCCACAAGATATTCAAGAGACAGTGAACATGGAAGACAAGGAAAGCATATATACATATGTCTTCCATATATATATATAAATATATATATTTATATATATTATATTCTTATTTTATTATATTTATTATATTATATTATATTATATATTATAGTTTATATAATATATTATATATTATATATTATTTTATTATATATTATATTATATTTTGATTTTTTATTGTATATTTATATTTATATATATGTAAAACTGCTCTGATGTTATATCTTTAGACAAGTCCAAGATATATGTACTAAACATTCCAACATGTGTAATATAGCATAATATCTTTGTAAATTTCCAGATAATGATGACTTCTTAAATAGAACTCAGGAGGCTAAAAGCATAAATGAAAGAAATATGATTAAAAGGACTACATAAATTTAAAAACGTTGGCTGGTTGAGACACTTTTAGTTAAAAGAATTAAAAAAAAAAAAACAAAGACTAGGTTTAAAATGTATTTTATAAAGGACTTTATACTGAGGATACAAAAGAAATTATTGAAACTCACCAACAATATAACAAATATCCAATTAAAAATATGGGGAATACCGCTGACTGTTGTTGTACAATTTAATACTTTAACCCTTTTAGTATTTTTTGTTCCAGTTAATATTATTGGTTGAATTCTGTAATTAACACATATTTATTCTTAGGTGTTGAAATTTAACTGAAAAGTGATCCCTGTTAAATATAAGAGTGAGAATAAGAGAGGGAGGAGATGTACAATTTGGAACATGCTCAATCAGACTTGCCCCAAATGGTGGAGTTAGAAATGTGCCAGGGGATTCAAATTCAATCCCATCGAGGTGGCATTTACCAATGCCATCTCACTAGTCCAAGTGATCAATTTCAGTTCACAATTGATCACACTGATAGGTGTAAGAGTCAAAGGGATCACACAAACAAGACTAGGGTCTGCGAATACTAACTGATAGAATTAAAAATGGAGAGAATGATCCATCATGGGAAGTGGGATACACAGCAGACTCATAGAATGGCAGAAGTCCTAAACAGCACTCTGGCCTCAGAATCAACCCTTAAGGCATTTGGATCTGACTGAAGAGCCCATGAGAGTATTTCAGGCATGGAAAGACAAGACACTCTGGCAAAACAAACAAACAAACACCAAAACCCTAAATGAAAGACCTCTGCGAGTGAGATCCCAGTGGAAAGAATGGACTATAAAGGAAGGAGGTACCTTTGTCTGAAGGGAGGAGAGAACTTACACTTTGCCTATGATCTTGTCTAAATAAGATCAAAGTCAGCAAACTCAAGAGGCTTCCATAGCCTTGGCAACTCATGACTGGAGCCTAGGGAGATTGCTGATGCCATAAACAAGAGTGTCAAATTGTTAAGTCAACAACAGGAGTCACTGTGTACTTACTCCTCATGTGGGATCTCTGTCCTTAATATGTTGTCCAATGTGAAGTAATGCTATAACTAGTACTCAAACAGTATTTTATACTTTGTGTTTCTGTGTGGGTGCAAACTGATAAAATCTTTACTTAATATATACTAAATTGATCTTCTGTATATAAAGATAATTGAAAATGAATCTTGATATGAATGGAATGGGAGAGGGAGCGGGAGGTGGGAGGGGTGTGGTTAGGAGGGAAGTTATGGGGGGGAAAACCATTGTAATTCATAAACTGTACTTTGGAAAATTATATTTACTAAATAAAAGTTTAAAAAATATAGGGAATACCTCAATATTGATGTCAAATGATCATATAGAAATGGCATATATCATTAAAAAATTTCAAACTAAAACAATCATGAGGGGCTGACATTGTGATGCAGCAAGTTAAATCCCTGGCCTGAAGCCCCAACATCCCATCTGAACGCTGATTCGAGTCCTGGCTGCTCCACTTCTGATCCAGCTCTCTGCTACGGCCTGGGGAAGCTGTAGGAGATGGCCCAAGTCCTTGGGCCCCTTTACCTACGTGGGAACCCAGTAGAAACTCCTGGCTCCTGACTTTGAATTGGCTCATCTCCGGATATTGCAGCCATTTGGGGAGTGAACCAGCGAATGGAAGAAATCTCTCTCTGTCTTTACCTCTCTCTGTAACTCTTTCAAATACGTAAAATAAAATAAATCTTTAGGAAAAAAATAATGAGATAGTGCCACATAGTAATAAGAATGACTAAAATCTGAAATACTGACACCACCAAATGCTAACCAGAATGTTGAGCATGGAGGATTCTCATTTGCTGTTGGTGAAGAGGCAAAATGTACAGCCACATTAGAAGATAGTTTAGCAGTTTTTACATAGCTGAATGGAGGATTAGCATGTGATCTCCCAGTTGTGCTCCTTGATATGTAAATTAATTAAAAATTATACCCACACATAATAAAACTTGTACATGTATCTTTATGACATCTTTCTACATAGTTGCTTCAACTTATAAGCAGCAATGATATCCTCTAGTAGGTAAATGAATAAACAAACTGCATTATACCCATAAAATAGCATACATCAAATAATTTGAGAGATGAAACAAGATATTAAGGCATGAAATAACATAGAGGATATCTAAATGCATATTGATAAGAGAAAGCAGCCAGTCTGAAAGGGATACTTATTATGAAGTTGGCATTTTGGCATAGTTGGTTAAGCATTGCCTATGACACCAACATGTACCAATGCCATCTCACTAGTCAAAGTAATCAGTTTCAGTTCATAATTGATCATAATGATAGGATTAAGTGTCATAGGATCACATAAACAAGACTAGTGTCTGCTAATACTAACTGATAGAATTAAAAAGGAGAGAACAATGCAACATGGGAAGCAGGATACACAGCAGACTCATAGAATGGCAGAGGTTTGTCCTGCTCTCTTGGAGTATTTTGATGTTTACCTCCTTTCCTCAAAGAAGACCAGTACTTGGGCACTAGTCCAGTAGGTACAATTTTCATCACATTGCTATAAGAACCACACAAAGGAGCTATGTAGTTCTTGGTGTGAACACCAATCCTGCAGTAATGACCTTTACCAGGAATCAGGGAGCCCTGAGCATGTGGAGCCCCCACAATGACTGCCCAAATTTCCAGCCACACCCCGAGCCCTCCCACACAGCCACAGTGTTTTGATAGTCCCAGCACACACTGTTCCCATAGTCATAAGCTCCCAGCACCCTGTCAATTCTCCCAGCCAGTCTCAGGCATCTCCTCTAGGCTGACTGCTGAGCATGCAAACATGAGTTGGCACAGTTGTTATGTATGTCCAAAATGGGCCCTTTCTCTCTCATCTAGTTACAAGATACCAGTGCCAGGTGCTTGGGAGAGTGAAAAGTGCCCCCCTTTTTTACTCTGTTGGCAGGTACTCTGTCTCCCACAAGGCTCCAAGCCAGACTCATGCCAGACTCTTCCCGCCAGCTTATCGCATGTTGCTTCGGCTACTAAAGTCTGATCTCACCTTACTCCAAATGTGGTGCTGAGGCTCTGGGCTGCTGTGGTCCTGAGTTGTGTGCATCCACACCCTCCACAAAGGTCCTCAGTGTCCCTCTAAATTTCACGGTTTCCTCTGACATTTTCTCTCTGACTCTTCCCTAAGATTGCTCTTTTTCCACTTTTTTTTTTTAAGTATCTTCACCTAGACTAGAGCAGTAAGCTCCCTCCGTATTCTACCATCTTGAAAATCTCACAAAATTGCTAATGATTTTTCTACTGGTGATAACTACTTGTTATTTAATTCATGCTTTTTAAAATATAAGCAAGAAGAGCATAAAATATTAATTTATTTTTTTTCTTTCAAGATATTAGTACTGATGATGATGATGATAAAGAATTTACTATCATATTTCCTGATCAGAATATTTAGGCAATATGTTATTGATTTATAATATCAATGAGAATTAGTATCAGCTCAATCTTTCATAGGGCCTGCAAACTTTTCCCATGCATTTTTATCAACAAATCTTCAAACTATTTTAAAGTAATGTTGTAAAGTAGTAAGTAAAACATGGATTTGGAGTTAAAATATCCAAGTCGGAATACTGATTCTACCATTTGCTAGCTACGATACCTTGATCAAAATTTGTAAAATGAGAATTTTAGGATGGTTGTATCAGTTAAAGTGAGTTAATCCTCAGCAGAACACGCTGCAAGGTGCATGATATGAACACATAAATTAGTACATGCTGGCACCATTTGGGAGCTGAAGCAAGGTAAGCTTAGAAAGGCTAATATACACAAGTGATGTGCGCCACTTAGATACATCATTTTTTAACATTAGGAATGAGATGCTCTATTTTGTAAGTGATTCATTATGATTCATTACTAATTGGGGGCAAAAAGAAGTTCCAGATTTATTTAATCAAATGTATTCTTTAATATTCCTTTAGATAGTCTGTATTCATTTAGCAAATAATAATTGGAAGATTACAAATAGCTTTGACTTAAGTGCAAAATAAAGCAGTTATCTTTAAAACTTCTCCTCATTGGACATCACTACAGCCGTGATATTTTGTAAGTTATGTTCATGACTCTAGTATGATCTGAAAAATATAGGTTATTTTCTCCATTGGAATCTGAAATGTTCAAGAAATTTAATTTAATATAATAAAAAAGAATGCTGATTTAGATTACAGCACTACCCCAAAATCTGAGAGGTTATTGATGTTGAGCAATTATTATTTCAGATTTATTTTATTTCAATGCAAAATAATTTTTAAATTGATTTGCTATAAAATTTTTACAGGGTAATTAGTAGCTACTGAGAAAATGTTTATGAACTACAAATTGTGAAGCAAAATTTATTATAGAATTGCTAAAGACGAGAGATTGAATGATCCCAAAATCATTTTTAAAAAGCTTTGTTTATTTATTTCGAAGACAGAGTTACAGAGACAGGAGGAGAGACAGAGATCTTCCATCTACTGGTTCACTCTCTCAGTGGCTGCAATAGCCAGCTCTGGACCAACCCAAAGCCAGGAGCCAAGAGCTTCATCCTGGCCTCCAACAAGAGTAGCAGGTACGTGGGCCATGCTCCACTGCTTTCCCAGGTGCGTTATCAGCTAACTGGGTCAGAAGTGGAGCAACCAGAACTTGAACTGGTGCTCATATGGGAATCCAGCAGGACAAATGGCAGTTTAGCCTGCTGAGCCACAATGGCCCCTGCAAAAATCATTTTGCAAAATCCTTTCAGCTTACTTTATAAAGTAAATGAGGTTTATTGTGTAGTTATTTGACAAATCTATAATTTATTGATATGATTAAAATCTGGCCATCCTCATGTAAACTTTACTACATGATAACATATTATATTGCTATAATTTTACACTAAATATATGGAAAATATTCAATATGGTGATTATTTGGCATTTTCTAAGCATAAATATTTCATTGTAATACTACCTACTATTATATATAATCAGCACGTCCTACAAAATTAAAGTGTTCTGGAATGCTTGATTATGCTGTATTTTGTTAATTTGCCATTGGTAGATGTGACCTTAATCTTAAACTCTTTTCATCTTATTAATCTAGAAACTTACTACTAATTAATCTACTTAACTTCCCAATTAAAAATAATTAAACTATTCTACCTTGATTACAGAGAATATTGTGAGATCATTAGTGTCTGTTAACAACAGCCAATCAAAATTTTTAGTTTATTAAACCCTTGGTTTATGTGAAGCTCGGATATGAGCGTGAATCATGGGGGAATTACAGGTTGAGAAAACTGGCCTTCATTATAGTTTTCTTCCTCTGTTTTTTTGCTACCATAGCTGGCACCCAGAACTCAATGCCCTCATTAGTACTCTGACTCTAATAAAATGTGTTTGTGTTTACTATATAAGCAATTTCACACATGTTTTTTATGCTAAGAAAACATATTTAAATGAAAACCCTTTGGGACAATGGCTTGCGTTACTGTCCCTTTGACTGATCAAACTGGGAACTGTTTGAAGTCCTTCTAACAGAGAAATCAAGTGAAATAATTCAGAACAAACTTCACAGGCAACTGGAACTTCAAAACCCATCAGTAACCAAAGCATTGGTTTTAAAATATGGCTGTTCTTGTGCTTTCTCTTTGTTGACACCAATATTTGCTATTTCCATGTGTACATGGTAAGGGGACATTTTAACCATGTCTGATCCTAAATAAAGCCATCACTACACAATGCTGAAATATTCTCTTTTTTAACATTTATTTAATAAATATAAATTTCCAAAGTACAACTTTTGGATTATAGCAGCTGTACCCCCCATAACCTCCCTCCCACCTGCAACCATTGCATCTTCCACTCTCTCTCCTATCCCATTCTTCATCAAGATTCACTTGCAATTATCTTTATATACAGAAGATCTACTTAGTATTAACTAACCAAACATTTCAACAGTTTGACCCACACAAACACACAAAGTATAGAGTACTCTTTCAGTAGTAGTTTTATCATTAATTTCCATAATACAACACATTAAGGACAGAGATCTTACATGGGGAGTAAGTGCACAGTGACACCTGTTGATTTAACAATTGACACACTTATTTATGATGTCAGTAATCACCCAAGGCTCTTGTCATGAATTGCCAAAGCTATGGAAGCCTTTTGAGTTCACCAATTCAGATTTTATTTAGACATGGCCATAATCAAAGTGGAATTTCTCTCCTCCCTTCAGAGAAAGGTACCTCCTTCTTTGATGGCCAGTTCTTTCCACTGGGATCTCACTCACAGAGCTCTTTCATTTAGGTAATTTTTTTTCCCCCAGAGTGTCTTGGCTTTCCATGCCTGAAATACTCTCATGGGCTTCTTAGCTGGATCCGAATGCCTTAAGGGCTGATTCTGAGGCCAGAGTGCTGTTTACAGCACTGAAACTGATCACTTTGACTAGTGAGATGGCATTGGTACATGCCACCTGGATGGGATTGAATTGGAATCCAATGGCACATTTCTAACTCTACCATTAGGGGTAAGTCCAAGTGAGAATGTGCCGAACTGTACATTTCTTCCCTTTCTTATTCCCACTCTTATATTTAAAAGGGATAACTTTTAACTAGTTTTCCCTATTGATATCTTCCTTTAGAATTCTAGTAAATAGAAATACCAAAATATAGACATTGATTTCGCTAAGAAATGACATTTCTGTTATTACAAGATTTTTCTTTTTGCCTAATTGCAAGCATTCTTTTATTTTGGTAATTTTATAGCACATAACAGTCATTTGCTAAATAATTACTAAACAATGAATAAGCAGCAGTCACCTCATAACCTATAGATTCCTAAAGGGCAAGGACTCTGTCACTTTCTCCCAGTGATTGGGCCAACATCATCCATAGCTGTGAACAAATAATGCCTGCTTAAAAAGTGTTTTTTTTTCAAATAATGAATATGCTATTTTCCCTAGACTATAAAATAAATATTCATTATTTTCTAAAGTCTTATTGCAGTGTATATATTTCATGAATTTCAAAACATCAAAACTAATGAAATTAAATAATGGTCTTCTTAACACAGTTTCTGTTGTAAATATTCTTTCTCCCTTGTCTTTTGGTTATCAGCATCTGAAGCCCCATGGGCTCTGAAACCCAAATTTCAGTTTTTGTCTTTCAATCTTTGTGGGATTAATTTAAAAAAAAAAAAGTGCTGGTGTTTCTGTCTCTTCCTGTTTGTCCTCTATAGCTTTTATATATCTTATCCAATTCTTCATAAGAAAACAGAAAATGCACCAAATTAAGTTGTGGCATACAGAACACTCGTGATCCCTCAATGAGCATCTCTTTTTCCTGATGTTTGATTAAATCCCCCTGCTATCTTCAGCAAATATGATTCATTCAAAAAGATTCTTTCAAAACACTCCACCTAAAGTAGGCCTAAACATTCCACCTAACACTGCCAAATGTATACGTTTGAATTGTATGTAATATTTCTAGTTTTTTCAGCAACACCATTAGGTAATGCAAGCTAATTTTTCAAACCAGAAATTGAATGTAATTATTATTTTCATATTCAAAAGGTGAATTATAGATTTGTGATCTTTGTAGCTTCTATCAGGGTGAAATAATTATCTATATTTTGACAATAAAATCATTAAAACAAAAACAAGGTTGATAATATGAGTTATCTAATTAAACTAATTCATAAATTAAAAATATTTCTAGTGTTTAAAAAAATCCTTTACCATTCTGTCCAACATGTTTTCAGGTCATAATCCTGCAATGAACATCAGGAGTGCAGATTTGTATGGATTTTAATTGTGCCTGAACAAGAAAAAAAAATAAATTCTGGGATTCGTGTTGTGGTATAGCAGGTTAAGCCACTACTTGCAGCGCCAGCATCTCCTATGGGTGCCAGTTCAAGTTCCAGCTGCTCAACTTCCATTCCATCTCCCTGCTAATGCACCTGGGAAATCAGAGTATGATGGCCCGGGAGCCTGAGCCTCTGCACTCAAATGGGAGACCTGAAGAAGCTCCTGGCTCTTGACTTCGGCCTGGCACAGCTCCAGCCATTGCAGCCATTTGGGAAGTCAAACATCTGATAGAATATCTCTTTCTCTGTGTGTGTGTATGTGTGTGTGTGTCTGTGTCTGTCTCTCTCTCCCTCTCCTCTCTGTAACTCTGCCTTTAAAATAAATAAATCTTGAAAAAAATCGCTAAATATGTTAGGTTGTGCAAAATAGTTAGCCAACAAATCCTGCCTCACAGACTAGAACATTATACTGTTAAAAAGTGTGATGGAAATGGTTTATGTAAAACTATTATAGTTAAAAACTACAAAATATTTTGGGTAACATCAGACAATAAATGATCTGCAAGGTGTCTGGCATGTAACAAATCTTCCCAGGCACATGAATCAATTAATTCACAAGCTTTTATTGGGATTCTGCTCCTGGGTGAGGTTCTGCAGTCCCAACAGAGTGGGGGCCAGGGAAGTTGCGCGTCAGAGGTTGGGAGGGCTCCTTTTATAGATACAGGGCATGGGGGTTAAAGGTTGAGGCATGTCTGATCTTTAATGGTTGACTTTTAGGCACCCGTGGGGACCTTGACAAGGACTTTTCTTCCCCAGAAGTGCGGCTAGGGACTCTCCATTCCCTGAAGTGTAGGCCTTCTCTCCTTGCAGATGCCAAAGCTACCAACGAATATGAAATATGACAAAGGAAGTAAAACGAAAAAGTGTAATTATAAATCATATATTCCCTAATTTGCACATGCATACATAATGTAGTACTTATTAGGGCCATGCTGTTGATGTAGTGGGTGAAGCCACCTTCTGTGGCACCAGCATCCCATATGGATGCCGGTTCCAGTCTTGGCTGCTCCACTTCTAATCCGGCTCCCTGCTAGTGCATCTCAGAAAGCAGCGGTGGATGGCCCAAGTGCTTGGGCCCCGGCAAATATGTTGGAGACCTGGATGAAGCTCCTGTTTTCTGGCTGCAGTCTGGCATAGCTCTGGGCTTTTGGGGAGTGAATCAGCAGATTGGAAGATTTTTCTCTCTGTCTCTCTCTCTCTTCCTCTATCTCTGTAATTCTGACTTTCAAATAAATCAATAACTCTTTTGAAAAAATTAAAAAATAGTACTTGCTATAAATTGGCATCACTTCAATTGGGAGAAATCAATAAAATAACAATTTCAGCATTTTGGGAAAAGCTTCATTACTGCAAGCATTCGCTCAACCAATATATTCAGGCACAATTGAGCTACAATTATCAATTGCTTCTCTACCAGGTATGAGTCTAGTGGATAAATATATATTAGCTGAATAATAAATGCATTTATTACATTTATGGTTATAAGTTGTGATAAATATTAGAAATACAGAAAAGTACAGATAGCATAGCGAATGCTGTTGTTACCTATTCAACAGACATCACCACTCATTGCTCCATTTGTCTATTTTGACCTTTTTTCATAATCATTGTTTTACATAGCTAAAGTCATTTACCATATGCCCTTTCCTTTCTCCTGGGCCCCTGCCATCCGTGTGTGAGACCTGGATGGAGCCCCTGGTTCTCTACTTCAGCATGGACTAGCCCTGGCTTTGGTGGCCATTTGGGGATTGAAGTAGCAAATGGAAATTCCTCAGATTATTTCTCTTTATTAATTTGCCTTTCAATCAAATTAATTTAAAAAAAAAGAATTAAAGTTGACAACATTGCTTTTTTCCAGCATATGTACGTAAATCTTACTTTTTATAATTTCTTTTTGACCAATAGACTTTAAGGCTATTGTTTTAAGATTTGAAAAATTTTAAATATAATTTCAGTGCAATTCTGATTTTTCTACCTTACTAATAAAATCTGTTACAGCCAATAAAGCATTTTAGACCTGTTTAGAAGTAAGTGAACTCAAGGGAACAGTTTTTTCCCAGGGAACTGATAATGGGATACAAACCCTTTCATTTCTGGGTCACTAGTTTGAAAGTAGTTCAGGTTGTAAGCGATGGAAAGTCATTACTGTTCAATGGCCTATGTGAAATTAGTTGATGGTTTCAGTTCACATCCTAGTGAATAGGTGTCCACATCCCAATTGGCATTAATTGACATGCAGGTTGCCAGTTTTATTTTGAGGACCAAGGGGTGTAGGCATTGGAAATCTTATTTTGGAGCCCAGAACAACTAATTATCCTCACAACTGGGGCAAGTATGTTTCTAAGAAATGTAGCCATGAAAAGAATTTCAAATTCTTTTTTCCTCCCAAATCTCTTTGAAAGGTTTCTTTGGTGCTCAGAATTTTTAAATGGTAGTAGCATGTTTGTAGACCTGATTTGGTTTCTCTCTAACATTGTTCCAAATTTCCAGAATATGATTTTTGAAATTCCTAATTATTGGAAACATCTACTCACAAAACCAGTAATTGTTACTTAGAGTGCATCCAAAAAAAGTAGTTAATAATTTTAAGTTATTACTTCCTGGCTAGATCCAGCAATCAATATTACTTTTTTTTTCTCAATAATGCTGATATTCAACCAACTGTGGGTATGAAATAGAATGTATCTATAAAAGTACAGCAACATTCCTTCACTCAGAGTACAAAATATAATTTTTTTAGAATAAGAAATTTACCATGTGTGGTCTTTCTTAATTACTTGTCAGGTACATTGGCGGGTACTAGAGAGCCAATCAGAAACTGCTATTCCACCAAGAAAACAAATTTGCATTGGTTAAAAGCAATGATTACTACTTGTTCCAAAGGGTGAAATTTGGATAGTTATATCTACTAAATATAATTCTGAGTAAGGTTCTTTCTCACTACACACAGACTCACCTCCTCACCCACTGCCCTCCATATCCAAAACATACAAAATTCAATTGGAAAAAGGCATATAATCATGACTCCTTATTCTTTATTCTTATTTCTTTATTCTTTTCTAGGAACTTTAGACATCTTCAACACAATAGCTCAGGTAATACTGGTAAATCATAAGGATTGCCACTCTTGTTTCCATTTCATAGGTGAAAGAAGTCTCAGAAATAAAAGTGCTTACTTATGTTCCAATGGCTAAATGTTGGGATCCTTTTTCGTGTTCTATGTTTTTTTTGATGTCAACATCCATGATCGCACCACTACATTAATAGAGGAAGCCAATTTTAAATTGCCATATTGGAGTGCATAATAAATAAGTATACTCTTTTACATATCTTTAAATGTAAACAGTAAATTTGAACTAGACAAATTCCTAAATCCCTGTTAGTTCAACTGTAATAAAATTCTGACCATGATCTAGTTGGGGTGTGTAGGCAAGACTTGGAATCTTTAAAGGTGATCTATCTAGACTGCATTTTATAGGTCTTATGTGGAATGGAAAGGGAACGAAGGAAAGAGATTAATAACTATTTAGATACAAATTTGTACAAACATGCAATATTGTTGGAGGAATTAGTCAAGAATGGTAATGGGTAAGTATTCCTTACAACAGAGGAAACCTAGAAGAAGCTTTAATTGAAAAATAAAATTAAATCAATATATGGACAAAGAAGGCTATACACAGGTGTGGAAACACATGTTGTGCCAATGTAAGATCCAAATACATTCCATAGAAGACTCTAGTTTTGGAATCCCAGGGTTTTAACTATTTTATTTTATTTTTTGTCCTGTAACATCAAACTGAAGAAACACTGCATAACTGGATACACATTTAGGGGTGGTATCAGGAATGTGGTAGAGACTCAAAAGATAAAGGGAGCAACCTTAAACACATTAAATAGACTTTTTATCTGTACTCCTGAGCCTCCTATTTTTATTTTAGGATTATTGAATATTTTTGTGAAAGATATGTTTTCTGTCTTTGTTTAGTAAACTGTACTGAATATAAACCAATGGTAGGAAAATAAAAGAAAAGAACAATTAATAACTAGATACATAGACTGGATAGAAATTTTCCCATGATCAAAGTAGAAACTATTTACAATGAGAAACATATGACATAGCTGCTTGTAAATATTAGAAATTTATAAAATTTTATTTATTCTGCCTATGTCAATTTGGCCATGTTCAAAATATCAAAATTTGACAAAATTATCTACAGAATCTATGAAATATTTCTTCAAAAACAATTCTCACTCATTGAGGATGGATTTAACTAGGGAAAACAGTAAGACCTAGTTCAGTACCGAGTATGGTGAAGGAAGAGAAAATTCCCAGGTGGAGAACAGAGTTTTTGATAATATTGAGGTGTGACTAAAAGATAATATTAGTGGTTTGTTTGTTTGTGAATTATAAACCAGGCCTGACAGCATTGCCAGTGGAAAAAGACTGAAAGAAGTTTAAGCAGTATTAGAATACTTGAACAGTTCCAAAATTTTCTTTAATGACTCTTTTGAAAGAAAATGTAATCTCTATGTCAGCTTTCGCATGTTTGTTAGAAAGCTTAATTTTATACGATTGTCTTCATATTAAGATTGACAGCAAATATAATAAACCAAAATTAGACACGTTAAAAGCCATGTTCATCATCTGCAACAAATTAGAAAAATTACCTTTTTAAAATTCAGTTATTGTGTGCACAAAATTATTGTAGTAGGGAAAACAAAATCACTAGACTAGGTCTTCAAAGCCCTGGGTCCCTTTCCTTGCTTCATAATCTAAGCAAGATGACACAAGATGAGTGATTCCACATCTTTAACTTTCATCACATAAGGAAGTTTTGATTTGAGGTTAAATTTAAACAGGGCAAAAAGAATTGGTTTCTTGAATGCTACAAAGAAATTAATAGGACTGTAATCCTTTACTTACCCCTCATTGTCAATATTGTGTTTGGTGATGTATCAGGTAGACTGTTCTATCCATTCAATAAAGGTAATTAATTTAAAAGGGGGTTGAAAATTAGTAAATTTACTGTTCCATTTTACATTAAATTCAATGTGTTCTAGATTCAAAATTATGTATTTATTTGTTTTTATTGGTTCAATGATGTTAGCGACAACCTATCTTCTATTACCTTGCTATCCTAATGCTATCCCTGTGATATTTCTATGCATCACAATCAAACATTGTAATGATTAGAGAGAGAGAGAGGGAGAGAGAGAGAATGTGCTCATCCTCTGGTGAGTAATAACACTGTATTTTTCACGATGTGCACTGCTCCCAGGTATTTTCTTTCTCATTGGACAGACCTAGGTTACATGACTGCAGTAATATAGAAACAGAAGTAACTGGAAAATTGTGGGACTTTAGACTAAATGGGATTTTCCCTAAATTGAAGAAGGGTCAAATTCCCAAAGTGTTTTTACTCTAGCTAATCATGGCGCTTTTTTAGAAAGACAATCAACAATCTCAGCCAAACGTGAATATGCTTTGTAGTTGGAAGATACTTATTCCTTATTTTGTTTCCCACTTCACTGGTGATCCAATTGTTGTGTAGCGTTATCAAATATATTCCTTTATTCAAAAATACTACATCTCTGTAATATGGGAGCAGAAGGCTTTCTCTTCCCTCTACCTTCATGATAAAATTTATTTTGAGATTCATGTTTTTACATTGTTCCAATTTACTATGAATATGATTGACTAAGCTAATCACAACTCTTTTCCAGCGATTTTCAGAATAAGCTCTAACAACATAATTTGATGCAATTTTACTAATATTTAGTTGATCATGATATAAAACATTTCTGTCTCGAAAAGTTTCCTCATTCCAGCTTTTGGATAATCTCCTATCCTACCGTAATATTATGAGTATCACTGATTTCCTTTTTCAGCAACTTAATTATGCCCTTCCTAGAATTTTGATTAAGTGAAATTGGATAATCTCTTTTTTGGCTTCTTTTGTTTGCCATAAAGTAATATTTATGAGACTCATTTATCGTGTCGCTTTTAACAGTAACTTGTTCCTTCTTATTGCTAAGTATTGATATACTATATGTTTTAATAATTTTTACCAGTTGATGGATAGTTAATATGGATTAACCATCTTAAATATTAAATAATGAAATATTTGTGTGAATGTATGTTTTCATTTCAGTTGGATAAATTCCTAAGAATAGAATTGCCGAGTCAAAGGCCGGCGCCGCGGCTCACTAGGCTAATCCTCCGCCTAGCGGCGCCGGCACACCGGGTTCTAGTCCCGGTCGGGGCGCCGGATTCTGTCCCGGTTGCCCCTCTTCCAGGCCAGCCCTCTGCTGTGGCCAGGGAGTGCAGTGGAGGATGGCCCAGGTGCTTGGGCCCTGCACCCCATGGGAGACCAGGAAAAGCACCTGGCTCCTGGCTCCTGCCATCGGATCAGCGCGGTGCGCCGGCCGCAGCGCGCCGGCCGCGGCGGCCATTGGAGGGTGAACCAACGGCAAAGGAAGACCTTTCTCTCTGTCTCTCTCTCTCACTGTCCCCTCTGCCTGTCAAAAAAAAAAAAAAAAAAAAAAAAAAAAAAAAAGAATTGCCGAGTCAAAGCATAAGCACATCTTTACCTTCATAAGTATATATTTAATTTTACAAGAAACTATTCTTCTGGGGTGCAAAGTGGCTGAACCATTTGGGATTCTTAGTCTGAATGTGTGAGAGATTTAGTTTTCCACACTCTTGCCAACTGGATATTGTGTGTATTTTTAATTTTCACTATTTTATTCTTGTGTAAGAATATGTCATTGTGTTTAATTTGCATTATCTTATTAAGAATCATGTTGAGTATATTTTCATGTGCTTATTTGCCATATATATAATTACATATATATATATATTTGCCATGTATATAATTACATAAAGTCACTGTTCAAACCTTTATTACATTTTTATAGGGCTATCTAAGATTTATTGAGTTGTATCAGTTCCTTTTATATATACAAGCTTTATATATATATATGTATATATATACAATATGTATATATGTATACACATGCATGCATATTGGAAACACATTCTTTATTAATGTATGTACTTTGAATATTTTCACATGTCCTATGTCTCATTTTTGTGTTTTCTTAACAATGCCTTTTACAACTCATGACTAGAGCCTAGGGAGATTACTGACGCCATAAACAAGAGTGTCAAATTGTTAAGTCAACAACAGGAGTCACTGTGTACTTACTCCTCATGTGGGATCTCTGTCCTTAATGTGTTGTCCAATGTGAAGTAATGCTATAAGTAGCACTCAAACAGTATTTTATACTATGTGTTTCTGTGTGGGTGCAAACTGATAAAATCTTTACTTAATATATACTAAATCGATCTTCTGTATATAAAGATAATTGGAAATGAATCTTGATGTGAATGGAATGGGAGAGGGAGCGGGAGATGGGAGGGGTGTGAGTGGGAGGGAAGTTATGGGGGGAAGCCATTGTAATCCATAAACTGTACTTTGCAAAATTATATTTACTAAATAAAAGTTTTAAAAAATGCCTTTTAAAGAGTAAATGTCTTTCTTTAATGATTTATGCCATTTTAATATACTATCTGAAAAATACATGTAATAAAACATCACAAATACTTCCTCCTATTTATATTCTAGGAGTGTTATTGTTTTAGTTTTACTTTTAGAGTAATGATGTATTCCAAATTAACATCTGTTCATGAGATTAAGGTTTGCATTTTATGAATTCATGTCTAATTTTTCCAATGCCATATATTAAGTGTATAATTCCAGTTACTGTTGAATTTACTTCGCACATTTGCTGAAATCAATTGATCACATAATGGGAATCTATTTTCAGAGTCAACCATGCTTTCAATAACTCTATATTTTCTTGTGTAATATAGACTTACTAAAAATCTTTTCTTAAAGATATATAAGACAAAGTTATAGGGGGAAGAAAAAGAAAAAGAGAGAGAGTGTGTGTGAGAGAGAGAGAGCGACCAAGAGGGAGTGAGAGAATCTTCCATCCACTGTTCTATTCCCCAAATAGCCACAATAGCCCAGGCAAGGCCAGACTGAAGTCAGGAGCCCAGAGCTTCTTCCAGCCGTCCTACATGGGTGTAGAGGCCCAACCCCCTGAACTATCTTCCACTGCTTTCCCAGGAGCACCAGCAGGGAGCTGGATTGGAAGTGGAGCAGTGAGTCTGGAAAAAGCTCTCATTTGGTATGCTGGTGGCCCAGGTGACAGCTTTACCTGCCATGTGCAATGCCAGCTCCAACTTACAATAAATCTTGAAATTGAGTATTGTGTTTGTTTTTCAAATGATTTACCTGTTTTAGGTTATTTACATTTACATATATATATATATGTTTTTACATATACATATAGGTTTATCTTTCTAAGTTTTGTAAGAAGACAGCTGGGATTTAGCAAAGTTTATATTGAATCTATAAATTAATTTGTAGAGAATGGACCTCAGCACAACATTGAATCTTTTTATTTATGGACACGTTGTATCTCATGTCCCAGCATTATAATATAGCTTTTAATTTATAAGATTTATAATATATAAGATTTCCCACACATACTTCACATATATTTCAAAAAAATTTAGAAGAGGGGCCAGCACCATGGCTCACTTGGTTAATCCTCCACCTGCAGCACCGGTATCCCATATGGGTGCTGGATTCTAGTACCGGTTGCTCCTCTTCCAGTCCAGCTCTCTACTGTGGCCCAGAAGGGCAGTGGAGGATGGCCCAAGTGCTTGAGCCCCTGCACCTCCATGGGAGACCAGGAAGAGGCACCTGGTTCCTGGCTTCGGATTGGTGCAGCACCAGCCGTGGCGGCCATTAGGGGACTGAACCAATGGAAGGAAGACCTTTCTCTCTGTCTTTCTTTCTCACTGTCTATAACTCTACCTGTCAAATAATAAAAAAAAAAAAAAAGGATGGAGTCAGGTGGCATGTTCCTTTCAAAAAAAAAAAAAGTTATAAGAAAGTATTTTCAATGTTTTTACCATAAGAAACATTGAATGTTAGAGTAGATAGATATGCATACCTGACTTGATATTATACAATGTATATATGCATCAAAATATTACAAGTTTCCCCAAAAAGATGTAGAATTTTTTATGTCAATAAATATGATAAGTAAATAAATTCTTATTTTAAATTGCTACTGCACAATAAAAAAGACAATTGAGATGCAGGCAATTAGTCTAGCAGTTAAGATATTAGTTAAGATTCCTGCATATGGGGCCTGTGCTGTAGCATAGCTTTTAAAGCTACCTGCAGTGCCAGTATCCCATACTGGCGCTGGTTTGACCTCTGGCTGCTCCACTTTTTTTTTTTTTTTTTTTTTTTTTTGACAGGCAGAGTGGACAGTGAGAGAGACAGAGAGAAAGGTCTTCCTTTGCCATTGGTTCACCCTCCAATGGCCACCCCGGCCAGCGCGCTGCGGCCGGCATACCGGGCTGATCCAATGGCAGGAGCCAGGTACTTATCCTGGTCTCCCATGGGGTGCAGGGCCCAAGGACTTGGGCCATCCTCCACTGCATGCCCTGGTCACAGCAGAGAGCTGGCCTGGAAGAGGGGCAACCGGGACAGAATCCGGCACCCCGACCGGGACTAGAACCCGGTGTGCCGGCGCCGCAAGGCGGAGGATTAGCCTAGTGAGCCGCGGCGCCGGCGGCTGCTCCACTTCTGATCCAGCTTTCTGCTATGACCTGGGAATGCAGTATAAGATGGCCCAAGTCCTTGGGCCCCTGCACCTGCGTGGGAGACCTGGAAGAAGCTCCTGACTTCGCGTCAGCGAAACTCCGGCCTTTGCAGCCAACTGGGGAGTGAACCTGCAGATGGAAGACCTGTTTCTCTCTGCTGCTCCTCTCTCTGTGTAACTCTTTTAAATAAATAAATAAATTCAAAAAAAAATTTCTGGATACAACATTGGAGGACCTAGATTAAATAGCCAGCTCTGGCTCCTGATTTCATCTTCCTACTTTTGAAGATCCTGGGAGTCAGTGTTGTGGTTTAAGTAATTAAATTTCTGTCATTCACTTGGAAGATATGGGTTGAGTTTCTGGTTTTAGTCCAGCCCATTTTCAGCAATTTTAAGCATTTAGGGAGTGAATCATTAGATGGGAGTTTCTTTCTCTCTCTAGTATCCGGCAACCTTACTAAATGAATTCATTACTTCTGGTAGTTTTTTATTTTTTTATTTATTTTGGATAATGTGTCTAAATAAAAATATTGTTGGGTGGGAAAAGGGTAGGGTGGGAACTATCATTATATTCTTAAATCCGTATATATGAAATACATGAAATTTTTCCACTTTGTATAAATAAAAATTTAAAAGAAATTATATCCAAGACTTTCATGTTTCCAATTTGATGCCTTTTAAAATATTTCCTTGCTTTACTCAAGTCTAGAATCTCTGCTACCTAGCTAGATAAGAGTGATGCATATGAGGAATTCTGTTTATTTTTGAGATTATGCATTAAAACTGTCAGTATTTAAAGTTTAAGTACACCATCAATACTTGTTATTTAAAGTTTAAGTACACCATCAATACTTGTTATTTTGTAGCTGCCTTTTAGAAGCTCCTGGTGCCTGACTTTGGATCAGGCCAACTTCAGCCATTGCCACCATTTGGGGAGTGAACCAGTAGATGGAAGACCTTTCTCTCTGTCTCCTCCTCTCTCTTTTATCCTACCTCTCAAATAAATAAATAAAATATTTAAAAATGACATGGAGACATCACTTTTGTGTCCAGTATGAGACCCTCCCCAAAACAACTCACACAAGGCAGGCTGCATGCAACAGCAAGAGGATTTATTTCCAGCTAGCTGGGGCTCTCATGGGCACATATGAAGCAGTGCAGTGCTAAGGCTAGATGCCCCGTCCCTCCAATTCCCAGCATTTTTATGCACTCAAGCAAACAAGTACTTACCTCACTACACTCACTACACACATGGGCGAGTTCCTTATTCCTTATATGGCAATGAAAATTTATGCATTTTATTGGTGCATTTGAGCAACTTAGGGGCTAGGCATCACACAGGAAGATGGAAGAATCTAAATTCCAGGAATAGTTTCACTCCTGTACCATTAGGCCTGTCTTTTCTGGCTTAAAATAAAGCCTGTTATGGAGGAACCATGGTTCTCGCAAGAGGTCCTAAAAGCTCCTAAGACCAAGATTTAGCTTGACTTTAATGTGTTGCCTCATATTTCATATCACTTAATCTTAACATACTACGCACTACTAAGTTTTAACTCCAAATGTACTTAATCTAAGCTGACTTAGGGTTTCAATTAATTACTTATAACTGAACTCCACAATCACATTTCACAGACTTGTTGAAAATATAGTAAGACAATATAGGAAATATTTTTTTCAATACATTCTACAATTTAGATGAAATAAACAAATTCCTGTGAAGATACTGACTACTTAAATTCATCAAAGGAGAATTTCCTACATCAAATAAATTGATACTTTAATTTTTCTCCATAATTGTTTTCTAGTAGCATGTAATTCTCAGTAAATACTATCCATCATTATTTACATTTAATTCATTATTTCATATTACTTTCAGAGTAATACATTTTTGTTCAGAGACAAAAAAGATCTTCCTAACTAGCATTATAATTATAAGAGTGTGATGTCTTCATCAGATATCTTTATTCTAACTCTAGGGGTGCAAAAGCAATAATGGTACAATTATTTAACACCTTTTAAGTCATTTTATTTCAATTACTGCAGTATTGCATTTCCTTTGGAACAACATATCCTTATCCCTTCATAATGTTAAATAATAATTTTTTCTTAATCTAATTTTCAGATATGCTTTTGCCTTTCATTTAGTGTTCTCCATTAAAGGAAAAAATATACATGTCACCATGAGTTAGAGACCTAGCTTATAGTTCTCCAAATTATTTCTTTTTCATTAGCCAGTATCCTTAAAAAATGCACAAAAAAGGATATTTTTTTACTGTTACAGAGTGAACCTGGAATACAAAAGATTCAAATGTATGAGAGCTTGCTCAGAATATAGTTTTGCTGCTATAGGCATATTTGATAATGTAATTCAATAACAACTCTTAGAAAAGGCATGTTTAAACTTTGCTAAGTAGTGTTTTTTGGAAGAAAACAAATCTGCCTTTGAATTTGATTGAAAAATGCCTAACTACTCAATTTCTTCAACTAGTTTTGTTTGCATATAATTCGATTTCACTGCTTTGTGATTGTACATTTGCATTTAAATAGATTCATCTTCAAGTGATGTTCAACATACAATACAAATGTGGACTATGAGACAATTTTGTAGAAGGTTTTACTGACCTGATAGTCCAAAATGCTATAATGCTATGTTTGACATTTTAAACATTACACAATGAATTTTATCACATATATCATTCACAATGAAATTATAATTTGAAATGATTTTTCACTGTATAACTTGAACCTTTTTCTTTCCTTCATTTTCCATCTTGTTCCAATACCAACTGATAAAAATGAATGTCTCAGGTATTTCTGTAACCTCTGATCTGGGTAGATGATTCGGCAATATAAGATACTTCAAAAAAATTATGTATCTTTATTGACTTTTCCTTCTGAGTAGTAATGTCTACCTGACATCTAATACTGGCAAGTGAAATTGTTTCAAACCTAAAATTATGGAAATGCTGAAACTATAACCAATAAAGTTGTAATAACACTGTAGCAATTGAACACATGAGATTAAAAGGAGAACTGTTACTTGATAAAACAGCCAATAAAAAAATGAAGAAATGAACCAATAGGTTGGTCTGTCCAATGAGTGCTGAAACACACTACACTTGAAGATGTACTTTGGAGTTATATATTAGTATGTATAAAGAAAATTATATTATGTTTAAAGCATTGCCCATCTTATGCTAATAGCTTCATAATTTACCTATTCTCTTCAAGGTAAATATACATACAGTGGTATGATGCTAAATATTAAATAGTGTCACATTTCGAAAAATGTGAGTCATGTTATGTTGCTGTAAAACCATGATATCACTAAAGGTGGTGCTGGGATGGGATTCACACAATCAGCTCTCACAAACCAGAGCTGGTCAACTCTAGCAGACTACTGAGGATAAATTTTAGTCATGTCATGCATCATTTCTTGATTTTACTAGTTGTGTGAGAGATAATTCTATATTTGTAACAAAATGTTGAAAAACTACTTGAAATAAATATATTAAATTCTTCGGTTTGCTGTGCTTCATTGTTTGCATGTAATTATTTGAATAGGCGAATAAAAACAGATTTATTCAAACAGTACATTGTGTAAAAGTGTGGAACATGGATTGGAAAAGGAAAGACACAGGAATATATATGATGAAGTAAAAGGGGTTTAAATTTCTGGATCCTTAATTTCCACTAGCTTCTTTATAGGCCATCAAAATGTGTGTGTGTGTGTGTATCCATACCTATCTACATCTATATCATCTATATCTGTATCCATATCTATATTTATATCTACATCATATCTATATCTATTTATACACAATCTTATGGTTCTGTAAATTATCAGTGGTAGCATTGCTAACAAGAGTAACTTAAGACCACCATGTTTTGCAACCAAAATTTTCCTAAATATTTTTGTTGTGGAAACCTATAAATACAGGCATTCGTTGAAGTCTTGAAAAAGCTGTGCCAACTCAAGGAATATATATAAATTAAAAGAAAACTGAATAGAACTGAAATACTGGAATGTTGCCAACGGCATGGAGAAGGAAACCAAGGGAAGAAACTTACAGAAAGGGAAATACAATTCTGCAATGGTGTAGAATTACCCGAGGTCAGAATTTAGAGAAAGTTTTGACAAGAATGCCTCATAACAGATGAGAATTGAAATTAGATTTGGATGAAAAATCTAATAAAAATAACTCAACAGAGTTCTAGAAGAAACCAGATAGCAAGAAAAAAGGAAATATAACAAGTTATGTTATGAAGAAAAGTTAAAATTTTCTTAAGATGTTTGAATCAGATGTAAAAATAAATTAGGCACAAGATCACTGGAATTTAATCTCAGGTTTGAATATTTTACACAAACATGCATGCACACCTACATACACTCGTACAGACATATATTCAAAATGTGTTCTATATAATTATTTAAATGTATGCATAAAATTTCTATGAAATATTTATTTATTTATTTATATTTATTTTTTATTTTTTGACAGGCAGAGTGGACAGTGAGAGAGAGAGACAGAGAGAAAGGTCTTCCTTTTGCTGTTGGTTCACCCTCCAATGGCCACCACGGCCAGCGCGCTGCGGCCAGCGTACCACGCTGATCCGATGGCAGGAGCCAGGTACTTATCCTGGTCTCCCATGGGGTGCAGGGCCCATGGACTTGGGCCATCCTCCACTGCACTCCCTGGCCACAGCAGAGAGCTGGCCTGGAAGAGGGGCAACCGGGACAGAATCCGGCGCCCCGACCAGGACTAGAACCCGGTGTGCCGGCGCCGCAAGGTGGAGGATTAGCCTGTTGAGCCGCGGCGCCGGCCAATGAAATATATAATTACTCTGTGTCTAGATAAAAATCCATGGAACTCTATTAAAACATTGCTAAAAGTTCACATTTAACAGAATAAACATTCAAGAACAGACTATCTGAGTATAAGCACCAATATAGTCATTAGTTTTTTTGTGTAGCCTTTTTGAAAAGTTTCACTTTGATGTAGTACATTTATTTGCTTTAAGAGGAAAAATGGTGCAAATACGAGACAGTAAATTATAATTGCTAAATGCTTAAGGCTAATGAACGCTATGTAGGACATATAATTTTAGAAAACTGTGCAAAGTTAAATCGACCTAAATTTCCATCATCTACTTGGTCTAGGAACAATTAATATTTATTTTTGACAGGCAGAGTTAGACAGTGAGAGAGAGAGAGAGAGAGAGAGAGAGAGAGAGAAAGGTCTTCCTTCCATTGGTTCACCCCCTAAATGGCTCTAGCCAATCTGAAGCCAGTAGCCAGGTGCTTCTTCTGGTCTCCCAAGTGGGTGCAGGGCCCAAGCACTTGGGCCATCCTCCACTCCCGGGCCACAGCAGAGAGCTGGCCTGGAAGAGGAGCAACCAGGACAGAATCGGGCGCCCTAACCGGGACAAGAACCCGGGTGCTGGTGCCACAGGTGGAGGATTAGCAAAGTGAGCCGTGGCGCCAGCCAGAATAATCAATATTCTAAAAGTTAATTTTAGACACAGGAAAGAACATTTGGTATTTATTTATTGGTATGTATTTTTGCCTCAAAATCTAAGCAGAAAATATGATCCTTTAAGGTCGTGTTCATTCCAAATTTCTCTACTTCTGAAAAAAACATGCATTAATTTTTCCACATTTACAAAAATACTGAATAATATGAATGTTTTGAAGTTGTGAGCATTTTTCTTCATAAAGGATATGACAAGAAACAGTTTTCTTTGGCCTTATCTTCTATTCATAGGGTGCCAACACATTCAGAAATGGTACATTTATTCTTATTTCCATTACAGCCACTGTCAGTTTGGGAAATATTAATTTTTTCTAAATACACAGCTTGCAGATTTTGAATCATCCTTCTGGAAATAATAAAACCTATCAGGCCTAGTGTTATGTTGCATATTATCAGAAATTGCAGCATGCTGCAACAGAATTCTCTGGTATAAACTATTTTTGACTGTGGATAATTCACTTTTTGTTTAGCCAATTAAATATATCAAAATCTTTCATGGGTATACACTATCAGAAGACCGAGGGAGGGAGAGAAAAATGAAGGCTCTACTAAAGGGATTCTGATCATTCCTCTGGGGGACTAAATGGAAATCAAAAAGATCAGAAACAAATGGTAACACAACTTCACAGTTGGGAAGCTGTACTGAACAATGTCCAGGCTCTAAGAGGTAGCTTGATTTAAGTTTGAATTACTGTTGTCACTGACTGCTGGCAAATTACAGATCTTCTAAAAGGTTGTTTTGTGATACTTTATTGTTTATTGTTAAGATTCAATGAAATAATGATAAACTGTTTGCTAGTTTCCTGGTATAATAATAACAAAAACAAATCACCAACTATTATAATTGTCTGAACCAAAGGGCTTTTGGAAAGGGTGTAGGAAATCTGAAAGTAGAACTAGGAGAAAAAATTTATGGAGTGCTACTTATATTCTGAACATAACTGTGGAATCTCTAGAAAATATCAAAGACCAACCATAAGCATGAGTACACCTATTCCTACTTTCCATTCAATATTTATAAAGCCTTAGCAGTCACTAAAGTCATGGGGCCAGCACTGTGGCATAACAGGTGAAGCAGCCAACTGCAGTGCTGGCATCCCACATGTGTATGGTTTGAGTCCTGGCTGCTCCACTTCCAATCTCATTCTCTGCTATGGCTTGGGAAAGCAATGGAAGATGGCCCAAGTCCTTGGGCCCCAGCACCTGCGTGGGAGACCTGGAAGAAGATCCTGGCTCCTGCATCCTGGCTTCAGATCGGGGCATTTCCAGCCGTTGCGGCCAACTGGGGAGTGAACAAGCAGATGGAAGATCTCTCTCTCTCTCTCTCTGCCTCTCCTTCTCTCTCTGTATAACTCTGACTTTCAAATAAATAAATAAATAAATAAATAAATAAATAAATCTTCCCCTCAATTTGTTTAAAAGGGGAGTTCTACCCATTTACTGTGTACACCGAAAAATCAATCTAGCGGTAACATTATTTCATTGTGTTGTGGCTTAATATTGATCATGTATCTCCTGAGTTCAAGAGATTTCACTGTTTTTCAAAGATGGTATACAGGTCCTGAGTCCTTTTTCTAGGAAATGACAAGAGAAAATAGCTCCCAGGGGTCTCGACTTCCACCTTTAATTAAACCTATGCAGCAAAGGGGAACTTACTCCGGGGAAGGCTGGCAAACAGAGTTTACTCTGTCAAGGCTATAGGTACCTGCTTGTACTTATAGACACCTTTACTGGATGGGTAGAAGCCTTCCCAACCAGAAATGAAAGAGCTCAGGAAGTGGCCAAAATTCTCCTGAAGGAAGTTATTCCATGCTTTGGTCTCCCAAAATCTCTACAAAGTGACAATGGGCTTTCCTTCATCTCCCAATTTCACAAGGGATTTGTAAGACCCTAGGAATAACCCGGCACCTTCACTCTGCATGGAGACCTCAGTCTTCCAGTAAGGTAGAAAGAGCCAACCAGACCCTATGGAAAACATCACAAGTATTGAAATGTGTGCTTAGTAAGAAAGGTTAAGAAGCAAAGAATGTTCTTGGTAAAGAAGGCTAAGAAGGAAAGAGTTCTTTTGAATAAAGAAAGAACATGGCTTGTAAGAATGACTTCAACCTAATGGCTAGTTTACTCTAGACTGGAATGGAAATGATGGAATGTTTCAAGTAAGTTGAAGAGGGTTTGTGGAAGTCACAAAAGGTTCTGAAAGAAAGAAATATCGGACATGCAAACTACCGCTCAGGGAGGTATCTGTGCCATATTCCAGGAAGAATGTTGTTTCTGGGTTAATCAGACTATACAGGTACAAACCCAAATTCTTACTTTCCTGGACAAAGCCAAACAGCTCCAGGACCTGGCTAAGCAGGGCTGGGATTTCTGGCCTGAACATCTGGTCATGGAAATTCTGGATATTTCCTCTCCTTGGTCCTATAACTTCTGTTATCTTGCTGCTTCTCTTTGGACCATGTATTTTTAATGCACTTGTTTGTTTTGTCTCTAACAGAATAAAAGCTGTAGAACTCCAAATGGTCATCAGACAAGGCTTCCAGCCCATTCCATTGGATTACCTGAGCAACCCTCTGGACCGAGCAGGACAGTCTTTCCAAGGCCACTGTCACACACATAGGATAGATAGCAAGTGAAAAATACCCATATGCAACTCGATGCCCATATGTCAGCTTTAAAGTAGCTACAGAAGACGGAACTCCATCCATTTATCTCAAAAAGACATGGGTATTCCTCTTAAGGGGGGAATGTTAGGTAGGAAGTCAGAAATGAGCTAATGTGTGTGTGTGACAAAGGCCTAAGGAGTTGACATCTAGGTCCAGCATCCGCATCTCAAAGTCATCAGGATAACCTTCCAGGTGCAGCCCAGTATCTGCTCTTCAAACGCCCTGCCCCTTCTACCTGATAACCATCCTTCCTCTAAGGCTCCTCCTCTAAGGCAGGGCAATGCCATCCAGGCTTCCCCCTGCCTGATAACTTTGGGGGAAAACTCAGAAAGGATTTACATCCAAAAAGTCTTTTGTTCCAGGAGAAGAGGTGGGAAGGCAAGGCCCATCCCCTTAAAAGCCCTGGCCTCAACAGGACTGTGTGCTTAGCCCTCTGCCTCTCTGCTGAGCCGCCCACCTGGCCTGCCCAGGTATATTCTCTCCACTCAACCATGTAACCTCGCTCTCCTCCAGTCTGAGCGACTGGGCACTCTCTCAGGTCCTGTGTGGAGAGGTGCCCATCTGTTCTTACGGATGTTCCTACCCTAATAAACTTTGCTATTTTGCTTTCAAAAAAAAAAAAAAAAGGAAAAGAAAGATAAATTTTCCAAAATTGTTTCGATTTTTCAAAGATAATTCATTTACAGTTCCATTGTTTCAATTTTACCTTCTGAAAATGGTATATGCCAATAGCAAGTACCTTTGATAATTGTTGGTAAAACTAAATGAGAGAATTGTTATGAAGCAGATACCACAGTGCTTAACAAATAGAAAGATTTTTTTATCTGTTTTTCTGGTTGGTGGAAATATTGGTATAATATTAAACTATGATACATTAAAAATATATCTATATAAATATTCCAATTCTGGAAATATGTACGTATTCTATTATTGTTTCACTAAGGAAAGGAGGGAAAACATTTCAAAAATAAATAAAACCAGATACCAATTAAGGACAGATTTTAATCAGTAATGACCATTGCAATAGAGAAAAGAGTTTAGCATGAACAAGCTCAAGTATGAAGTGAATGTATCTTTTAAAGGAAGAGTGAGGCAAGCCAGGGGCTCTGTAGACTCAGGGAAGTGAAAAATTACAAGAAGTCACTGCAAACACAATTAGGCTAGTCGGTTCAACACATTTTTTTTTTGACATTTTGCTTCAGGATTGTTTTAAATACACAACAAAAATCATGAGGCAGTTATTCAGTTTTCATTTATCCTATCACCCAAAATTAGCTATAATTATCATCTCATATTAGTATGTTTGTCACAATTGATGACCCACACCCAGTTTCTGCCTCCCTTCTGTTTTTTTTTTTTTTTTTTTCTTTTTATCCCAAATTCTTTTACCTCTCTCCCTCCCTCTCAGCCTGAGGTGGTAAGCATTCTGTTTGCCTTGAGTTTTGAGCTTTAGCTACCTCATATGTGGAACAACATGTGATATCTATATTTCTGTCTTACCTCACTCAACATTGTGTTTTCTAATTCCATCTGTTTTGCTTCTGATGATAGGATTTCATTCTTTTTAATGGCTGAATAATATTGCACTGTGTATATGTACCACATTTTCTTTGTACATGCCTCTGATGATGGCTATCTTCCTTGGTTGATTGTATATTTTGGCTGTTGTGAACAGTAGTGCTATAAACATGATGGAGTGGATATTCCTGTGATATAGAGAGTTCATGTCTTTTGGATACATACCCAGTAAGTTGATTCTATCCTTCCAAAGAACAAACAAGTAGAAAGACAAATATTCAGATGTTGCCAGGAACAAAGAGTAGATCTTTTTGACAGCAATTTTGAATTTTCTTAGGCAGTAACTTTAAGGGTGGTCTGTCGAATGTGGAATTGAGCTGTTTGAAACTATGTTATTATTTTTTCCAAATCTTTATTGGCTAAGGTTGAGGCCTAGTGGAGAAGAGGGCTTAGAGGCGCCTGAACTGAATTTTGTGAACAAATAATATTTGTCATGGGTCAATAAGAGAAATAGGAGAACAACACTATCTGAATGTATGGTTTTGAATGTTACATTTCTAAGCAGAAATATTTAGAACAATTCGTCCTTAAATTATCATGAACTTTATTATAAATTTAACTCACATGTGTGGGATTCATTTTCAGACTCTGATAATTACCCAAAATGTAATTTTAAGTTTTAATATTTGAAATTTAAATAGAATATTAAATTTGGTCTCATTGCACTAGCAAATCAAATAGAGACCATCCTTTCATACATTATTTTCCAAATATATCTACTATCTTAAATTCATAAATCTTGGCTTTTATATAATGCCGTTTGTATCCACACATAAAATTCCTCTTATCAATTATGTCACACTAAACAAACAAAAGATCATGATTTACACTAATTTCCTTCCAACTATGAGATTTTTGTTGTGCAGAATAAAAAATATTTCAGGATTTTTAACAAAAATTAAATATTCCAAATGATTTAATTTTTGCTTCAAAACTGCATCTGACTTTTTTTTCCAGCTTAAATTTCTCATTTAGATATTCTAGTAATGACTCCATTTATTGACATCTGATATTTGGAAAATTTCTCTTTGTCTTCCTCAAGTCTTACCATTTTTTTCTAAGTTCAAAAAAAAATGAATCTAACTGCATAAGAGCTCTGCTCTTCCTTTATGCACTTTCTAAGGATGAAATTTACCACCTTACTGTGTGAATCATGTGTTGCCAACTTGCTAGTCCCAAGGTTAATGTTTTCAAAATGAAAATGGGAAATTATCTGTTTTTCATCTCTCTGGAACATGTCTTGCATGTCTTTGATTGGAAAATATTATTTAATAGTGTTCCAGGAAGCCTTTCTTTTCTCATGGATTTTATGATCATTACTCTTTTATTTTCATTATTTGAAAGGTATTGAAGCAGTGAGCGAGAGAGACAGAGAGATAGAGAGAGAGGGAGAGAATATGAATGGGGAGAGACAGAACAGGAGCATTCAATCCCAAATGCATGCAATAGCCAGGACTGAGCCAGTCCAAAGCCAGGAGGCCAGATGAAAGCCAAGAGCCAGGAACCTCACACAAGTCTCGGATATGAATGGCCGGGATTCAAGTATTTTTTTGTTGGCTTCTGCCTCCCAGGGTTTGCATCAGCAGGAAGTTGGCATCAGAAACGGAGGTAGGACAAGAATCTTGGTGCTCTGATGTGGGATGTCACCATTGAAAGTGGCATCTCACCACTGCACCCAATGTCCATGCCCCTATTTTTCCCTTTTTGACAATCCATGATACTTGCTCCTTTCCTGCTCTGAATTCTGAAAAATCTCCATTTAACCTGTTAATCAAATATATTGACTGATTTGGTAAGTTATTCACAGATAAATAATTACACATTTTATTAAATAAAAATTAAAAAAAAACTATGGAATTTCAGGTTTTGTGCATCATAGTAAAGATATTTTGGGGACAATATATAAATACAACATTTATAACTAAAGCCTTCACTCTACAGATCTCATGTATACCAACAAGCCCTTTAGCATAATGAAACAGATTATGTCCTCATAAAAGACTTGAGTTAAATTTACTTATTTATTTTATACTCTGCACAACAAAAATCTCTTAGTTGGAAGCATTCCAAAGTTCTTCTCTAGATCTTAGTTTCCCTCTTTATAAAATCAGTTGAAGATAAATGAGACAATAAATATCCTATACTGAGGAGTGTACTGCAACATTAAATTATCAAGAATAACAGATGTGGGCCCCTGCTCCTGCGTGAGAGACTGGGCGGAGGCACCTGGCTCCTGGCTTCAGATGGGCATAGCTCTGGCCATGGCGGCAATTTGGAAGGTGAACCATCAGAAGGAAGACCTTTCTCTCTGTCTCTCTATCTCTCACTGTCTAACTCTGTCAAATAAAAAAAAAAAGAATAACAGATGATATAAAGATAAGAACAACGGAAGTGATGATGTGATGATGATGATGATGATAATTACAATGTGATAATTAGAATACTTCCTCATCTCCTCTATCCTTATTTTCCACTTCTTGGTTTCTACCATCCCTATTTTCTTATAATCAATTAAAGATATGGGCATTGGTTCATGTTCCAGCTGCTTCTCTTCCAATCTAGCTCTTTGCTAATGCCCTGGGAAAACAGCAGAAAATGGCCCAAGTGCTTAGGCCCCTGAACCCACGTGGGAGACCAAGAAGAAGTTCTTGGCTCCTGGCTTTGGATTGGCTCAGTTCCCGCCATTGCGGCCATTTGGGGAGTGAACCAGTCGATGGAAGACCTTTCTCTCTCTCTCTCTCTCTCTCTGTAACTCTGCCTCTCACATTTAAAAAAAAAAAAGATGTTAGGTCCTAGATATATGCATATTAACTTTCTTGTAGTTCCTATTACTTTCTTTCATCTAACTTACTAGTGTTATACATACGTTTCTTTTATGTTTTATTATTCTGTTTATGTTCACAGAGTTTCCATCAAATCTTTGGAGGAATGAGATAACAAATAACTAGAAGAAAATGTTTGTGTAAAGTAATATTTACATTTATATGCATGTAGAATGGGTTACTGAATATATAAAATACTATAAACATTTAAGATCACTTTATTTTTATGCATAAGCATGTAGATGATTAGATAATATATTCAATATATTTTAAAGATTCGTTATTGAACATTGTATAATTATGAGACATTTTGTTGCCCTTGAAAGCACATGTTACAGAAAAGTTGTCTGTTTTCTTTATTTTCTCACTGGCCAATAAATCTAAATTCTGGGTATTGATAATTACAAAACTACAGATATTTTGTGGATTCTTAAAATATTAAGATTTACATATTTTAGAATACTGAAAAATATTATATCCAAGAATCTTCTCTTGAAAAATTACAATATTTACAATATCTAGGCTTTCCTCAAAGAAAATGATAGAGGCTTAGTAACTCAAGAAATAGCCTGTAACTTTCTTGCTCTGATTACTAGAAAATACTTCCTCTTATGAGATACAAAATAGGCTTTCCTTGGACCAACCAATGTGAGGTATTAGTTCTGCTCTCTAGAGCTGTACAGTACAAGTCTAATCCATCTTCCACATGACAGCCCTTCACATATTGGAAGACAGCTTGTACTGCTCCACTAAGTCCTTAATCTATATATTCCTGTGGTTCAACTGTATTTTTGTCAACTCTAGTTATTCTTTTTTACTTCCTATGAGGTTGCTTTCTGTTGTTACTTTAACTGCAGTTTGTCAGTGCTCACTTTCAAGACATTCTTCTCTTGGAAAAATTGATCCTCTAGTGAACAAACATAATATCAAATAGAATTTATTAAAGTGGTTGAGAAAGGACTTTCAAAAAACCAATTGTCATTCACAGTGCCTTTGTTATCAACTGCTACGTTACAAACTGCTCCAAACTTTACAGTGTAAAACAACAATCATTTTATTAAGCTCATGAATTCTTATTTGAAAAAGTCAGATAGATGTCTATAGTGTTATGACTCATTCTGCTTCATAATCTCTAAAGCCTCACCTAGGACAATTAAAACAGCTTGGCTGAATCAATTTGCTGGTTCAGAAATCCTTTGGAAGGTCACTAACATGCCTGGGCCCATGTTGGGATGACTCTGAGGTTGACTCCAGATGATGCTAGAGACTGAATCATCTACACATGATCTCTCCATTGCTTTGGGTTTTCATAGCCTGGAAAACAAGCACGAAATGAATTGTGCAAACAGTACTCAATAAGGCTGAAGTTGAAAGGTTCCTTTCAACCCAGCCTCAGAAGAAATTTAGAGTCACTTTAACTACTTTCTGTGAATTGCAAGTGAATTTCTTAGAATGCCCAAGATGTATGTGCAGGGTGAGTGGATTTGTCCTCTTGATATAAGAGTGGCAAGACAACATGGCTGATGAGCATGTGAGATGTGATATTGATAGGGTAATCTTTGAAAATTCAACCTGGGCTAGTCTTCTTTCTGACCATAAGTCATATACTTCTACATTCAAAACACACTATCTTCCTTCAGAAGACCCTCAAGTTCTAATTCTACATATAGCATCAGATCTATGACAAGTGTTACCAAATTAAAACCAACGTCAGTTCCAAATTAGTCTCCTCTTGTTTAGTTTTTCTGCCCCCAAATGCAGGTAAACTCATAAGCCACGTTATCTCTCTCCAGTGAACCCAGCATACAATGGTAAATCAAGTAATCAAGTCTGGAATCATTGCAGTAGACATTCATATAGAAAGAAGGGAACTGAAAAGCAGCAGTTCCTGCTCTATACCAATTCTGCCACCTATCCGGGCTAATGAATCAGGAAACAAAAGATTCCCTGTCGCTTGCTCCCACTGCCTCTCTTTCTCCATTTCAAATAAATAAAAATAGATAACATTTTAAAATATAAATAGATAACCTTTTAAAATCTAAATATATTTAGCATATATATTTGTATATATGCATAGAATATATGTATTCTAGGAAAAATGGTTGGGATATTTTTGGAATATTTTCGCCATGAATGAAGAAATGATGAATGTTTGAGATTTAGATAGGTTTATCCTAACTAGATATTACACAATCTACACATGTATTGAAATATCCTACAGTGCCTGACAAATTTATAAAATTTTTATGATTAAAAACATTTAAATATATATAATCATATAAAAATTTGAAACAAATACAAGAATAAAATCATAATGAAATCAATTCCAGAGTGGCATGAAAAAATACATAGTAACTGATCTTAGAAAAAACTTACATTTTGATAATTGACATGTGTGGAAAATTTTATTTTTTATACATGGCTATAATAGCATCTCTCAACTTGTATGGTCTTTTGCATTTTGATTTTCCTATTCAGCTATCTGAAAGTGGAGGCTAAGTTCAACCCTTAAAATTGTGTTGGTTCTAGTCAGCCACTTGTAACCACTAGAGTGAGACCGGAGTGATGCAGACTGACTCTTGGCTAAGGCCTCGTCAGAGGGAGTTTTGCATCCTCAGCCTTGGTCTCTTAAAACACTTGCTCTCTATGTGCTCCCTTTCTGGAATCTCTCTTCAAACTCATCTGCATGAGCACTCAGGTCAACTGTGAGGCCGTGTGTAGGTCTTGTAATCTCCAAACACAATCAGAGCCCAGCCTTTCAGGCAGCCCAGCCTGATTATCAGACTTATGGATGGAGACATCTTTAGCAATTCTAGCCCACAGCCTTTAAGGCATTTCTGAAAGTTTGATTTTTCCTAACTGGTCCCCGTTTATGGTGAAGGAAAGCCGACTATATCCTCCTGTGCCTGTCCAAATTCCTAATCACATGATCTGTTGGCATAACATGAGTTTTTGTTTGCGCCACCATGTTGAAGTAGTTTGTTGTGCAGCAAGCAATAATTAGAAAATATGTTTTTTCTAAAGACATTGTATCAATAAAATAAAATCAAGGTCATGTGATATTGGTTTGGAAACTGTGACATAGGCATATAAAGACCTTAAAATGGCTATCAATGAGGAATATAAAAGAATGGGAAATAAATATTCAGCTGCAAGAAAAATGACCCTTATCACATAGTAGCAGGAAGTTGGAAAATATTATCACCTGCAGTTGCATAAAAAATAGGAAATACACCTATTAAAAGGGTTGACTTTGCTAAGATTCCCATGCTGAATTTTGAAAGTGCCAGTAAGTTTCTTTTAGCTGTTTTGATAAGATACCAATAAGGGAAAATCAGCTAAGAAGCTATTGCTTACTTTTAAAGCAAAATTCAGAGAAAATATACAGATAAGATTTGAAAATACAAGTTTTTCCATCCTCATCTTCTACAGAATGGAAAATATTTTCAAAATTGTAAATGACTCAGGGAATATATAAGAGTAAGAGTGTTGTCAAGAGAATATGGTCTGAAATAAAATTGATTCAATGGCATAATGGAACATCTCTGTTAAACTCTGTAAATTTTAAGACAATGCCTCATGAACTCTCAGACTAAAGGCCTTCAGGAGATCTTAAATGTGTATCTCAGTGATGCTGTGTATAAGGAAGAGACTTCTAATAACCTGAAGGGATTTGTCTCATAGGAAGTCCAAGATTGAGAGAATCCATCATAAAAACATTTTTGGAAAAGGCTTTCATTTAATGGAGTGGATTATATATCAGTACATAGGAAACCACGATTTTTGAAAATTTTGTCAGCTTGGGCTTAAAGTGACAAAGCAATACAAAATGAAGAAGCCTTTGGAAAGCCAAGAACTAGGAATACATTTCAGGTCTCTCATGTGGGTGGCAGGGACACATTATTTGAGCTGCTGCTTCTCAGTGTGTGCATTAGTAAGATGCAGAACCACACACGTGGATATTTGATGCAGGAATCTCTAGTTTTGTCTCAGCTGCGGCAGCAAACAAGCTCCTGACTCCTGGCTTTGGCCTGGCACATCCCCATATGTAGCTACCATTTGGGGAGTGAAACAGCAGGGGGATAATTTCTCTCTCTCTCTCTCTCTCTCTCTCTATATATATATATATATATATATATCTTTCAGATATATAAAATAAATCTTTAAAAAATTTGTTGTTCACCCTAAATTTGAAGCAAAATTTGGTATAGGAGGATGGATGACTAAAACCTGGATGACATAATTTAAAATGTTTTTTAATTAGGTTAAGATCAGATCTAAAGGCGATTCCCTTGTTATAAACTATGGCTCACATTTAAAATAATAGATTCTACTGTATCTATGTGTGTCTAACTTGTCAGTTTATTTCATCTTAGTCCATCCTACTTTCTATATTGTGAAAAGATTAAATTTTACACATTTGAAAATTAAATGCAGTATAGTGTAACTGATTCAAAATGAGCTGAATTCAGTGAGTTCCAGCATAAAATAATTTTACCCACTAAGCCTGTAAGCCTCAAACCGCTCTGTTGACTTGTTCTCCACTTTTCCTTCTACAAAACATTGAGGAGATTCAATACTTTTATGATGCCACTGTAGTTTGTGATGTACTAAATGGTCTAATGCAAACTTTTATTGTTTCATTTTACTTAGACGATATTTTCTTTCCAGAAAGCTTTAACCTGAATTCTTCGAAGAAGTTTTCATGTACTTTGTGTTCAGTATCTTTCGCCTGCTGGATGTATCTCTTTATATACATTCTAGTCAATGATTGTACCTATTCTGGCTTAGGGGAAAGTTAATGGATTATAGGAAATAAGCATGTTATATGTTTAGCATGATTATAGTATGACATCAGAACCACCTTTGTGTCAAACACTGAAATAATAGTTCTGAATTCAAAGTTATCTCAGCAGTTTCTGCAAGATGGCCATCACTGGAGACTATTTTTCCTATAGGTTCCTGGTGAATATGATGCTACTTCTCTTTAGAACTCCATGATTTGTGTCTCCAGGCAGCCTTTAGGTTCTGCCTGTGTACCTCATGCAGGCTTTCTCTTTTGAAGCTACCTTTCCCACACTTCCTTACAGAAAGTCTGACTTTGGCCCATAGAAAACTCCCTGGTGAAATTCTACAAGTTTTGTCCATTTTCCATGCTGCTCACTTCACTCTACTGCTAAAGACCATTCAGGCTTCAATTAGAAAGCAGTTTTGCATTCAAGAAAAATGTAAGGAACATAGGTAGCTGCTATAAATTGTTCTCTAATGTTCTTTTCACATGACTTCATGATGGGAATAGGATCCACATCACATTCACAACTTTCTCCAAATAGTGTCTCTATTTGTAGTTAGAATATTTTTTTTTACCACTGCTCTCCTCTTCGCCTATATAAACTGTTGTTGGATTAGAAACTAGTTCTATGATATTTTATCATGTTTTCTTATAATCTAGCACCTAATCCTTAACATTGTAGCCACTACCAAAAGCAAAGAAACTCCAATTAATGGAAAAATTTGTATTTGACTTTGTTTTATAAAAATAAACTGAAATCTTCACATATGTCATGTAATAATGCAAGCAAAGTAAAGATTAGGGAGCAATGTTCAACTTTAGGGACTTCAATGATAATTTACATATTTTATAAGTTGTCGAGCATCTGTTAGAATCATAACTACTTCCTTTTAAGTCTTTCTTCCTTCCTTCCTTCCTTCCTCACTTCCTTCCCTCCTTCCTTTCTTCCTTCCTTCCTTTCTTTCAAAAGCAGAGAGATGGTAGATGGAAGGAGGGAGGAAGGCAGAGAGAGAGTGAGAGAGAGAGAGAGAGAGAGAGAGATCTCAATATTCCATCCCTCAGTTCACGCCTCAAATGTCTGCAACAGCCAAGGACCAGACTGAAGTCAGGAAATCCATCCTGGTCTCCCAAGTGAGTGACAGGAACCCAAGTATTTGGGACATCATTTGCTATCTCCCAAGCACATTAGCAGGAAGTTAGAGCTGAAGAAGAGGAGAGATTCAATCCCTGGCACTCTGATATGTCATGCAGCATCCAAAGTGGGGCCTTAACCAGGATATCCATAATACCTATTGCTATACTGCTTTTTTAAATATCATTTACAGATATGTATTAGTAGGAGAAGCAATGAGAATCATATTTATACTAAACATCTGGTGATATGTTTTGCACAAACTTAAGGTTATTAAAGGTAAGTTAATTTAAATCTACTAAAATACATTGATTAAGGTGGAAGTTTATATTCCTAAATTGTTTAGAGGAATGCTCATTAAAGAAGTCACCTGCAGGTGTGAATATGTCTTTCCAAAAATATTCAATAATTTAATTCTCCTTGGCTTATTATGTTAAATTGAAACCACCTAGTTCAACGTCACAGGTGCTCATTTTCTACAAGTTCCCTAGTTTTCTCAATAAACACCCCACTGTGTCTCCACACTGCCTTATGCTTATTCATGTACTCATTTTTTTTAAGATTTAATTATTTATTTGAAAGTCAGAGTTACATAGAAGAAGAGGCAGAGGAAGAGAGAAAAACAGAGAGGCCTTCCATCTGCTGATTCATTCTCCAAATGTCTGCATTGGCCAGGGCAGAACCAGAACCCAGGCAGGAACCAGGAGTTCATCAGGGCCTCCCACATGGGTGTAGGAACCCAAGAACTTGGGCCATCTTCTGCTGCTTTCCCAAGAGCACTAGCAGGGAGTTGGAACAGAGGTAGAGCAGCTAGAACTCAAACCAGCGCCCATATGGAATGCTTGCATTGCAGGTGGTGGCTTTAGCAGCTGAGCCACAGAGCCAGCCCCTCCATGTACTCTTTTTAACATAAGAAACTCACTATAAAATTTTCCCAGATGTCTTCTTTCCTAAATTCCTCCAGTTAATGCTAGTATTTTCCTTCCATTAAAATATTGTGCCATTAGTTGTACTAATGTATTTAGAATTTGCTTAGGTTGGTTGAAAAAATATATATGCACTTTTGCCTCATTAGATTTTAAATGATCTAACTTTCTTTTTCAGTCTTCAGTGGCTAGAATGGTGTTCTCTACGCAAATAACTGGGTGATAGCATATTAAATTGATAAGACTTTGTAATACAATCAAAGATAAAATAATACTGTATAATAGAATCCTTAAACATTACCAAAGCAAAACAGGGTGATGTGACTTGTTGCAACGTTATATCACAGTACAGGATACTTTGGTTACTTCTGTTTTTACATATATTTATTTAATTTTATATTTATCTACAGAGATATTAAGTGATCTTTCTGTTGTCTTGAAAGGAAAATTTAAAACATTTTGATCATAGACCAATTGTCTTTATACAAATATATACACAAATACATATAGACACATGTGTCCATATGAGATGAGTTTGGCATATTCATATGAGATAGAAAATATACAGTGATAAGAGTATGTTAGTCTGTAACATTGGATATAGCATGTTGCTTACTCCTATCAAGAAGTGGGGTCTTCTCTTAATTGGCATGTAACTTGCCTGTTAAAAGCAGAGAGAAAGAGTGAGAGAGAGACAGAGAGAAATAGACACACAGAGATTTTTCCTATTTGCTGGTTCATTCACAAAATGCCCCCAAAAGTTGACTGTGCCAAACACTGGGTACTCAATCCAAGCATTTCTTGTGGGTATCAGGTACCGAACTACTTATGCCACCACTGCTGCTTCCCAGGGTATGAACTAGCAGGAAGCTGGGATGAGGAGCAGAGCTGGGACTTGAGCCCAGGCTCTTTAAAGGGCATCCCAAACTAATGCCCCAGGCTAGTTTTTTGACTTCCATGGGCCACAGTGGTAGCAGTAAGTACAATGTTAGTAAACACTTGAAAGACAGTTCCAATTTAAGATTTCCTCATGTCCTGAAATCTTTCACACAAATAAGCCTGAATTAAGGGGAGATCACAGAGAAAAGAAATGAATGAAGAAATGAGGGTCTGCAGGTTCCACATTTTCAGTCACCAGCATGTAGGTGAGGGCATCCCAGGTCATGCCATCAATTGAGCCATCAGTTAAGCCAATTCAGATGGAAGAGATACTGAGTCATCCCACAGGATTTCAAGCTAAATATCTGAGTGCTACTTAGCCACACAGTTTTGTGATATTTTATTTTGTATCATATTCTAAAATGGCAGTTAGCTGTAAAAAGAGATTAATTGTGACTATTAAAAGCTGTGTCGTACATGTATCTTAATTCAAATGAATTTAACCATGATCTTAATTGTATTATATGATGCTATATCTGTGGGAGTTTTATTTTTTTCTCCTCTGAAAAAGAGCATGGGTATTGGTGGGTAGGCTCAATGAACGTTTAGGGGGTTCCATAGAGAATAGCAGATGAATGTGATAACATCCTGCAGAAAACATTCAGCCAATGTAGTAGAGAGCAGGCATGAAAATCTAGTGATTCACATCCATTTTCCTAAATGTGACCTCTAATGAAATGAGTTTGATGTAACAGGTAAATCAAATGCTTTCACTGGAAAAGTAATTTGAGCTTTGTAACATGTCAGCGTTGATCAGATTTTTTTTAAACTTCATTCCACAATATTATGGCACATTTAGATTAAAGAAAATATTACAATAAATTTATTATTAATTATTATTCCCAATATCTGAATTTTTTCTTGAATCAGAAAAACATTTTATGTTAAGGTAGGTGTTATGTATACACATATGAGGCTACTTCAAATACTTTGTAGGAAGATGAAATTAAAAGTTAGGTATATTTTAAAATTATGTATAACCACAAGAAAAATAAAAGGTATAGCATCCATGTGGAATATTGGTAAGTAAATATTTTGTAGATTTAAACTTCCTTTTTTTTTTCCTTTATAGATTAAACTACTGCCTCCAAGCAATGTTACCCCTGGTTATTCTAATAGAAATGATCAAATTAAATTCTTAGATGTTAGCACTGGAAATTGGCTTTCATTGTTGGCAATCACTGAAGTTCATATAACCTATTTCATACTAATTCTCTAGTGCTTCTAGAAAATGGCCTTTAGTTCTTAATATAAATTAATTTTTAAAATGCTTTTCAATTTGGAGAACCTGCAGGTTAACAATAAAAGGAACTTAAATTTAATGTATCAATTTCTTTTTTTACAATGGTTGTTTGGACTTACAAACATATGTACTTTTGATGAGTAAGGGCTATGTGGTACTTTAATATTGTAGTTTACTTAAAAATGCTTTAAACAGGTGATGCAAAAGAAACATTAATGAATGAAAACAATATTTAAAACATTGAAACATAGTGCTATTTACTTGTTAATAGCAATGGCAGCAAGGCTACAAATTAAACACCAGAGATTTAATGAATACATTCCTCTCATATATAAGGTAAGGTAGTATTTGAAAAGAAATACATCAGAGATACAAAGTGTGCCAAAGTAAGAGAGGAAAGAAATACAAATACTTCCTTGAAGGACTTTATAGAAGAATAATTTGAAGAGTTAAAAAATAAATTGGAAGCCGGCGCCGTGGCTCAATAGGCTAATCCTCCACCTTGTGGCGCCGGCACACCGGGTTCTAGTCCCGGTCGGGGCACCGGATTCTGTCCCGGTTGCCCCTCTTCCAGGCCAGCTCTCTGCTGTGGCCAGGGAGTGCAGTGGAGGATGGCCCAGGTGCTTGGGCCCTGCACCCCATGGGAGACCAGGAAAAGCACCTGGATCCTGGTTCCTGCCATCGGATCAGCGCGGTGCGCCAGCTGCAGCGGTGGCCATTGGAGGGTGAACCAACGGCAAAGGAAGACCTTTCTCTCTCTGTCTTTCTCTCTCACTGTCCACTCTGCCTATCAAAAATTTAAAAAAAAAAAATTGGAAGGTGGAGGTTTGATCTAGCAATTGAGATGGGCATGTGTCGCATGAAAATACCTGAGTGGGAAACCTGGCTCCGATGCTTATCCCAGCCTCTGGATAACTCAGACATTGGGAGGAAATGGTGATGGCTCAAGTAAGTGGGTATGTGGCATCTTCATGCAAGACCTGGATTGAGTCCCTAGCTCCTGGTTGGCATTCTTCAACCCTTTAACCTTTGCAGGCATTTGAAGAGACAATCAGTAGATATGAGTTGTCTTTGTCTCTCTCCTGTGTCTGTTTCTATGCCTTTGGAAGTCAGGAAGGAATGGATGTCATGGAGAGAAAACTTCATTCAGTAGAGGGAGGGGCATTAATAAGACAAAATACAACAAAGACCATGTTTGCTGTGGTTAAGTCTGGTTTGAAATTTCTCAACAAATTCTTTAAGTATCAGCCAAATTTAGGAAACAGACTTGGCATCTGTATACATATGACTTTCATGGAAATCATGGGTTTTCTCTTGAGCTCTTTTACCCATTAAAAAAAAAAAAAGACAATAAACCGAAATACAGAAAACATCAACATCCCTTCCTTCTGAAAAGGAGCATAGAAGAGTGTGAGATTTATACTAATTGTGAACGTTTTAGCATTTTAGCTAAAAGTTTAAACACATAACATGCAGTAGCATTTTAGAATTCTGACATTTAGTACATGACAGCTTTACAATTTGAGTAAGGTATAAGAATTGCAGTTACTTTAAGTTAATTTCAAGTCAAATTCTAAGGAAAATGAAAACCAAGATAGGGTAAATGAGGTTTTGTTTTAAGACACTCTAAGAAAAATTTGAAATGACCATTTAGTTCAAAGGCCAATTTTTCATTTCCAGTAGTCTTATGTATTAACTACAGTGTCATCCTTAATGGTTATATTGAAAATAATTCATTTCCCAATGTTACAAATGTATTCGTATTTTTCAATATTATCATTCAAATGATAAATATTTTCATTTTGGTTTTACACATAATCTGAACGAGGAAGCTTTATTTAACATGTTCTACTTTATTAATCACTTGCTGAAAGCCAACTTTTTGAATAGTAGCATAAAGAAATAATGATTGCTCCTTTTCAATCATAATTATGTACTGTTGTCGTAGTCAAGGGGAAACCTTGCTTTGCTGTCAAATTTAGGAGGGATCACCCAACTTCTCATCACTAAATATGACAATACCTGAAAACTTTTGTAGATGCTCAAGTTAAGGAAATATCCCTCTATTTATATGTTCAGCATTTTTTGTTATAAATGGGTTTTGCATTTTACCAAATGCTTTTTTTCATTTCCCAAATTTATGATCATGTGATTTTTCTTAGCCAGTTGATATGATACATTACATTAATGGTTTTCTAAAGTTGAATCAGCCTATGGGTCTTGAATAAAAACCAATAATTCACGGCATATAATTATCATTATACATTTTTAAATTTAATTTGTCTATATTTTGTGAGAAATTTTGAATCAAAATTCATAAGAGATATTGATCTCCAATTTTTCTTTCTTGTAATGTCTTTGTTTGATTTTGATAGTAGGATAATGTTGAACTTATAAAATGTTTAGGAATTATTCTCTCTGCTTATAATTTCTTGAAAAGTTTATAAATAATAAATATAATTTATTCATAAATATTAAGTATATTTCACCTGAGAAAATATTTGGGATTGATTTTCTCCCCTATAAGCTTAACACTTAGTTACTCAATGTCTTCAATAAATAAATGCTTACTCAGTTTATCTATTTCTCCTTGTATGAGTTTGATAGGAAATGTCTTTCAAGCAATTCATTCATTTCATCTAAGTTATCAAGTTTGGGTTATATAATTTTTCATATATTCCTTTAGTACCCATTTAATATTCATTGGATTAGTAGTAATTATCTCTTGCTTACTTGGAGATACAAGTTAAATTTCCTTTACTAGTTTTCAAAGGATCTTAGATTATTGATTTTGTATTTTTATTCTTTCCTAATATGTATTTAATGATAAAAATTTTACTCTAAGCACTCACAGACTTGGTTGCATCTGACCAGTTTTGTTAGTATGTGTTTTTATTTTAATTTAGTTCACAATATTTAAAATATTACTTGAGATTTTTTTCCTTTCATTCATGTGCTATATAGAATTATGTTTTTAATTGTTTTAAAATATCTGAAAGGCAATGAGATACACACAGAAAAAGACACACATATTCACACACATACACATACACACACACACACCAGAGAGAAAGAGTCAGAGAGAGTCCCATTTGCTGGTTCATTGGCCCACATATCTACACCAGCTGAGGCTCAGATGGGACAGACTGAGATGCAATCAAACTCTCACATGTGGGTCATAGGAACTAATTTGCTTGAGCCATCACCACTACCATCCAAGGTCTTCATGAGCAAGGAGCTACAGTCAGGAGCTAGATCTGGGAATCAAATTATTGTACTCTAATGTGGGATGCAGGAATCTTAACTTCTAGGCTAAATGCCTGCTCCCTGGAAGTATGATTTTAACCTTCATATATTTGGGGATTTCCTACCTCTGTTTAGGTAAGTACTTTCCAATTTAATTCCACCATTTTTGTCAGCATATTTGATATGATATTTATTTTTTTAAATTTTTTGGGGGGGGCTTTTTTTATTTTCTTTACCTTTTATTTAATGAATATAAATTGCCAAAGTACAGCTTATGGATTACAATGGCTTCCCTCCATAACTTTCCTCCCACCCTCAACCCTCCCCTTTCCATCTCCCTTCCCACTTCCATTCACATCAAGATTCATTTTCAATTCTCTTTATATACAGAAGATCAGTTTAGCATATATTAAGTAAAGATTTCAATAGTTTGCACCCACATTGAAACACAAAGTGAAAAATACTGTTTCAGTACTAGCTATAGCATTAAATCACAATGTGCGGCACATTAAGGACAGAGATCCTTAATGCACAGTGAATCCTGTTGTTGAATTAACAAATTGACACTCTTGTTTATGGCATCAGTAATCACCCTAGGCTCTTGTCATGAGTTGCCAAGGCTATGGAAGCCTTTTGAGTTCGCCGACTTCGATCTTATTTAGACTAGGTCGTAGTCAAAGTGGAAGTTCTTTCCTCCCTTCAGAGAAAGGTACCTCCTTCTTTGAAGCCCTGTCTTTCCACTAGGATCTCACTCGCGGAGATCTTTCATTTAGTTTTTTTTTTTTTTTTTTTTTTTTTTTTTTTTTTTTTTTTTTTTTGCCAGAGTGTTTTGGCTTTCCATGCCTGAAATACTCTCATGGGTTTTCAGCCAGATCCGAATGCCTTAAGGGCTGATTCTGAGGCCTGAGTGCTGTTTAGCACATCTGCCATTCTATGGGTCTGCTGTGTATCTCGCTTCCCATTTTGGATCTTTCTCTCCCTTTTTTATTCTATCAGCTAGTATTTGCAGACACTATTCTTGTTTATGTGCTCCCTTTGGCTCTTAGTCCTATCATTATGATCAATTGTGAATAGAAATTGATCACTGGGACTAGTGAGATGGCATTGGTGCATGCCACCTTGCTGGGATTGAATTGTAATACCCTGGTATGTTTCTAACTCTACCATTTGAGGTAAGTCATCTTGAGCATGTCCCGAATTACACATCTCTTCCCTCTCTTATTCCCACTCTTATATTTAACAGTGATCACTTTTCAGTTAAGTTTCAACACTTGAGAATAACTGTGTATTGATTACAGTATTCAACCAAAAGTATTAAGTAGAACAAACAAAAAAAAATACTAAGAGGGATAATGTATTAAGTTGTTCATCAACAGTCAGGGCAAGGGCAGATCAAGTCACCATTTCTCATAGTGTTCATTTCACTTTAACAGGTTTCCTTTTTGGTGCTCAGTTAGTTGTCACCAATCAGGGAGAACATATGATATTTGTCCCTTTGGACTGGCTTATTTCACTCAGCATAATGTTTTTCAAATTCCTAACAGGGATCACTTTTCAGTTAAAATTTAAACACCTAAGGATAATTGTGTGTTAATTACACAGTTCAACCAATAGTACTAGAAGAAAAAAACTACTAAAATGGATAAAGTATTTCATTGTACATCAGCAGTCAGGACAAGAGCTGATCAAATCACTGTTTCTCATAGTGTCCATTTCATTTCAACAAGTTTCCCCTTTGGTGCTCAGTCAGTTGTCGCTGATCAGGGAGAAAATATGATATTTGCCCTTTGGGACTGGCTTAATTCATTCAGCATGATGTTTTCCAAATTCCTCCATCTTGTTGCAAATGACTGGGTTTCATTGTTTTTGACTGCTGTATAGTATTCTATAGAGTACATGTCCCATAATTCCTTTATCAAGTCAAGGACCTGTATGCCAGCAAACAGGGAAACCTATCAGAAATGGAGATTCCTGGACACATGCTATCTACCTAAATTGAACCAGGAAGACCTAGAAAACCTAAACAGACCCATAACTGAGACAGAAATTGATACAGTAACAAAGGCCCTCCCACAAAGAAAAGCCCAGGACCAGATGGATTCACTGCTGATTTCTAGCAGACATTTAAAGAAGAAATAACTCCAATTCTTCTCAAACTATTCAGAACAATTGAAGAAGAGGGAATCCTCCCAAATTCTTTCTATGAAGCCATCATCTCTTTAATTCCAAAGCCAGAAGAAGATGCAGCATTGAAAGAGAATTACAGACCAATATCCCTGATGAATATAGATGCAAAAATCATCAATAAAATTCTGGTCAATAGAATGCAACAACACATGAGAAAGATCATCCACCCAGACCAAGTGGGATTTATCCCTGGTTTGCAGGGATGGTTTAATGTGAGCAAAACAATCAATGTGATACACCACATTAACAGACTGCAGGAGAAAAATCATATGATTATCTCAATAGACATGGAAAAAAGCATTTGATTAAATATAACACCAGTTCATGATGAAAACTCTAAGCAAACTGGGTTTGGAAGGAACATTCCTCAATACAATCAAAGCAATTTATAAAAAACCCACAGCCAACATCCTATTGAATTGGGAAAAGTTGGAAGCATTTCCACTGAGATCTGGTACCAGACAGGGATGCCCACTCTCACCACTGCTATTCAATATACTTCTGCAAGTTCTAGCCAGAGCAATTAAGCAAGAAAAAGAAATTAAAGTGATAGAAATTGGGAAGGAAGAAATCAAACTATCCCTCCTTGCAGATGATATGATTCTTTACTTAGGGGACCCAAAGAACTCCACTAAGAGACTATTGGAACTCATAGAAGATTTTGGCAAAGTAGCAGGGTATAAAATCAATGCACAAAAATCAACAGCCTTTGTATACACAGACAATGCCATGTCTGAGAAAGAACTTCTAAGATCAATCCCATTCACAATAGCCACAAAAATAATAAAATACCTTGGAATAAGCTTAACCAAAAAAGATTTCTACGATGAAAATTACAAAACCTTAAAGAAAGAAATAGAAGAGGATACCAAAAAATAAAAAAAATCTTCCATGCTCATGGATTGGAAGAATCAATATTATCAAAATGTCCATTCTCCCAAAAGCAATTTATACAATCAATGCAATATCAATCAAGATACCGTAGACATTCTTCTCAGATCTGGAAAAAAATGATGCTGAAATTTATATGGAGGCACAGGAGACCTCGAATAGCTAAAGCAATCTTGTACAACAAAAACAAAGCTGGAGGCATCACAATACCAGATTTCAGGACATACTACAGGGCAGTTGTAATCAAAACAGCATGGTACTGGTACAGAAACAGATGGATAGACCAATGGAACAGAATTGAAACACCAGAAATCAATCCAAACATCTACAGCCAACTCATATTTGATCAACAATCCAAAACCAATCCCTGGAGTAAGGACAGTCTATTCAATAAATGGTGCTGGTAAAATTGGATTTCCACGTGCAGAATCATGAAGCAAGACCCCTATCTTTCACCTTACACAAAAATTCACTCAACATGGATTAAAGACTTAAATCTATGCCCCAACACCATGAAATTACTAGAGAGCGTTGGAAAAACCCTGCAAGATATAGGTACGGGCAAAGACTTCTTGGAAAATGCCCCAGAAGCACAGGCAGTCAAAGCAAAAATTAACATTTGGGATTGCATCAAATTGAGAAGTTTCTGTACTTCAAAAGAAATAGTCAGGAAAGTGAAGAGGCAACCAACAGAATGGGAAAAATATTTGCAAACTATGCAACAGACAAAGGGTTAGTAACCAAAATCTACAAAGAGATCAAGAAACTCCACAACAACAAAACAAACAACCCACTTAAGAGATGGGCCAAGGACCTCAATAGACATTTTTCAAAAGAGGAAATCCAAATGGCCAACAGACACATGAAAAAATGTTCAAGATCAAGGTACAATCAGGGAAAGGCAAATCCAAACCACAATGAGGTTTCACCTCACCCTGGTCAGAATGGCTCACATTGAGAAACCTACCAACAACAGATGCTGGAGAGGATGTGGGGAAACAGGGACACTAACCCACTGTTGGTGGGACTGCAAACTGGTAAAGCCACTATGGAAGTCAGTCTGGAGATTCCTCAGAAACCTGAATACAACCCTACCATTCAACCCAGCCATCCCACTCCTTGGAATTTACCCAAAGGAAATTAAATTGGCAAACAAAAAATCTGTCTGCACCTTAATATATATTGCAGCTGAATTCACAATAGCTAAGACCTGGAACCAACCCAAATGCCCATCAACAGTAGACTGGATTTTTATTTTTTATTTTTAAAATGTTTTATGGTGAAGATATGATTTGCTGAATGCTCCATCGAGTTGAGGATAATGTGCCCTTTGCTGTCATTGAATAAAATATTGTAGAAATGTAGACCAGTCCAGTTGATTGGTATGGAAGTTTAGTTCAAACTTGTTCTTTTGTTTTTAATTTAAAAACATGTTCTTTAGTTTTTAATGGATTAAAGTTAGTTCATAGATATAAATCTAAGAATACAATGGTATTCCCTTTCTCCTTCATTCTCTCCCCTTTTCTCTCCCACTCTCCCTCTGTCTACTTTTCTACCTTCTCTCCAATCACTTATGAGATAACATCTCTTTAATTTACATTACAGTCAAGGGCTTAAGGCTCAAGTAAATAGAGTTTAAGACGCAAAAAGAAGAAAGATCCTGGTTCAGCAGAAATATAGGAAAGGGCTATAAATAATCATCAAGTAGAAAAATGACCACTTCTCTCTTAATTGATTTTCTACCTGATAGTTCTGTAAATTACTGATGGAGGAGTCTTGAAATCTCCAATTACAGTGGTATATGCATCTATTTCTCCTTGCAATTCCATCAGTTTTTGCCTAACATACTTTCTTTTAGATAACACATCCATATTAAGGCTTGTTAACTTTTTGATAATAATTTCTTTTTCATTGTTTAATGTACCATTTTATCCTTGATATTTTTATTACTCCTATGTCTGTTTAACCTGAAATCAATATACCCATTTCAGTTTTGTTTGAAAGTATATTAGCATGCTGTATCTTTTCTATCCTTTTACTTTCATAATACCTTTTTATTTAAACAAGGTTTTTTGAAGATAATATATAGCCAGTCTTATTTTGTGTCTACTATGGAACCTTTTGTCTCTTAATAGGTACAATTGTACCTTTCAAATTTATACTAATTATTGGTATATTTAGATTATCATCTATTATATTTATATCCATTTTCTATTCATTGTCCTTGTTCATTATTTCCTATTTGGTTCTCTGTGCTTTTGTTCCTTGCTTTTTCTGAGTATAACCAGGCAGTTATAATATCCATTTTCTTTGCTGCCTTAGCATATCAATTATAATTATTTACAAATCATAGCCTTAGAATCTGCAGTATACTTTCAAAGCAATTAAATTCTACTTTCAATTAACACTGTATAGTATCATCAGTAATGTGAGTTTCTTATAATATGGTATTCCTAAAAATCCTTCCAATCTCTTACAATATTATTTTTCCAAATATTACTTATATGAGCTGAAATATATGAAATATATGAGCTGAAATCACTGAATACAGCAGTTAAATTATTTTGGACAAAGTATTATCTATTATATCAATAAAAATAAAATATACAGGTTTAATTTCACCTTCATTATACCATATCTGATGTCCTTCCTTTCCTTATGTAGATTCAGGTTTATGACCTCTATTTCTCTCTGCTTTTTGAAGAATTTCATTTAAAATTTCTGGAAAAACAAATCTACAGCCAACAAATCCATTCAATGTCTCCTTCTCCTTCTCCTTCTCCTTCTCCTTCTCCTTCTCCTTCTCCTTCTCCTTCTCCTTCTCCTTCTTCTTCTTGCCTTGGAAAGTCTTCATTTCTTCATTATTCAAGAGTAATCTTACAAGATATTGAGTTCTGAATTGGTGGATTATTTCCTTCTAGCACTTTAAAAATTTCACTACATCTTCTTTTTGCTTACATAATTTCTACTGATTCACTCCCCAAATGGTTGCAGTAGCTGGAGCTGGGCTGTTGGGAAGCCAGGATCCTGGAGCTTCTTCTGGGTCTCCCATGTGGGTGCAGGGGCCTCAGGAATTGGGCCATCTTCTATTGCTTTCTCAGGCCATAGAAGAGAGCAAGATCAAAAAAGAGTAGTCCAATTGAGCATATGCTGAACTCTACATTTCCTCCGTCTTTTATTCCCACTCTTATATTTAACAGGAATCAACTTTCAGTTAAATTTAAACACCTAAGAATCATTGTGTATTAATTAAAAGAGCTCAAACAATGGTATAATGTAGAACAAAAACAATACTAAAAGGAATAAAGTATTAAGTTGTTCCTCGATAGTCAGGACAAGGGCTGATCAAGTCCTTGTTTCTCATAGTGTCCATTTCACTTCAACAGGTGTCCCCTTTGGTGCTCAGTTAGTTGTCCCAATCAGGGAGAACATATGATATTTGTCCCTTTGGGACTGGATTACTTCACTCAGCATGTTTTCCGGATTCCTAAATTTTGTTGCAAATGAACAGATTTCATTTTTAACTGCTGTATAGAATTCTATACAGAACATATCACATAATTTCTTTATCCAGTCTACTGTTGATGGGCATTTTGGTTGATTCCAAGTCTTAGCTATTGTGAATTCAGCTGCAATAAATATCGAGGTGCAGACAGCTCTTTTATTTGCCAATTTAATTTCCTTTGGGTAAATTCCAAGGAGTGGGATGGCTGGGTTGAATGGTAGGGTTGTATTCAGGTTTCTGAGGAATCTCCAGACTGACTTCCATAGTGGCTTTACCAGTTTGCAGTCCCACCAACAGTGGGTTAGTGTCCCTGTTTCCCCACATCCTCTCCAGCATCTGTTGTTGGTAGGTTTCTCAATGTGAGCCATTCTGACCAGGGTGAGGTGAAACCTCATTGTGGCTTTGATTTTAATTTCCCTGATTGCTAGTGATCTTGAACATTTTTTCATGTGTCTGTTGGCCATTTGGATTTCCTCTTTTGAAAAATGTCTATTGAAGTCCTTGACCCATCTCTTAAGTGGGTTGTTTGTTTTGTTGTTGTGGAGTTTCTTGATCTCTTTGTAGATTTTGGTTACTAACCCTTTGTCTGTTGCATAGTTTGCAAATATTTTTCCCATTCTGTTGGTTGCCTCTTCACTTTCCTGACTGTTTCTTTTGAAGTACAGAAACTTCTCAATTTGATGCAATCCCAATAGTTAATTTTGGCTTTGACTGCCTGTGCCTCTGGGGTGTTTTCCAAGAAGTCTTTGCCTGTTCCTATAACTTGCAGGTTTTCTCCTATGTTCTCTAATCATCTGATGATGTCAGGTTGTAGATTTAGATCTTTAATCCATGTTGAGAAGTTTTTTGTGTAAGGTGTAAGGCAGGAGTCTTGCTTCATGCTTCTGCACGTGGAAATCCAATTTTCCCAGCACCATTTATTGAATAGACTGTACTTACTCCAGGGATTGGTTTTAGATGCTTTATAAGTTGGCTGTAGATATTTGGATTGACTTCTGGAGTTTCTATTCTGTTCCATTGGTCTATCCTTCTGTTTCCATACCAGTACCATGCTGTTTTGATTTCAATTGTCCTACAGTATGTCCTGAAATCTGGTATTGTGATGCCTCCAGCTTTGTTTTTGTTGTACAAGATTGCTTTAGCTATTTGAGGTCTCCTGTGCCTCCATATAAATTTCAGCATCATTTTTTTCCAGATCTGAGAAGAATGTTTTTGGTATTTTGATTGGTATGGCATTGAATTTATAAATGCTTTTGGGAGAATGGACATTTTGATAATATTGATTCTTCCGATCCATGAGCATGGAATATTTTTCCATTTTTTGGTATCTGATACCTTTCTTTAAGATTTTGTAATTCTCATTGTAGAGATCTTTGACATTCTTGGTTAAGTTTATTCCAAGGTATTTGATTATTTTTGTTGCTATTATGAATGGGATTGATCTTAGCAGTTCTTTCTCACATGCCAACTCTTCCACACCATGGCTATGGGATGTGGAGCAAATTATTTGAGCCTCTTCAAGTCCTTTTTTTTTTTTTTTGACAGGCAGAATGGACAGTGAGAGAGATACAGTGATAAGTGATAAAGGTCTTCATTTGCCATTGGTTCACCCTCCAATGGCCACTGCGGCTGGTGCACTGCACCGATCTGGAGCCAGGAGCCATGTGCTTCTCCTGGTCTCCCATGCAGGTACAGAGTCCAAGCACTTGGGCCATCCTCCACTGTACTCCCGGGCCACAGCAGAGAGCTGGACAGGAAGAGGAGCAACCGGGACAGGATCTGGTGCCCTGACTGGGACAAGAGCCCAGAGTGCCGGCACCACAGGCAGAGGATTAGCCTATTGAGCCTTGGTGCTGGGTTCTTTCTCTGCTGAGGAATTGCCTGTGTATACAAAGGGTGTTGATATTTGTGCATCGATTTTATATCCTGCTACTTTGCCAAACTCTTCTATGAGTTCCAATAGTCTCTTAGTGGAGTTCTTTGGGTCCCCTAAATTAAAAATCTTGTCATCTGCAAAGATGAATAGTTTGATTTCTTCCTTCCCAATTTGTATCCCATTAATTTCTGGTAGAATTAGAAACCTGCCAGGGGATTCCAATTCAATCCAATCAAGGTGGCATGTACCAATGCCATCTCACTAGTCAAAGTGATCAGTTTCAATTCATCATTGATCATAATGATAGGTCTAAGAGTCAAAGGGATCACACAAACAAGACTAGTGTCTGCTAATACTAACTGATAGAATTAAAAAGGAGAGAACAACCCAACATGGGAAGCAGGATACACAGCAGACTCATAGAATGGCAGATGTGCTAAACAGCACTCTGGCATTAGAATCAACCCTTAAGGCATTCAGATCTGGCTAAAAAGCCCATGAGAGTATTTCAGGCATGGAAAGCCAAGACACTCTGGCAAAACAAACAAACAAAAAAAAAAAAAAAAAAAAAACAAAAACAAACCACAACAAAACCATGACCTAGATGAAAGATCTCTGTGAGTGAAATCCCATGGAAGTAACTGGCCATCAAAGAAGGAGGTACCTTTCTCTGAAGGGAGGAGAGAACTTCCACTTTGACTATGATCTTGTCTAAATAAGATCAGAGTTGGCAAACTCACGAGGCTGCCATAGCCTTGGCAGCTTATGACAAGAGCCTCGGGTGATCACTGACATCACAAATAAGAGTGTCAATTGTTAAATCAACAACAGGAGTCACTGTGCACTTACTCCCCATGTAGGATCTCTATCCTTAATTTGTTGTACTATGTGAATTAACGGTATAACTAGTACACAAGCAGTACTTTACATTTTGTGCTTCTGTGTGTGTGCAAACTGTTGCAATCTTTACTTAGTATATACTAAGTTGATCTTCTGTATATAAAGATAATTGAAAATGAATCTTGATGGGGAATAGGATGGGAGAGGGAGTGGGAAATGGAATGGTTGCACTTGGGAGGGTGCTTATGGGGGGGAAAAAGCTGCTACAATACAAAAGTTGTATTTTGGAAATTTATATTTATTAAATAAAAGTTTTTTAAAAAAGTCCAGTAGCTGGGGTTCCCTGCAATGCAGGCAGCAGATTTACCCACCATGCCACAGTGCTTTGCCCTACACAGTTTCTTTAGAAAGTATGATGTAAAGTGCTTTTCTCAAACTCCTTTCTTCTTTTAAGTTTGTTCTGTTGTCTTTAATTTTTTGCAGTTTGAGTATTAATGGCTATGTACAGATATTGTTGCTTCTCCTGTTTTGCAGTCTCTGAATTTGTAATCTAGTGTATGAAGTAACATTGGAAAGTTCTTATCCATTATTTCACATAATTGTTACACCTTTTCTCCTTTTCCTTCTGGTATCTATTCTGTAATATATTACTTGTGTAATTTTAGTAATTTCTTTACAATACTTAAATATTCTGTTTCACAGTTTTTTCTCTTCCTAGGTCAGACATTGAGGTCAATATTTGGCGATATATCTTGAAGCACACTGATTATTTTCCCTGTCAAATCCAGGCAACTGTTACTCTATAAATGCTTTGGTTTTGAGCATTGTCTTTTGATTCTCTTTTTATGTTTTCATCTCTTGCTTAGAATCCTAGTCTGCATGTATTGACGTTTCCCATTACAACTCTTAGCATGTTAATCATTGCTATTTTAACTTTATAGTCTGGTAATTCCAAAATCTCTGCCATTTCTTAGTCTCTCTAATAATTCATTTTTTTCTATTTGCATTTTGTTTTGTCTTTTAACTTGCCTTATAATTTTTGGTTAGAAGTTCTATATTTTGGGTAAAAGGATCTGAGATAAACAGACTTATATTTAGAAGTTTTATGCTTATCTGGCTAGCCCTAATGTTGAAGCTAAAAATTCCTTTAGTGCCATTGTTTCTGTTGCCTCTATTTTCTTAGGGAATCCTTAGAGTCTTCTAAAATGTAGCCTGAGGTTTGGATTCATTTTAGCTGTAATCTGTAGTTATTATCCTGGAACCACATTGATGGGATGGTAAAGGGTCAAAGGAGACAGGACATACTGCAGTCTTATTATTCCATGTTCAATGAGTCTAAATTGTGTTTTCATTTTCATCTCAGGTTGGAAAGACTCTGGTAAAATAACTTTCCTTAAGGATAGGCTTTTTTAGATCAGAGATCATTGGGCATATTTCAAAATGATCACATGGCCCTCCTTGTGCTAGAAGCATAAAATTTTTCTCCCATCTTCCTCCTGAGAATGGATAGGAACCCTGGAGCTACAAATCATGAAAGTTTCCCCACTTCCTTCACCCACCCTCCCAGCAGATAAAATTTTCTATGAGCTTTTAACTTTCAAATTAGTCCACATGATGCCTCTAGCAATTACAGTTTAAAGTAACACACTGTCTCCAGTTGTGGGCTTCTCCTGGCGAACTGTGATTCTCTATATATACCTCTATAGTCTTGGAGCCAGTTTACAACATGACCTCAATTGTTTGATAGATCTAAGAAAAGTAGTTAATTTTCAGTTAAAATTTTTTCTTGATATAAAGAAAGTAGTGATGACTTTTTTATATGTCACACTGGAAACCAGATATTTGCTTTCAGTGCTGTAAATAAAATGCAAGATATTTTAATGTAAAGTAATAAACTTATAATTAATGCTACTTATTATTAAGGATAGTCAGCAAAATTATTCTTCCAAAGCTTGTGATAATTTTTAAAATAACTTCAAAGATAAAGATGTGGTGAGATAAAAATGTCTTCTAGCATTCATTTAGCATCTATTATTCTATAGGTAGGTGTTACATTATGCATAGGTAAGTATGAAAATATGCTATAGGAAAGTGATCATTTATTTCATGGTAATTGATTACCTACAGGCAAAACCTATTTTTAGTTTACCATATATTATCAAAGCAAAAATTGCTGTAGACAAAGGCACAGGAGGTTAGTTTGTTCAAGGGTATTACAACAAGGGAGAGAAGCTGAACTCAACTCTACTGAAAGAAAGGGCTAGAGATTTTTTAAGAGCTGGTGTAGAGGGAATCATAGGCCACTTAAGTTTTCTAATTGGTTTTACCTAAAAGAAAGGTAAACTTTCTCCTATCTTCATGGAGAGGAGGTTGTTTTACAATTTGGAATATATGCACATTGTCCATGGAAGTTGGGTTCCTATCCTCACACAGAGACTGGGAGATAAGAGTGTTATTTCTTTGGATGGTAACATTTCAAAGATATGTTCTTCCCAGGTATATGAGTAAAAAAGTCGGTTTACTGAAAAAAGACCATTGTAAAAATTAAGAGTGGGAATCCGAAAGGGAGGGGAAGGAAGGGTTGGAGCATGGGTGGGAAGGAGGGTGGGTGGGAAAGTGCCACTATTTCCTAAAATAGTGTAAAAATAATACATGAGATTTGAATGACTTAAAACAAATATATAAATTAAAAAGGGTTGTGCTGAGTTGTAAAGCTATCAAGAAGTTTTAGAAGTATTTACATCTCAAAGAAATAGAGAAGTGACTTGGCAATTACAACTTATCTGAAGAAAATGTAAGAAAAGAAAGATCAGAGATTCAAATCAGGAATATTGTCCAAGTTTAGTCAAGTCGAGGGAAATGTTTAGGTACTCTTGGTCAATAGCCATAAAATCCAGATTTCTGACTTTACTATGATGATGTCTTCATTCAACAGAGCTGGTTTTCAATGCCTTGAGCCCTATATTGAAATCTATGGTGATCACAGGCAACTGATTTCCTGTAAAGATGAGTTGCCAGAAACAATACATTTTATATATAAAAGACTTTCACAACCAAATTAAAGAGGAGATTTTTTAAAAATCTAAACAATATCATAGCTGAAAACATAATCCCTTGAATTCCACAAATTTTAAAATCCAAGTTTTATATATTAATGTCATGAAGAGATTGAGTTAATTTTCACCAATATAGCTAAAAGATTTATTTAAGCCCTCTTCTTTTTAGCTTATGTCCTGGAGTTTTATTAATAAAATGTTATAAAAAGTATTACTAACAGAAATGATAAGACAGCTATTATTATAATATAACATCAAGTTATATGAATAATCATGAAAAATCCCCAGTGTATTGGGAATTAAATGTCAAAAAATATTTGCTCCATTGATAGAGTTTATTAATTTGGAAAAAATACAGAAAATATTAGAGATGAAATGCTGAAGAGATTCCTTTTTTCATGGCTTCATTATGCCATAGACAGATAAATCTATATTTCCTCTTATTGTACTTAAGATATGTTATTTTATCCTTGGCTTTGTACCTTCTATGCAGGTTTGTCTTCACAGTTATTCCCAAGCTCAGCTATACATAGCTGAATATATACAAAAGATAGAAAGTCTTACTCAAAAGCAGTTCTTGTTATAGTTGGAGATAATTGCTATAATATCAGATTGCAAAGTAAAGGAAGGCTAAAAGGTAGCTCTAGCTGCTGGGGGCATTCAAATAAGGCATAGTTCACGGAGAAATGCCACTTGAAGGAAGGGGAGAGGGAAGAAGAAATACAATCTTCTACCATTAAGAAGCACATATAAAGACATGTGAGCATGAAAGGTCTTTGAGAAAAGCAGTGTCATAATTACAGGTTTAACTTTGGTGATTAATCAGCTTGGTATGAAATCCCAAGATTCAAAGTTCTTTTAGATTTTCATACTTTGATTCCTAGTATCTTACCTGTTTAGACACAGTTGTAAAATTCAGGCTAGAAATAGCAATGCAGTATGTTACTCTTTTGGTTCTCTATAGCAAAGCTGTGATAACCAGTTTTAAATAGTATTCTAAATATTAAGACCTTATTAAATAGAGATGGTATTGTGAGAACATAAAGATATAATAAGCTGTTATATATGTTATCATATATAACACACATACACTGACATATGTATCTATAGAAGTAGGGAAGTCCATGCAATAATAATTCAATATAAATTTCAATGAGCTAGAAAATTCATTTTTATTCAATTTCATAGAAGAGTCAATGACCAATTTTCTTAAGAGAAAAAGTCAGTATTCTTACTACATCATTCAGTTTAATAATTCTGCTTTAGCTTATGTTCATCAACATGAATTTGACAAACAGTTGAAGACAAAAAATAATACAAAGAGAACATTTTAAAGACCAAAGAAAATGATTTAAAAAATTCCTATACTTTTTGTAGACCCAAGGATTTGTGCCTTGAGCCTTGCTTTTCAATTATTAAAAGAAAAAAATCATTTCCAGGATCAAAAATATGAGTTTTTACTTAAAAATGGTTGTGATAAAAATATTTTAGAGTAGTGCCAGAAGTCACAGAGATTCCTTTGAAATATTGGCATGCATCCATGAAAAACAAAAGTAATGTCTCGTTAAGTCTATCTAGGTAAAATAGTACAGCTAATTGAATCTGTGCATTAAGTTGAATACTTTGAAAAAATCAAACTCAAAACCACATAAAACTTTCATTGATAGAGGCATTATGTTTCTGCTATATTCTCTGTATGGTACATTATTCATAGTTGTGCCTTTATGTTTATGGTCAATATGATCTGCTTGAAGCACTGGTAGCTCTGCTATTCTATAAAGTAGCTACACAATTTTGTTAAAAATCAATGCCACTGGATTCAGGTTGAGTTGGAGTAGAGAGTTCATGCTTTGATCACCTTCTCTGTTATAAACATATAATAATGATTTATAAAATATTTAAAAGGAAAACTTGAAAGGTACCGCTGTCTGCATATAGCAGAAAAAAAATCTCTGTGTGCTACAAATAGAATTAATTTAAAAAAAAAAAAAAGAATAACAAGTTTAGCTAAATCCTCAGGCTTACTGAGCTCCAGGTCCAAAAGAAAGGAAAGTTGGCTGGAAGCTGGGAGTTCAATTCCTACAAGGAAAATAGTAGTAAAATTATTTCATGTAAAATGATGATTTTGATCCACAACAACCACATGAAGCTGGGAAATGTAGGCTAGCCAATAAAAAAATAAATTGAAAAGAAATTCTCTACTTGAAATTAATTTTGGAACAAGTCTTTCCAAAGGCTTTAGGTGAAAATACTCAAACAGCAATGATTCTCATAGTGTACCTCACTCCTTTTTAATTCTATCTATTGTTATTATCAAACACTTAGTTCTATTTATATGATTGCTTTAACACTTGATCATATCTATATGATCACTTTAACTCTTAATCATATCCATATGATCTCTATAACACTTGGAATGCTATTTTTACCACCCAGCTTAAGGGGACTTGGGGTCCCATGGCAAGTTTTTAAGCTGCTGTAAAAGTAAGTCCATAGGAATGTATGCAGTACTATACTGCTTTACAGTTTCAAACTTCATGTATTTCACAATTACAAATTTAGGGTCATAGTGATTCACCCTCTATGTCCAACATCCCATTTACATACCCACCCCACTTCCTCTTCCCTCTCTTATTCTCACTCTTATTTTTAACTAAGATCTATTTTCAAGGCCAGCACTGTGGCACAGTAGGTTAGTACTCCGCCAGCGGCACCGGCATCCCATATGGGCGTTGGTTCTAGTCCTGGCTGCTCCTCTTCTAATCCAGCTCTCTGCTGTGGTCTGGGAAAGCAGTAGAGGATGACCCAAGTCCTTGGGTCTCTGCATCCACATGGGAGACTGTGAAGAAGCACCTGGCTCCTGGCTTCAGATCGGTGCATCTCCAGGCATTGCGGACATTTGGGGTGTGAACCAACGGACAGAAGACCTTTCTCCCTTTCTCTCCCTCTCACTGTCTGTAACTCTACCTCTCAAATGAATAAATAAAATATTTTTTAAAAATAGATCTATTTCCAATTAACTTTAAACACATATGGTTAACTCTATGTTAAGTAGAGTTCAACGATTCATATAAAAGATAAAAACATAAATAAAGTGAGATAAAATGAATGAAAGGAAAGAAAAAAACCTGTTCCACAACAGTTTCACTTCTACAGGTAGCATTTTAGGTACTCTATTAGTTATCAAAGGTCAGGGAGAATATATAGTATTTGTCCCTTAGGGACTGGCTTATTTCACTAAGTGTGATGATTTCCAGCTTCATCCATTTTGTTGCAAATGACTGGATTTCATATTTTTCACTGCTGTGTAGTATTCCATGGTGTACATATCCTATAATTTCTTTATCACGTCTTCTCAAGATGGGCATTTGGATTGATTCCATGTCTTAGACATTGTAAACTGAGCTACAATAAGCATGGAGGTACAGATAGCTCTTCCATATGTTGATTTCATTTCCCTTGGATAAATTCAAAGGAGTGGGATGGCTGGATCACATGATAGGTCTATATTCAGGTTTCGTAGGCATCTCCATACTGTTTTCCATAGTGGCTTTACTGGTCCACATTCTCACCAACGGTGGGTAAGGGTACCTTTTCTCTCACATCCTTACCAGCATTTGTTGTTTGTTGATTTCTGTTAGAATGGAATATCTTTTTTACATCCTTTCACTTTCTGTCTTCCTGTATCTTTGTTGGTGAGATGTGTTTCTTGTAGGCAATGAATAGATGGGTTTTGTTTTTTAATCCATTCTGCCAGTCTGTATCTTTTAACTGAATAGTTGAGTCCATTTACATTCCAGGTGACTACTAATAAGTAATGACATTGCCCTGTCATTTTGTAAATATATATATTACTATTTTTCACTTTGGTTTTTTAATTTAATTTGTAATTTGGATTTTAATTTAATTTGTAATTTTACTGTGAGATTTTAGGCCTTCACCTTCTTTTTTTAAAAAAGATTTATTTATTTATTTGAAGTCAGAATTCCAGAGAGAGAGAGAGAGAGAGAGAAGTCTTCCATCCACTGGTTCACTCCACAGATGTCCATAATGCCTGGTTATGTTGATCTGAAGCCAGGAGCCAGCAGTTTCTTCCTGGTCTTCCACATGGGTGCAGGGGCCCAAGGACTTGGGCCATCTTCTAGTGCTTTCCCAGGCCATAGCAGAGAGCTGGATAAGAAGTGGGGCAGCCGGGACTCAAACTGGTGCCCATATGGGATGCCATCACTGCAGGCAGTGGCTTTACGTGCTAATCCACAGCGCTGGCCCCACACATTTGAAATTAAGTTGTTTTCCTTAATATAGTCAGTTACAGGAAATGGAACACGTAATACTTATGTTTACAATTCAAGCACATTTGAAGTGACAGGCTTGGTCTTCATTTTAATTTATTTTAAAAGAGTAAAGAACATGTTGAATTAAAAAATCCTAAACACAATTTACACAAAATATTTTGGAGTTCATATTATACATAATTAATACCATGTTATTTAATAGTATATATTTTTTTCTCCCTGTGATGGCTTTTATCTTTGGACTATGCCTCTGTGACTTAGTGGAGTGTCTACTCTTTCAGTGAAGATTCAGAGCTGTGTTCTAGGTATGACCAGGGATCTCTGTTCATTGCTCCAGGTGAAGGGAGAGTCCAAGGTGACTCTCAAAGTGATTGTGTTAAATCTTCTCTCTCTCTTTTTTTTATTCAGAGGAGAGGTTTTCAGATCTGTTGGTATAGTCTCTCACTCACTTCCTCTCCTCACAGGAGACCAATGCCTGAGTGCTAGCCCTAGTGGTACACTATCCACACTACCACAAGAACCACACAAAGGATTCATGCAGTCCTTGGTGTGAGCATGGAACCTGCAGCAGTGTCTCTCTCCAGGGAATTAGGGAACCCTGAGCATATGGAGCCACACACAATGACTGCCCAGAGAGCCAGCCACACCCTGGACCCTCTCATACAGCCACAATGTTTTCATAGTCCCAGCACACAAGGCTCCCACAGTCAAAAGCACCCAACCCCTTGTCACTTCTTCCAGCCAGATTCAGGCATCTTCTTTCAGCTTGTCACTGGGCACATGGACACAAGTTGGCACAGCTATTACATATGTCCACAATGGCACCAACCCTCTCTCATAGTTACAGGATGCCAGTACAGGTGATTGGGGAGAGAAACATGCCCCTCCTTTTTTCCTCTAATTTGGCAGGGATAATGTCCTCCACAGGGCTCCATACAAGACTCACTCCAGGCTCTTCCTACAGCTTTATTGCCAGTGGCTTGGACTGCTGCATTCTGGTCTCACCTCACTCTCCAAATCTGGAGCTGAGGCTCTCAACTGCTGGAGTCCTTAGCTGTGTGAGTCTACACTATCCAACAATAATATGTTTTAAGAATCGAAACAAGACATATCTTGTTTTGAAAGTGTACACAGCATAGTTAACAATATAAATAATGAAAAATATAAATCTGCTAACACTGTAATATAATAATAGAATAAAAATTAATGAAGCTAGAAAATGAAAATATTTAGAAGAAAATTTGTAAACATATATTAATATGTGTAACACTAAACCTAGTGAACAGTCTAGGTCTTAAAATATAACAGGCAATGCAGAAATTCATACCAGCTAAACACTCATGTCATAGATGAAAATGAAGAGCTCAAGAAAAATTAAGAAAATTATAGTGAATATTAGTTAATAATGAGTATAATACAAGACCAAAAATTACCATCAATAATGAAGACTCATAAATGACTACCTTGGCAAAGAGAAATAAACTTTGGAATATGAAGAAAAAGAAAATATGACATAAAAGAAATAATTGTAAAACCACAAAACAGTAAAATGTAAGCAAGCAATATTAAATATGATTTGGAAAAATATTAACCATATCTTTGGTTGAAAAATGAAAGAACCCAAGATTTTAAATAGAAATATTAGTAGGTAAACATTCATTGGGTATTGAATGAAAGTCCTTGTGATAATCAGTAGAAGTATACAAATACTGAATATGTATAAATATTTTAGGCTTGGAGATCCATTTGAAACATTCAAAGTCACTTAAAATAAAACCAAGGAGGCCGGCGCCGCGGCTCACTAGGCTAATCCTCCGCCTTGCGGCGCCGGCACACTGGGTTCTAGTCCCGGTTGGAGCGGCGGATTCTGTCCCGGTTGCCCCTCTTCCAGGCCAGCCCTCTGCTGTGGCCAGGGAGTGCAGTGGAGGATGGCCCAGGTGCTTGGGCCCTGCACCCCATGGGAGACCAGGAAAAGCACCTGGCTCCTGGCTCCTGCCATCGGATCAGCGCGGTGCGCCGGCCGCAGCGCGCCGGCCGCGGCGGCCATTGGAGGGTGAACCAATGGCAAAGGAAGACCTTTCTCTCTGTCTCTCTCTCTCACTGTCCACTCTGCCTGTCAAAAAATAAATAAATAAATAAATAAAAATAAAAAAATAAAAAAAAAATAAAACCAAGGAATTCCTAGATGCTTCTTTATAGCAGGCCCAAAATAAATGAGAAATTAGCCAAAGAGGATATGCAAAACCAGGTATCTGCACTTCATTTTTTAGACTGTTACTGATAGGTAATTGATAGTGGTGATGAATAGTGGCACAAGAGAAAGGTCTATTGCTGCCAAGTTTCAAGTTTGCTAAATGACTCACTATGTGTCAAGGCTGAAGTTCCTTCATAGAACAGCTTCTGTGTTAGCATACCATCCTCTAGTTGTTTACCACCAACATTCCTGCTTTTTCAGTGTGTACCATTTCCAATTAGAAAAGTCTAAATGTGGGTTATACAGATGTGTTCAGTTTGTGACAATTTATCAAGCTGAACATTTATGATTTGTGTTTCTAAAGTCATATTAAAAATTCACATTATAAAATTATTAAAAATTCACATTATAAACATTGTAAAGGTATTCCAAGATTTTGGTCCAATACAACCGTGGAAGAAATAAAAGTCAGAAAATCAACCTAAGGTGATGGAGTCTGACATCATCCCCAAATTTACTCAAAAACTGTAATATAAATTGTGAATTTATGGACTAATGCAAATCAAAAGTAAAACAGTTTGTGTTCATTAACTTTTTGTTACTTTAACTAAAATACCTGGGATGAGCACCTTGGAAAACAAATGGCTTATTTCAACTTACAGTTTGGAGGTTCTTAGTTCAAGATCAGGTGGCATCACTAGATTGGTATCTGGTGGAAGCCGGCAAAGGGCAGAGCCTGTGCTGAGGAACAAACATCTGGTGAGCCTGGATGAAGAGACAGAAACACAGAAAGCATGCTTAACTTACACAACTGATTGTCTCATAAGAAGTACCCAACGACCTACCAGAAACCATAATCAGATCAAATATCTTTTCTTAATCCATCAACTATTAGCATAAGACATTGAGATTTAAATATTTTTGAGTTTTGGAAGCCAAATCATGTCCAATCTACAACACAATTCTGAAACAAAAACGTAGTCTAGGTTGATATCATCTTAACATCCTTGAGAATCACAGGGCTCAAATTAGGAGGAAAGTGATTTCTGAATGGTAGCATATTTAATACTAGCAGAAAGAAATCAAAATTCTCTTTAAAGAAATAATATATCCAGCACAGAACTAAGAATTATCAAATATGTAGTATAACAAAAGAGAGAGAGAAAAAACAGAATCAGATTATAGAAACAGACTTACATGGGCCCTGATATTTAAATTTTTCAAAAAGACAAAGAGGGACTGACAGTCTAAAAAGACAAAAGACAGGTCAACATGTCCAGAGGGAAATCAAAATCTATAATGTGGTGGAACAGAAATGAAAATAAAAACATCAAACTATAAAAACTAATAACTTGGTGGTTGAGTTTGATGTAGGTTTGGATACATAAGAAGAAAAAAAAATTGTGAATTTTAGATAGTCAGAAAATGACTATCTAAAGAGTGAAAAACATGAAAAGTGAATCCTGGATGATATGAGATTTAAAGAATAATCCGAAGAAGCTAATACATGACAGTTGGGATGAGACAGTAAAAGGGTAGAATTGATATTAGAAGAGATAATGACTGAAATTTCTCAAATAAATACCTCAAATCAAACATTAAGGAACCCTGACAAACTTCTAAAATTATAACTAAAGGTCCAGACAAATGTACATTTGAAATAAACATAATGGAAGAACGGCTAGGAAAACATCCAAAGTGGAGGCAGAGTGGACAAAAAGAAAAACTGATGTCACAGAAGTGGAAAGGACCTCTCTGTACAGGACTACAAGGCAGAGAACAACATAACATATCCTTACTCAAATAGGAGGAAATTATTTCCTTCCAATCACTAGAGTGCAAAATATTTTTGAAGAATTAACACAAAATCTGGGTGTAAAAATGATTTTATCATGGATACACATAAAGAAAACTGAAAGAATATATTTTAATCAGAAAGAAAAATTTCCCAAAGGAAAATTACAGAGGAATAGAAAACCATGATATTAAAGCAGTGAAAACATGATATAAAATAGTCTATTAAAATATTAAAAATAGACTGTATAAAAGTTGTAGTATGATGAAGTTTCAGATACACAAATAAATATAATGTGTGTATACAAATAGCTATAAATAAAGTGATAATTAGGAAGCAAATAATCAGACTTTAGGTTCCAAGGGAAACATTTATTTGGTAGTATTAATGAAAATTTAAGTAGATAAACCTTTCTGTATCATTTTCTTTGTGTAAAAGAGATAAAGTATAAACACACACAGTAAAAAATACAAGTTAAATATTCTGTAGAGTACATATCCCATAATTTCTATATCTAGTCTACTGTTGAAGGGCATTTAGGTTGATTCCACGTCTTAGCTATTGTGAATTGAGCTGCAATAAACATTAAGGTGCAGACAGCTCTTTTATTTGCCAATTTCATTTTCTTCAGGTAAATTCCAAGGAGTGGGATGGCTGGGTTGAATGGTAGGGCTATATTCAGGTTTCTGATGAATCTCCAGACTGACTTCCATAGTGGCTTTACCAGTTTGCAGTCCCACCAACAGTAGGTTAGTATCCCTTTTTCCCCATATCCTCACCAGCATCTGTTGTTGGTAGGTTTCTGTATGTAAGCCATTTTAACCAGGGTGAGGTGAAACCTCATTGTGGTTTTGTTTTGCATTTCCCTGATTGCTAGTGATCTTGAACATTTTTTCATGATCTGTTGGTCATTTGGATTTCCTCTTTTGAAAAATATCTATTGATGTCCTTGGCCCATCTCTTAAGTGGGTTGTTTGTTTTGTTGTTGTGGAGTTTCTTGATCTCTTTGTAGATTTTGGTTACTAACCCTTTGTCTGTTGCATAGTTTGCAAATATTTTTCCCATTCTGTTGGTTGCCTCTTCACTTTCCTGACTGTTTCTTTTGAAGTACAGAAACTTCTCAATTTGATGCAATCCCAATAGTTAATTTTGGCTTTGACTGCCTGTGCCTCTGGGGTGTTTTCCAAGAAGTCTTTGCCTGTTCCTATATCTTGAAGAGTTTCTCCAATGTTCTCTAATCATTTGATGGTGTTGGGTCGTAGATTTAGATCTTTAATCCATGTTGAGTGGATTTTTGTGTAAGGTGAAAGGTAGGGGTCTTGCTTGATGCTTCTGCACATGGATATCCAGTTTTCTCAGTACCATTTGTCTGGTCATTTGCAACAAAATGGAGGAATCTGGAAAATATCATGCTGAGTGAAATAAGCCAGTCCCAAAGGGACAAATATCATATGTTCTCCTTGATCAGTGACAACTAACTGAGCATCTTAAAGGAAAACTTTTGAAGTGAAATGGACACTATGAGAAACAATTACTTGATCAGCCCTTGTTCTGACTGTTAAGGAACAACTTACTGCTTATTCCTTTAGTATTTTTTTGTTCTACATTATACCATTGGTTGAACTCTTTAATTAACACACAATTATTCTTAGGTGTTTTAATTTAAGTGAAAAGTGATCCCTGTTAAATATAAGAGTGGAAATGAGGGGGAAGGGATGTACAGTTTGGCACATGCTCAATTGGACTTACCGTTAATGGTAGAAATAGAAACATGCCAGGGGATTCCAATTCAGTCCCATCAAGGTGGCATGTACCAATGCCATCTCACTAGTCCAAGTGATCAACTTCAGTTCACAATTGATCACACTGATTGGTTTAAGAGTCAAAGAGATCACACAAACAAGACTAGTGTCTGCTAATACTAACTGATAGAATTAAAAAGGAGAGAATAATTCAACATGGGAAGCGGGATACACAGCAGACTCATAGAATGGCAGATGTGCTAAACAGCACTCTGGCCTTAGAATCAACCCTTAAGGCATGCATGGAAAGCCAAGACACTCTGGCCAAAAAAAAAAAAAAAAAAAAAAAAAAGACCTAAATGAAAGACCTCTGTGAGTGAAATCCCATTGGAAAGAACAGGCCATCAAAGAAGGAGGGGTCTTTCTCTGAAGGGAGGAGAGAACTTCCACTTTGACTACGGCCTCATCTAAATAAACTCAGAGTTGGTGAACTCACGAGGCTGCCATAGCCTTGGCAGCTTATGACAAGAGCCTCGGGTGATTACTGACGTCATAAATAATTGTCTCAATTGTTAAATCAACAACAGGAGTTACTGTGTACTTACTCTCCATGTAGAATATCTGTCCTTAATGTGTTGTGCTATGTGAATTAACGGTATAACTAGTACACAAGCAGTACTTTATATTTTGTGTTTCTGTGTGTGTGCAAACTGTTGAAATATTTACTTAGCATAAACTAAGTAGATCTTCTGTATATAAAGATAATGGAAAATTAATCTTGATGAGAATGGGATGGGAGAGGGAGTGGGAGTTGTTATTTTTATGGGGGAGGGTGGTTATGGGGGGAAAAAGTTACTATAATCCAAAAGTTGTACTTTGGAATGTTATATTTATTAAATAAAAGTTAAAAAGAGAATACAAATTAAAAAATGGGAATGGTTCCAGTATGAAAAACTTTCCAAATGTGTTATTCATTGTTTAGAAAGAAAAATTAAACAAAAAGGGATTTCTAAATATAGAGAGGCCATACATAATGATTAATATTTTTATTTATCAGGAGTGTATTACGAATCTTAGCTTGCATAAGTGGAATTTCATATCTGTGCTGACTGATAGAGCTTTCTCTGAAGATGAAAATGTTCTTTATCTCCCAATAAAGCAACTACTGTCTAATATGTAGTTATGGAGCATTTGGAATGTGGTTATTGTGCATGAGAACTGAATTTTAATTTGAATATAGATCGACACACAGGATTGATGGCCTCTGCAATGCACAAAAGATTCATGTATCCTGTGTATGCATGAAGCAAAAATTCAAAAAGGTAAAAAAAAATAGGAATTATACTTGGGGATTATAGCCCACATTTGTAGGTAACACAGATGTTACAGAAGAGTAGTGATGACATAGAAAACATTGCAAATGGTGATATTTGAACACCACAAGTAATAATTTTGTCATAACTTATATGGAGAGTCTACTGGATCTCAAAATTAGACAAGGTACATTATTTTCATGTGTTTTATATGAAAATTGACTTTATCTTAGAATATAAGCAAATGTTAGCAAATATAAATGAATTAGATCATAAAAAACAATATGTGAAACTTCGGACCTAAGTAAATTTAAGGTGCAAATAAGAGACAGATAACTAGAAAAAATCTATCTTTAATTAAATATTAACTTCTAAGTAAAACATGTGTTCAAGATGAAATAATGTGAATTAGAAAACATGGAAACTGAAATAGAGTATAATAAAATTAAAACATATTAAAATAGGTATTTTGCAGTTACACATCATTACAGGGAAATTTTTAAGCTTCAATAAACACTCTATAAAAGAAGAGACTGAAAATAGCCAAGAATCCATTAAATGAAAGTTTGTTCTTTTTTTTTTATTTCATTACTTTTGAGAACCAGAGTTTCAGAGAGGCAGAGGCAGAGAGGAAATGTCTTCCCATCTTCTGGTTCACTCCCCAATATTGGCCAGAGCCGGGCTGACCCAAAGCCAGGATCCAGGAGCTTCTTCTGGGTCTCCCATGTGCTTGGAGGAACCTAAGGACTTAAGCCAGCTTCTGCTGTTTTCCCAGGCCCATTAGCAGGGAGCTGGATTGGAAGTGGAGCAGCTGGAACTTGAACCAGTTCCCATAAGGGATGCCAGTATTGCAGGTGACAGTTTACATGATATGCCACAGCACCAGCCCCATGAAATTTCAGAAAAAAAAAATGAATGGGCATTTGGCACTTATTTCCACATTGGAGTGCCATGATCCATTCGGGACTCCAGTTCCTGCTAGAATGGAACCTGGGAGGCAGCGATGAGGTCTCAAGTACTTGGGGTCATGCACACATGTTGGAAGGCTAGATTAGTTCTTGGCTCCTGATTTTGGCCCTAGCCCAACGCTGGCTGTTGTGGGTATTTGAGGAATAAAGTAGTGGATGAGAGCTGTCTCTCTCTCTAAGTTAAGTAATTTTTTAAGTGAAAAAGTTTTCAAAGACAACTGAAGAAAAAATAGTAAATGTAGATTTCAAACTAATGAAAGAGAATATAAACTCACAGAAAAGAAAATTAGGAGAGCAAAAGCAGGTCTTTGATAAGATTAACAGAACTACCAGTAGATTGTGGAGAATTGGAAAGGATATCAGAAGGAAAGAAAAAAGATAATCAATTTAAAGCACATAAAATGGAAGAGTACTGCAAACCTCAGAGTGATCTTTTTTAAAGATTTATTTATTTATTTGAGGGGCGTAGTTACAGAGAGGGAGAGACAGAGAGAAAGGACTTCCATCCTCTGGGTCACTCCCCAAATGGACTCAAAATGGACTCAAAGGCCACAGCTTGGTCCGAAGCCAGGAGCCAAGAGCTTTCTCCAGGTCTCCCAGGCAGGTGTAGAGGCCCAAGCACTTTGGCCATCTTCCACTGCTTTCCCAGGCCATAGCAGGGAGCTGGATCAGAAGAGGAACAGCCAGGACATGAATCAGCACCCATTTGGGATGCTGCACCACAGACAGAGGCTTAACCTACTATGCCACAGCACTGGCCCCTTTGGAACAATTTTAGAGCATACAAGAGGATATAAAGAACACCTCTACTCTATAATTTGAGAAAATTAAATAAAATTAATTACTTTTTGCCGGATTCTGTCCCGGTTGCCCCTCTTCCAGGCCAGCTCTCTGCTATGGCCCGGGAGTGCAGTGGAGGATGGCCCAAGTGCTTGGGCCCTGCACCCCATGGGAGACCAGGAAAAGCACCTGGCTCCTGGCTTCGGATCAGCGCGATGCGCTGGCTGCGGCAGCCATTGGAGGGTGAACCAGCGGCAAAAGGAAAACTTTTCTCTCTGTCTCTCTCTCTCTCTCACTGTCCACTCTGCCTGTCAAAAAAAAATGTAAATTAATTAAATGAACATGAGAAAAATTGAATGCTTAATTGTTCTATGTTATTATTGTAAAAGCAAAAGTCTGTGGTTAACATTCTGATCAAGAAAATATCAGACCTTTAATACATCTATTAAATTTAGGAAAAAAATAGTGCCAATCTTACTCAAAATTCTCTGGAGAATAGACCACAAAGAAACACTAAACACTTTCCAACCTCTTTTCTAGTACAGAATAACCTTGATACCAACATCTGAGAAAAGGAAATGTCAGGAAACTATTACTGAGGAAGATAGATGCAAACATTCTCAATAAAGTATCATCCAACTCAGTCTTGCAGTATATGAAATCTAAAAGGCATTAAGTCCAAACTGTATTTTAGAAATCATTTGTTAATTTATTAAATATGTTGAAACATTTTCTTGAGGTTTCTTGGAATTAATCTCAATATTTATCGAGAAGAAATGAAACAGAAAAAGTAACTATTCATTGTTTTAAGAAAATGAATTACCCCCAAATCTACCAACATGGGTAAATCAAAAATACATAGATAGCTGTCAACGCATTGTTGTATGCTGCCACTCATCTAACATTTAAAAAAAACAGCAAACTATTTCCATATAGTCTTAGGGTACATAATATGTTAAAAAATACACATGGGACCAGCACTGCTACCTATGGAACACAAGTGAGACTAGAGAACAACAGGCAAGAGGCTCACACTATGTGCTTTTATTCTTCTTTAAATAATGTTAAAAATTATGATTTAAATTTAAGATTTATAACAGTTGTGACATATACTTCATGTTATCTATTCTTTATTGTATATGTATGTATATTCCTATATATATGTAATGCATAATATATATAAGACAAACATATATGTGCCTTAAATTACAGAATTATCACCATAATTACACAGAATTATCATATATTTCAGTCATACTTTATTTTAAAGAGAGGGAGAGCTATTCTGGTAGGTCTTATGGTTTTTGATGACATGGAAGTGTTTATAGGAAAAGGTAGCTCAAACATATTAATATTAGCTATTATTAATATTCATTATTATTACTAGTATCAGTAGTCATTAAATTTACCTAAATACTTGCTTTCATTATTAGCTTTTCACCAGCTCTCCAGAAAGAATCTCTTTCTGCCTCATAGATTTTTAGATACCATTTTAATTCAAAGCACTTAGCCTTGTGGTATTAGAAGTGGAAATATGCCGATAATTATTATTATTTGACTCTGAAATAGTTTTATTGGAAAATATACATTGTATAACTTTCTTAAATTATGATGATAATGTTCTTTTTTTTCTTTGTTTACCTTTTCTTCCATTAGTTTTTCTCCAGGCATTTTTTAATTGACATACAAAATTGTACATATTTATGGGTGCTATAGGAATAGAATTCTTCATTGAAATTTATGACATATAATTTAAAACTATTTGCTGATAATTGTTTGGCTATGCTTTCTATGTAAACATTGCCCTTATGTGGGGGATTTGAAACCATTTTCAATCTTATCATTTGTATGCAGAACTATAGACTTTTCTGAAATTATAGCCGTATGAACTGTTAAATCTAATGATCCTATATTTTCTCATATCCTACAGAATCTTTGTTGAATTTTGTTACTGAAACCAGTAGATACAGAGAAGTGGAGTAAAACTGACATTTAACACAATATTAACCAAAGGGAGGAGAGAACTTCCACTTTGACTATGACCTTGTCTAAATAAGATCATAGTTGACAAACTCAAAAAGCTTCCATAGCCTTGGCATCTCATGACAAGGTGATTACTGACGCCATAAACAAGAGTGTCAATTTGTTAAGTCAACAGCAGGAGTCACTGTGCACTTACTCCTCATGTAGGATCTGTGTCCTTAATGTGCTGTACATTGTGATTTAATACTATAACTAGTACTCAAACAGTATTTTTCACTTTGTTTCTGTGTGGGTGCAAACTGTTGAAATCTTTAATTAATATATACTAATTTGATCTTCTTTACATAAACAGAATTGAAAATGAATCTTGATGTGAATGGAAGGGGTGAGGGAGCGATAGAGGGGAGGGTTGTGGGTGGGAGGGAAATTATGGGGGGGAAAGCCATTGTAATCCATAAGCTGTACTTTGGAAATTTATATTCATTAAATAAAAGTTAAAAAATAAATAAAAAAATAAAAATTTTGCCCCAGTTAAAGTGTGATGTACATTGCCAAACAAAGTAACAGCTGAATTACTTAAGAGTGTTGTTGGGGCTGCCATTGTGGTATAGCAGGTAAAATCACCAACTGCAATGCCAGCATCGCATATAGGCATCAGTTCGTGTCCTAGCTGCTCTACTTCGAATCCAGCTCCCTGCTAATGCACATGGAAAAACACAGGAAGATAAACCATGTATTTGGGCCCTTGCCACAGATGTAGGAGATCCGGAAGAAGCTCCTGGCTCCTGGCTTTGGCCTGTCCCATCCCTGGCTGTTGTGGCCACCAGGGAAATGTACCAGCCAAAGGAAGATATCTTTTGCTGTCACTCTGTTTCTCCCTCTCTTTCTGTAACTCTGACTTTCAAATAAATAAATCGTTTTTAAAAAAGTGATTGTGAGTTCATTAATTTTCATGTTTAATTAAAGTCCTTTAATTTTCATGTTTAATTAAAGATGTCTCAAAAAACTAAAAAAGTACATGTACCAAATGACCCAGCTGTACCACTTTTGGAAATATATATAAAAAAAATGAAGTTAGCACACAAAACATCTTCACTCCCATTTTTTTAGAGATTTTTTTCTCTAACAATTTATTTACTTGAGAAGGTAGTTACAGAGAAAGAGTGAGGGAAGGAGAGAGAGGCAGAGACAGAGACAGAGACAGAGAGAGACAGAGAGAGCTCTTCCATCTGCTGGTTCACTCCCCAAATGGCCGCAATAGCCAGAGTTGGGACAATCTGAAGCCAGGAGCCAGGATCTTCTTCTTGGTCTCCCAAACAGTTGCAGGGGCCCAAGCCCTTTTGCCATCTTCTGATTTCCCAGGTCATCAGCAGGTAACTAGATTAGAAGTAGAGAAACCAGTCTTGAACTGCACGGATATGGTATGCCAGTGTCATAAGTGGATACTTAACCTACAATGCCACAGTGCCAGCCCCTGCACTTCAATTTTTTATTGCAACATAGTTTCTCAGCATCTAAGCTATGGAATCAAACTAAATGCCCATCCATGGATGACTGGATAAAGAAATTGTGGCACGCATGCACAATGAAATATTACTCAACCATCAAAAAGAATTAAATCCTGACATTCACAACAAAATGGATGGATTAAGTGAACCAAATCCCTGTGTTAACTGAAAAAAGCCAGACACAGAAATACATATATCACATATTGTCTCACACAGGTGGAAGTTAACATATGTGTAGCAAAAAAAGTGTGAATGCCATATTAATTAATTTATATATATGCTCTCAATTAATACATATTTAAATGTCATATTAACTGAATTATACCCATTTCCCTCATTTTATGTATTATCTTTGTCATTAATTAACACCATGTGATATTAATATATACATCCCTGTTGTGAAAAAGTCAATATAGCAACTAATACATTTGTATTTTTGCACAACTGTAAGAAATTGAAAATAATACAAAAGAGTAGGGTATTTCTTGGCTAATATGGGAGAGATATTGCTAATTATACTCCTATACAGACTAAATTTATGTTTATTTGAATCCACTTGCAAAACAGAGAGGTTAGAATCCAAATCTATTGACTAAATGAGGAAAGTGTCTGTATTTTCTAAGGTATTTATGGTTCATATGGAAACCCAACAGTGAGCTGTACAATGCAAGGGTCCAATGTTGAACATTTATCCTTTCAAAAAATTCTCTCTCTTTGACCTCATGCAAAGATTTTAGTATACAACACCAACGTTGTTGAAATAATAAAGGAAAACTAATACCAATAGCAATGCTGAAATAAACAGTCACTGATTCATTTGTAATTCTTATTATGTTCATAAATTCTTGTTGAAATAATTTTAATACTATTAAGTGTAAAAAATTTACATTTACCCTGTGAAATTGTCAGTGGTTCATTAGTTTTAAGGTTTTTATGATTTTTAAAAAGTCATTTCATTTTATCTAAACATATAAAAATGTAATACCTGGCTGATAAAAATGTCACAGTTCTCTGAGCAGTTAATTTGGTTCATTTTATTTTTACTGCCCTTATTTTACATCTTTTCAGGGAAAGAGAAATTTGATTTTTTTCTCTTAATAAGGTGTGTATGAGGATCATCTTTCAAAAGGCTTCAGCTTTGTAGTTAGGAACATTCATTACAGAGAATTTTTGCAGAGTTTTTAGGAACAAATTTCTTTTATTTTTTTTTTTCAAATACAATAGTTTACTCCCTAAAGTGATGTGATAGCTGGATTGTTATTCCTCATGAGTAATTTCAGTCACGAGAGAATTTTCATAGGCACCATGTTCCCTCCCTAGGATTTTCCTAACACATGCCACGCCTTAGAAAAGACTTATTTAGGGGCCAGCACTGTGGTGTAACTGGTTAAGCTGCCATATGGGTGCCAGTTTGAGTACAGGCTGCTTCTCTTCTGATCCAGCAATCTAGCTGCCTGTGTGTGCACCTGGGAAAGCAAAGGAAGACGGCCCAAATCCTAAGGCACCTGCACCCACATAGGAGACATGGATGAAGTTCCTCATTTCTGGCTTTGAATTGGCCCAGCATGGGTTGTCGGGCCATTTGGAGAGTGAATCAGCAGACAGAAGATCTCTCCATGTAACTGTATCTCTCCTTCTCTCTCTGTAACTTGGCCTTTCAAAAAGAAAAAGACTCGGTTATACCTTATTTACTCATGTTGGCAGAAACTAGTTAGCTCTTTCTGAGAGAGCGCTGAATCTGCCACTGCAGTATAGTAAATATTTCCCATCCTCGCTACTGATTTAGCTGTGACTTTGTGGTTTGTCTGATGCTGGGTTTAGTTAGCACAGGATCAGTGATTCCCATGGTTTATTAATTTTTTAAAAGATTTATTTATTTGAAATGTAGAGTTACTGAAAGAGATGGAGAATGTCCTCAATGGTCGGGCTGGGCCAGGTTGAAGCCAAGAGCCAGGAGCTTCATCTGAATCTACACACTTGGGGCATCTTCCATTAATTTCCCAGACACATTAACAGGGAGCTGGATTGGAAGTGGAGTAGCTGGGACACAAACCAGTGTCCATATGGATGCTGGTGTTGGAGGCAGCTGTTTAACCCGCTATGTAACAAGGCTGGTACTGACTCCCTAAGTTTAAATTACTCTTCCACTTTTGTCTTTCTGTAGAGTAAAAGTAATAGGCCAGCCATATCATCTATTTCTTGCTGTACTTTGTAATGTATTTGAATTGGGTTATAGAAAAAGGATATAAATAAGGATGACTTTCAACATTCCAACATGAGTAATGGTTTAAAACAGAAAACCAGATCATGTAGGCTTGGGTTTGAATCTCATTTTTATGTCTTATGTCATTATCTGGGTAATTCAGCTTTTTTTATTCTCTCTGAACTTGCTTTCTCATCTGTTAATGAGATGTGATGGGATATATTTTATAATATGAGGTGTAATAATAACACACACACATGCACATAACACACACACACACACACACACACACACCAGGGTATTTAAACAAGTTTGTAGAAAATGGAATTAAAATATAAATCTAGGGAGCAGGTGTTTGGTACAGTATGGAAGACAGGTAAAACATCTACATCCTATATCAGAGTTTCTGGGTTTGAATACTGGCTCTGCTCCCAATTCCAGCTTCCTGCACTCTGGGAAGTAGTGGTGATGATGCAAGTAGATGGGTCCCTGCCCCCGATTTTGGAGACTTTTATTGATTCCTGGCATCAATTAATCATAGCCCCAGCCAGCCATTGTAGGCATTTGGGGAGTGAACCAGTGGATGGAACTGTATCTTGTTCTGTCTTGTCTCTGTTTCTCAAATAAACTAAAAAAATTAAAATGTAAGTTTATTTTGGTACAAAAAATAAAAACCCATGCATGGGAGGAGTCTTCAAAAAGTTCATGAAAAATGCGTAGTATACTGCACATGTATTTCAAAACTTTTTGGCATGAAAAATAAACATTTTTAATTCCATTTCATACAATTTTAAAAGTATCCTCTTTTATATTTATTTCAATTATAACTACATAAAATATAATTAAATAACAATTTATAATTATTTGTACATCTTTAAAAAGATTTAAACTATTTTAAATAAATACATGAACAAATATTTTACAGAAAATAAGAAATATTTAAAATTATCACACTAACATAAGTCAAAGACTTAGTACAATAATTTACACACAAAAGCTAAGAATACCCTATAAATATAAAGTATTAATCATTATAAGAAATATAAATAAAATGTGATTTTAAGATTAAAGAGAAAATATTCTATAATACTATGCTATGAACTACAGTGTAGCTACTTAGTATAGGGTTAATCTTATGAATATAAAGTTAACTGAAAATAGATCTTTGTAAAATTAAGAATGGTTTGGCCTGTGTTGCGGCGTGGTGGGCTAAGCCTCTGCCTGCAGCTCGAGCATCCCATATGGGTGCTGGTTGTGTCCTGGTTGCTCTTCTTCTGATCTAGCTCTCTGCTATGACCTGGGAAGTCAGTGGAAGATGATCCAACTTCCTGGATTCCTGCACCCATGGGGGAGACCCAGAAGAAGCTCCTGGCCCTTGGCTTTGGATTGGTGCAGCTCCAGCCATTGTGGCCATTTGAAGAGTGAAATGGTGGACGGGAGACCATTCTGTCTTTCTTAACTCTTACCTCTCAAATAAATAAATAAAATATTTTAAACAATTAAGAATGAGAATGCAAGAGGGAGGAGGAAGAAAGGTAAGCCATGGATAGAAGGAAGTGTAGGGTTAGAAAAGTCACTATGTTCCTGAATCTGTATATAAGAAATAAATGAAATTTGTATACCTTTAATAAAATAAAAAACTGAAACTTACCAAAGCTAAAACATGCTCTTCAAAAGTTACTATTAATCAAATAAAACAGAAGACCTGGAATAGGACAAAATATTCACAGATATGCTTCTGAAAAATATTTTGTACTGAAATTATATAAAGAACATCATTGACTCAGTAAGTATTTATCTTTTCCAGTTATTGCTTTATAAACATTATTACATGCAATAGGAAGTCCTTGATTATCAGAATAAATCAAATTAAGTATTGTTAAATGATGTGTAACTTTTTGTATACAAACCTCTTTTGAAGTAAAATATAAAACTTATAATCACTTAAAAATCAAATTGTACTTTTCAAAAACTTTGGATAATGAATTCGATGATGTGTAAGGTTTATTCCTGTGATGGCTTACAAATGTACCAGGTACATGTCTCAAATAATCTTTATTAATATAGTAATTATTTTAAATGTTTAGTTTTTTATTGCTATTGTTTTTTTGTTTGAGAAGCAGAGAGGTAGATAAACACACAGAGAGATCTCCTATCCTCTAGTTCACTCTCCAAATACCTTCAATGGCTAGGGCCAGGACCTGGTAAACAAATCCAGGTCTCCCAACTGGGGTGGCAGGACCCAACCACATAAATCATTTTCTGCCCCTCACAGCCTTCATTAATAGATGGTTGGAACTGAATGCTCTGTTTTAGGATCTGCACATTTTTTTCCTTTTTTTTTTTTTTGAGATTTGATAACTTTAATCAGCTGTTAGTTCTCATTTGTGCTGACTGTAGATTTCTTTTTTATTATTCTTAATTTTTTAAAACTTTTATTTAATAAATATAAATTTCCAAAGAACAGCTTATGGATTACAGTGGCTTTTTCCCCCAAACCTCCCTCCACCTGCAACAATCCCCGCTCCTACTCCCTCTCGCATTCCATTCACATCAAGATTCATTTTCAATTATCTTTATATACAGAAGATCAATTTAGTATATACTAAGTAAAGATTTCAAGAGCTTGCATCCACACAGAAACATAAAGTGTAAAATACTGTTTCAGTTCTAGTTACAGCATTAATTCACATTGAATAACACATTAAGGACAGAGATCCTACATGAGAAGTAAGTGCACAGTGATTCCTGTTGTTGACGTAATAAATGACACTCTTGTTTGTGGCGTCAGTAATTATTCTAGGCTCTTGTCATGAGTTGCCAAGGCTATGGAAGCCTTTTGAGTTCGCCGACTTCGATCTTATTTAGACAAGGTCATAGTCAAAGTGGAAGTTCTCTCCTCCCTTCAGAGAAAGGTACCTCCTTCTTTGATGGCCCGTTCTTTCTGCTGGGATCTCACTTGCTGAGATCTTTCATTTAGGACTTTTTTTTTTCCCCAGAGTGTGTTGGCTTTCCATGCCTGAAATCCTCTCATGGGCTCTTCAGCCAGATCCGAATGAATTAAGGGCTGATTCTGAGGCCAGAGTGCTGTTTAGGACATCTGCCATTCTATGAGTCTGCTGTGTATCCCACTTCCCATGTTGGTTCGTTTTCTCCCTTTTTGATTCTATCAGTTAGTATTAGCAGACACTAGTCTTGTTTATGTGATCCTTTGACACTTAGTCCTATCTTTATGATCAATTGTGAACTGAAATTGATCACTTTGACTAGTGAAATGGCATTGGTACATGGCAACTTGATGGGATTGAATTAGAATCCCCTGGCATGTTTCTAACTCTACCATTTGGGGCAAGTCAGATTGAGCATGTGCCAAAATGTACATCTCCTCCCTCTCTTATTCCCACACTTATATTTAACAGAGAACACTTTTCAGTTAATTTCAACACCTAAGAATAATTGTGTGTTGATACAGAGTTCAACCAATAGTATTAAGTAGGACAAAAATTTGCTAAAATGGATAAAGTATTAAATTGTACATCAACAGTCAGGACAAGGGCTGATCAAGTCACTGTTTGTCCCAGTGTCCACTTCACTTCAATAGGTTTCCTTTTTGGTGCTCAGTTAGTAGTCACCAATCAGGGAAGGCATATATTTGTCACTTTGGGACTGGCTCATTTCACTGGGCATGATTCTCTCCAGATTCCTCCATTTTGGTGCAAATGAATGGATTTCATTGTTTTTTTCACTGCTGTATAGTATTCTAGAGAGTACATATCCAATAATTTCTTTATCCTGTCATCTTTTGATGGGCATGTAGAATGAATCCATGTCTTAGCTATTGTGAATTGAGCTGCAATAAACATTAAGGTGCAGACCGCTTTTTTATTTGCCAATTTAATTTCCTTTGGGTAAATTCCAAGGAGTGGGATGACTGGATTGAATGGTAGGGCTATATTCAGGTTTCTGAGGAATCTCCAGACTGAATTCCATAGTGGCTTTACCAGTTTGCAGTCCCACCAACAGTGGGTTAGTGTGCCCTTTTTCCCGCATCCTCACAGCATCTGTTATTGTTAGATTTCTTTATGTGAGCCATTCTGACCGGGATGAGATGAAACCTCATTGTGGTTTTGATTTGCATTTCCCTGATGGCTAGTCATCCTGAACATTTTTTTCACGTGCCAATTGGCCATTTGGATTTCCTCTTTTGAAAAAATGTCTATTGAGGTCCTTGGCCCATCTCTTAAGTGGGCTGTTTGTTTTCGTGGAGTTTCTTGATCTCTTTGTAGATTCTGGTTATTAATGCTTTATTGGTTGCATAGTTTGCAAATATTTTTCCCATTCTGTTGGTTTCCTCTTCACTTTCCTGACTGTTTCTTTTGCAGTACAGAAACTTCTCAATTTGGTGCAATCCCAATAGTTAATTTTGGCTTTGATTGCCTGTGCTTCCGGGGTATTTTCCAAGAAGTCTTTGCCTGTACCTATATCTTGCAGGGTTTCTCTAACGTTCTCTAATAATTTGATGGTGTCGGGTCATAGATTTAGATCATTAATCCATGTTCAGTGGGTTTTTGTGTAAGGTATAAGGTAAGGGTCTTGCTTCATGTTCTGCATCTGGAAATCCAGTTCTCCCAGTACCATTTATTGAATAGACTTTCCTTATTCCAGGAATCGGTTTTAGATCCTTGATCAAATGAAAGTTGGCTTTAGATGTTTTTGTTGATTTCTGGTGTTTCTATTCTGTTCCAATCATCTATCCATCTGTTTCTGTACCAGTAACATGTTGTTTTAATTACAACTTCCCTGCAGTATGTCCTGAAATCTGGTATTGTGATGCTCTGGCTTTGTTTTTGTTGTACAAGATTGCTTTAGCTATTCGAGATCTCCTGTGCCTCCATATGAATTTCAGAAAGTTTTTTTTCCAGATCTGAGAAGAATTTCTGCGGTATTTTGATTGGTATCTCATTGAATCCATAAATTGCTTTTGGGAGAATGGACATTTTGATGATATTGATTCTTCCAATCCATGAGCATGGAAGATTTTTCCATTTTTTGGTATCCTCTTCTATTTCTTTCTTTAAGATTTTGTAATTCTCATCGTAGAGATCTTTAACGTCCTTGGTTAAGTTTATTCCAAGGTATTTATTGCTTTTGTGGCTATTGTGAATGGGATTGATCTTAGCAGTTATTTCTCAGCTGTGGCATTGCCTGTGTATACAAAGGCTGTTGATTTTTGTGCATTGATTTTATACCCTGCTACTTTGCCAAACTCTTCTATGAGTTCCAACAGTCTCTTAGTAAAGTTCTTTGGATCCCCTAAGTAAAGAATCATGTCATCTGCAAAGAGGGATAGTTTGAGTTCTTCCTTCCCAATTTGTATCCCTTTAATTTCTTTTTCTTACTAATGGCTCTGGCTAAACCTTCCAGAAGTATATTGAATAGCAGTGGTGAGAGGGGCATCCCTGTCTGGTACCAGATCTCAGTGGAAATGCTTCCAACTTTCCCCCATTCAATAGGCTGCTGGCCGTGGGTTTTTCATAGATTGCTTTGATTGTATTGAGGAATGTTCCTTAGAGTTTTCATCATGAAAGAGTGTTCTATTTTATCAAATGCTTTCTCTGCATCTATTGAGATGATCATATGGTTTTTCTTCTGCAGTCTGTTAATGTGATATATCACATTGATTGTTTTGCGCACATTAAACCATCCCTGCATACCAGGGATAAATCCCACTTGATCTGGGTGGATGATCTTTCTGATGTGTTGTTGCATTCTATTGGCCAGAATTTTATTGAGGATTTTTGCGTCTATGTTCATCAGGGATATTGGTCTGTGATTCTCTTTCAATGCTGCTTCATTTTTAGGCTTAAGGATTAAGGTGATGCAGGCCTCATAGAAAGAATTTGTGAGGATCCCTCTTTTTCTATTGTTCTGAATAGTTTGAGAAGCATTGGAGTTAGTTTTTCCTTAAATGTCTGGTAGAATTCAGGAGTGGATCCATCTGGTCCTGGGCTTTTCTTTGATGGGAGGGCCTTTATTAGTGTTTCAGTTTCTGATCGGTTATGGTTCTATTTAGGTTTTGTATGTCTTCATGGTTCAATTTATGTAGGTTGCATGTGTCGAGGAATCTATCCATTTCTGATAGATTTACCTGTTTGCTGGCATACAACTCTGTGTAGTAATTTCTGATGATTCTTTTTATTTCTGTGGTGTCTGTTGTTATGTTTTCTTTTCACCTCTGATTTTATTGATTTGGGTCTTTTCTTTTTCTAGCTAGTTGGGCCAATGGGGTGTCAATTTTGTTTATTTTTTCAAAAAAACAGCTCCTCTTTTGTCTGATCTTTTGTATTTTTTTTGATTCAATCCTGTTGATTTCTTCTCTGATTTTAATTATTTCTCTACTACTAGATTTGGGTCTGGTTTGCTGCAGTTTTTCTAGATCCTTGAGATGCAGTGAAATCTCATCTAGTTGGTGCCTTTCCAATTTCTTGATGTAGGCACCTATTGCTATAAACTTTCCTCTTAACACTGCTTTTGCTGTATCCTTTAAGTTTTGATATGTTGTGTTGTTATCCTCATTTACTTCCAGAAAGTTTTTGATTTCTCTTTTGATTTCTTCTATGACCCAGTGTTCATTCAGGAGCATGTTGTTCAGTCTCCATGTGTTTGCATACTCTCTAGGGATTCCTGAGTTGTTAATTTCCACCTTCATTTCACTGTGGTCTGTGAAGCTGTATGGTATGATTCTAATTCTTTTGAATTTGCTGAGATTTGCTTTATAGCCTAGTATGTGGTCAATCCTAGAGTAGGTTCCATGCACTGCTAAGAAGATTGCAAATTCTTTAAATGTAGGATTAAAAGTTCTGTAGATATCTGTTCTATCCATTTGGGCTATAGCGTCGATTAAAATCTGCTGTTTCCTTGTTCATCTCTCTCTGGTTGATCTATTTATTTCTGAAAGTGGAATATTGAATTCCCCCAATACTATTGTATTTGAGTCTCAATCTCCTTTTAAGTCTCTTAACATATCTTTTAATTAAACCAGTGCCCTGTAATTATGTGCATATACATTTATAATACTTACATCTTCCTGTGAATTGAACCCTTAATCAATATATAGTGCCCCTCTTTGTCTCTCTTAACAGTTTTTGTGTTAAAGTTTATTTTGTCTGATATTAATATGGCTACACCAGCTCTTTTTTGGTTTCTGTTGGCATGGAATATCTTTTTCCAACCTTTCACTTTCAGTCGGCATGCATCTTTGTTGGAAAGATGTGTTCCTTGTAAGCAGCTAATAGATGGGTTTTGTTTCTTAATCCGTTCAGCCAGTCTGTGTCCTTTAAATTGAGGATTGAGGCCATTAACGTTCAATGTGACTATGATAAGTACTAACTTTGCCCTGCCATTTTCACAAAGATATTTTATAATATGTGCTTTGAGATTTGTGTGATGTTTTACTGTGACGTTTTCTTCCTTTACATTCTTTCATATTGATGACCGTGTTTCTGTGTTTCTGTGTGTAACACATCTTTAAGCATCTTTTGCAGGGCTAGATGAGTGGTGACAAATTATTTCAATTTCTGTTTGCTATGAATGGTCTTTATTTCACTTTCATTCACAAATGAGAGCTTTGCAGGATATAATATTCTGGGCTGGCAGTTGTTCTCTCTTAGTACCTGGGCTATATCTCGCCATTCCCTCCTAGCTTGTAGGGTTTCTGATGAGAAGTCAACTATGAGTCTGATTGGAGATCCTCTGAGAGTAATCTGATATTTCTATCTTGCACATTTTAGAACCTTTTCTTTTTTTTTTATCTTTTATTTAATGAATATAAATTTCCAAAGTATGACTCATGGGTTACAATGGCTTTCCCCCCCATACCGTCCCTCCCACCCACAACCCTCCCCTTTCCCACTCCCTCTCCCCTTCCATTCACATCAAGATTCATTTTCGATTATCTTAATATACAGAAGATCAGCTTAGTATACCTTAAGTAAGGATTTCAACAGTTTGTTCCCACACAGAAACATAAAGTGAAAACTAATAGATGATTTTTTTTTTAAATGATGATGAAATCAGATCAGACCTATTGTCATGTTTAATCCCAGTGAGAGTCAAGTTGGGAATTGATAATTTCTTTCTTTCTTTCTTTCTTTCTTTCTTTCTTTTTTTTTTTTTACAGAAGATCAGTTTAGTGTACATTAAGTAAAGATTTCAATCGTTTGCACCCCCATAGAAACACAAAGTGAAATATACTGTTTGAGTACTCGTTATAGCATTAAGCCTCAGTGTACAGCACATTAAGGACAGAGATCCTACATGAGGAGTAAGTGCACAGTGACTCCTGTTGTTGACTTTACAAATTGACACTCCTGTTTATGGCATCAATAATCTCCCTATGCACCAGTCATGAGTTTCCAAGGCTATGGAAGCCCCTTGAGTTCTCCGACTCTTATTTTGTTTAGACAATGTCATAGTCAAAGTGGAGGTTCTCTCCTCCCTTCAGAGAAAGGCACCTCCCTCTTTGAAGACCTGTTCTTTCCACTGGGATCTCACTCACAGAGATCTTTTTGCCAGAGTGCCTTGGCTTTCCATGCCTGAAATACTCTCATGGGCTTTTCAGCCAGATCCGAGTGCCTTTAGGGCTGATTCTGAGGCCAGAGTGCTATTTAGGACATCCGCCATTCTATGAGTCTGCTGAGTATAATCTACAAAGAGATCAAGAAACTCCACAAAAACAAAACCAACAACCCACTTAAGAGATGGGCCAAGGACCTCAATAGACATTTTTCAAAAGTGAAATCCGAATGGCCAACAGGCACATGAAAAAATGTTCAAGGTCACTAGCAATCAGGGAAATGCAAATCAAAAGCACAATGAGGTTTCACCTCACCCCGGTTAGAATGGCTCACATACAGAAATCTACCAACAACAGATGCTGGCGAGGATGTGGGGAAAAAGGGACACTAACCTACTGTTGGTGGGAATGTAAACTGGTCAAGCCACTATGGAAATCAGTCTGGAGATTCCTCAGAAACCTGAATATAACCCTACCGTTCGACCCAGCCATCCCACTCCTTGGAATTTACCCAAAGGAGTTTAAATTGATAAAGAAAAAAGCGGTCTGCACCCTAATGTTTATTGCAGCAGAATTCACAATAGCCAAGACCTGGAACCAACCTAAATGCCCACCAATGGTAGACTGGATAAAGAAATTATGGGATATGTATTCTTTAGAATACTATACCGCAGTAAGAAACAACGAAATCCAGTCATTTGCAACAAAATGGAGGAATCTGGAACACATCATGCTGAGTGAAGTAAGCCAGTCCCAAAGGGACAAATACCATATGTTCTCCCTGATCGGTGACAACTGACTGAACACCAAAAAGGAAACCTCCTGAAGTGAAATGGACACTATGGGAAATGGTGACTTGATCAGCATAGCCCTGACTGTTAATGAACAACTTAATATATTATCCCTCTTAGTAGTTTTTTTATCTGTTCTACTTAATATGACTGGTTTAATTCTGTAATTATCACACAGTTATTCTTAAGTGTTGAAAATTAACTGAAATGTGATCCCTGTTAAACATAAAAGTGGGAATAAGAGAGGGAAGAGATGTATAATTTGGGGCATGCTCGGGCTGACTTGCCCCAATTGGTAGAGTTGGAAACATACCAGGGGATTCCAATTCAATCCCATCAAGCTGGCATGTGCCAATGCCATCTCACTATTCCAAGTGATCAATTTCAGTTCACAATTGATCATAATGAAAGGACTAAGAGTCAAAGGGAGCACATAAACAAGTCTAGTATCTGCTAACACTAACCGATAGAATAAATAAAGGGGAGAGTGATCCAACATGGGAAGTGAGAACCTTTTCTTTATGTTTCACTGTGGAGAGTTTAATTACAATGTGTCGTGGTAAGGATCTTTTGGTCATGTTTATTAAGGGTTCTGTGAGCTTCCTATACTAGGATGTCTCTGTCCTTCTCCAAACCCAGGGCGTTTTCTACTAGTATCTCACTAAATAGGCCTTCTAATCATTTTTCTCTTTCCATGGCTTCTAGAACTCCTAGAACCCAGTTGTTGTTTTGTATAATAGTATCCTGTAGATTCCCAACAATATTTTTTAGATTTCTAATTTCTTCTTCTTTTCTTTGGTTTGACCATATACTTTCCTGTGCCCTGTCTTCCAAGACCAATATTCTCGCTTCCGCTTCACTGATTCTATTTTTAAGGCTTTCTAATGCATTTGTCATTTGATCTATTGTATTCTTTATTTCATTTTGATTTCTCTTCACTATCACACTTTCATGTTCTACTAGTTTCTGCATTTCATTTTGATTCCTCCTTAAGATTTCATTTTCATTAGAGAAATTTTCTAACCTGTCCAGTAATGATTTCTCTATTACAATAATTTGTTTCTGAGAACTTCTAAATGTTCTTATCATAAATTTTTTGAAACCGGTATCTTGCATTTCTTCCATCTCATCATCTTCACAATCTTGAATTGGGTTTTCTTGTTCACTTGGGGGCATCACAATTTCTTCTTTGTTCTTGTTTCCTCATTTTCTCCATTTGTTGCTTGGCATTGTGGAGATATTCTTTGGTTTCTTCTCTTTTTTTTCCCCTGGATGTGGTGGTTTTTCTCATTATACTATGACTCTAGATAAAGTGGACTGTCTGTTTTTGCTGGATCCTTAGAGGCTTGTTATGGGTGTGGCCAGAGAGCTCTGTTCGGTTCTTCAGGGTTAAGGGTGTACCAAAGGTGACACTCCCAGGTTAGGCATGGTAAATCTCCTCTATCTCTCTCTTTCTCTTTTTTTTTTTTATTCAGAAGGGGAGTAATTCCACACAGCTGAGCAGAAATAAAGGCAGTCAGTATCTGAGCTCTGGCCTCTGTGGGTATAATATTTGTCTGCTCTGTCCCAAGGACCACACAAAGGATCTGTGGCATCCTCAGTGTAGGCTCAAATTCCCCTGCAATCTCCCACCGGGTTGCCAAGGTTACTGAGTTTGTGGCGTCTCAGAGAGTACTCACGTCTCAGGTAGTCCATGAGTCCTCTCACACACCCTCATTTTTTTTTTTCTTTTTTTTTCACAGTCTCAGTTCATTATCACCACACATTCACTAGGTCCTACCTCCTGTTATTTCTCCCCACCAGAGTCACGTTTTTCTGTTTGGCTGATGGTGGGCACAGCTTTTACATATGTCCAAAATGGCACCTGCCTTTTGTCTTGTTCACCTTTGTAAGGTGAGTGGAGAGAGAGAATTGTGTCCATACCAGTTTCTTTTATTTTTTTATATTTTTTTCTCTCCTCTAGTTAGCCTGGTGAACTTCCCCCATGGGACTTCAAGCCTTGTTCCCTCTAGGCTCTTCCTTCTGCTTTCTTGACAGTGTCTCAGGCTACTGAGATTTCGCCTCACCTCCCTTTCCCTGGTGTGTAGACTTCATAGCTGGGGTCCCGAGTCATTGGTGCCTGTGCCCTCCAAATAGGTCCACCATGTCCCACTAGTCTGAAAGAGTTTCCTCTGCTGTTTTTTCCCTAACTCTTCCCTGAACCTACAGTATCTCTACCTTAATTAAACTGTCTTTTCTCGGCTATCAGTGTTCTCCCTCCCTATTCCGCAATCTTTGAGCCAGACTTAGTTCATGTATTATTAATTCAGTGTGTTCCTGACTGTAGATTTCTAAAAGTGGCCATGCATACATAGGGAACTGAAGTGTAGAGCTTGTTTGGTGAATCTTCATCCTCATTATACCTTGTGGACAATCTCATGTGGATGCAGTGTGGGACATTCCTTATTCTTTTGGCCCACACAGCTTTGTTGAGCCTGGTATCAATGCCATTTTCTTCATGGCCAACTTCTGGATCTCAGTGAGTGCCTGAGGGGCATACTTCCTGAAGCACATTCGATGGTTGCACTTGTGAATGTTGAGGATGTAATCTCAGGTCACCACCTTGTTGGTGGCAGAAGCCCTTCTTCTTCTGGCAACCCTGCTTTGAAGAGCCATCCTATAGGGCCCAAGTTGGAAGGGAAGAGCACAAGGACTGTGGGAGAGCTTAACAGGCATCTTGGGCCAAATGCCCACACTAGTGTACTATAAGGTAAAATAATGAAAATAAGAAAAAAGAACAACTAAAGTGGGCAATTTTGAAAGTGTGTGTTTTACATGCATATTATTATTAACCCTCAAAAACAGCATATTTTGAGCCTTGCATTGTGGAGTAGTGGGTAAAGCTGCAACTTCTGAGGCCAGCATCTGAAATGGGCACTGATTCATTCCCCTGATGTTCCACTTTGAATTCAGCTCCCTGCTAATGGCCTGGGAAAAGGAGCTGCAAATAGTGCAAGTGTTTGCATCCCTGACATGCATGTGGGAGACCCAGATGAAGCTCCTGGCTTTTGGCTTTGGCCTGGTTACACTCCAAACAGTGTGGCCATTTGGGAAATGAACCAGTAGATTGAAAGATCTCTCCCTCATCCATGTAACTCTGGCGTTCAAATAAACAAAAACAAATCTTTTTTCAAAAAAAATCTTATTTCTGGGCAGGCACCATGGCTCACTTGGTTAATCCTCCCCCTGCATTGCCGGCATCCCATATGGGTGCTGGGTTCTAGTCCCAGTTGCTCCTCTTCCATTCCAGCTCTCTTCTGTGGCCTGGGAGTACAGTGGAGGATGGCCCAAGTGCTTGGGCCCTGCACCCGCATGGGAGACCAGGAGGAAGCACCTGGCTCCTGGCTTCGGATCAGCGCAGCATCAGCCGTAGCAGTCATTTGGGGAATGAACTAATGGAAGGAAGACCTTTCGTTCTGTCTCTGTATGTCTCTCTCTCTCTCTCTCTCTCTCTCTCACTGTCTAACTCTGCCTGTCAAATAAAAAAAGGCCAAAGAAGACAGTACTTCTTTAAAAAAATCATATTTCTTACTTGATTGAATCAGAAATGATCCAGTAGGGACACACACACAGAAAAAAATGAATGTGTAAAAAGTACCTGGAAGAAATTACCCAGTGAACCTTCTTGTGTATTAGTTATTTTTATTCATTTTATAGGAGTAAATTTGCTATCTTAAATTATCTGTTTTATAAATATGAGGCAGAGATTTAATTACTACAAATCCCTTCTTATTAGGGTAAACAACAGCAAACTCTGATGATGATAATTCAATGTGATGGAAAGCATGTAATGAAATAAGACTTTCAAATCACATTAGTGTACAAACACTACACATCGTGATCATTTTCAACAGCATTACAGTTGGTGGTTAATAGCATGCATATCCTGGAGAAAGCATATTTTATCTGATCAGGTAGGTTATGAACTGACAAAATAATGCATTTGTGAGACTCCTTATCATTAAGCTCATTCTTGCTACTTACTGGTTACTTAAGAAGGCGCTTACTGATTTCTTTAAGGAGACTAATTCAAAGTGAGTGAGCTCTCAGAGTTTATCAATTTAAAAGGTAACACCTATCATCCTAGCCCATGTGCTCTTCACAATGCCAGTGAGTGGTAGTGAAGAGAGGGAATTTAACTCAGCCATTTTATAATCACTGTCAAACATATCATGGTGTGATGATGCCCAATGTTAAAAGGATGAGCTGGTAATTTAGATTAGAATCTGCATTATTACTGCAGGTCAGGTGCTTTTTAAAATTAATTTTATTAATTTATTTTATAAATGATACCCTCATTCAACTAACATGATGTGGGGATCCTACTGTTTAAATATGAGAGTTGCACTAACATATAAGGGATCAGTATTTTTTGGTACCTTTTCTCATTACTCCTGTGGAGTGGTACCTCCTTCAGGAACTCAATATCCCTAAATCTTCTTGAAGAAATTTGAAATTTGTGTTTCTGAAAGATCCACATTTAGCAGCTCAAATATCACATTCATGCTAATTATATATTAATCACACTCATTTTTATTAATGTAAATTTTTCTATTTGATAATTTTGTTTTTAGAAATTACTCTTTTTTAGTGTGTGGGTGTGCATATGTGTTTTCCTTAGAGTAGATTCACACTGTTTATTTTAATTAAATGCAATTATTTTGTTTTTTTTTTATTTTTTTTTATTTTTATTTTTATTTTTTTATTTTTTTGACAGGCAGAGTGGACAGTGAGAGAGAGAGACAGAGAGAGAAAGGTCTTCCTTTGCCGTTGGTTCACCCTCCAATGGCCGCCGCTGCAGCTGGCGCACCGCGCTGATCCGATGGCAGGAGCCAGGATCCAGGTGCTTTTCCTGGTCTCCCATGGGGTGCAGGGCCCAAGCACCTGGGCCATCCTCCACTGCACTCCCTGGCCATAGCAGAGAGCTGGCCTGGAAGAGGGGCAACCGGGACAGAATCCGGCGCCCCGACCGGGACTAGAACCCGGTGTGCCGGCACCGCAAGGTGGAGGATTAGCCTATTGAGCCACAGCGCCGGCGACAATTATTTTGTTTATTTGAAAGGCAGACACATACAGAAAGACATACACACACACACACACACACGGGGGAGGGAGGGGAGAAAGAGAGACCCTGATCAGTGGTTATTTTAAAACAATAGTATCAACATTCTGACAATTAGGTATTTCTAGTATAATTCCAGTTAAGTTTGATTCAAATTTCGCTTCAAGAATTACAAATTGTTGTTTCTTTGCCAAAGTACCACCTTTGTTGATCAATTCCGTTTCTTGGTTGTCCATTTTTGAAGGATGTTATGAGTTTAACACTCAGAGAAAAGAAAGCAACGCCAAAACACGCTTTGTACTCTGCACTTGAACAGAGGTGTGTGGTGATCAATCGCCACTGCCCTTTAAGAAAGTGAGGTAACTGATAACTAATTATATGCATCTGTAAAATAGTAATTTGTGGACTGAGAAGGCAGTCATGATGCTTGTATTTTGTGTAATTATTCAATTACTATACTGTGGGATCTGAAATATGGTTGATGATTCAAATAATTGGGTCCTTGACATTCACATAGGATACAGGATTGACTTTCTGCCTCCTGGTTTTGGTCTGGCTTATCTTCAGCTGTCATTGGCATTTAGGAGCAGAACAGCATAAGAGTTACATCTGTCTGTCTGTTTCTTTGTCTTTAAAATAAAAATAAAGGAAAAAGGAAGGAAAGAAGGAATACAGAGAGACAGGGAAGGAGGGAGGTGAAGAAAGGAAGAGAGAATGGAAGGAAGAGAGGAGTGGAAAGGGGGAGAGAGAGAGAGGGAAGGAGGGAGGGAGAGAGGGAGGGAGGGAGAAGATGGCAGGAAGGAAGGAAGGAAGGAAGGAAGGAAGGAAGGAAGGAAGGAAAGAAGGAAGATAGATGGAGGAATTTTCCTTCTAATGCAGAACTGGGGAGGCAGTGGTGAAGGCTGAAGTTGCGAGGTCTCTGTCATCTACCCAGAATCTGGATTCCTGGTTGTGGTTCTGGCCCAGCCACAGCTTATGGTAAACTGGGGAATGATCCAGCAGAAGGAAACTCTATTTCTCTGCCTCTAGAAAAAGATAGAGATGAGATGCTTTTTTTCTATTAAGATAATATGAATTATCTTAAGCGGATATTCTTTTTTTAAAGCTTTTATTTAGTAAATATAATTTTCCAAAGTATAGTTTATGGATTACAATGCCCCCCCCATAACTTCTCTCTCACCCGCACCCCTCCCATCTCCAGCTCCCTCTCCCATTCCATTCACATCAAGATTCATTTTCAATTATCTTTATATACAGAAGATCAATTTAGTATACACTAAGTAAAGATTTGATCAGTTTGCACCCACACAGAACATAAAGTGTAAAATTCTGTTTCAGTACTAGTTATAGCATTAATTCACATTGGACAACACATTAAGGACAGAGATCCCACATGAGGAGTAAGTACACAGTGACTCCTGTTGTTGACTTAACAATTTGACACTCTTGTTTATGGCGTCAGTAATTATTCTAGGCTCTTGTCATGAGTTGCCAAGGCTATGGAAGTCTTTTGAGTTTGCTGACTTCAATTTTCTTTAGACAAGGTCATAGTCAAAGTGGAAGTTCTCTCCTCCCTTCAGAGAAAGGTACCTCCTTCTTTGATAGCCCGTTCTATCTACTGGGATCTCACTCGCAGAGATCTTTCTTTTAGGTCCTATTTTTTTTTTTTTTTTGCCAGAGTGTCTTGGTTTTCCATGCCTAAAATACTCTCATGAGCTCTTCAGCCAGATCCGAATGCCTTAAGGGCTGATTCTGAGGCCAGAGTGCTGTTTAGGACATCTGCCATTCTATGAGTCTGCTGTGTATCCCGCTTCCCATGATGGATCGTTCTCTCCCTTTTTGATTCTATCAGTTAGTATTAGCAGACACTAGTCTTGTTTGGGATCACACTAGTCTTGTTTGTGTGATCCCTTTGACTCTTAAACCTATCAGTGTGATCAATTGTGAATTGAAATTGATCACTTGGACTAGTGAGATGGCATTGGTACATGCAACTTGATGGTATTGTATTGGAATCCCCTGGTATGTTTCTAACTCCACCATTTGGGGCAAGTCCAATTGAGCATGTCCCAAATTGTACATCTCCTCCCTCTCTTATTCCCACTCTTATATTTAACAGAGAACACTTTTCAGTTAAATTTCAACACCTAAGAATAATTGTGTGTTAAGTATTAAATTGTACATCAACAGTCAGGACAAGGGTCGATCAAGTCACTGTTTCTCATAGTGTCCCTTTCACTTCAACAGGTTTCCTTTTTGGTGCTTGGTTAGTTGTCACCATGAATAGTAGTAATGCAAGTAAAAATTAACTTTGCTATGCATCATTATCAGTATATTTATAATTGTTTTTATTTCTTGTGATTGTTGAATAGAATATCACATCAATTTTGTAGCTTTGTTTGATAATATTGATTTGGTAATTATTTTAAGCACAATCTTGTTATTTTTGAAATTATGCTGTCTGAGAAGAAATTATAAACTCTTGTAATTTTTATATTTGTCTAAATTTTTTTTAAATTATCCCTGAATTATAATAAAATAAAAAATGTTATTAGCTTTTGTACCACCTACCCTTCCACAATAGAACAAGCATGTACCATTTTTATTGAGTGAATCTCCTAAACAGCTTAAAGAAACAGCAAAGTTTAGATATGAGGAAAAGGAGAATGATTTTAGAAGTTACTTTAAATATACACACAGTTGCCTGCATAGAAACAGTTCACACTTTTGTAGATACTTTAACACAGAGAGAAATCAGGGAATATATAAGGGATAACTCCCAACATCCTGTCAGTGTTTTTTCTGCACTTAGCTTCCTTTTGTGAAACTGGCTTCTCCTGTCTATTTTTATATGATCCTCATGGTAAATAATCAAGCAAATTGTTTGTCAATCTATGTTATATATATAAAAATATTTTAGTATTTAGAAAATCCATTTTGCTTACATATTATCAATTGTAAAAAGCTTTTCTCAGATAATACAATAATTGGGTGCATATTTTATTCTGCAGTGAGCAAATTAATGTTTCTCTTCACAAAGGATGATAGCTTATTCAATTCATCTTGTTTTTGCTACAGATATGACACCATCCTTCTGTGAGGAATGTCTCAATCAATGTCAAGAGCTGTAAGTTCAGTTTGCTTTCCTCTGGAAGCAATTGACCACAGATATCTATAATCTGTACTCTTTTCCACTTCTGTGATTTCATTCTTTTGACAACCAGGTTTCACACAGTGGGATTCAGCAAGGTCAACAATTAAACACCTTGAGCTCATCCAGTAGTCCCCAGATCGTGACTTGACTAAATGATAATTCATGAAGCACACACTAAGAGTGTAGAAGGTGAACAGTATAAAAAGGAAAGACACAAATTACAAAATTGTGCGAATCAATGGAACTGTGTTTTTTTAAATAAGTATTAGACAGCATGGTAGCTAGGAAAATAACAATCTTCCCCAGGGGTTGATAAGTGTAGCATAATAAGTACAACCTTTATAGCCAGCAATTAGTCTGCCATGCAGTGCTGTCAGCAAAAATGGAATTACCAACAAGATCCATCCTGATCAAGAAGCCATATATGCTGTTAATGAGCAGCCTATGTCTTTTCTTTCTTATTGCTGTTACAAATTCAAGGGCAGCCAGATTAAATTGTCCGAGGAAGAAAGTGTTGTCTCTACTTGGGATAAAGAGAAAATTCAGTAGGTTCTGGACAGTTTGGTAAGTTTTAATAGCCACTTAAACTCATCCCACTTTTCCTCATGTGTTCAATTAGTGAGGCACTACTTTAAAAATTTAAAAGAAAATATATTTCTAAATCTAGGAATTCAGTGTGTATGATATCAATATGTAACATTCATGTCTTAACCAAATCTTCCTACTTTGTGAGCTAGGACATCTGAAACAATTAGAAGAGGAAGAGGGATGCCTCCTACTATGAGTTTTCTTTCTTACGTGTTTTCCTTTATATTTCAGATAACAACATTAGCATCTTACCTCAAAAGAAATGCGCTAGGAAAGGGAAAGTAAATTAATTCAATCTATAATATCAACAGGAAATAATGCATTTAATGCTATAAATTTTAGTCTTCTAAGTTTTGCATGTTTTGTTCCATTTTTTCTAATCTTGTTTTATATATGTTTTATATATGTGGAAAAAGCAAACTTATCATTCATGTCTCACTTCAAAGTTCTGCTCACTTCTTCAAATAATTATGTGGCCCTCAATCAAGAATATAGAAGGGTTTGCATCTATGTTTAGCATCTTGGGTATAATGTGATTCAAATCTAGCACCTGTGGGGTCAATTCTGTGGGGTAAAGCCACTGCTAGGCTTCCATATCGGTGCTTGTTCATGTCCTGGCTACTCGACTTCTGATACAGCTCCCTGCTAATAGCCTGGGAAAAGCAGTGGGAGATGGCCCAAGTACCTGGGCCTCTGCTACCCATGTAGGAGACCAGGATGAAGCTCCTGGCTCTTGGCTTCAAATAGAAGATCTCTTCTCTCTCTCTCTTTTTCTCTCTCTCTCTATATATACATGTATATATATATATATTTATATAGACATAGATATATAGATATATATTATATTATATTATATATTATAAAAATTTGCAATCACAGCATATTTTGACAAATTTTGTGCTTTCTCTCATACTAGCTAGTAGCATAACCTTACCTCAGCAAAGCACTCTGAGAACTCTATTACTCCTCAACTATTGGAATTGGAAAGCAGTATCAGACTAACAAGGACAAAAACAAAATGACAATATTCAGTAATTAGAGCTGAGTGTTTGAGTCACTTTAGGAAAAAAAAATAACCTCTAATTTTTAGTGATACTACTTCCTTATTTATCTCATTGGCCAAACGGTTTTGATCCAAACTTCCTCAGCTCATTTCACAAAACATTCACTATAGCAGACAGAGAAAAAAAATTCATGTAGCAGTTCCTGGTTTTCAAATAATAAGGTGTTTTTTCAAGAAGTCTTCATCAATATATGATTATATAATAATGGAGTTTCATAAATCATCTATTCCTTAATGAAATAACTATAGGAATCCATACGTGAAAGCTTTCTTGTTGTTGATACTACATGAATACTCTCTTCCTTGCCTATATTTTAAATTTAATGGAAACAAAGAATGCATTTGCTTATCATTATATACCTGCATGTAGCACCATATCTCAACTCAAATACACTGAGTTAAATTAGTGAATTCATTTTGTTGTTCCTGGACATGAAAGAATATAGGCTGTTTATATAAATTCTAATGTAAGTTAGGCATTTCTAATCAGATCAAGATTTGAGGAGAGATCTTGGAAATCTGGAGTAGAGTACATTTCTTTTTTTTTTTAACTTTCATTTAATGAATATAGATTTCCAAAGTACAGCTTATGGATTACATTGGCTTCCCCCCCATACCTTCCCTCCCACCCGCAACCCTACCCTTTCCCACTCTCTCTCCCCTTCCATTTTTATCAAGATTCATTTTCAATTTTCTTTATATACAGAAGATCAGTTTAGTATACATTAAGTAAAGATTTCAACAGTTTGCACCCACATAGAAACACAAAGTGAAAAATACTGTTTGAATACTCGATATAGCATTAAAGCTCAATGTACAGCACATTAAGGACAGAGATCCTACATGAGGAGTAAGTGCACAGTGACTCCTGTTGTTGACTTAAGAAATTGACACTCCTGTTTATGGCATCAGTAATCTCCCTATGCTCCAGTCATGAGTTTCCAAGGCTATGGAAGCCTTTTGAGTTCACTGACTCTTATCTTATTTAGACAAGGTCATAGTCAGAGAAAGGTACCTCCTTCTTTGAAGACCTGTTCTTTCCACTGGGATCTCACTCACAGAGATCTTTCATTTAGGTTGTGATTTATTTATTTATTTATTTATTTATTTATTTTTTTTGCCAGAGTGTCTTGGCTTTCCATGCCTGAAATACTCTCATGGGCTTTTCAGCCAGATCCAAATGCCTTTAGGGCTGATTCTGAGGCCAGAGTGCTATTCAGGATATCCGCCATTTTATGAGTCTGCTGTGTATCTCGCTTCCCATGTTGGATCGCTCTCCCCTTTATTTATTCTATCGGTTAGTGTTAGCAGGCACTAGACTTGTTTATGTGATCCCTTTGGTTCTTAGTCCTATCATTATGATCAATTGTGAACAGAAATTGATCACTGGGACTAGTGAGATGGCATTGGTACATGCCACCTTGATGGGATTGAATTGGAATCCCCTGGTATGTTTCTAACTCTACCATTTGGGGCAAGTCAGCTTGAGCATGTCCTGAATTGCACATCTCTTCCCTCTCTTATTCCCACTCTTATATTTAACAGGGATCACATTTAGGTTTAATTTCAACACTTAAGAATAACTGTGTATTAATTACAGAATGGAGTAGAGTACATTTCAAGCCAGACACTTGGTCTTTTCTATACTACATCTAAGGCTTCCTGGATTTATGAGGGTACTGAAGATATAAATTAAATTTATAAATTTCTCTTCCAAATTATCGAAACCCTATTTTGGAAACTAAAGAGACTGATAAAATACTCAGTTATCATAGTCAGGAACTGTAATGCTGATTATAGATAATGGAATAACTTAATTACAAATAATTAGTAGGTTCATAATGATTTGTATCGACTTGTAGTTTTTACAATAATGATAGGACAAGTTAGCAACCAAACACCTTGGAAACAGTATTTCAATTGCTATCAAAGCACTGCATCTCTTATTTGAGATGAGAGTACAGAATTCATTTTGGAAGAAAATAGAAAATGAGCACAGAATAATAAAATTAGTCTTCAGAAAGGGAAATATTCTTTCTTCTTCTAAATTTGTGACCAGATCCAAAGAGTTGTCTCACCTTCCCATCTGTTAAATCCACTCTCAATTAAAAATCAGTAAAGTCCAAAAACACTGAGATCTGAATTAACATATTAAGATGTGAAATTAAACACATGAAGACATGTTATATCATTAATCACTAGAAAAATCCATGTTATAGAATTATATATGAACATAATATTTTGATAAATATCTTGATATAGATATATTTTGAGAATTATTGGTTACAGTTTTCACAGTGTCACTATTTACTATGAGTTACTTCACTATTCATAACTGTGTGCACATACACATTTTTATTGTTTCCATTTAAGCACCGAAAATTGTACCCAAAAATGGGAGTTTCAGATTTTTTTCTCAAAGATACTACAACCAACATTTTAACTAACAAGTCCACACACTATTTGACTGGTTGGATTTACTTATCCATGCTATTTATAAATAGCTCAAACGTGCATTCAATTTATTCTTAAAACGTAAGATTTCCCCTCTCTGGAAATTCCCAGGAGTTACATATTTCTTTTTATTTATTTATTTATTTATTTTTTTGACAGGCAGAGTGGACAGTGAGAGAGAGAGACAGAGAGAAAGGTCTTCCTTTTGCCATTGGTTCACCCTCCAACGGCCACCACAGCTGGTGCGCTGCAGCCGGCGCACCGCGCTGATCCGATGGCAGGAGCCAGGTACTTATCCTGGTCTCCCAGGGGTGCAGGGCCCAAGCACTTGGGCCATCCTCCACTGTACTCCCTGGCCACAGCAGAGAGCTGCCCTGGAAGAGGGGCAACCAGGACAGAATCTGGAGCCCCGACCGGGACTAGAACCTGGTGTGCCGGCGCCGCAAGGCAGAGGATTAGCCTAGTGAGCCGAGGCGCCGGCTGCAGGACTTACATATTTCTAGTCACCTCAGCTATAGACTTAGTTGTTTTTTTTCTTCTTTGATTTTCTTGCATCGGCTTCTATCTAGGGTCTATTTAAGTGTGGAGGAAACAGTCTCCTTTTTTAATCTTCTTGAAAAGAACACAAACATTGAATTTTTACATATTCTCATTTTTATGATGATTCTGTTAAATGATGGGGTAGAAAAACATATAAAACATATTACAGACAAATATACATAATATTTTGAATAGCAATGAAAGCATTTTAAATTTGAGTATTAGACACCTGTGACATTTCTGGGGTAATTTCCTGTTTGAGTAAATTTTCAATGATCATTTCTTCTCTGAGTTTAAGTACCGACACTCTAGCTTGACTTTGCTAGTTTCTCTGTACTGTTACTGGGTTGTATTAATTTTCCTCATGGATTACACAGGGAAAAGTAAATTCTTTTCATTGTGTTGTTTTCCACTTCTAGATAACTTTATCTGTATTCTAAGTGTTATGAGCATGACGATCTACAAAATATTTTGCTAAAGCCATATTTTCCAAGGAAATTTGGCTACCCACACTTAAACTAAAATTTTCATTTATTCTCCATACATACATGATGGATAATACAGTAAGAAACAAGGATGTGAATTAGCATTAAGATACAATATCAGATAAGTTGTCTATGAATGTCTATGACCATGTTTAAATTCAAATGCAGATCTAGAATATTTAGAAATAAGCCCTATTCTTTATTTGAATGTTAGACATATTCAGTCATTTTACCATGTTCATAATTTTCTATCATCTTGCTATTATCATGGAAATTCCGGAGCACTTACCTTTTGTAATTCCTTTTATGTTATAAGTTTCAGCTATGTATGCCTGTTTAATTGGGAAAAAGACCATTCTATTAAATAGGGTAAACTGGGTATTTATGTGAGCCAAATGCCAGTCTTTGAAGCAGAGGAATTAAAGGGAATAGTAGCAGTTTCATATTTTCAGTTTTAATTTAATAAATAGAGACATGCATTCTAATCTCAAACATATATATTGAGACTCAAAGTATTCCCTCACCAATAATCAGATCAAATCAATTTCTAAATGTGTCTGGTGTTGGAAAGTTCCCTTCATTTCTCACCTATAAGAGATACTATTTTTTCCTAACGTTTGTTCTTGAATGCTGATTACCACATAGGAAGGTGTCAATTTCACTTTTCTTCCAGACTCTGTTGTGTAATTATCAAGACAGCTAAGGATTGCTTAAGTTTTTTTTCACATATATAGACATAGAAATATATTTATCCCTTAGTCCTATAAATATATTTAGAAACTTAATTTAATGCCAATGTTAGATATGAAGAAACTGATACCAATCTATCCAAAGTCCTATGAATGTCCTGTGAATATATGGGTTGACCTTACCAAAGAAATTATTGGTTAATCAGAGTGTTCATGACATGGCTTTCGTTAACTGTAAATCATATCACATAATCCGTAAGTTGTTTAATTTAGTTTAGTTCCCCAAGAATTCACCTTAACTATGTTTCACACTCTACAGAACAGATTGCATTTCATACTTGTCTCCATTCTGTATGACTGTTAGAGTAGCACAGAATTCAAAATAGGGTTGTAGTTACCACTTGAGGAAGAACATCAAAAGTAGGCATCTATAGGAATGGATTTTTTTTTTTTTTTTTGACAGGCAGAGTGGACAGTGAGAGAGAGAGACAAGAAAGGTCTTCCTTTTCTGTTGGTTCACCCCCCAGTGGCCACTGCGGCCGGCGCACTTCGGCCAGCGCAACACAGCCAGCACACCGTGCTGATCTGAAGCCAGGAGCCAGGTGCTTCTCCTGGTCTCCCATGTGGGTTCAGGGCCCAAGGACTTGGGCCATCCTCCACTGCACTCCTGGGCCACAGCAGGGAGCTGGACTGGAAGAGAAGCAACTGGGACAGAATCCAGCGCCCCCACCGGGACTAGAACCCTGGGGTGCTGGCACCACAGGCAGAGGATTTGCCTATTGAGCCGTGGCACCAGCCTAGAAATGGATATTTCTATCTTGCAGTTTCTACACATAACTGACATGCAGAGATACTTAATGACCCAGCCTTGTTTACTACATTACCAATTTTTTTGTCTATATCTTTTAGCTTCATACAGCTTTCTGAAGATAGACTAAATTTGTGCTGCAATCCAGGTCCTCTAATTTCAAATTGTGTGATTTTATGCAACTTACGCTTCCTTCTTGTGTTTCAACATTTTCATCCATCAAATGAAAACAGTATATTTGAAGAAACAATAAAGTTAATAAATATAAACCAGTTATCAGGTCCCTGGTGCAACATATAGTAGTAAGCACTATGTGAGTGTTAATTATCATTATTATTATTTCTTAAATATTTATATTTCTATAAATATTACTTTTAGATATAAACCCACATGGCCTGTCTGAACAAAGGATCATGATAGTAAGATTTTGAAATAATTTGACATAGAGCAAATAAACATAAACTGACATTAAGAAACCTGGAGTTTAGCCTCTTCTGCACAAACAGGAGGAGAATGATGTTTCCTTTCTATTGGCCACTTGATCTCAGATTTCTTACATACACAATATACACACACACATACTTAAAATTTTCTATGACCTTCATAATTTTAAGACATAAGTTGCTACTCTTTGAAAGTTAAACCGTCAAATATTAGGGACTTAATTGATGCTGAATAGCAATAAGGTATTGGGTAAAATCATTTCATGATATATGAGTTGAGTGCAGTGAGACTTAACAGTCTGCTTACTATTCAGTATGTGACAAAGGTTTATGGGCGGATGTATAAATAAGTACATTTCACTGGTATATGTCTATTTTTGTGGAGGTTGTGGAAGTAGCTGAACTCTAGGTCCTTTTCATTTATGTTATGATTATAGCTACTGTGCTTAAAATGATATATTAGCTTGGGCTGCCATAAAAAAAATTCTACAGACTGGGTGCTTAATCCACCAAGCTGTTCATTTTTTTTCCTCACAGTTCTAGAGCCTTTAGAAGTCCAAGATCAAGGCAGCATCTAGTTGGTTTCTGTTGAGGATTCTTTTCCTGGCTTGGTCATGATCACCTTCCCATTGTATTGGTACAAGGTCATTCCTTTGTGTGTCTGTAGACAAGAGAGCTCTCTGATGTCTCTTTCCCTTCTTATAAATACAGATTTGGCCCCACCCAGATGACTCCCATTTATCCCATTTCCTTTTTTTTTTTTTTTTTTTTTTTTTGACAGGCAGAGTTATACAGTGAGAGAGAGAGAGAGAAAGGTCTTCCTTCCATTGGTTCACTCCCCAAATGGCTGCTAAGGCTGGCGCCTGCACCGATTCAAAACCAGGAGCCAGGTGCTTCCTCCTGGTCTCCCATGGGGTGCAGGGCCCAAGCACTTCGGCCATCCTCCAGTGCCTTCCCTGGGCCACAGCAGAGAGCTGGACTGGAACAGGAGCAACCAGGACAGAATCCGGCACCCCGACAGGTCTAGAACCTGGGGTCCGGCGCTGCAGGCAGAGGATTAGCCAAGTGAGCTGCGACGCTGTCCTATCCTATTTACTTTTCATAAAACCCTGTCCCCAAATGCAATCACATTGGGGGTTAGGGTTTTAATGTTTGAATTTCAGAGAGACACAGTTCAGTCCAAGCAGATGATGTATTTCCCTTCTAGACATTTTTATACTGATACAACTAAAGATTCACGGAGCTGGCCTGGTGGCACAGTAGGTTCATCCTCTGCCTGTGGTGTTGGCATCCCATATGGGAACTGGTTCTAGTCCTGGCTGCTCCACTTCCAATCCAGCTCTCTGCTATGGCCTGGGAAAGCAGTAGAAGATGGCCAAAGTCCTTGGGCCCCTGCACCCGTGTGGGAGACTGGAAGAAGCTCCTTGCTCCTGGCTTCAGATCAGTGCAGCTCTGGCCATTGCGCCCGTTTGGGGAGTAAACCAATGGACAGAAGATCTTTCTCCATGTCTCTCCCTCTCACTGTCTATAACTCTCTCAAATAAAAAAATAAAGTCTTTAAAAAAAAAACAACTAGAGATTCACTAGGTGCTTGTGGTGTCTTGGTTCGTAAGATATGGTCTGTTTCTAATGTAATATTTTTCAACTTTTAGCATAGACATAAACTTATGAAATTTATATTCAAAATAGAATCTGGACAAATATATACAAATAATTTTTAAGATTTTTTAAATTACTCAAAATATGTACTCTGGAGTTATTTTTTCCCTCTAGAAACCAGGAATCAACTTCCAGAATCTCCAGGTTTTCTTCAATTATATTTGCTAATCCTGTGCTTCTCTGACACTCCCATAGATGCTTCCTTTATCTAATTCTATACACTTGACTTTTGCACATTCTTCTGCTCCATACAATAACAGTCTATTCCAACTCACAAGAATACCAAGAATGGGGCACTGCAATCAACCCCAGCCTCAGGTGCTGGCAAAAAGACAAGCAGCAATACCCTTTCTTTCTTCCTTCCTTCCTTCCTTCCTTCCTTCCTTCCTTCCTTCCTTCCTTCCTTCCTTCCTTTCTTCTTTTTATTTTTTTGACAGACAGAGTGGACAGTGAGAGAGAGAGAGACAGAGAGAAAGGTCTTCCTTTGCTGTTGGTTCACCCCTCAATGGCTGCTGCAGCCGGCGCGCTGATCTGAAGCCAGGAGCCAGGTCCTTCTCCTGGTCTCCTATGCGGGTTCAGGGCCCAAGCACTTGGGCCATCCTCCACTGTACTCCTGGGCCACAACAGAGAGCTGGACTGGAAGAGGGGCAACCGGGACAGAATGCAGCGCCCCGACAGGGACTAGAACCTGGGGGGGCGGTGCCACAGGAGGATTAGCCTATTGAGCCTCGGCGCCAGCCAGTACTCTTTTCAACACCATGTTAAGACTCTGCTAAGGGGTAGAGAAAAGTGGATAAGCTTCCCCACCTTCTAAATACCCACTATGATAACTATTAATTTTATTAATTTATAAGCTTTAAATGACAGTATTATGTGTTGCTTTGAATTTACCAAATACTGTACTCTAAAGGGTAATATGAAGAATCATACAGTAGTTCCTTCTAGGCCTCCCCAACACATGTGGACTCCAGGTCATTATGTCATTCATTCTGTGTTTAGTAAGTTTTTAGTGGTTGGAAAGAGTTCAAAGTTACCAACCAACCTGTATGGTTGCTGTCTCCTGCCCCTGTGCTACTAACTGAAATAGTAGATTCAAATATTGATAGCATATTGATTGCAGACAACAACAAAAAAAGGATTTTACATCAATTTTTTCATTCTATGTGCCCACTTGTAGTTTTTCCTTAAAATCTGAAATAATGAAACCATACCACCTGTAAGTTTTACTAAACATGGAATACTTAACTGAATTTAAATAATTTTTAACAAATTAATTTAAAATTAATATTAAAATGTCTTACTTTTTAATTGGTAATTAGTTCTTTACAGCCTGAAGAATGAGAAATAAATGTGCATCATTGCATTATTGGTTCTAATTAGTAGAAACCTGAATTGTAACTTTGCAGACATTTTGTTTTTCTCATAATTTTGCTTATAATGCCCCGAAAATTAGTTACATAAAATATTTTAATCACAGTCTACTCAAGGATCAAAGTTCAACCTACTAGGAAAATTCAAATGTTGTTGAATAAATAGTACTATTTTGTAGTATAATAATTTGTTTATTTTTAATGTTATGATTATATGTATGAAATTCAATAAAGGGAAACCTCATTCTGCATTTCTCCTCTAGCCACCATTAATATTTAATCCTTTCTATGATTGCTAGTAAAATTAATTTTGATCTATGAAGAGCGGTGTACTTTCACATGTGTGTTTTGAAAACTGCCTGAAGCACACAGAATATGTGGAGCAGAAAGATAATTTGATAGCTTCTAGAACTGCTAATATACTTAGTAGAGTCATTCACATATACTGAGAATGTATGGAGTCATCCTAATTTAAAAATAAATAAACAATGATGTAAATAAAAAAAAAAACTTGCACATTCTATGAAGCAGAAAGAATAGCTGGCAGAATTACTGGGCTTTTTGTTTTTGTAGTTCTATGATGTGGAACACTATAATATAACTAAAATAAATACAAATTAGAATATTGACCATTTATTTGTTTTGAGAAAGAAAGCACAAATTACTAGAGACTGGTATCTAGTAAATTTTGCTAATGAGGATAATGGGAATGCTTTTTTCATTTCACAGAAGAAACAAACAGTAGTGCATTGGTCAAAAGCAGGAAAAATAGCAAATTAGCAGTAATTAGATAATATTGTAGAAAGATATTAACAGGCAAATTTTCTTAAAAATCAAGTATAAAAGTACAGAAATACATTCACATGATAAATACCATACCATCATTTCCAATTATTACCTAAATTTTTACAAAATCAGTAGAACATTCAAATAACAGCACCAAGCGGAACACATATATTCTTCATTGCTTAATGTATTTTTATTCTTATTTGAGAGGTATAGTTACATATAAAGGGAGAGACAGAGAGAAAGGTCTTCCATCTGCTGGTTCACTCTACATATGCCTGCAATGGCCAGAGCTGGTCAATCCAAAACCAGGATCCAGGACCTTCTTCCAGGTCTCTCATGTTCAAGGGCCCAAGTACTTGGGCCATCTTCTACTGTTTTCTCAGGCTGTGGCAGAGAGCTGGATTGAGAGAGGAACAGTCAGGACTCAACCAGCACCTTTATGTGATGCCAGCCCCATAGGTGGTGGCATAGCCTATTATGCCACAGTGTCATCTCTTTAACATATTTTTGAAAATTCTGAATTTTTAAACATTCTGAATTTTTTAAAAAATCTGAATTTTTAAACATTTTAAAACATTCATAATATATACAAAGTCTCCTAGGTTTTATAAAAACATTGTGAGATTTTATTTAAGGGATAGAAATAATAAATATAAGTTTCACATATAGAACAAAAAATTGGCTTGCCTTATCTTTATAAAATATGTTGGGTTAAAAGTCTTACCAGTTTCACACTATATGCCTTTTTTCTCAGACACTCAAAATCTTACACAGTTTTAATTTCTTCTTATTCACTAATCTGTTTAAAATGTTTGCTTAAATATGCTTATTTTGTTTATTAAGTATATTTAATAGGAATGCTATGTAGTTGATTTAAACTAATTGAGAGTATTTCTTAATGCTTTCAATACACTCAGATATTCCTATCCCAATTAAAGAATATGTCATGAATTCTGCATTATGTAAAATACATAATGAAGTACTTTTTAGGTTATATTTCTTATCACATTTTCACACATTAAGTCAGATATACTTGCTTGTAGACAAAATTTCCTATTTAAAAATTTTGCTCTATAATTTGATATCTACTGAAGATCAAGATAGGAAATGAAACAGCATTTGAAGTGGATGCAACAAAGGAGACTATCCTAGTACTCATGTGTGATGGTTACAAAATTACCTCTGTACTTCTTCCATAATATATATCAAAAATTGATGCAACTTGCTACCCATAAAAACTTAGAGGGAGTGAGTATTTAATGTAGTCATTTAGATATTATGTGGGATACCTGCATTTTTGAGTACATGGGTTTATATCCAGCTTCCTGAATTCAGCTTGCTGCTAATGCACACCCGGGAAGGCAGGTGTGGTTCAAATACTCGGGTGTTTTTCACAAATGGGAGGTCTACATTTAGTTCTTGTTTCCTGGTTTCAGATTGTTCCAGCCTAAGCTATTCAGGGCATTTGGAAATTGAATCAACTGGTGGTCATCTCTGTTTCTCTGTCTCTGTCTCTATGGCTATCAGACAATACAAATACATAAATAAAATAAAATGTTAGATTAAAAAAAAAAAGAGAGAGGAGACATAATGCCATTTTTCCTTAAAGCAACTGTTTTCCTATTTTGTACCTCAGATAAAATTGTGGGTTACAGAAAATATTAATGGATCATGAAAAATAGAATCTTTTGCATTAACTTCCTAAGAGAATGAAAATCTCAAAATATCCAGACTTTAAATAAAAAATGAAAAACGTTGGGGCCGGCGGCGTGGCTCACTTGGTTAATCCTCTGCCTGCTGTGCCAGCATCCCGTGTAGGCGCCAGTTTCTGGTACTGGTTGCTCCTCTTCCATTCCAGCTCTCTGCTGTGGCCAGGGAAGGCAGTGGAGGATGGCCCAAGTGTTTGGGCCCCTGCACCTGCATGGGAGAACAGGAAGAAGCACCTGGCTCCTGGCTTCGGATCAGCGTAGCGCTGGCCGTGGCTGCCATTCGGAGAGAAGACCTTTCTCTCTCTCTCTCTCACTGTCTGTAACTCTACCTGTAAAAATAAAAAAAAAATGTCAAAAATTGTGTGTTTAGTTCAATCACTATGAATGCTTTTAAGGTTTATGGTCTCCTTTGACAGTCTGAAGAAGCTAGGAATTCTCTTGAGGAGAAAACTTGAATGATTTTAGGCTCACAGGTATCTGGAATTTATCCATACACATAAGCATTCTAGTTTGTTTTTCTCAGAAAAATAAATCAGATGTTTGAGATTACACTGTTTATGATGTTGGGAAAATTATCAAGGTAATTTGACCTTAAATGTAGTTAGGAACTAGTTTTTCCAATTGGTATGTCTCTTACTAACAATATACCTTGTTGAAATGCAGGCCCACATAACTGCTTACAATGCTATATAAATTAGGCAGGTTACTAGGCATTTTATTTTGAAATGAGAAGGGATATAAAACATAGAAACAGGGCTGGCACTGTACCGTAGCGGGTAAAGCCACTGCCTATGGAGCCGGCAACTCATCTGGGTGCCAGTTTGAGACTCGGCTGCTCCATTTTTGATCCAGCTCTCTGCTATGGCCTGGGAAAGCAGTAGAAGATGGCCCAAATGCTTGGGCTTCTGCACCCACATGGGAGCCATGGAAGAAGCTCCTGGATCCTGGCTTCGGATCAGCCCAGCTCTGGCCATTGTGTACATTTGGGAAGTGAACCAGTGGATGGCAGATCTCTCTCTCTGCAGAGAGCTGGATCAGAAATGGAGCCATCAAGTCTTGAACTCGTGACCATATGGAATCCTGGCACTGCAGGTGGTAGCTTTACTGCTAAGCCACAGCAGCAGCCCGATGTATTGATATTTTAACATTATTAATTCTTCCAATCCATGAGAACACTATATTGTTTCATTTATTTGTCTTCAGTTTTCTTCATCAATATAGTTTTTGGCAGACTATTCTTTAACTCTTTAGTTAAAGGGTTATTTCTAAAAATTTTGTTACTCTTATAAATGAGACTTTTTTCTATTTTTCCAGGCAGTTTATTTTTAATGTATAGTAGTGCTACTAATTTTTGTATGGTGATTCTTTAACCTCCAAATACTGAATTAACTTCTTACAGTGTTTGGTGGTTTCCTTCTTATTTTATATTTATATATGAATGTATGTAAAGTCATTTGATATGTTTCACAGTCATACAAAATTAAGCAAATAAGAAAAAGAAATAGAAAAACATAATTAGGGATGTTTCCACAAATCAGAATCTATATCGAGGTAGGCATTTGGCCTAGAGGTAAAGATACCTGCATCACACTTGGAGTGCCTGAGTTTGATTCCTGACTCTGGCTCCCAAATACAATTTCCTGACAAAGAGAATATGAAGTTAGGGGGCAGCAGGTGATGGTTCAGTAGCTGGGTCATTGCTATTCATGTGTGAGATCTGTATGGCTTCTAGCTACAGGCTGGCTGAACCAGGATGTTGTGAGTATTCAGGGAATGAATGATAGCTCTATCTCCATGTTAAACATTCTGAAGGAGTATTGAAGCCATTTTCCCTTAGTAAAAATCTGCTCATCAGTCTATTACATTTAATAGCAACAGTCAAGAATAATTGTACTACTTTACTAGGTTATTGTTGCTTTACTGATTTTTTTTCTATTGTCCTATAGTTTTTAGAAGATAGTGTCAGGCTAGCATGAGGAAATAAGAGAAAACTTTTATTATAAGAATAAGATATAAGATTATAAAATTGGTTCTAAATAATTTATTGCATCTATCAATAATTTCAGAATGGAGGAAAATGGAATCATTTTTAGATACCTGAGATAAAACTATTTCATTAATATTAAGTCAGTGTTATCCTTAGGTTAAGTATAGGCAGTAGGACACTGATGAAACTCTACGGCCCTCCCTGAACTCAGAAAAGTATATGTTAACTACCAAAAATATTAAGGTAATTTAAATCTTATTGAATATGAAATTTTAATATTATTCTGGACATGGACATGAGTATTCATATGTCCATACTGAAAAACGTGGAAGCAAACATATTCTTTTGAAAACTATTTACACAAATTATATTTTTTCTAAGTGCAGCAGATCTAAAGGTTTGGTTTCTATTTTTAAAAACTGGCAGCACTTTCAGTCTTGTGATCTTGATAAATGAGATAGCTTTTAAAGTGTTAAGCCGATTAAATATGTGAAGAAACACACATACACACACTCACTTATTTGTATTTACTCTCACTGTATAACTGGCCATCTTGGAAATACTACACCTAGTTTTCATGTATAATCCATCCAGTATAGATATCACAATTTAAAATGCTAACTAAATCACATAAAGGTACTTTCCTCTTAACTGACACAGATAATTAGTACAGGTTAAAAAACAATGGAAATGGCACATTGCTGTGATCTTTGAAAGCATTATACTCTGAGCTATAACAAAAATTAGAACTCAAAAATTTTCCATTACATGTGACTTTTGTATCTGTATAATGCCCTTGTCTAAATAAGATCAGAGTCGGCGAACTCAAAAGGCCTCCTTAGCCTTGGCAACTCATGACAAGAGCCTAGGGTGATTGCTGACGCCATAAACAAAAGTGTCAATTTGTTAAGTCAACAACAGGTGTCACTGTGCACTTATTCCTCATGTAGGATCTCTGTCCTTAATGTGTTGTACATTGTGATTTAATGCTATAATTAGTACTCAAACAGTATTTTTCACTTTATGTTTCTGTGTGGGAGCAAACTGTTGAAATCTTTACTTAATATATGCTAAAATGATCTGTATATAAAGAGAATTGAAAATGAATCTTGATGTGAATGGAAAGGGAGAGGGAGCAGGAGAGGGGAGGGGTGCAGGTGGGAGGGAAGTTATGTGAGAGAGGAGCCATTGTAATCCATAAGCTGTACTTTGGAAATTTATATTCATTAAATAAAGGTTTAAAAAAAGTAGTAAAATATAAAAAAATTTCTTCTTCAATATGCAAGAAATTTTGATTTCTACATAAAAATATTAGGTATGCTTAAAGAAACAATATATTTTATCTTAAAATATGTAAAAATTACTGAATAAGCACATGAAATTGTGTCTTAATAATTTATTCATCAAGTAGCATAATTGTTAAATCAGTTATTTTATTAGTAAAAAATTAAAACATTTTTAAAATGAAAGGACAATTGTAACTGGCTATCTTGTTTTAGGAATAGAGAATTTCTTATGGAAATACAAATAGAAATAGAGGGATTAAACAGCTTCAGTTCTGTATCGTAAATCATGTGTTGAAAGAAAATGTGTACTTTGATTCCTGCATGGTAACCATATACAGACAAAGTAACTTGAAGATTTCTACTGTAGCTGCAGTAAAATATCATCAGCTGTTGTGATGTGATATGCTATAGAACAACTTTCTCAACCATGCAGTTGACACTGGTCTGGAATCTTGGGATGCCTCAAGGTGCACTGACCTGTTGTAAGTAAGACAGGCACCTCAATTAATAGATTCTTCAGACTCCTGCAGAAATACAGCCCAAAAGAGAGACATGTGCCAACCTCTCAGCACTTGTCCTTGAGGAAGGGACTGCATGGCCGTTAGGACAGAAGGAATCCAAATTGGTTAGCAAAAAAGAACCAGAGAATCCAGGTGTGAGAAATAATCCAAAAACAGACTCACTGGTAGAAAATGATTTTTTTTTTCATTGCACAGAGAATTCCCTGAAGGAAAGCAGAATTTTTTTGAGAATAATGGTAGAATGAGATGGACATGAGAGGGAAAACAATTCATTGAACCTTATTGGATTAATCCTAGTAGGCATACTGATGAGATTACCATGTTAAAAAGTAATAACACCATTTGCAAAATTTTGAGCATTGAAACATAATTATTGTTCAGGTTTTGTGTTACTTATATATTATAACAATACAAAGCAGTAGAGTGTTCATAAAAATAAAATTCCTGTAAGAAAGAGGGAATGTCTTCCACTTTCAGCCATTTTACACAAATAAAAGAATTGCCTTAATTTAAAAACTAAGTATTACTCTATTTTGCAGTTATATATTTTCTTTTTCTATTCATCCATTGATGGATAGATAGGTTGCTTCTATAATTTTTCTATTGAAAAAAATTTAATAGACATATAACTACTATGGGTTGTGAAGAGTGCTATAATATAGACATCTATTTATAAAGCTACAACTATAATAGACATAGATTTATGGGTTGTGAATAATGCTACAGTGAACATAAGAGTGTACAAGTGTTGCCTTAAGAATAAATCAACAAGTGAGGTAATGCGTATGTTTATTAGCTCATTTAGCCCTTCAAAAACATACACAAATTTCAAAACTTACGAACTATAAATGTGAACAATATTTAGCTGACAACTAAAATTTAAATATCAAAAAGAAGAGAAAAAATTCTATATTTGAAAACTGTTTCTCTTAATATTTCAAAATGCAAAATTTTCAGGTGACTTTTAATCCATGGTATATGTGTTAAAAATGCTCTCTTAAATCTTTCTGAGTCATAATGGTTCCAAGCTTCATTCTTGACAATAAGCTAGGCCAAATGTATATCTGTATAGTTTTAAAAAGTTAGAATAAAGGGTTTTGAATGTTTTTACTACAGCACAAAAAGTGATGAATATTTGGGATCAATATGCTTACTCTGATTTGAACATTATAAATGTATATATATTATATATATATACATATTGAATCATCTTATAGTACACCATAAAAATGTATTATTTTATATGTCACTAAAAAAGGAAAAATATTGATTTGTTCTTGGTCCCTTTGTATTTTTTTCCAAAGAATTTCTATTTGCTTTATGCATGTACTTTATTTCCATTTAACATTCTATTGATTTTTTTCTTAATAAAGATGAATAATTTTGTTTCCTCTAAGACAGGAACAGAGAGTATACATGTTCTATCAGATACTAGTTTTGAAAGACAACTACTAATTAAGCAACCTGTTTTCTTTAAGTTCCAAGTGGTGGATTTTGTTTGAGCATCACACTTAACACTATGTGTCAGACATTATAGTCTCAATTTTATAGATTAAATAACAAGATTTTGAAAATTTTAAAAAATGAGTACTTCACTATTTTCTAATATTTTAATTTAAAAAATGCAGGCCACAGCTACTATTTTGCTGCTGAAGTATATTATTGCAAATGATATCTGATACGGCTTATATGTGTATATGAATTTAGGGTCTTCATAAGGTTAATAATAGATGTAAATTACAGAAAAATTCTTTGAAATTAATTGCAGCAAAATCAAAGATTTAATTCCATTTTCCATGAATATTTTTAAGTACCATGGTTTGTACAGATAGCAAGCTTTTTACTGAACTTCCAATATGGCAGCTACATCAGGAAACCACCAAAACAGTTGTTCATTTTCCAAATGCTAAATTAATAATGATTTCATTCATCATCTGTTAAAGAAAATTACCCTTTCTAGTTTTATGAGGGCATCTATTTTTCTTAAATATACATTTATATGTACAAATATCTATAGCTCTTTTATACCTCTGAATCATGTGGGTTACAAAGGCAGACAAAGGGGAAAAAAGGCACTATGAACTTGAAGAAAATTAAATGCTGTCTAGTATATGCAATAATTCATTAAAGTTTTTCATGAAAATAATCACTTATTTTTTAATAAAGAAATTTCATTTGTAAGAAGATTAAAGTTTCTCAGCACCAATCATGTTTGATTGACCTTTTAGGATTCTAATTGTCATTTAAAAGTAATCAATACACATCACTTTATGGAAGATACTCATTTTAAAACATTGCACAAATTATGGTCAGTGCTAAAATCCTCAAAAATATATTAAATTCTTAAAATACATAAATGCTTTCTCCTTATACACTCATATAGGCATCTTCTTCAATTTTAAAGTATGGTTCAAAAGTGTAAACAACATGAGAAAAGGATATATTGCAGCCAATAAATTCACTATTTACCATTCTGTGTTCAGGTATATATTTCTTGGTCTATAAGTAGTTTAATCATAACTTTATTTTGTTTTTGTTTTCCTCCAATTAAAAAAATAGTGTAAAAAGAACTGATCTTTGTGTAGAGGTGACTGATGAAATTTTAGGATTTTAATCATATAAAGAAGTTAAAATAGACCTTTTATTAGTTTTAAGATCCTTTTCCTAAACTTATTCATGGATGTTAGTGTATTTATTGCTATGTTAGCATGGTAGTACACAAAATGACACTATATTGAGATAATGTTTCATAGGTATTTTACACTATTTCTTTGAAAACTACAGGCCAAAGAATTAATTTCCATGTGTTTCCTATAGATAATATTATTAACTCCAAGAACCTAGGAATTTCATTATCTTTCATGACTTGATGTTGTGGATTTGGTGACCTCTTTGTATCTCTGGGATTGTAAAATAGATACTCAAACAAAAAATATTAAGAAACCTCATAACTTAAAAAATATTTTGTTTCATTTTTTTTCACCAAGGGAACAGAATAGAAACACCAGAAATCAATCCAAACATCTACAGCCAACTTATATTTGATCAAGGATCTAAAATAAATTCCTGCAGCAAGGACAGTCTATTCAACAAATGGTACTGGGAAAACTGGATTTCCACATGCAGAAGCATGAAGCAATACCCCTACTTTACACCTTACACAAAAACCCACTCAACATGGATTAAATACTTAAATCTACGATCCAACATCATCAAATTATTAGAGAACATTGGAGAAACTCTGCAAGATGTAGGCACAGGCAAAGATTTCTTGTAAAAGACCCCAGAGGCACAGGCAGTCAAAGCCAAAATTAACTCTTGGAATTGCATCAAATTGAGAAGTTTCTGTACTTCAAAAGAAACAGTCAGGAAAGTGAAGAGGCAACTGACAGAATGGGAAAAATATTTGCAAACTATGCAACAGATAAAGAGTTAACAACTAGAAACTACAAAGAGATCAAGAAACTCCACAACAAAACTTTCTTTCATTTTAATATAAAGACAAATAGTTTTTGAAGCTTTGATGGCTTCTTCAAGATGCTGTCAGAAAGTATTAAAACAATGATTTAATCATACATGCAAATTCTGAATTTAGTTTTGTACTGGAAACCTGGCATAGTTTGAATTTTCCAGTTGGTCTTCCTTCTAATTTTTACATCATTTTCCTGTTTTGAATATTTTCTATAAATTAGTCCATTAGTGTAATGAAAATTATATTACATATAGTAATTTTAGGAAGGACAATTATGAGAATGAAAATGGAAAGAACTAGGAAAAATGTGGCTTTCCAGAAAGAAACTACATAGAGAATAATTTGGGTGATCTATTTAACAGAATCAAAAGTGTTTTTCCTCTTACTGAAAGCACAGTTTTTTGGACTCCCACAAATGCTTTTAAGACTTTCTTTGGAAAACCCATCATTTTCAAAGTACCCTTAAGAGCACATAATCCCTACATAATTCGAAAAAATTGCACTTTTTTGAAATAATGGCAATTTTCTAGATACCTAGTTTATACAATAAGGAAATGCCTCAGACTTGCTTTGAAATGGGGAGTGCATTACAGATGGACACCTTGTGCCTCACTTTAGATGGAGTATATTACCTACAAATATAGAAATATTCAGATTGACATGCTTTAGATAGTAATCTGTACTTTTTCTCCAGAGAAAAATATGCGACACAGAAAACACCTAAGCATTTTAGGGATGAAGAGAGTCATACTATAGATCAATATTTCTTGACACTCTGTAAGACAACACTGAGCTGTTTGAGAATTATATAGATATATTGTTTAAGGAATACTTTACACTGTATATGTGGTGACCTATAAAAGTGAAAGAGAGAATTCAAGTTGAACCTGGCCTACCTAGACAAATTACACCTATCACATTTGCAATGTGATTTTGAGGTTATTCATACACTACAGTCAGGGGAGGAAAAATTATGAGGGAAGTGAGTAAATGAATGAATTATCTTATACCTGGGATTACAATATATCCTCTTAACAATCACAGTTCTGTTTTTAAGGGTAGTTCTGTAGGGTGGCCTGATTTAAATTGTTTAGTTACCAATCAGTAAGCCATATCAAGTCAAAGCCACTTCCTTCAGTTATTCTTATAATGTTAGTCTAGAAGAATATTAAAATTTTCTACAGCAGAAATCATCTTTAAATTGGGCTAAATCTTGGTTTGATTGTTATCAACTTTTTACTTATAGGGATAATTAAGCATTATATAGGCAATTCCTTTGGGATCAAAAGGTCTTTTCTGAGAGAACAGTCAAGCAATAGACCTCTTATAAAAGGGCAGTGTGGCTATCTGGGAAACCTTGAAAATCTATCATTGTCATTCATGGTCACACTCACCTAAGTCTGATGGGAGAATTGAAAATAATATTTTCCCTTGGATTATATATCTGACAGCACTTTAGAATGGGAAAATATAAATCACACTTGAAAAAGATTCTTGCAATATTAGCTCAATTGTAGTACCATCATGAAAGTATAAGGGCCAGCATTGTTTGAAAACTCAGGAAGAAATATCAATTTGTAATTAAGATAGAGGAAAATAACATATATCAAGCTGTAACAATCATTCCAAAAGACAATGATATTATAATGATGCATTTTACTTGAGTCCATACCAGTATAATTTATTATTAACATATATTTATGTATTGTATATTTATATTAATATCATATATATTATATATTATCCAGTTATATTTACTTGAAACGAAGAGGGAACAAGATCAAGGAGAGAGAGAGAAAGAAAGAGATTTAGATTCTCCCTTTATCAGTTCACTCTATAAATGCCAGCACTGCTGGGACTCAGCAAAGGAGCAGGGAACTCAAATTGGGTCTTCCATGTGGATAGCAGGGGTCCAAGTGCTTGGACCATCACCTGGCACCCCTCATTGTGCACATTACCAGGAAGCTGAAACCAAAAGCAGGGTCCAGTGCTGTAGCATAGTGGATAAAGCTGCCACCTGCAGTGCTGGCATCCCATATGGGCACTGGTTTGAGTACTGGATGCTCCACTTCCAGTCCAGCTCTCTGCTATGGCCAGGGAAAGCAGCAGAAGATGGCCCAAGTCCTTAGACTCCTGCACTCATGTGGGAGACCTGGAAGAAGCTCCTGGCTCCTGGCTTCAGATAGGCGCAGCACTGGCCATTGCGGCCAATGGGAGAGCGAACCAGTGGATGGAAGACCTCTCTCTCTCTCTCTCTCTGCCTCTCCTTCTCTCTCTGTGTAACTCTGAATTCCAAATAAATAAATAAATCTAAAAAAAAAAGAAATCAAATGTAGAGCTAGCACTGGAACTCGATACTGATGTACGATCTGTGTATCCCAAGTGTGTGTGAAATGTTTGTCTCTCGAGATATTTTAAAATACTGAACATTGTTTATACATTACAGCTATGTTTATCAGTGCCCTAGGAAATCCATGTTATGGAGAATGCATACTAAAAATAAAAATTAAAAAGCATTCCATGTAAATAGTTTTTTTTTGTTACAAAATTATTTGTTTGAGACATAGAGAAGGAGAAGAACAAGGAGGATGAGGGAGCTCTCATGCATTGATTCATTTCCTAAATGTTCACAACAGCTGGTACTAGGCCAAGATGGGAAGATGGGCACTGAATCCAAGTTTCCCACATGGGTAGCAGGAATCCAACTACTTGAGCTGACAACAGCAGTAACAGTAAGTTGGAATTACAAACAGGATGGGGGAACGCCAGGTACTCTGATGTGGGACTTGGGTGTCTTAACTGGTACCTTAACACAAGGCTGAATCTCTACCATAATAAATTACTTTTCAATAACCGTGTGAACAGTAAGCCTATTTAGATAAGCAAAATATAAAAGGTGAAATGTAATCAAAATAATTTATGAATCATTTGAAGGATGCTTCAAATATTCATGGAAAAATGGACTATATTAAAAAATTATTTTGACAATATAATTTTTGAAATTATATATATGAAGGATCTTCAAAAATATCAAGGAAAATGAAAAATTTTTATGAACAAAAACTATGCATGTATTTCAAAATTCTTTTCACTAAAATAAATTTAATTCTATTCCCCATGAACTTTTTGAAATCTTTATGTGTGTGTGGTGGTCCTAGATCTGAAACTGACAGGAAGTTTTTTTCATTGCAGGTTATTCTACTATAAAAGAATTATCAAAATATTAATTTTTTATGATGAAGGAAACATGGATATTTCTCTAGTTTATCCTCATTTTGTTAACAATTAATAACAGATTTTCTTTTTTTTCCCCCATAACTTCCCTACAACCACACCCCTCCCATCTCCCGCTCCCTCTCCCATTCCATTCACATCAAGATTCATTTTCAATTATCTTTATATACAGAAGATCAATTTAGTATATACTAAGTAAAGATTTCATCAGTTTGCACCCACACAGAAACACAAAGTGTAAAATACTGTTTGAGCACTAGTTTTAGCATTAATTCACACTGAACAACACATTAAGGACAGAGATCCTACATGAGGAGTAAGTACACAGTGACTCCTATTGTTGACTTAACAAATTGACACTCTTGTTTATGGCATCAGTAATCTCCCTAGGCTCTAGTCATGAGTTGCCAAGGCTATGGAAGCCTTTTGAGTTAGCCGATTAGATCTTATTTAGACAAGGCCATAGTCAAAGTGGAATTTCTCTCCTCCCTTCAGAGAAAGGTACTTCCTTCTTTGATGGACTATTCTTTCTATTGTGACCTCACTCCCAGAGATCTTTCATTTAATTTTTTTTTTTTTTTTGCCAGAGTGTCTTGTCTTTCCATGCATGTAATACTCTCATGGGCTCTTCAGCCAGATCCAAAAGCCTTAAGGGCTGATTCTGAGGCCAGAGTGCTGTTTAGGACATCTGCCATTCTATGAGTGTGTATCCCACTTCCCATGTTGGATCATTCTCTCCCTTTTTTTATTCTATCAGCTAGTATTTTCAGACACTAGTCTTGTTTGTGTGATCCCTTTGACTCTTAGACCTATCAGTGTGATCAACTGTGAATTGAAATTGATCACTTGGACTAGCGAGATGGCATTGGTACATGCCAACTTTATGGGATTGAATTTGAATCCCCTGGCACATTTCTAACTCCACCATTTGGGGCAAGTCAGATTGAGCCTGTCCTAAATTGTACATCTCCTCCCTCTCTTATTCCCACTCTTATATTTAACAGGGATCACTTTTCAGTTAAATTTAAACACCTAAGAATAATTGTGTGTTAATTACACAGTTCAACCAATAGTATTAACTAGAACAAAAAAAAAATACTAAAAAGGATAAAGTATTAAATTGTACATCAACAGTCAGGACAAGGGCTGATCAAGTCACTGTTTCTCATAGTGTCCATTTCACTTCAACAGGTTTCCTTTTTGGTGCTTGGTTAATTGTCACTGATCATGAAGAGCAAATATTTGTCCCTTTGGGACTGGCTTAATTCACTCATCATGATGTGTTCCAGATTCCTCCATTTTGTTGCAAATGACCGGATTTCATTGTTTTTGAGTGTTGTATAGTATTCTATAGAATACATGTCCCATCATTTCTTTATCCAGTCATTTGTTGATGGGCATTTAGAAGGATTCCAAGTCTTAGCTATTGTGAATTGAGCTGCAATAAACATTAATGTACAGACTGCTTTTTTGTTTGCTAATTTAATTTCATTTGGGTAAATTTCAAGGAGTGAGATGGCTGGGTTGTATGGTAGGGTTATAGTCAGGTTTCTGAGTAAACTCCAGATTGACTTCCATAGTGGCTTGACCAGTTTGCATTCCCACCAACAGTGGGTTAGTGTCCCTTTTTCCCCACATCCTATCTAGCATCTATTGTTGGTAGATTTCTGAATGTGAGCCATTCTAACTGGGATGAGGTGAAACCTCATTGTGGGTTTGATTTGCATTTCCCTAATTGCTAGTGATCCTGAATATTTTTTCATGTGTCTGTTGGCCATTTGGATTTCCTCTTTTGAAAAATGTCTATTGAGGTCCTTGGCCCATCTCTTAAGTGGGTTGTTTGTTTTGTTGTTGTGGAGTTTCTTGATCTCTTTGTAGTTTCTGGTTGTTAACTCTTTATCTGTTGCATAGTTTGCAAATATTTTTTCCCATTCTGTCGGTTGCCTCTTCACTTTCCTGACTGTTACTTTTGCAGTACAGAAACTTCTCAATTTGGTGCAATTCCAAATTTTAATTTTGGCTTTGACTGCCTGTGCTTCTGGGGTCTTTTCCAAGAAGTCTTTGCCTGTACCTATACCTTGCAGGGTTTCTCCAATGTTCTCTAACAATTTGATGGTTTCGGTTCATAGATTTAGGTCTTTAATCCATGTTGAGTGGATTTTTGTGTAAGGTGAAAGGTAGGGGTCTTTCTTCATGCTTCTGCATGTGGAAATCCAGTTTTCCCAGCACCATTTATTGAATAGACTGTCCTTACTCCTGGGACTGGTTTTGGATCCTTGATCAAATATTAGTTGGCTGTAGATGTTTGGGTTGATTTCTGGTGTTTCTATTCTGTTCCATTGGTCTATCCATCTGTTTCTGTACCAGATTTTCTTAACCTCACTTTGGCCTGTATTTTTTTCTCAGTAGAGTTTGATATTTGAACACTCATTAAGCCTTAGGTACTGTGTTAAATACATTAAAAGCTTTTTCTCTGAATTCTAATCATTATTCTATTAGGTTGGTGTCACGGGCATAATGAAATTATTTCTTTTACAAGGATTTCTTAGTTATTAAGTTGAAAATTTTATAGTCAATTTTTTTCTTGTGAAATGCTTTAGAAGTATTATGTGGAAAATTAATGCAAAATTTCTCCACAGAACCTTTCAGCTGAATTTTACTTTTATTTCTATCACTTTATCATTGATTGAGTTAGATAAAGTACTTGGGTTGCTACACGTGACAAATAGATCTCTTTAAGTGCCACTGACATAATCAAAGACTTTCAGAAACCTAATGATTATTTTGGAGTAATCTTTCACTGAGTGGAATAGAAAGCAGTTCACAACATTTAATTTTCTACCATCAGCTTTCTATTTTTCAGGGATCATGCACTTGCCTTTGTGTAAGATAAAAATGCTTCGTTAAAATTTACTGTATTAAACTTTGGTTTTCTTATACAGGAAGGAAGTAGGTATTAGAGACCTTATGTAACTTACTTGAAGTTAATATAACTAGAAATAGGTAAAGCTGGAGTTATACCATTTATCTAAGACTTTTAAACTGTTGTTTCTATCTTTTGGCTTAAACTGGTCTGAAGCTCAGAGAAATCAAATTAACAGCCACATAACCATTTAATAATATAACTAGAATGAGCAACTTCTATGTCACTATATCCCTGTAGATTATATTCTCATTTAATAAATTCAGAAGCTGAATCAAACATCATGAAAGGCAGCTACAGTTTTAAAATAAAATTTTACTATAAAACAACTTCAGAAATTTATGAAAATTACAGATTGTACCTTGAGTATCCATGCACCCAAGGTTCAGTTTTTTCTATCATTTACATCTTATATTAGGATGGTGCCTTTGCTACAATTGATAAACCAATATTGATTGATTTAATGAACTAAAGACTATTATATTCAGGGTTAATTAGCTTTTTTTTAACTTTTATTTAATGAATATAAATTTCCAAAGTACAGCTTATAGATTACAATGGCTTCCCCCCCATAACGTCCCTCCCACCCGCAACCCTCCTCTTTCCCACTCCCTCTCCCCTTCCATTCACATCAAGATTCATTTTCCTTTCTCTTTATATACAGAAGATCAGTTTAGCATACATTAAGTAAAGATTTCAACAGTTTGCTCCCACACAGAAACATAAAGTGAAAAATACTGTTTGAGTACTAGTTATAGCATTAAATCTCAATGTATAGCACACTAAGGACAAAGATCCTACATGAGGAGTAAGTGCACAGTGACTCCTGTTGTTGACTTAACAAATTGACACTCCTGTTTATGGCACCAGCAATCACCCTAGGCTCTTGTCATGAGCTGCCAAGGCTATGGAAGCCCCCTGAGTTCATCGACTCTGATCATATTTAGACAAGGCCATGGTCAAAGTGGAAGTTCTCTCCTCCCTTCAGAGAAAGGTCCCTCCTTCTTTGATGACCCGTTCGTTCCATTGGGATCTCACTCGCAGAGATCTTTCATTTAGGTTTTTTTTCCCCAGAGAGTCTTGGCTTTCCATGCCTGAAATACTCTCATGGGCATTTCAGCCGGATCCGCATGCCTTAAGGGCTGATTATGAGGCCGAGTGCTGTTAAGACATTTGACATTCTATGAGTCTGCTGTGTATCTCACTTCCCATGTTGGATCGTTCTCTCCCTTTTTGATTCTATCAGCTAGTATTTGCAGACACTATTCTTGTTTATGTGATCCCTTTGGTTCTTAGTCCTATCATTACGATCGATTGTGAACAGAAATTGATCACTGGGACTAGTGAGATGAGCAAGACAAAGAGCAGGGTTACTTAGCTTTTGTCTAAAGTCATGGTTCCTCATTTTGAGATCTCATCTAGGATAACATATTGTATTTAAACATCTGGGGGTCATTTTGGCTATAATGACTTTTTAGATTTAGATGACCTCCGGTTTAGAGGGATACTGCCAAATATTTTGTGTAATATCCATCAATTGATCTAAGTCTGATGTTATTCTATTTATTTTATTTTATTTTTTTATTTTTGACAAGCAGAGTGGACATTGAGAGAGAGAGAGAGACAGAGAGAAAGGTCTTCCTTTACCGTTGGTTCACCCTCCAATGGCTGCTGCAGCCAGCGCGCTGAGGCCGGCGCATCTTAGCTGGCACACCACGCTGATCCGAAGCCGGGAGCCAGGTGCTTCTCCTGGTCTCCCATGTGGGTGCAGGGCCCAAGGACTTGGGCCATCCTCCACTGCACTCCCAGGCCACAGCAGAGAGCTGGCCTGGAGGAGGGCCAACCGAGACAGAATCCTGTGCCCCGATCAGGACTAGAACCCAGTGTGCCTGCACCGCAGGCGGAGGGTTAGCCTATTGAGCCGCTGCGCTGGCCAATGTTATTCTAATGATTAGGCAGGGTTGTATGTTTTGGAGAGGAATACCACTGATGTAAAGTGCATTTTCATCCCATAATATTGAGAGTATATTGTAGCAACATACCTATCACTTGTTGATGTTAACCTTGATCACTCAGGTGAAGTGGCTTTTGTTAAGGTCTCTACTGTACATGTATTGTACTTTTTTGAAAGTAAGTAATTTTGGGTAATCCACACTTAAATAGTTGAAGAGGCCAAGGCAATTTAGGCTGTCTGACAAGGTCACAGCAGGAGATCTGTCTCCGCAGGTCATGAGAACTACAAGCTGAGGTCCTCTTGGTGGTTTCAGATTTATTGATACAAGAAAGCCAGAATTTCCTGGTGATCTTGCTGATAATCTCCATATACCTGGAAATCTGTGAGAAACGACCTCTGCTCAAAGTGACCTCACTGACAATTGAGCTGTTGGATGGACTAGATCCTCCTAGAGTAATTCAACCCCTTCTGATGCTTCAGTTAGCTGCAATAAAAGCCTAGAGGGAACTCCAAACTGTAGGGTATATCGTGTGTAGTTAGTCCTGATTTATGGATAAGAAGGACATTGGGGAAGGTCTTCAGTCTCCTGCTATAATCCACTTGAGAGTATGTCTTATTATAGACTAATGACTTGTAAATGAAAGTTAACAATTTAAATGGCTGAGAGAAATACAAACAGTGGTAAATACCTTAGTTTGTGTGGCTTGGTGGAAAGAACATCAAGTAATTACCAAAATCAGTGAACAAGTCTTAAATGAGCTACTAAAACTAAATACTAGTGAAGGTTTATGGAAAGGACATGTGTAATGAATGGGTTTGTTTGAGTAGGGTGTTAATGGTTACTAGTAGAGTTAAGCTAAAAGGTAAATGTTCCAATCTTCATAATCAACTATTATAAGTATATGTTCCAATTCTTTGCAAAATAACCACTACGTTTTTTTGTAATCAATTATTATATAATTTAGCATTACTTTGAGTCCCTGTTCTGTTGTATTATTCTTGGAATATCTATTTTTACTTCATTTATTTATGTAATTAATTATATCTGTGAAAATGCATGTATATTTATTTCGTATTTTGGGTAAAAATTCAATATTACTTTACTATTTTGTTTGGTCAAATTTTCTACTTTTGCCCATCAGGAACTCTTTCAGCTGACTCCTGTAACCTGATATAACTTTACCATTCTGTGTGTGTGTGTGTATGTGTGTGTGTGTTGTATAGTTTTATTTGTTAGCAATTTCTTATTTTTTGTCACTATGAGATTGTCCAGGCTTATCTTGCATATTTACTTCCCTACTTATAGAATTAGCCATTTATCAAAAGAGACATAACTTCTTTCCTTAAAGAACTGTATCCAAAAGCAACATGTGGGTACTAGGCATATTCATTGTTACTAAAGAATCCTGGTTTTAAGCTGTCACAGATGACAGAACCTAAAAACAGATATGCAGTTCCTAACTTGTGCATATCAAACAAACATATCTATAAATATTTCTACATGTGATAATCTGAATGCATATTAAACAAAACTGATGTCTCCAACTCGAATCTATTGTCATATGCTTCATTCCAGTCTCTTCCCCTTCCTAGCCTATAAATTTCTAAGTAGTCATAAACCGGGTTCCCAGCATGCAACATCCATTGACTTAATTTTTCAATGCCAGTATTCACATATAGGAGTATCAGAATCATTAGCCTGTCGCTCCCCCTCTTCACGGAGGAACGACATAGGACCCTGTGCTGTTCTTTTGTCTGCTCGGCCCTCCCCGGGTTTGCTGCTGGTTCCACCTCCGTGGAAGGGCGGTTCCCCCTGCCACTTTCCCCACTTCCGCGGGGGAGCGGCACCCCACCGGCCGGCTCTCTCGGGGGCAGCTCAGGTGTTATTCGGATAGATGTTCCTGGTGCATGTTGTCTCTCTCCTCCTTTATAGTCCTCTTCCACCAATCCCAACTCCGCTACCCACATGCTGAGCACGCTGCTCTCCTCCAATCAGGAGCAAGATCAGCTCCTGCAGCTAAGTCAATCAAATTGGCGAGAGGCAGCTGTGTAGAAGCTATTTACTCCTCTCCCAGCACCATATTGTGGGAGAGCAGATGCATAGAATAAGTCTTAATTCAAGTAACTTAGTCTAATCCGAGTTGCTCCCCACATTAGCCAACGTCTCCATGGGAAATATCATCAGCAATTGAAGGATAGCATTGCAGAGCAATTTATCCGGTCTTTACTATTTTAACAAGAGAGGTTTTAATTTGAAAACTTTATTTGAGTGGGCCAAAGGTTAGACATGGAAATAGTCGATAAAATCTTTAGATCAAATGCATGACTATTATTTTTTAAAGTTATATTTAGTAGACCAGTTAACCCCGTTCTGAAATGTCTTTCTCTGTAAATTACATATTATCATAATAAACTTTTGCTACTAATCAACAAAAACAACCCACTCTATTGCAGGCAAGTGATATGCTATTTTTTAGTAAATGTCTAAGTAATCTCTTCCAGATGATCTCAATTTTGGTTGATATGGAAACATTTTATATTAAGCATATATTCAACTATTTTAACTGAAGTTAGTAAGACTATCTAAAAACTGGATATAAAAGTCCTCCATAAAGAGATATTTTCTTGAAAATGAACTTAAAAAAATTGGGCCAGTGTCTGGCTCAATGGGTTAAGCCACTGTTGTGATACTCGCATCCCAAATCTGATTCCCTGTTTTAGTCTCAGGTAATTTGATTCCACTCAGTTCCCCACAAAAAGCCTGGGAAGCAGCACATGACAACTCAAGTACTTGAGTCCTGGCATCCACATCAGAGACCCAGATAGAGTTCTGGGTCCTAGCTGTGGCTTGGCTCATACCTGGCTGTTATAGTTATTTGGGGAAAGAACCAGTAGGTGGAAAATCTCTCTGTTTCTCCCTGTGTCTTTGTGACTCCGCCTTTCATTTAAATAAATACATAATTTTTTAAAAAAATTCAGAGGAGAAACATGATGCTTTTTCAAGTCAAGCATTATGACTTTGATAAATTATAAAATTTGTTCTTTTTACTAATTCTTATAAGGGCTGGCATTGTGGTGCAGCATGTTAAGCCACTGTCTTGAATGCCAGCATCCAACAAGGGTGCAGTTCATGTTCACATGGCTCCACATCTGATTCAGCTCCCTGCAAATTTACCTGGAAAAGCAGCAGAAGATGGTCCAAATCCTTCTGCCCCTGTATCCAGGTAAGAGATCCAGATGAAATTCCATGATCCTGGCATTAGCCTGTCCCAGTGGATAGCTGATTGATAACTCTCTCTCTCTCTCTTCCTCTTTCTGTCAATTTCTCTCACTCTTTCATTCTCTCTCTCTCCCCTACCTCTCTTTCTCTCCCTCTCTCTCTTTCTCTCCCCCCACCTCACCTCACATACTCAGTAACTCTGCTTTTCAGAGTAGCCTTTGTAAATGATAGACCTTCCAAAAAATATCTCTTTCATCTTTATGATTTCTAACTTACTCTAAAAATAAATCCTTTGAAAGAAATGCATACCTTTGGGAAATCATGCTACAATATGAATTTCTACCATCACCACTTTTAGGCATGTCCTTTATTAAATTCTATAAGGTCTCTACCACAACTATACCACAACTATACTATTAGCACATACTATTTTATTTCATCTTGACTTCTTTTTAGTTATTGCTACTATAAATATTCCAATCTTTTACTTCCAATCTTTTACTTGAACGTAGAAAGACCGAGGGACCTTAAATGGAAAAAACAAACAAAAACCCGAACAATTAAATGATTTAAACTCAACATGTTTACTTCCCAGAGTAAAATATTCTATTTTCAAGCCCATAATTGTGTTCCTCAAAGCATCAAATACAGGTTTCCTTAGAAAGTGGCTCATTTTGGGGCCAGCACAGTGGCTCACTTGGTTAATCCTCTGCCTGTGGCACCAGCATCCCATATGGGCACTGGGTTTTAGTCCCAGTTGTTCCTCTTCCAGTCCAGCTCTTTGCTGTGGCCTGGGAAGGCAGTGGAGGATGGTCCAAGTGATTGGGCCCCTGCACCCATATGAGAGACCAGGAAGAAGCACCCGGCACCCACATGGAAGTGGCATGGCCTGGCTCTGGCCTTAGCAGCCATTTGGGGAGTGAACAAATGGAAGACCTTTCTCTCTGTCTCTCTCTCTCACTGTCCAACTCTATAGGTCAAATACACACACACACACACACAAAAGAAAGTGGCTCATTTTTCCCACTGTTTTCTGTTTTATTCTTATTTATAAAGGCTAATATTTACTCTTCCCTCAATAAATACTGATGGGATGAGTGAATAGATGAATTAATACCTCTCTGCAGTATATAGAGGATCATTCTCTGGTCCACAATTAATATTGAATATGCTCCTGAATACTTAAAACATTCCCTCTGTTCTGAACTTACACTTCTGTCACTAGTTATTTCTTAAGCAGGGTAAATGTGTCTTTTATATTTATACAATAGATAAATATGATTATTACTGCAGAGTTTGACAAACTTTTATGAACAAAATCTATTACCTGTTTTGACAAATAAAGTTTTATTCATTTGTGTACTTATTGACTATGGCTGCTGTTTCATATTTGATAGTATTGTGAAGTTGCTATGGAGAAAATATGACCCAGGAATCTAAAATACTTAACGTCTTGCATTTTTCAAAAAAATATTGATGATCCTTTGATTTTAACAGGTGTTTAAAACACTCTGCATTACTTGGAGAAAAAAAAAATCCTGGGCGAACTATGATATTTTTGTATTTAATTTGGAATAAGAAATAGGAATTCAGAGCTATGAGACATATTTTGTAAAAATAATTAGAAAATTTATACATCTAACTGCATGTTGCATCTTGCTATATCCATTGATATAACAGTGAAAACACATTTTCCCTTTAATGTTGAATTTAAATTTTAGAAGCACTCAAAATGTCTCCAGTGTTAACATGATAAAATAATGTATTTGATAGCTGGCAATCGAGTTCTGGTATGAAAACAAGGAACAATGGTACTCATTTCCTTATGTGACCTGTAATCTGATACCAAAATAATATCAAATCGAAGTTAAATATTTGGAATAAAGACACGTTACAGAAATGAGAACATTGTTTACCAATGTTTAAAATTTCTAAATATAGAGCAACCCATAAATTTAGAGTCACATCTGGTATTAACAAAACATACATGCATAAAGTTCATTGTATCATCACTGATATTATATAACATTGTTTTACATAGCAGCTCTGATTTTGTCTTCCTGGAGAATAATTGGAACAGAATTTTAAAAAGAAACAGGTTGAGTAGGCAAATAACTTCGCTAAAAAATTAATTAACATGCAGTTTTGCCAAAATTGTAATACAGAGAGACAGATAACATTTCTAATATTTAGCAAAACTGACAACAGATTCTTACTCTGTTCGGGCAGAGTGACATTACACATTTTGTCTACAGTGATTGTGAAAACCAATGTCAGCTTGAACATAATTTTTTAGGAATGTGAGGTTATTAAATATTGCTTTGCAGATGCTCACAAAATATGTACCCATTTTTACCATATGGAAGAGACAAATGAAAGTCATCAAGGATCAACAAGAGAAAAACAAACTGCCCCATATGCAGACTAAACTAAATGCCAACTTAGGATAATACCCACTTTTGAAGTGTCAGGAATAATATGAGAGTTTTAAAACAATGGTGTGTAGGTATACAATGCTAAGGACAAGGAAAACAGATTATCTTATTTTGAAATAAATGGATAGGCTATCTATTTTTGTGTTTTAAAAAATATTTTTGAGCAATGAGGCAAGGGATAACATAGTGATTGTCTATGCCTCAGTTTTAAATAGAATGTGGAAGTAAGAAACTAAGACAATATGCCAGTATGATTTTTTTCAGTGTAAGAAACTATTAAAATGCAAATATAAACTGAATACCCATTCCTCTGAAAATGACAGTAGGATACATAGAAAGATCTAACATTAAGGATAATGTTATTGTATTCAATTAAAATTCTATATATTCCTTCTCTTTCTATCTCTGAAGTTGACTTCCTTTCCATTATTTACAATCTCAAAAATTGGCACTATAGTGAACTGAGTTGCAAACTGGAGTCAGTCACCCAGAATCTTTTTTCCCAGCTACACACAGCTACTCAGTCACCACATCCTCTAAATTATACCTGATAACTGGATCTCACTTATTTTTCCTCTTATCTCCATTCCTACTTCTTCTATTTGAGTCAAATATCAATGTAGCTCATATAGTCTACTTATCATCATGAATCCCTGCATAATTATTCCCCTTCCACTGGAACTCAGTTATATAGAAATTAATCAACAATAAGTCAATGTATTCACTTTTGAATATAAACAATGCTAATATTGAAAAAAAATCTGTATTTGGGGCCAATATTCTGGCCTGGCAAGTTAAGTAGGTGAACTAATGATAAGATTCTGAAATGATTGTATTAAATTATATTCCCTACCAATATGAGATAGTCTCATTCACACCTACTATGATGTTGATATTGCCAAATTCTTCAAACTCTGCAAACTAAATTAACAAAACATTCTTTTCCTTTTTTAAAAAAATGTATTTATTTTGAAAATCAGAATTACAGAGAGAAAGAGGAAGAGAAAAAGATAGAAAAAGAGAGTGAGAGAGAATCTTGCATCTGCTGGTTCACTCTCCAGATGCCTGCAATGGCCAGGACTGAGACAGGCCAAAACCAGGACGCTAGAACTTCATCTAGGACTCCCACATGGGTGGCAGGGGCCCAAACACTTGGGTCGCCTTCCCATGATTTTCCCAGGCCATTAGCAGGGAGCTGGATTAGAAGTGGAGCATCCTGGACATGAATCAGTGCCCATACAGGATGCTGGCATTGCAGGCAGCAACTTTACCCACAACACCACAGTGCTGGCCCCTAGACAAAACATTCTTATTATATTTTTTCAACTATAATCCTCATTTCTCTAATCATTATTGAGCTGGAACATCTGTATATTATCTTCAGTTTTACCACATTCTCACCTCTGATATAAACACAAAATGCACACATGTAATTACAGCCACACATGCACAGAACAATCAGAAAATCACACTCCCCACACCCTTCACTTTTGTAGTTCTTACCTATTTTGTGTCCCAACCGGAACAGCACTGTCTCTTGGAAGTTTTTTTTCTGATTCCCTGTGCATCTGCTCCCCACATTGTTTTCTCTTTCATAATATTTAACAATTGTGTATGTCAAAAAGATGTATACTTGTTTGAATTCCCCAATATAAGCCCATGAAATCAGATGCTATCTCTCATGCAGTCCCCAGTGAACAGTGGAATTAACACTACACTAAATGGTTCTAAGTGATGTATTTTAAAATGAATTTATGCTGATTCTAGAAAATTTTGAAAATATGAAAAATGTATCTTCCATTTAGTGATATCATACTTTTGGTATTAATATTCTTTGTTTTCTTGTCTTTGCCTTCAGCTTTTTTCAAGTAAATGTGTTTATGTGCGGATATTGAGTGACGGATTCAACCTGGATTTACACATATAATTTTATAATTTTTCACATATATGTAATTCAATCTTATATACCTAAATCCTTATCAGCATGATGAGAAGAATGTTCAACCTTCTATGAACCTCCAGTACTCAAAATGATTTATGGCTACTTCAAAATTGATGTCTCCCATAAATTCCCAAACCATTCTATCAGTGCTTTATTGCACATCACTGCCACAACTGTTATCTGTTGACTGAGCTCTGTGGACTATTTATTTAATCATTCCACAAATATTTTTGAGTCCTTGAATATTCTGTGTGCCTCTAGAGGCTAAAAACTCAGATATGATCAGAACAGTAGAAGTTCCTATCCTCAAAGTCTGTGCAGAGGAGAAGCCAATGCTATCCAAGTTAAAAAGAGAGAGAGAGAGAGAGAGAGAGAGAGAGAACAAATTAAAATATCAGAGAGAGAGAGAGAGAGAGGAGTAATGGATAAAATAACTCATGGTGGAGATATGGCTGAGTTCCTGGCTCCAGGCCATGACCTGGAGCATGAAGCAGAAGATAGCATCATTTATGAATATCTGCCCCTCTAATTCTGTCATTCTGCCTGACAAAGACATAAAAATTTAAAATAAGCAAAGTGCACAGACTTTGGATTTATAAAGCCAAGGATACACAGCCTCATGGTGTTAACTTTCATGTATTCAAAAAAAGATGAAATTTAAGTGTGTTACAAACTGTGGTTTGAATCACCCACTAGCCCTCTTTGGAATATAGCTTAAGTTTGAGTCTAGGGGCCAGCATCGTGGCTCACTTGGCTAACCCTCCGCCTGCAGTGCCGGCATCCCACATGGGCACTGGGTTCTAGTCCCGGTTGCCCCTCTTCCAGTCCAGCTCTCTGCTGTGGCCAGGGAAGGCAGTGGAGGATGGCCCGAGTGCTTGGGCCCCTGCACCCACATGGGAGACCAGGAAGAAGCACCTGGCTCCTGGCTTCAGATCAGCGTCGCTCCAGCTGTAGTGGCCATTTGTGGGGTGAACCAACGGAAGGAAGACCTTTCTCTCTGTCTCTCTCTCTCACTATCTAACTCTATCTGTCAAATAAAAAAAAAAAAAGTTTGAGTCTAGCAAACTCAGAATAGAGGGTTTTGGATGTTCTCTGTGTTTTCTCTTTGTTTGTTTGAAATGATAGATCACATCCTCATGTACTGAAACACAATGTTGCCCTGTAACGATGTATTTTATTGTCTGTCAATTTGAAAAAAAAATAAAAAATAAAATTAAAAAAAAAGATCTCTTGAGGCCATGCTGTGGACTGTTAATAAGAGGCTGAGTGAAGAGTTAAAATCAGGAGGTCACCTGTACCAGAAGGGAACCTACTGTATGTTCTATTTTTAGGGACTGGAGTTTAGGAATCTCTAACTTAGATAAAAATACAGTAAAGTGTGAGGACTGCTGATGTCTGTAACAACAAGAACAAGAATCCTCAAACTGGTTTAAGACAAAGAAGAACACGTTAGTTTCTGAGGGCTGCTGTGACCAAGTACTAGTAACTGGGTGGTTTAAAAGGACGAAACCTGGGACAGCATTTTGATACAGCAGTTAAGCCTCTGCTTGGCATGTCTGCAAACCGTTTCAGAGAGCCTAGTTTTTGTCCCAGTGCCTCCATTTCTAATCCAGCTTCCTGCTAATATGCTCCCTGAGAGTCGAAGGTTGATGGCACAAGTACTTGGGCCCCAATCTCCCATGTGGGAAATCTATATGGGCTTCTGCCTTTGGTCTGGCCCAGGCCTAGGTGTTACAGGCCAAATGCTTGCAATGCTGGGGCTGGTCAAGATGCAGTCAGTATCAGAGAACTCAGTCTAGGTCTCCCATGCAGGTGGCAGAGATCGTACTCCTTGAGCCGTCCCAGCTACCTACCACGGTATATATTAGCAAGGAACTAGAATTGGCAGCAGAGCTGAGATTCATATCCCTGCACTCCAATATAGGATGAAGGTATGTTGAGCAAGATCTTAACAGCTTCACTAAATGTCATCCCTTAAAGTATCTTTTTATTGTCTTTGTATCACCATTAACTATTACTTCTTAAGAAACAATATATACTTAACATGAGGTTTTTCATAACTACAATGAATTTAAAGTTATTTGAAATATAATTTTCATAATGTTGATATTAAGGGTTTTTAAAATAAAGCATGCCATCAATTTTTGTCTTTCAAATATGGAAGCCTTGAAGTGTAATTGACTGTCTACTCACTAAAGTTTATATTATATCATCAAATTCTTGGCAGATTTTATTTTGATTTCTCTATGATGTATTCATTAAATAAGAGCTGTATGAAGTATGTAAATTGAAAACTTTAAATCCAGGTAACTGGGCAGGAAAAAACTGCAATATTTTACAATGGGCTCAAATGCAATAAGACTATGTGTGTGCTGGTGCCAACTCCTCCCTGGAATAGAATTTTTTCTCTTTCCTGTAATATGTCACTACCATAGAAATCTATGAACAGGGAGAGAAACATTTAAATGATAGAAAATCTTATACATAAAGTAGACCATCCATATCCACTAGTTATGCATCCATGGATTTAACCAATAGGAGATCAAAAATATTTTTAAAATTGCACCTGCCATACCTGTCATGAACATTTAAAAGGTTTGTATTTTCATTATTCCCTAAATATTATAAAATTGTGTATACAGCATTTCCATTGTTTTAGGTATTATAAGTAAGCTAGCTATTATTAAATGTGTAGCTTATATGTAAACATTACAAACTTTTATATAAGGGACTTGGACACATGTGGATTTTGGTATTCTCAGTGGGCCCTGAATCCAATGCCTTGCAGATACCAAAGGCCAACTATTATGTATTTGTGAGTAAAGCTAAAAAGTAGACAAAAGAAAAGCTCTAAGATTATCTTTAATACTGTAGTTGATGATTTCCTCCCCATATAGCACTGAGTATGTTATTACTTTGGAAACTGTGCCCTAAGCTCCAGAAATTTCTAAGGTATTCCATATTAAGAAAAAAAGCCCTTTATTCCATTGAATATTTTTAAGTAAAAATCTTTAAGTAAGCAAAGAGCATTGGAATATGTGTATCTTCAAAGCAACTAGGTGGACCCTAGAGTCACCCAAGAATCGCATCTATCTGTGGAAAAAAGCTCTTTAAAAGTTTTTAAGTAAGAGAGCATGTGAGTAACATGACCCAAATTGCTAAAAGTCTAACGTCAGTGCAGAACATAGGGTGCTGGAAGTATGTAGGCCAACGCATAACTGTAAAACAACCAACTCCCTATTGGACAGAAACTCCGGATATTAACTTACGAAAGGCATGGTATGACTTAGATTTGATCTCTGATTCTAAGGCTAATTATTGGATAATTCAAAATATATTGTATTTCTGTCAATTTTATAATTATTTGTTTAATCATAAATCATGGTTGTTGTGGAGTTTATATTAAGCCAAGATACTAAAAGCTGCTTTTGAAGCAACTCTGTTCTCTTTCTTCTCTCCCTTCTCCCTCTCTCTCTCATTCTCTTTTTCTCTCTCTCCAGCTGAAATAAGGAAAATCAAAACTGACATTATACATTCAATAAGATCCCCCTATGCATTCCACTTAGTCTTTAAACATTACAGTAGGAAATGTTTATATCCCATTGGCTTATGCAGTGAAATTATTTACAGCTGACATTGCTGCTGTCTTTATGATAATTTTAATGAAATATTCTCTAGTCCTTCCCAATATAAAGGAAGTTTAAAGTCAAAGATAATGCTCAACATTGGAAAGAATATAACCAACAGGGGAGAAATGATGCAGTAATAACCAAGCAGAATTGTTGTAATGTGATTGTTCTCATCTAACAGCCTCCTTCACTCCTTTTTATGCTCTAGATAAACTATCTTACATAGTAGTGAATAAGTAATAATGGATCATATCCCAGCTGTGAGCTGTTTTGTGGTTAGTAAAATAGGAAGCAACCAGGGATTTTCAATCTCAAATAAATTGTGCATGACAAATGAAACTTTAGTAATTCACAATGAATAATTTCATACAAAAGAATAGAAAACTATAGTTATGTAGCTGAATTCCTCACACACAATTCAGTGTATGATAATTTGATCTTTGTTTAAAACTTGAGGCTTGGGAAGGTAATAAACGAGAAGATTCATCTTAGCTACATTACTTATGATAGTAGCCAAATTGCTTAACTTTCTAAAATCTTGATAATTCACATATGTCAAATAGGCAAATAAATCATACTTTTGTACATAAATCATATAGAAGATAATGATACATGGAATTTGGTAATTTTCTCCTCCCTAACGCTTATTTCTTCTATGCCTTCCATTTTATCAGCGTTCAAAAACTTCAGAACTCTTTTGCACAGTTTTCCTCTTGCCTTTGAGAGGAGTCTTACGAGAAAACTTCCCCTTATTCCTGTCTTTAAAAACTATTGGTACACTGTTGATTCCCAAGATATGCCTCCAATCCAGCCCTTCTCTTCCCTGAACTCTGATTTTTATTTTTTTTTACTGAATGAAAACAACTGCCCTCAACAATTCATAAACTCCCCTTAGATGTCTGAGGGGCATCTAATACTACATTCAAAACTGACTTCCAAATTAGTGTTCCAGTAAATAAGATAAACCTTCTTCTGTCACGACACATATTCACTCAATTAGTAAATCCTGTCATTTCTACTTTTTAAATAATCCTGGACCTTAAAAAATTATCTGAATTGTTGCAATAGCCTTCAAATGAGACTTCCGGCTCTTGTCTTAACACTGTTGTAGTTGCTCTATTCTTTGCTTAATAGTCAAAGTAATTCTTTTAAAGTCAGTTAATGACACTTAGTTGCTTCCCTTATCTTGCAGAGCATGATCCAATACATAACATGATTTGGATGGCATTATTATCCTCTGACTTCATCCCCTGTTACCTGCCACTTGCCTACACAGTTTTATCCAATCAGTTCCATCTGAACAAGCTCCTATCTTAAAACTTTTGAAATTTGTATGCACTCTTTTGTGAAATGATATGTCATCTAGGTTTGGCATGACTAGGATACTTGGGATAGAAAGATCTCTATGCACTTTTGTTCTCTTATTCTAAAATATGCTAGTTTAGGATTCTTCACAGGGTACCAGAATGTTTTCCAGCAGCAAGAGAGAGAAGATTTAATGTATTATACTCATTATGGCTACGTTTGTTGGCATGCCATTGATTAAAGATTGTGTCACATTTTCAAACCCTTAGACATTGTGGAAGAGGCTACACAGGAGCACGGGTATGTGGGGCTGTAATTTATGAATGGTGTTACTATAACAATTGTGTTGGTTTTTATTCATATGATAACAAGTCACCACAAACTTCATGACTTGAAATAACAATAGTTTTACTTTACAGTTCTTGATGGACTAAATACATTTAAAGTAGCCAAAATCAGGATATCAGGGGACTATGCTCCAAAAACATGTTTTCAAAGAACAATCTGTGGTATTTAATTTTTCAACTTCTGGTAATGATTTGCTGAGTATCACATACCTCCTAAGCAGAGCAGATGTGAATAAAGCCCAGGCAGTTGACTTCAGGGTTGCCTACCTTAAACATTGCATAATATCTTTCTGAAAACAAGGAAGTTTTACTGGCTTAAGTGGGAAGAAAAATATCACATTTAAGTGGGATTATAAGAAATGCTTTTGTGGGTTAATATGATCTATATAATATAAAGATATATTTTTCAAACAAATAAACATTCCCAGTAGCGATCATTGTACAAAATGTGTTACTGAGGCAGGATACTTGTCTCTATGAAGAAAGATCAATATTCTTGGCTGACTGGAAAATCTGAAATTAGTTTCCCCGTAGAAGATGTAGGCTTATGCTTAGAAGCTAGATTGAAAACATGTTATGGGAGAATATGAGATAAGATAGATATCTGCCAAATTTGGAAAACGGTAGGAGTCTAACTATAGAAATAATCTGATTAAAATGTCTTTCAAAAAACAATGGTATATAGAATAGCCTAGAATATAAGTACTACCAAAGAGATTTTTTAAAGCAATTTATCTGTTTCCAAGGAAATCACTATTTATATGAATGAATATGAGTAGATGGAGAATGAAATGGATAAATAGATGAAAGATATTCTAAGAATTCCTATTCCACATGATTTTCAACATTGTGAATTCTCAACCTATGGTTAAGGAGAATTAAAAAAAAGAAACTGTTGAAGTTGACATCATCTGAAGAAATCATTTAAAAAGTTCTTTTGGAGCAGAAATTGTAAAGCAGTAATTAAACTGTTACTTGGGACATCTGCATTCTGCATCAGAATGTCTGAGTTTGAGTTCCAGTGACACTTCCAACTCAACTTACTGCAAATGTGTACCTTGGGAGGCAACAGGTGATAGCTCAAATATTTGGGTCCCTAACTTATACATGGGAGACTTAGATGGAGTCTCTGGCTCCTAGCTTCAGACTGACCCAGCCCCAGTGGTAATGGGCATTTAGTGAATAAATCAGTACAGGGAAAATCTCTCTCTCGCTGTCTCACTCCATCTCTCTCTTTGTCTGCCTTATAACTACTCAAAAAAATAAAACTTTAAAACAATATGTTTGAAATACTCCTGGCATGAAAAATGTACATGTAAAATTTCAAGTATAAAAATATATCCTCAAAATTATATTTACATCATGTTGTTTGGTTAAAATATGCAGTAGTTTGGGAATTGAAGGAGAAAGACTAAAAATGTGCTTTCTGATTTTTCTTCTTAAAAACAGATAATTTTCAGGCACATTAAAGTCAACATAAAGTTTGATATTGTATCTGCTATATAGTTTCAGTAATGTGGACAATAATAGTGTATGAAACTAGAGAATCACAACAAATTTTAGGGAAACAACAAATTTGAGGAAAACATTTATCAGTTAATACAGTTTTCTCCCCAGCTGACGAAACAGAAATGCAATGAACTTTCCAACTCCAGTGTGGTTGAATAAACTTAGCATCATAGAACCTCAAGGCCTGAAAAGTCACTAAAGATGTCTCATATTGCATGCCCTGCTCTCTATCAACTGCTCCCAGAAAAATGAGAATGTATCCTATTTTTTTTAGAGCAACTATCACTATACATCGTGTTTCATTGTGGGTGTAATGGTGTTTCATTGCAGTTTAAATATGCATTTCTGTAATCACTAATGAGGTTGAACAATTCATGTGCTTGCTTATCTGCCATGCACACATTTTCATTGGTAAAATCCTTACATTTATGCTATTTATTAATTGGGTTATCTTCTGATTAATGATTTGATATTACATAAGTTATGTTTACTGCTGAGAATGAATAATGGTATAGCCAATCTCAAAACCAGCTCAATTATTTCTTTAAGCTCAGGATAAAAGTATCATGGAACTTAAAATTTACAATCTGGGCATTTATCCCAGAAAACATGAAGGTTCATATGAATGTTTATACCAGCTTTATTCATATTGGATAAAAGTTCAAAATGACCCAGAACATATTAAGAAATAAATGCTTAAATAAACTGTGATACATCTATTCCATTTAATATTGCTTTGCAGTCCCTAATACGTGGTAACTGGTAGAGTACAAAAATGTAATGTATATGAGTGAAATTGATATTTGAGGTTTGATTATTGCTTACAGTCTGTCTCTACTGTTGAGGAAGAGTATCCTTTTCTTCAACAACATTACCAATAAAATACTAATATTTGTTGAATTCTTTACTTAGTGGAAGCTTATCTGAAAGTATGTCATTGTAAAAATTAAAGAAGTAATAAGAAAGGGAAGTGGAGGGAAGATGGAGGTGTGGGAAGGAAGGAGGGAGGGTAGGGTGGGAAGTGTCACTATGCTCCTAAATCTGTATATATGACACACATGAAATTTGTTCACCTTATATATATTTCTTTTTTAACTTTTATTTAATGAATATAAATTTCCAAAGTACAGTTTATGGATTACAATGGCTTTTCCCCCCATACCTTCCCTCCCACCCGCAACCCTCCCCTCTCCCTCTCTCTCTCCCCCTCCATTCACATCAAGATTCATTTTCAATTATCTTTATATACAGAAGATCAATTCCACTTTGACTATGAACTTGTCTAATATATGATCAGAGTCAGTGAACTCAAAAGGTCTCCATAGCCTTGGCAACTCATGACAAGAGGCTAGGGTGATTACTGACGCCATAATCAAGAGTGTCAATTTGTTAAGGCAACAACAGGAGTCACTGTGCTCTTACTCCTCATATAGGATTTCTGTCCTTAATGTGTTGTACATTGTGATTTAATGCTATAACTAGTACTCAAACGGTATTTTACATTTTGTGTTTCTGTGTGGGTGCAAACTGTTGAAATCTTTACTTGATAAACGCTAAACTGACCTTATAAATATTTCAAAAAGTTGAAAAATAACAAAAGAATGAAGTATTGATACATGTAACTTAGAAGAATCTGAACAGAATTGCAGTAAGTATTTAAGAAGAACTTACCCCAAAAGTTACTGCTTGATTCCAGTTATATCACATCTTTGAAATGACAACATTTTAGAAAAGAAGAGCAGTTTAATTTATGCCAGAGAGTTATACAATGAACATGGGAAAGGAAAAGTAGGTGATAAAAAATGGATGTGGTTAAAAAGTACAACTCTAGAGATCCTGGTGGTGACAATGGTCTTGGTGGTCAACAATGAACTATACGGAACTGGGCTGGCCTTGTGGCATAGTGGGTTAAGCTTCCGTCTGCAGTGCCAGCATTCCATAGTGTCGCCAGTTTGTGTCCCTGCTGCTCCTCTTCTAATCTAGCTATCTGCTATAGCCTGGGAATGCAGTAGAAGATGGCCCAAGTCCTTGGGCCCCTGAGTCCACATGGGAGACCAAGAAAAAGCTCCTGGCTCCTGGCTTTGGATTGGCTTAGCTCTAGCCATTGCGGCCATCTGGGGAGTGAACAAGAGGATGAAAGACCTCTCTCTGTGTGTCTCCCTCTCTCTGTAACTCTGCCTCTCAAAAAATACATAAATTATATTGAAAAATACAGAACTAACAAACTGGCATACACAAATTAGTGCAAGTAAAATCTGGAGAGTCTGAATAACATTGGTAGATTGGAACAACATCAATATCCAGGTTGCAATATTATGCTATAATTTTGCAGGATAACAACACTCAGGGGAACCGAGTGAAGAATATCCACATTAGTCAGCTTTTCATTGCTTAAACAAAAAGCAAAACAAAACAGAAAACAAAATCCAAGAGGAGCTTCTTTGGAAGGAGCAGGTTTATTTTGATGTATAGTTTGAAGGTTCAAAATTCAGGATCAGTCAGCCCCATTTTGAGTGTGGGGGAGGTTGGCAATGGCAGAGCAGGTGTGCAGAAACAGTAACATGATGGTTCAGGAGACAGAGACAGCAGCTAGACTGAACACAATCTGAATAATCGGCCCTCTTGCAAGAACTACCTTCTGAGGGAAAACTCCCAGTAACCCAAAGACCTCTCATAAGACCATCTCTCAGATCTATAGTCAGATCAAGTTTCCACCCTTAGTCCATCAGCCTCTAATATTAAAACCTCAGAGTTGAACATATGCATTAGTTTGGGGCACAAAATTCTGTTCAATCTATAACAATGCCATGATTTCTCTTATCATTTCTTATAGCTATTTGTGAATCATTAATTATCTTAATAAAATATCAACTAAAAGTAAGTATTTCAGGTATAGCACATAGCAGACTAATAAAGAAGCTAATATGTATCAACTTCCTTCTAGTTTTCTTTTATTAAGATTTATTTGTTTGAGAGGCAGAATTACAGAAAAGCAGAGGCAGAGAGAGGGAGACAAAGTGGGGGGGAGAGAGAGGGGTCTTCCATCTGTTGCTTCACTCCCATATGGCTGCAAAACCAGAGCTGCACTGATCCGAAGCCAGGAGCCAGGAACTTCTTCTGAGTCTCCCAGATGAGTGCAGGAGCCCAAGGACTTGGACCATATTCTACTTCTTTCCCAGCCCATAACAGAGAGCTGGATTGGAAATGGAGCAGCCAGGACTCAAACCAACACCTATATGGCATGCTGGCATTGTAGATGGTGGTTTTACCTGCTATGCCACAGCACTGGCCCCTCTTTCTACTTTTTTATTTAATATAAATACCTCTGTATTATCAGTAAAAAGTGGGAAAAGCTATGACTCTACCTTTGGTATTACAATACCATTAACTACAAGCACACATACAGAAAGTTAAATGTCTTTGTGCTCCTGGAAAACAATGTATGTAACAAGTATTAACATTTGTTCCCAGATGCATGAATTCTGTTATAACTTGGGACCCATTTATATTTTGGGACTGAGAGCAATGTCTGATTTTTATGAATCTCCACTAAAAGGAATACATTTTACATTACAAAGACTGTGTTCTTAACACTCTGTTATTTTAGTCAAATTCTTCAGAGAAAGAGAACTAGTAGATTGTGTGTGTGTGTGTATGAGTGTGTATGTATACACGTGTCTGTATATGAGTGGTCTTCAGAAGGTTTATGAAAATTTGTTAAAAACTAATAAAAATTAAAAAAATACAAAAGATTTATGGAAAATACATGCCATGAAAGAACTACACATAAATGTCAAAAAATTATACCAAAATAAGTTCACATTAATTTGTTACACTGTTACTGAAGAATGGCAGGGTTCTTGTCTTCGAGCAAGAAAGAATTCAGGCGTGAGACAGAATAGTGGAAAGTAAAAGTAGCAAAGCTTTTAGGGAAAGGACATGCATAGGAACGGATGGGCACCTCTGCAGACAGGACCTGAGAGAGAGTGTGCAGTTGCTCGGATTAGGGGGGAGCATGGTTACATGATTGAGTGGAGAGATTACACCTGGGCAGGCCAGGTGGGTGGCTCAGCAGAGAGGCAGAGGGCTGAGCGCGCCATCTGGTCGAGGCCAGGGGTTTTTAAGGAGATGGGTCTTTGTCTTCACACATCTCCTCCTGAAACAAAGGATTTTATGGATGTAAATATTAAGAAACTCCTGAGTTTTCCCCTGAAGGTATCAGACAGGAGGAAGCCTAGCTGGTGCCGTCCTAACCCAGGATCTGGAGCAGAGTTAGACCATGAGAGAGAGAGAGACAGAGAAAAAGGTCTTCCTTTTTCCATTGGTCCACCTCCCAAGTGGACGCTACGGCCAGCATGTTGCGGCCGGTGCACTGCGACAATCCAAAGCCAGGATCCAAGTGCTTCCTCCTGGTCTCCCATGTGGGTGCAAGGCCCAAGGACTTGGGCCATCCTCCACTGCCTTCGCGGGCCACAGCAGCGAGCTGGACTGGAAGAGGAGCAACCAGGACAGAATCTGGTGCCCTGACCGGGACTAGAACCCCGGGGTGCCAGCGCTGCAGGCAGAGATTAGCCTAGTGAGCTGAGGCTCCAGCCTCCTCTAAGAATTTTAAGAAGAAATGAAACACATCTTTCCCAGTACATTCCTAAAAACAGTACATCAAAGTAATGGGTACTAGGAGGTAGAAGGGGTTTAGTTAAAACAAAAGCAGATCAAGAGCACAGGTCATCTCAACCATTTGTTGGGATGTTCAAGGCATTTTGCTTATATAATTCTTAGATGGCTAAAGCATGATAATACTTTCTTATTATAAGAATGTTTAGACAAAACTTTGCAGAAAAAAAAAAAAACAACTTCACCAGATTCCTTCTCCAAGAGAGTGCTCCTACTCATTCTGTTACCAGAGAAGACAGGGTCTTGTCTTCGGGCAAGAAAGAATTCAGGCGTGAGACAGAGAGTAAGTGGAAAGAAAAATAGCAAGGTTTATTAGGGAAGGGAAATCCATAAGAACAGACGGACAGAACCTGAGAGAGAATGCTCAGTTACTCAGACTGGGGGAGAGCAAGGTTACATGGTTGAGTGGAGAGAATACACCTGGGCAGGCCATGTGGGCGACCCTGCAGAGAGGCAGAGGGCTAAGCGCGCCCTTGTCCAGTTGAGGCCCAGGTTTTTTAAAGGGGATGGGTCTTGCCTCCCAACCTCTTCTCCTCCTGGAACAAAGGACTTTTTGGATGTAAATACGAAAAATTCCTATCTGAGTTTTCCCCCTGAAGTTATCAGACAGGAGGAAGCCTGGCTGGCTTCTCCCCGCCTTCTCTAAGCCTTAGAGGAAGGATGGTTATCCAGTAGAAGGGGCAAGGCATTTGAAGTGCAGATACTGGGCTGCACCTGTAAGGTTATAGGGATGACTTTGAAATGTGGATGCTGGACCTAAGTGTCAACTCCTTAGGCCTTTGCCATACACATACACATAAGCTCATTTCTAACTTCCTACCCAACAATTCCATTCATCAAACAAGGACAATTATGAAGAGTTTTGATGGGAAACCATTAATATTCACCTTACAGTTCAGATTTTCTTCAATTTGAAGTATTTTTGTTTCCTTTTCAATTTTTGTTTTTTATTTTTATTTATTTATTTATTTTTGACAGGCAAGAGTGGACAGTGAGAGAGAGACAGAGAGAAAGGTCTTCCTTTACCGTTGGTTCACCCTCCAATGGCTGCTGTGGCCGGTGGTGCGCTGTGGCCGGCACACCATGCTGATCCAAAGCCAGGAGCCAGGTACTTCCTCCTGGTCTCCCATGCGGGTGCAGTGCCCAAGCACTTGGGCCATCCTCCACTGCACTCCCAGGCCATAGCAGAGAGTTGGCCTGGAAGAGGGGCAACCAGGACAGAATCCGGCACCCTGACCGGGACTAGAACCCGGTGTGCTGGCGCCGCAGGTGGAGGATTAGCCTATTGAGCCGCAGCGCCTGCCTCAATTTTAATTTTTTACTTATATATGGTGAACAAATTCTGTGCATTAAATTATTCTGATTTAGGGCATAATCCTCCTTCCCACCCACGCCCCCACATTCCTTCCTCCTCCCTTTCTTACTTTGAATTTTCACAGTGACAAAATATTGAAAGGACACTCAATTTTCTGTGGATAATAATGTTAAAAATACTACATTGGTGGCCAGCGCTATAGCATAGTGGGGTAAACCTCTGCCTGGGGCTGTGGAATTCCATATGGGCACCTGTTAATGTCCTGGCTGCTCCTCTTCCAATCCAGCTATTTGTTTATGGCCTGGGAAAGCAGTAGGAGATGGCCCAAGGGCTTGCACATGTGTGGGAGACCTGGAAGAAGTTCCTGTCTTCTGGCTTTGGATTGGCTCAGCTCCAGCCATTGCAGCCATTTGGGGAGTGAACCAGCAGATGGAAGACCTCTCTCCCTGCCTCTCTCTATCTCTGTCCACAACTCTACCACTCAGATAAACAAATAAAATATTAAAAAAAGACTGCATTGATGTGGTTAAATTCCCAGGTTCCTTAATTGTTTAGGGATGGATGCTACAAAACTGGTGCAGTTTTAGAAGGTGGCCACATGGCCCAATCTCTGGTCAAGCTCCACCCCCATCCTCATGGGATTTGCTGCTCCTGCTTCCCTGCCAGCCCTCGGGTGAAGTTTTAAAAGGGCCTGTTCCTGAACATGTGCTCTCTGGGTTCTTCTCTCTTGGCTCTCCTCTCCTCTTTTCTTCTCTGTTCTATCTTCTCTCCTCACTAGCTCCTCTCCTCTGGCTCTCTCTCTTATACTTTCTCTCTCTTTCCCTTCGCTGCCCCTTCACTCTGATCCGTTGGGTGTTCCCCAATAAACCCTTTCCCTTATTCTGGCGTTCGGTGTGTTTTGTGACGGCTAACATTAATATATAACAAAGGATTAAATGATCATTACCATCACAAGAAGAATTTTGAACTTCATGAAGATTTTGTTGAGAAATTGTCACTGGATAAAACCATGGGGTTTATTTCTTCATGCAAGAAAGAATTCAGGTGTGAGACAGAGAGAAAAGTAATAAGGTTTTATTGGGGACAGGATATTCGTCAGAGTGGAAGAGATAAAGTGTCCAGTCACTTGGACTGGGGGAAAGCAAGGTTACCTGGTTGAATGGAGAGAATACACCTGGGCAGGCCAGGTGAGTGGCTCAACCTAGAACAGAGAGCTGAGCACACAGTCTTTGTTTAGACTGGGTCTTATAAAGGAAAAGGGGTTGAGGTTTTTCCTTCCCCTACTCCTCCTATAGGACAAAGGGTCTGTGCAGAGTAAATTTGCAAATTCCTCCCCAGCTTTGGGGAGCCTTGACACTGGGAAAGGCAAAAAGCTTCCCCCTTAGAGCATCTGCGAAGGCTTTATTGCCCCATGTTATCAAGTAACCCATTTGGTCCTGAGGAAAGAGAATTCTCTTAGGAGCTTTCCTTCGGGGAAGGGCTGGGACCACTGGGAAAATTATCAGGGTCAATCCCACCTCTGAGGCTTCTGAGGCTTCTGCAGATGCATCAGTTTCTTCAGGCTCCTCCCACATACATAGGCTAATTTCTAACTTCCTACCCAACAAAATGAAGTTTAAAGTTCTTATTTTTATATTTTAACACATTTCCTTTGCCATTTTAAAGACCTATCTCATATGTATATGAATATGTTTGAATATATATAATAACACATTGAGGCTGAGAAACCCCACCATGTGTACCTGCAATTTCACTACCCATGAAAATCAGTGCTATAATTCAGTTTACAGCAACATCTGGGAACTAGAGATGCTGGTAGTCTGAGATGGAAGCAAATTACTTGCTATATCCCAGCTCAATCAGGCAGGCAGGATGCAGAAGCAATGAATTTCTCCTAACTCCAACTTTTGTTCTATTTGACTCCTCAATCAGTTGGATAAGGACTACACATATTGGGAAGAGTAATCTGTTGTACTGAACTGACCTATTCAAATGCTAATTTCTTGTAGGAACACCCTCATACATATATACAGAATCAATATTTAATCTGGGTACCTTATAGTCAGGTTGACATGTAAAATTAACCATTATATTTGATACCCTTGTATAAGAGTGAAAACAAGAATATATTCAGCTTGCTTAGTCCTAGATAAGAATAAATTGTGAAGATGGCGGAATAGTGAGGGCGCGCACCGATAGTCCGGGAAAATTTAGTTTAATAAAAGGGGAGTTACAGTAGCCTCAGAAAAAGGACCAGGAAAATATTGCAGAGGAAACTCTTCTGGACCTAGTGGCTGTGAATCGGAGGACCTACTGGGAGAACAAGGTCACCCACTGCGCGGAAGCTGAGCCGCGGGAGCTGCAGGGTCTGCACGCCAGTGCAGGAAGGGGAGTGCATGTCACACAGACACCAGTGGGGAGAGTTGGGACGCCCAGGGCTCCAAGTCCACACATCGGCGCTGGAAGGGGAGGTGAGCTCAATAACCCGAGACATTGGTGGGGAAACAGGGGTCAGAATCTAGAGGGGAGCCAGAAAGTGCACCAGACTCACTACCGGAGAGAAGGAAAAAAAAGGTTGGGGGATTCTCTCTCCGCCAACCTTGCAAAGGTTGCAAAGCTGCAAGGCTTGAAGAGTTTGCAAGAGACAAAGAGCAGGCCCCCTCTCTGGATTTACATAACAACAGGGGAGAGCTAAGGAACTGAGTCACTACAATTCAGTAGCCTAGGCAACCCAGAGGGAGTCCAGAGGAGAAACAGAGCCTGCACAGACTCTTTGGGTAGAAGCCAGAGATTGGAAGCTAAATACCATCAATTCTGCACAGCCCTGCCGTGCTGTATTACATACCCCCTGAATAAAATAAATAAATAAATAAATAGAGAGAGAGAGATTTACCACGCATAACCTGAGGGTGTCACCTTTGCACACAAGTAACCTGGAAGAACCAAGCAGAGCTCTCAGGCCACACCCATCTCAAGCCTCCAAGGCTCCTCCAACAGCAGGCAGTCCAATTAACACGGACACAGTATAAAATAAAAAAATAAAAAATAAAAAAACAAAACGCACAGTGACGAAAGAAGAATTCACTATGCCAAGCAACAAACACAGAAATCAAGGGAACAAGATCAACGATGACACTATGATACCTCCAAATAAGCAAAACACCCCAAGCCAAGATTATGAAGATGATGAGATAGAAGAAATGCAAGATACGGATTTCAAAAAATTTATGATAAGATCATTTAGAAGTTTTCAAAAGCGAATCCTTGAACTACAGAAATCCTTATTGGACAGGATTGAAAATCTCTCTCGTGAAAATGAAATTTTAAGGAAGAATCAAAATGAAACTCAGAAACTAGCAGAACAGGAAAGTGTGATAGTGAAGAGAAATCAAAATGAAATGAAGAGCTCAATAGATCAAATGACAAACACATTAGAGAACCTTAAAAACAGAATGGATGAAGCAGAAGAGAGAATATCAGACTTAGAAGATAGAGCACAGGAAAACATACAGTCAAACCAAAGAAAAGAAGAGGAAATTAGAAATCTAAAAAATATTCTTGGGAATCTACAGGATACTATTAAAAAAACCAACATTCGGGTTCTAGGATTTCCTGAAGGCATGGAGAGAGAGAAAGGATTAGAAGGCCTATTTAGTGAGATACTAGCAGAGAACATTCCAGGTTTGGAGAAAGACAGAGACATCCTAGTACAGGAAGCTCATAGAACCCCCAATAAACATGACCAAAAGAGATCCTCACCACGACACGTGGTAATTAAACTTACCACAGTGAAACATAAAGAAAAGAAAAGATCCTAAAGTGTGCAAGAGAGAAACATCAGATTACTCTCAGAGGATCTCCAATCAGACTCACAGCAGACTTCTCATCAGAAACACTACAGGCTAGGAGGGAATGGCGAGATATAGCACAGGTGCTAAGAGAGAAAAATTGCCAGCCCAGAATATTATATCCTGCTAAGCTTTCATTTGTGAATGAAGGTGAAATAAAGACCTTTCATAGCAAACAGAAATTGAAAGACTTTGCCGCCACTCGTCCGGCCCTGCAAAAGATATTTAAAGATGTGCTGCACTCAGAAACACAGAAACACGGCCATCAATATGAAAGAAGGGAAAGGAAGAACACCTACCAGTTAAAGAGCATGGGAAGCTCAAAGCAAATGCTAGAAAATATCTCCGGAAAAATGGCAGGGCAAAGTCACTATGTATCAATAGTCACATTAAACATTAATGGTCTGAATTCTTCAGTTAAAAGATACCGATTGGCTGATTGGCTTAAGGAACAAAACCCAACTATTTGTTGCCTACAAGAAACCCATCTCTCTAACAAAGATGCAAGCAGACTGAAAGTGAAAGGTTGGAAAAAGATATTCCATGCCAACAGAAACCAAAAAAAAAGCAGGTGTAGCCATATTAATATCAGACAAAATAAACTTTAATACAAAAACTGTTAAGAGAGACAAAGAGGGGCACTATATAATGATTAAGAGTTCAATTCAGCTGGCGCCGTGGCTCAATAGGCTAATCCTCCACCTTGCGGCGCCGGCACACCGGGTTCTAGTCCCGGTTGGGGTGCCGGATTCTGTCCCGGTTGCCCCTCTTCCAGGCCAGCTCTCTGCTATGGCCAGGGAGTGCAGTGGAGGATGGCCCAGGTGCTTGGGCCCTGCACCCCATGGGAGACCAGGAAAAGCACCTGGATCCTGGCTCCTGCCATCGGATCAGCGCGGTGCGCCGGCTGCAGCAGCGGCCATTGGAGGGTGAACCAACGGCAAAGGAAGACCTTTCTCTCTCTGTCTCTCTCTCTCTCACTGTCCACTCTGCCTGTCAAAAAAAAAAAAAAAAAAGAGTTCAATTCAACAGGAAGATGTAACTATTATAAATGTATATGCACCTAATTACAGGACACCAGTCTATTTAAAAGATATGTTAAGGGACTTAAAGGGAGATTTAGATTCCAATACAATAGTACTGGGGGACTTCAATACTCCACTCTCAGAAATAGACAGATCATCCATGCCGGATGCTCGCCCACGAGAGCCCAGCGTAGTAAAGACACGATCGCTGCTTACTCGGTTCTCATGGGACTTTATTCATCCAGATGCAAGGAGAAAGAAAAGAAGCGAAGCCCCCATCTTCCCCTACACAAACTATCCCCATTAAATACCCTAGGTTCCCCTAGCAGGACGCTCCCAGCCAATGGCAAGTCTGTTCACATGCAGTCCATGCAGGCACAGTCCAATCAAGTCGAAGGGCACATAGTGCCTCAGGTCGAAAGTTCATCTTGATCCATCAGGGTTGTTTGTGTATTCAGGACATCCTGTGGTTAGCACTTCCTTGACTTGTTTTCCTCAGCAGCCAGCACTTCCTTAACTTGATTTGCACAAGTTGTTACAACAGGCCATGCAAACAGCAAACTGAGGAAGTTCCCACAGGTGGCCAGCCTGCGGTTCCCCACAATCCGGACAGAAGATCAACAAGGAAAGAGCAGATTTAATTGAAACTATTGCCCAAATGGATCTAACAGATATCTACAGAACTTTCAATCCTACATCTAAAGACTTCACATTCTTCTCAGCAGTGCATGGAACCTTCTCTAGGATTGATCACATACTAGGCCATAAAGCAAGTCTCAGCAAATTTAAAAGAATTAGAATCATACCATGCAGCTTCTCAGACCACAGCAGAATGAAGCTGGAAATTAGCAACTCAGGAAACCCTAGAAAGTATGCAAACACATGGAGACTGAACAACATGCTCCTGAATGAACACTGGGTCATTCAAGAAATCAAAAGAGAAATCAAAAACTTTCTGGAAGTAAATGAGGATAACAACACAACATATCAAAACGTATGAGATACAGCAAAAGCAGTATTAAGAGGCAAATTTATAACAATAAGTGCCTATATCAAGAAATTGGAAATGTACCAAATAAATGAGCTTTCAGTGCATCTCAAGGACCTAGAAAAACTGCAGCAAACCAAACCCAAATCTAGTAGGAGAAGAGAAATAATTAAAACCAGAGGAGAAATTAACAGGATTGAATCCAAAAAAACATTACAAAAAATCAGCCAAGCGAGAAGCTGGTTTTTTGAAAAAATAAACAAAATTGACACCCCATTGGCCCAACTAACTAAAAAAAGAAGAGAAAAGACCCAAATCAATAAAATCAGAGATGAAAAAGGAAACATAACAACAGACACCACAGAAATAAAAAGAATCATCAGAAATTACTACAAGGACCTGTATGCCAACAAACAGGAAAATCTTTCAGAAATGGATAGATTCCTGCACACAAGCAACCTACCTAAATTTAACCAGGAAGACATAGAAAACTTAATAGACCCATAACTGAAACAGAAATTGAAACAGTAATTAAGGCCCTCCCAACAAAGAAAACCCCAGGACCAGATGGATTCACTGCTGAATTCTATCAGACATTTAAAAAAGAACTAATCCCATTTCTTCTCAAATTATTCAGAACAATCGGAAAATAGGGAATCCTCCAAAATTCTTTCTATGAAGCCAGCATCACCTTAATCTCTAAGCCAGAGAAAGATGCAGCACTGAAAGAAAATTATAGACCAATATCCCTGATGAACATAGACGCAAAAATCCTCAATAAAATTCTGGCCAATAGAATACAACAACACATCAGGAAAATCATCCACCCACACCAAGTAGGATTCACCCTGGTATGCAGGGATGGTTCAACATTTGCAAATCAATCAATGTGATTCATCACATTAACAGACTGCAGAAGAAAAACCATATGATTATCTCAATTGATGCAGAGAAAGCATTCGATAAAATTCAACACCCTTTCATGATGAAAACTCTAAGCAAATTGGGTATAGAAGGAACAGTCCTCAATACAATCAAAGCAATTTATGAAAAACCCACGGCCAGCATCCTATTGAATGGGGAAAAGTTGGAAGCATTTCCACTGAGATCTGGCACCAGACAGGGATGCCCAATCTCACCACTGCTATTTTACATAGTTCTGGAAGTTTTAGCCAGAGCCATCAGATAAGAAAAAGAAATTAAAGGAATACAAATTGAGAAGGAAGAAGTCAAACTATCTCTCTTTGCAGACGATATGATTCTTTACTTAGAGGATCCAAAGAACTCTACTAAGAGACTACCGGAACTCATAGAGGAGTTTGGCAAAGTGGCAGGATATAAAATCAATGCACAAAAATCAACAGCCTTTGTATATAAAAGCAATGCCACGGCTGAGAAAGAACTGCTAAGATCAATCCCATTCACAATAGCTACAAAAACAATCAAATACCTTGGAATAAACTTAACCAAGGACGTTAAAGATCTCTACGATGAGAATTACAAAACCTTAAAGAAAGAAAAAGAAGAGGATACCAAAAAATGGAAAAATCTTCCATGCTCATGGATTAGAAGAATCAATATCATCAAAATATCCATTCTCCCAAAAGCAATTTATAGATTCAATGCAATTCCAATCAGGATACCAAACACATTCTTCTCAGATCTAGAAAAAATGATGCTGAAATCCATATGGAGGCAAAAGAGACCTCGAATAGCTAAAGCAATCTTGTACAACAAAAACAAAGCCAGAGGCATCACAATACCAGATTTCACATACTACAGGGCAGTTGTAACTACAACAGCATGGTACTGGTACAGAAACAGATGGATAGACCAATGGAACAGAATAGAAACACCAGAAATCAACCCAAACATCTACAGCTAACTTATATTTGATCAAGGATCTAAAACCAATTCCTGGAGCAAGGACAGTCTATTCAATAAATGGTGCTGGGAAAACTGGATTTCCACGTGCAGAAGCATGAAGCAAGACCCCTACCTTTCACCTTACACAAAAATCCACTCAACATGGATTAAAGACCTAAATCTACGACCTGACACCATCAAATTATTAGAGAACATTGCAGAAACCCTTCAAGATATTGGCACAGGCAAAGAGTTTCTGGAAAAGACCCGGGAGGCTCAGGCAGTCAAAGCCAAAATCAACTATTGGGATTGCATCAAATTGAGAAGTTTCTGTACTGCAAAAGAAACAGTCAGGAGAGTGAAGAGACAACTGACAGAATGGGAAAAAATATTTGCAAACTATGCAACAGATAAAGGGTTAATAACCAGAATCTACAAAGAGATCAAGAAACTACACAAAAACAAAACAAATAACCCACTTAAGAGATGGGACAAATACCATGTTCTCCCTGATCGGTGACAACTGACTGAACACCAAAAAGGAAACCTGTCGAAGTGAAATGGACACTATGAGAAACGGTGACTTGATCAGCATAGCCCTGACTGTTATTGAACAACTTAATACATTATCCCTCTTAGTAGTTTTTTTGTCTGTTCTACTTAATATGACTGGTTTAATTCTGTAATTAATACACAGTTATTCTTAAGTGTTGAAAATTAACTGAAATGTGATCCCTGTTGAATATGAGTGGGAATAAGAGAGGGAAGAGATGTATAATTTGGGACATGCTCAAGCTGACTTGCCCCAAATGGTAGAGTTAGAAACATACCAGGGGACTCCAATTTAATCCCACCAAGGTGGCATGTACCAATGTGATCTCAACAGTCCAAGTGATCAATTTCAGTTCACAATTGATCATAATTACAGGACTAAGAGTCAAAGGGAGCACATAAACAAGTCTAGTACCTGCTAATACTAACCGATAGAATAAATAAAGGGGAGAGTTCTCCAACATGGGAAGCGAGATACTCAGCAGACTCATAGAATGGATGTCCTAAACAGCACTCTGGCCTCAGAATCAGCCCTAAAGCCATTCGGATCTGGCTGAAAAGCCCCTGAGAGTATTTCAGGCATGGAAAGCTAAGAGACTCTGGCAAAAAAAACAAAAACAAAAACAAAAAAAAACCACCTAAATGAAAGATCTCTGTGAGTGAGATCCCAGTGGAAAGAACAGGTCTTCAAAGAAGGAGGTGCCTTTCTCTGAAGGGAGGTGAGATCCTCCACTTTGACTATGACCTTGTCTAAATATGATCAGAGTCGGTGAACTCAGGGGGTTTCCATAGCCTTTGCAGCTCATGACAAGAGCCTATGGTGATTACTGATGCCATAAACAAGAGTGTCAAATTGTTAAGTCAACAACAGGAGTCACTGTGCACTTACTCCTCATGTAGGATCTCTGTCCTTAATGTGCTGTACATTGAGATTTAATACTATAACGAGTACTCAAACAGTATATTTCACTTTGTGTTTCTATGTGGGTGCAAACTGTTGAAATCTTTACTTAATGTATACTAAACTGATCTTCTGTAAAAAAAAAAAAAAAAGAAATTATCAATTCCCAACTTGACTCTCACTGGGATTAAACATGACAATAGGTCTGATCTGATTTCATCATCATTTAAAAAATCATCTATTATTTTTCACTTTATGTTTCTGTGTGGGAGCAAACTGTTGAAATCCTTACTTAATGTATACTAAGCTGATCTTCTGTATATTAAGAGACTCGAAAATGAATCTTGATGTGAATGGAAGGGGAGAGGTAGTGGGAAAGGGGAGGTTTGTGGGTGGGAGGGATGGTATGTGGGGGAAGCCATTGTAATCCATAAGTCGTACTTTGGAAATTTATATTCATTAAATAAAAGTTAAAAAAAGAATAAATTGTTACTTATTTGTAGTCTTATATAAAAAGTTATGAAGATTTTGCTGATTGATATAAGTGGTATGTTTTTGTTATGTTAATCAAATAAATGTCTAACCTATTAACCCAAATAAAATAGTACAAATTCTCACTGAATATATTCATTGTTTCTATTGAAGAATGTGAATGTTGAGAAAATTTGCTTTTTAATATAAAAAAAGCATCAATTTAAATGAATGGTTATAGGAAAAATTATTTACCAACAGTGTAAATCCAGGTAGTGGCTCAAGTACATTGATTTTTGCCGCCCATGTGAGAGACCCAGAAAGAGGTCAAAGCTCCTGACTTTGGCTTGGCCAAGGCATTAGGATGTGAACCAGTGGATGGAATGCCTCTCCCTTCCCTCTCTCTCTCCCTCCCTCTCTCACACTCCTTTTCCCTCTCCCTGCCTGTCAAATAAATAAGAATCTGAAAGTAAAACACACACACACACACACACACACAAATTGTGCTTTAATTAGCCTTCAATGCCAAATTATCCTTATTGTCTGTAATTTACATAACTTCATGAAAGTCATTTATATTGACCCAATTATTGAGTTTGATTATACAGTGACACTCCTAGATTTCTATCTCTAGTTATTTATGTCTCCTCAGTTTTATAATGGAGTAAACAAAAGGAGTCATTAAATTACTTGCTCAGATCCACATTAGACAGCTGAATTTGAATTTTGTTTTGTATTCAGTTTGGAGGAGTCATGAGTGTTCTTGTTAAAAAGTAAATGAAATGTTTTTAATTGAGAACAAAAGGGAATATATAAAATATGTGTGAGGGTATGTGTGTGTATATGCATATTAGATGTAAATACAGAGTATACAATTCAATCATTTATTTTTCTCTTCATGCATTTTATTTATATTATTTAATTATGTTTATACTAAATGTAATCATACTTATCATATAGTTATATAAAGGATATGAGAAATCACTAAATTACTATTGGGAAGAAAGTTGGATTTCTTCCATAAATATTGTGTACATTTCTGAGAAGAATGCCATTCTTGCTCATTGTCCAAAAGATAGACAAACATTGGAATTTATTCCTTGCATTAGGCTCAGAAATTAACATAATTGCATAATATGTCATAAAATTTTCTGTTTTCTAATTATTTTTCCTTTTCTTATTTTTAAAGATTTATTTATTTGAAAATCAGGGAGTGCCAGAGAGAGAGAGAGAGAGTGAGAAATCTTCCATCCACTGGTTCAATCCCCAAAAGGCTGCAATGATCAGGACTGCATCAGGCTGAAGCTAGGAGCTAGGAGTTTCCTTTGGGTCTTCCATGTAGGTGCAGGGGGGCACACTTGTGCCATCCTCTTCTGCTTTCCCAGGAACATCAACAGGCAGCTGGATCAGCAGAGGAGCAGCTGGGACTCAAACCAGCACCCATATGGGATGCTGGCATCACAGGCAGTAGCTTTATCTGCTATCTCACAGCACCAGCACCTCATTATTTTTCAATAAATTTACAGTGTATTTTCAAAAACTTTATTAAAATATAAATGTGTGCATGAATTTCTAACACATCCATGAAAATGTATTTATGAAATGTACATAATTTAAAAACTCAGTATACCCACTTAATACACATGTTGCATTTGTAAAATACATTAAAATCTGCAATACAACAAAATAGTTTTTGTAATATCTGGAATGCTTTTGAAGAACTAAATTATGTTTATATATGACCTGTATCTCTTTCAAATCTCTCCACTTAATTTTTGTTAAAAGAAAACAAAATTTCTCAAATTACTACCATAAATAGTCTACCATAACTATATGCTCTTAAACTATTATTTTTAACAAAAATTATTATGAAATTTATGATGAATATGAAACAAAGGAGAAGCTGGACATTAGTACTTTTTGGAAATTAACTCATTTCTTACATTAAAAGAACTGAAATGACTAAATATAATGCTTCAATGTTTAATTGCCTTACATCTTTAAGATGTACTTTATTACTGATTGAAAATGTTATGGTAGCATTTCAGTGTTGTAAAATATAAAGATTGAGCAAATCAGCAAAATTTAGGTTTTTTAGCTTACTGCTGTTGTTGAAATAACATAAAATTTTCTTTTTAGTATTATCAACTCCATAATCACTAATGCACTCATTTTATTTCATTTGGCTACTGATTTCCAGTCTGGAAAATGCTCAAAAGAATAAAAAAAAGTTCATTATGGTCATGATATACATATATGCAATCACACATCTCTCTGGCTTATAAGGCTCAGGACATATGATCTCAGGTCTCAATTTATTATGTGAAATGCTTCCTCATATTTTATATTTTTCACTGAAATATGCTCAAATTTCTTATTTTAGGTGTGTTAATATTATACTTATTGAATTTGCATGTGCCTTGATGTTTTAACTAACTTTTGGGGAACTTGAACCTAGTAGCACTTTGATTGTATTATGTTAGTTTGTGTTCATATTTTTGTTGTTGTCTTTGGATTAGAAGAAAAAGGAGTGTTGGTGAAGGCTTGAAATCACTGAAGAATCACTGAAGAATTTTGGATAACTCAACTCATCCCAGTATGCCCCTTGAGATAAATATACTGGGCTTTTTGTCTAGAGAACTGCACAATTTCAGTTAGTTTAGTAAAAATTATTTCTCTGTAGTAGTGAATGCTCATTTGGAAAATGAATTTCCAGCAGTCTAAAACAGTATGTTTTAACCAATCAACCTATCACAGCAGAAACCCAGAAGAAAAACATTGAAGAGAAAGTAGAATCACAACAGTTGAATAATAATGACAAATATAAAGGTTAATTGGGATTGAGCATTGCTTCCCCTCAAACATCTTAAAGCACATTTATTACACTAAGAAATTAAACAAACACATTTGTTATTTTATAAAGGATGTTGGCATTTGTCAAATTGAGACTTCTACTACCTCTGCTTTCTGCAAAGACCAAGGAGTATCCGTAAGACTATACAGTACTGGACAATGATATGCATTAACATCATAAAAAGAAGGAAATTTTGAAATTTATGTAGAATTATACATCCTGTTGGAAACAGTTATATGATACTCTAATTTTCACAGAAATTTTATGCTAAAGTTGATAAAGTGATGTAATGGAGAGGAAAGAATGCAGAAAAAGTTGAAAATTTTTGTTTTCAAATAAAATATAAATGGATATTAAATTGAAAATACCAAAAAACTATTAATCAATAAGATTTTATACTTTTTTTTACTAAAGTAAGCCAACAAGTGTTACTCATTTTTACAATTTGTTATTAATCACAGTTTCTTGGATCTAATCTGATTCTCCATTGAAGAACACAGGGTTTGTAATGATTGTCTGCACATGGGAATAAGGAAAGTAAAGACAGAACAAGAAAATTAAAGCAGTGAGCACTCCTTCAGGGATGCAAAAAGAGCAGTTCACAGGAGTTTCCCTGAGCATGACATATGAAAAAAAAATGAGAAAACAGTAATTGTTTGAAAAGCTATGAATCTACATGACATTCAAAAATATGTTTAAAACGTTGTATACAACTTAATATGTTATCCAGCTTAGTATTTTTTTGTTTGTTCTACTTAATACTATTGGTTGAATTCTGTAATTAATACACAGTTATTCTTAAGTGTTGAAACTTAACTGAAAAGTGATCCCTGTTACATATAAGAGTGGGAATAAGAGAGGGAAGAGATGTACAATTTGGGACATGCTCAAGCTGAAATGCCCCAAACGGTAGAGTTAGAAACATACCAGGGGATTCAAACTCAATCCCATTGAGGTGGCATGTACCAATGCCATCTCACTAGTCAAAGTGATCAATTTCACTTCACAATTGATCATACTGATAGGTCTAGGAGTCAAAGGGATCACATAAACAAGAATAGTGTCTGCTAATACTAACCGATAGAATAAAAAAGGGAGAGAAATATCCAACATGGGAAGCTAGATATACAGCAGACTCATAGAATGGCAAATGTCCTAAACAGCACTCTGGCCTCAGAATCAGCCCTTAAGGCATGCGGATTTGGCTGAAAAGCCCATGAGACTATTTCAGGCATGGAAAGCCAAGACACTCTGGAAAAAAAAAAAAAAAAAAAAACCTAAATGAAAGATCTCTGCGAGTGAGGTCACAATAGAAAGAATAGTCCTTCAAAGAAGGAGGTACCTTTCTCTGAACGGAGGAGAGAACTTCTACTTTGACTATGGCCTTGTCTAAATAAGATTGAATTGGCTAACTCAAAAGGCTTCCATAGCCTTGGCAACTCATGACTAGAGCCTAGGGAGATTACTGATGCCATAAACAAGAGTGTCAATTTGTTAAGTCAACAATAGGAGTCTCTGTGCACTTACACCCTATGTAGAATCTCTGTCCTTAATGTGCTGTATATTGTGATTTAATGCTATAACTAGTACTCAAACAGTATTTTTCACTTTGTGTTTCTATGTGGGTGCAAACTGTTGAAAATCTTTACTTAATATATGCTAAACTGATCTTCTGTATATATAGAGAATTGAAAATGAATCTTGATGTGAATGAAAGGGGAGAGGGAGCGGGAGATTGGAGGGTTGTGGGTGGGAGGGAAGTTATGGGGGGGAAACCATTGTAATCCATAAGCTGTACTTTGAAAATTAATATTCATTAATTAAAAGTTAAAAAAAGTTGTATACAAATATATTTTATCTGTTTACTAAAATTGTAAATTATTAGTCTATGCAATCTATCTGCTCTTATCACTTTGATCAATATTTAAATCTTGTTTTACCTTCTTAAGATTAAAATGACTATTTCTATTTATAGTTTGAGTAAAAAAAATATGAAACAGGTAAACTCAAACAGTTGAGGACAGTCCATATATTTATATACTCAATGTGTCTAACCCATCTAGTGTATTTTTTCAACTGTTGATTCCACATAGCGAAATGGTGTTTTCAAGATTTAATATCTTACTTGATTAGACTCTTGTGTTACTTTTATGTTTTTCTACATGCAATTAAGAACGTGGATAAGATTGGTTTAAATAAACATATTTTACTCAACACTCTCTTTCTCTCCAAACACCATAGTCTCTCTGTTTCTATCTCACGTTCACACACATGCACAAAACATATACACTCACTTTAACATAATACTATAAAATGAAAGTTTATAGTAGGTTCAAGAGATAGAGAATTATCCAGGCTGAAAGGAGAGCTTTCCCTGGAAAGTTCTTTTCTGCAAGAAATGTTTAGCAAAGTCAAGTTTAGGGTGGAATCTTCCTGTAAGTCCCACTGAAATCCAACTGATAGGGTCCTGGGTCATTCATTCCATTACAGAATCAAGGTTGTGATAGTAGGCAGTAGATGATAATTATGCTTCATTTTATTAGGAGAATGCATTCTTGTCTTGGGATGAAGAAGTATTTATTGAAAGCTTTATGTAGTTTATGTAGTACAATAATGGGTTTTAGAGTCACTACATTATACAGACACACTTTGTTTAAAATCTATTTGAATGGTTAAATTAATCCTGGCTATTAAATTTATGACTATGGTTTATTAGAATTGCAAGCAATACTCAAATATAAATGGATGTTTTTCTCATAAAATTTGTAGATGTACTCTAGTAAGTGTTTAAAGTGCTTAAGATAATAAGATAAATTAAATTTTTGATTATAGATTAGATTCTAAGCAAAATAGTTTAATTAAGTATTTGAATAGAGGTTAGTATTTTAAACAGATTTTAAATATCAAGTATATATATTAGTTGAACACAAATTATAATCAAGTGAAATGACTAATCTCATTTTATAGGTAATTATTAGATTAAAACAAGTTTAAAAGCTCAAGGAAAACTCAATTTTCAAGTTATTAAGTATAATAATGAAAAATTTAATTATAGCTAAAATAACTAAACCTATTTTTAAAGTGCAAAAATACCCCTCAGACAAGAAAAGTAACTTAAATAGGAGCTGGAATTAAGCCTATTGGCTAAGATGTTGGCTTCCCACATTGGGGTACCTGGGTTCAATACCTGACTCTAGCTGCTGACACCAAATACCTGCCAGTGCAGATCCGTGGAGGCAGCCATGATAGTTCAGACAATTGGATTTCTGCCACTCATTTGCAAGAGCTGGGTTGAGTTCCTGACTCCCAAACTTGACTCTGCTCAGCCTGGCTCTTGAGGGCCATGGGGAGTAAACCAGAGTTTCTCTCTTTTTCTCTTTCTCTCAGTCTCTCTCTCTCTCTCTCTTTGCCTTTCCAATAAGAAAATAAAATTTAAGAAATATATTAAAAAAAATTTAAGTGGCCTTAGGTTACATACGTACTATAATATGCATCACTGCAATATGAGCATATAAATTTTACTTACCTTGTTTCAATGTAAGAAGCACAAACGATGTTCTAAAATTAAAAGAAAGATGAAATTTAGACTTCTTACTTTAAATTTTCTCAGCTCAAATTCATATTCACTCTCCATGACTTAGAATACACTTGGGTAGTCATGAGATGAACTTTGAACCAAGCTTATTTGCAATGAATCAGGAAAGATAAGTAAAAATAAAACCAGCTTTCATTATCTTTCAAATACTATAAAGCCTTGACTGAGTAAAACAAAGGAAGCTGAATATACCAACTCAGATTTTAAGTAATTTAGGAATTTTCTACAAAGCAACTGATTTCTTTCAAAAGGTAAATCCAGTGAAAACTCAGAATACAACAGTGATTTTTGGCCTGAGCACTGGAAGGAAAGAGACATCATCAGAGAGACATAGCTCACTTAGTTTGGAATGACACATGTGACTGTTGAGGCTCCTGTCTCCTCACTGACAGAGAGTTTCAAGAGGAAATATCTTCCAAAATGGAAAATAAATAAATAAAATTTATCAATGAATCATTTTATGTATCCTGGATATTCTGTGCTCCTGTTCTACCAGCTTAGAGCCAACTGACAGAATAAGAAGACTACTATAAAGACAATACATAAGATTTTTGTCTCCTTTTCCTCCTAAACTCTGATCTATTTAAGGCTTATAGGGGAACATACATGAATAATTCATACAAAGGTTTAAAAACAGAATTAAAAATTGACATTTATTGAGGAAGTGCCTCTTGATTTGAACACACACTTTCTATACTCTGCTTTGTGAGTAGAAAATAAGACAGAAGCCTGCAAAACACATTTTCTTGGCGAGTCGGCTGTATACTATTTTCTACCAACAGGAAGCATGGAGGACTCACAAAGCAAGGAGCAGGGAATGAGAATGTACTTCTTCTATTTGCTTGCCATTCCTATTTTTAATTCTATCTCCCTTTTGTGTTTCTTGATACAATAGTATCACTATGGCAATGCTTCCACTTAATCTGAGAGTTTGTCCAAACATAGACCTGGACTGAGCTCCTTCCTCCACACTTTGGCTTGCTCAACAATTAATTGTTGAACAAGAGATAAGCACTTTATCATATAAAATGTTAAATTAGAGATCGAAAAAATGACAAGCATTTTGCCCGAAAAAATCTGTGCTACGGCCTTTTTTGTGTATGTTGTTATATTTTTCAAAAGTGTCTTTATAATAAGCATATGGGCTGAAGCTCCTTATGGTTCCACCTACTCCCAATTGCCTTAAATCCAATTACTTCATTCATTTTATTATGTACCTAGCATCTGGTGGAATATGAGCTCATGACCTCTGGTTAAAGAGTGCTATAAATTTAATGAAAATAATTTCATGGACACTAGAAGTAGCTGAGCCTTTATAATTTGGCAGATATCTCAGAAATAGAATTGAAAAGGTACTGCCATTCCAAAAATCAAAACTGTGGAAATTGTCACTGTAATATCACCAATGCAACAAAATACATCTGGTTTGCTATGTGACCCAGAACAGTGCATCGTTTCCTCAAATTTTCTTAGCAAATAAGTGCCTTTAGTCTGAATATCAATTTAAATATAAAATAAAATTTATTTATAAAAACTTTAAATTATTTTTCATTATGTCATTGTGCCTAGTATATTTACATATATCTATTATTTGGCTCTACTTGATGACTACTGATGGACTGGCAGTTATGTGCCAGTCCGTTTATTAGGAATAAACAGTACAAAAATGTATATAAATAGAGTGTTCAAGGAAGTTACTGAAATTGATGTTTTGAGATCTTGAATGTTTACAGAGCACTCTAATAAAACTGCTACAACAACACATTATAAAGTAAACCTCCACTGACAAGATCATATCATAAAGCTCTCCTTTAATATAAAGTAGAAAAAATACACAACACATGATAATCTCTTGTCTGACTCCTCCACTTATATAGCAAGTTTTTTTTTTTTTTTTTTTTTTTTTTACAGGCAGAGGTAGACAGTGAGAGAGAGAGACAGAGAGAAAGGTCCTCCTTTCGTTGGTTCACCCCCACAAATGGCCACTACAGCTGGCACGCTCCGCTCATCTGAAGCCAGGAGCCAGGTACTTCCTCCTGGTCTCCCATGCGGGTGCAGGGCCCAAGCACTTGGGCCATCCTCCACTGCCTTCCTGGGCCACAGCAGAGAGCTGGATTGGAAGAGGAGCAACTGGGACAGAACCGGTGCCCTGATCAGGACTAGAACCCGGAGTGCTGGTGCCACAGGCGGAGGATTAGCCAAGTGAGCTGTGGCAACGGCCGCAAGTTTTGATTAGCAATTATGTTTGTCTTCTCTCCGTCTCTACTTCTCAGTCTTTAGTCTTTCAATCATTTTTCAGTGTTTTGAGAGAGAATGTGGGAAATACAGAGGGAGATGCAGAGCAGGAAAAAGAGAGAGATGAATGATATAGCAATAATGAACGACCTGATTTTGGAGAACTCTGTTTATCTAGAAAATGGGTATATCAAAATACATCCAAATTGGGCATCAAAATGAATCTTTTATTTATATTAAAAATTTTGAAAAAAAAATGAATCTGGGATGGGGAGCTGAGGTATCTTTTTCTTTATTAAATATTTATTTACTTGAAAGGCAGATTTACAGAGAGGCAGAGAGAGAGAGAGAGAGAGAGAGAGAGAAAGAATCTCTTCCATCTACTGGTTCACTCCCCAAAGGGCTGTAGTGGACAGAGCTGGGCTGCTCTGAAGCCAGGAGTCTGGATCTTCTTTCAGGTCTCCCATGTGGGTGCAGGGGCTCAAGCACTTGGGCCATTTTCTACTGCATTCCCAGGCCATAGCGGAGAGCTGGATTGGAAGTGGTGCAGCTAGGACTCAAATCAGCACCCATGTAGGATGCTGGTACTGCAGGCATTGGGTTTTCTATCACATATCCCAGTTAATAGGTAGTGTTTCCTTTGGGATGGTAGATACTGGGTTGTGAGCAGCCTTCTTTGTTCTCTTTATAACGAAATGTCTCTATCAGTGTGGCTATTTCAGAAGAAGGCACAGAGTAGTACAAGTGCCAGATATCACTATAACATAGATGAGGAATAATTCAACTTGAAATGAAATGAGTCTTCTGCCTTTTATCATTTTTTTACTTAAAAATAATTTATATGGGCCGGTGCTGTGGTATGGGGGTAAAGTCACCACCTACAGTGTTGTTATCCCATAAGGGTGCCAGTTTGAGTCCTGGTTGCTCCAATTCCAATCCAGCTCTCTGCTATGGCCTGGGAAAGCAGTGGAAGATAGCCCAAGTGCTTGGGCCCCTGAACTCACATGGGAGAGCCAGAAGAAGCTCCTGGCTCCTGGCTTTGGATCAGTCTAGCCACACTGGAACTATTTGGGGAGTAAACCAGAGAATGGAAAAGCTCTCTCTCTCTCTCTCTCTCTCTCTCTCTCTTTCCCTCTCCCTGCCTTTGCCTCTCTGTAACTGTCTTTCAAGTAAATAAATAAATCTTAAAAAAAATTTCTGATCTAAGTGTAGTAATTCCATGATTTTTGATCTTACATTCAAAAGTTCTCAGATATTATGGTATTAATATTTGTTTAATTTACAGGCAGTTTGAAGACTTGAGAAAAAGTATATGGAATCAATTTAACTACTCCTGACTTGAAAACATCTAAAAAAGAAAGGAGATCAAATATTTAGAGAACATATATTCAATGTTGAGCACTCAGCTAGGTTACTGGCATAAATTTTCTTCATTTATGCGTAAGAACAACTCTGTGAAACATATTGCTCTTAACTCAGATTTACCTCTGAAGAAGTTAAAATCTGTATATTTTAAATAATTTTTTAAATTTATTTTTATTTTTTGACAGGCAGATGTAGACAGTGAGAGAGAGAGAGAGACAGAGAGAAAGGTCTTCCTTCCGTTGGTTCACCCCACAAATGGCCGCTATGGCCGGTGCACTGCACCGATCCGAAGCCAGGAGCCAGGTGCTTCTTCCTGGTCTCCCATGCGGGTGCAGGGCCCAAGGACTTGGGCCATCCTCCAATGCACTCCCAGGCCACAGCAGAGAGCTGGACTGTAAGAGGAGCAACCCGGACAGAACTGGCGCCTCAACCAGGACTAGAACCCAGGGTGCCGGCACCATAGGCAGAGGATTAGCCAAGTGAGTGCAGCACCAACTAAATAATTTTTTTTTACCAAGGTTCATGTCATATTATAGAGTTGGAATCAAGTTAGGGTTAAGGTTGAAAATTAGTCCTTCATTTTTTCCATTCCTGTTTCCTAGCTATAAAGTCAGTATAAAAGACACTGCCTAGATTTCTTGGAACTAGGAAATCCTGATTCCTGTTTGAAAAAAGCAAGAATCCACAGGAGGTAGTCTCAAGATCCCCAGTGAGTGGCTGCCTGCTATTGCAAATAGTGCAGAAACCAAAGCATGACACTTTTCCCTGTTATTCATAACTCTGATGAAGTTTGATTTATGTTAGGTACAGCAAGAGACTAGAAATAATAATTGTAATTTGAAAATTAATTATTACAAAATACTGTTATAAAAGTAATGAATGTGGTTTGTTTCTCTCACAATAACTTGTTTTACTATATCTACGGTTTTTCAGACCATAGTTATCCATGGGTAGCTGAAACCATAGACCTAAATCATGTAGATCTAAAAGCAGATCTCGGATTGGGCTGGTCAAAGACATATTTCTCCTTAAAGCATCCAGATATATTTTCATATTGTAGTGAGTGAAAATAGGATGATGGTTGTAGTTTTAGGATAGACTCTTATCGCTCTCGCTCTCTCTCTCTGATCTCATCCAAGTCTCTCAGGTGGGTGCAGGGAACAAAGCATTTGGGCTATCTTCTGCTGCTTTCCAGGTGCATTACCAGGGAGCCGGCTCAGAAGTGGAGCAGCCAAGGACTTGAACTGGTATCCCAATGGGGTGCAGGCATTGCAGGCAGTAGCTTTACCTGCTATGCTACAGCACTAACCCCTACAATGTTTCTTACTGAAGGATTTTAAGCTATCAACATTTTGAACATTCATATCACTGCCTGGAGTATGCTAACCAACAAAATAAATCTTTAATAGCTGGAGACATGACTATTTTTTCATTTATTTATTCTATATTTTTACCTCTTTTATGTACCTATCTGATTTCCCCACCTGCATGAAGGCTGGAGGACTCTTAAGAGTAATTCTCTACTGTTTCTTTCTACATTTTTCTCCTGCTTATTTCCTCTTTATTCAAAGTTATTTGTGGTGTCAGATACAACTCATGTATTTAGAATCTGTCTGTTATTATCATTAGCAATATTTTGTATTTGTCTCTGGAGCATGAGACAACAGAAAACTTAGAGAAACACACACACACATACACGCACACACATACCAGGTACACCTTAGGGGATATTTGTTACTTTGGGTGCTGGTGTGTGATTAAAATGAAAATAACTCATAAAACAAGTGCACATTGCAGATTTCAGTCTGCCTCAGTGGCAACCATCTGTTAATGTAAAACCCAACTGACTTTGAAACAGTGCAAGTCTTTACCTAATATGTGAGGTTACATAAGGGAAATCTAAATTCAGAAAGTTAGGAATGTTAGGTGGAAAATACTGAATGTCCTTTGAATGGGTCAATAGTCAATTCTATAGCCTCATGTTCTAAGGACAGACATGTAATATGCTATGGTACTCTTTAAGATCATGACACTGGAAAAGTTTTCTACTAATTTGGAATTCAAATGACCAAGATTTCCTTAGAATACTAAAAAAAAGTGCCTACTTATTCACATAGTTTTATGTTTATGTGTCTCCTAGAATGTTTATCTTCAAAATCTGGCCAAAAACAGTATCCAGTTCTTTTGTAATTGGAAAAAGGCAACTAGCTATCATTCCATATTCATTAGACTGGTAAAAATTAGAAAATAAATAAAACCAATTGTGAATGTTCTATAAAGCAAATTGTCATCACCTACACAATAAAAGCAATCTAATAAGCAAATTTTATTATGCAAGACAGAGTTACTTCACATACTCATTTGCATACAGAAAATGCTGAGATAAACAACATAATTCATCACATAATGATGAGTTTAAATGAATGTATTTTGTAAGAAATTCATGTGTTGCACAAAAATCTAGCATCAAAGAACAATATAAAGGGTAGCAGGTCAAACATGCTCTATGGATAATCATGACCCAAGATGAGAACTGCTGCAGGTTTATCCCAGTAGCATGAATTAGCAGAATTAAAGGAACACATAGTCCTAGAACACATACACATATAATTCTTTCAAAGAAAGACATTTTAATAGATGTTGAATTTCAGTGAGATCTAAAGTTAAAAATTAGTTAAAATAAAAGAATGAAGAACATGAGGTTTGTGAACACAATGGGAAATTTTTCAACTATATGAAGAATGAACCCCTTTCATCTGCAGGAAAGTGGATGGAATTGGAGGATGTTAAGTGAAATGATCCAGATACACAAAGACAAGTACTGCATATTCTCCTTTATAATTAAAATATTTAAATAGTCCATTGAACATATGATGGTGATTACTAGAGGCTTGGAGGGATGGTGGTGAGCAGAGTTAGAATGAGGTTCGATAACAGTTACCACAAAATCATGGTAGACAGAAGGAATAATAAGTTGCTAGTGTTACACAGCAAAATGAATTAAATGAAGTTTACAACAACTTATTTGATCAGTACACAGTCTATACTTTCATTGAAATGGCAAATAGCACCCCATAAATATGTACAAATATCATCAAAAATGTATTTTAAATATTTAAAGAGATGGAAATGCTAAATAATGTATTAATCTTTATGAATTCAATACTTGTGCTGATTTTTCACATTGTAATTATAAATAAGTAAAATTAAAATAATAATAATAATATTAATAAATGAGTTAAGTGTGGTCCTAGTATTTAATATCAGCCAGCCTGAGGGTAGATTTCACATTTTCTTTTGAATGATGAACGCTTAGAAAGGTCTAATCCCTAATTCTATATATCACTGAGGACTACTGACTCCTTAGAAGACCATCAGAAAAGCAGGCTGGAAACCCTAAGAGGATTAGTATTCCTACCAAGTTAGAAATAACATCACCCTGAGAGAGTCTTAATATTTCCTAAGATGAAGGTAAGAGTTACTTGTTTTCATTTTTCAAAAATTTTGGATTAACATTTCATTATTGTACATTTTTAATGGTTGAGTGTGATACCTCAACACGTTTACATAGCAAAAGCTTATCATATCCAACAACTAGCCTTTCCATTGCATTGTTTTCCTTGTGTTTGAAACCTACCAGCTGGTCTGTTCCAGTTATTTATATAGAATTTAATATATTCCAGTCAAAGGAGAGTATTTATAGTTTTGGGAGTTTTGCTAAATCAGTTTAGCAGGGAGGGGAATGGCTTGAAATTGGGCAGAGTTTATAAGACAATAGCTTTGGTTGGGTGGAAACAAAATGATGGTCTCTTAGTGAGTCTTGGTGAAAGATGAGTGATGAGTAATGCCTTTAGTTTTGCAAAGACAACAATATCAATCAGTATATAGTCTAAACTTTGAGGTAAGCATGTCTCTGAACAAACAACCAACAGTTTTTTTATCTTAATGTTGTTGTGCTCAACATCAACTGTACATTCAGTCCTGATATTTATCTAAACTAAAGCAGGCAATCATGCTGATTTCTCTTCTAAACATTATGCTCTGAAAATTGTCAAAGAGCACATTGTCAAACATCCAGAGTAATTTCAGAAACTAAATGTGTTCAATATTTTAAAGAATAAAAAGATGTTCGTCATTTTAAAACAATAACTAGGTATCACTACTTTCCTGTTATAATGTTTAAACCCCAAAACCAATCTCTGACCAGGATACAAAACAAGAACTCTCATTTATTTCTATTGTGTGAACATAAAATGGGACAGTACTTTGGAAGGCATTCTAGAAATTTCTTAGGAAGCTTAAATAGTATTATTATATGATTTAGAATTCATGCTCCTAAGCATTTTAGGTAACTTCTATGAAAAAATATTTATTGGGGCCTGTGTTGTAGCATAATAGGTAAAGCCACTGCCTACTATGCCTGCATCCTATACGGTACCAGTTCAAGGCCTGGCAGCTCCACTTCTGATCCAGCTTCCTGCTCATGTAACTGAGAAGGCAGCAGAAGATGGCCCAAGCGCTTCGGCTCCTGCACCCATGTGGGAGATCCAGAAGAAGCTCCTGGTTCCTGGCTTTGGCCTGGCCCAGCCCTGGCCTTTGCAACCATTTGAGTGAACCAGCTGATAGAAGACCCACCAACCCCTTTCTCTCTCACTCTTCCTCTCTCTTTAATTCTGCCTTTCAAATAAATGAAAAAAAAAGTGACTATATACACACCCACAGTTGTCTACAGAAAAATTTATATAAATATATACAATTGTCTGTAGACAAATTTTCCTAATTACTAAAAACTAGAATTAACCAAGATCTCCATCAAAAGGTGAATGGATAGCATATGTTGCATCCTCACAGTGCTATATTGTTCAATGATTCAGAAATAAATGGTTGGGGTAGGCATTTGGCCTTCTGATTAGGCCAGCTGTGGCTAATATTGGAGTACCTGGGTTTGATACTTGGCTCTACTCTGATTCCAGCTTCCTGCTAATGCAGATTCTAGGAGGCAGTGGCGATGGTTCAAGTGATTGGGTTCCTGCCACCCAAATGGATTGCATTCCCAGCTCCTGCATTTGGCACTAGCCAGGAGCCATTTTGCATATTTGGTGTCGTATTGCTTGTAGGATGACTATATAGATAAGGATTATGTAACGAATATTTTTCTTTTAAAGAAAGCTAGAAGAAATGATTTTTAATGTTTACATCATAAAGGAATGGTAAAGCTTAGCTAGGTAAGTTCACCCTGATTGGACATTGCATACTGTATAAATGTATGGAGACACCATAAATATGTCCAATTTTTATGTCAGTAAAAAATTTTTAAAAATTAAAAATCCTTACCTATATAGACCAATGAAACGGAAGAGAGCAGAAATCGAAATCAGTCCATTCATAAATAGTCAGTTCATTTTTGACCAAAATACAAAATAAGGATATATTCTACAACAAATGATGTCAAGAAAATTGGAAATTCACATTAAAATAAAAACATTGAAATTGAACCTCACCATACAACTAAAACTAAAACTCGCAGAAATAATATAGGGAAAAAGCCTTCTCTACATTGATCTTGGCAATGATTTCATGAGTATAACAATAAAAGCACAGCAAAACAGGAAGAAAAGACAAATGGGAGTACATCAAAATAAAACTTTCTGAATAATGAAGGATATAAGCAAAGAGTGCAAACACACTTGTAAACAGGAGAAAATATTTAGAAACTATAAGTAGAATAAAGATTTAATATCTAGTATATATTAAGCACTCCTACAACTCAATCACCAAAAACACTAATATCTAGTTATAAATGGTGTAAAGACTTGAAAGAAGATTTACTAATAACCAATAGTCATTATGTAAAATGATGCTTAATTTTACTAATCATCACGAAAATGAATATCAAAAGCATAATCAGCTATCACCAAATGTTTGTTAGAACGGTTCTCAGCAAATAAACAATACAAGTGCCTATTAATTATGGATGACCTAGAAGTTTTGCAAACTATTGGTAAGAATACAAAAAGGTGCAGCCACTAGGGGAAATTATATGGAAATTCCAGAAATTCAATTTCTGGGTTCTTATCCAAAATAAATAAACAATGATATCTAGAGATATTTGCACTAACATGCTTACTGTGACACTATTCAGAATAGCCAAGATGTGGAAACAATCAAAAAGCCTACTGATGAATAAATGGATAAAGAGAACATGATGTATACAAACAGCAACTGCTATTGACACTTAAAAAGAATGGAATCCTGCAATATGCAAAAACACATATGAACTTTCAGAACACTGTACTATGTAAAATAAGCCAGCCACAGAAGGACAAATACTCTATAATCCCACATATATTAAAGGTCTAAAATAGTCAAACTCAAAGAATCAAAGAGTAAAATATTGGTCACCAGAGACTTGGAGAAGAAATGAGGAGTTATTAAATAATGGGAATAATATCTCAATTTAAAAAGAAACTAAATCTACAAGGTAAAAAAGTAAATAAAGTAGGCTACTTTTAAAAGATTTATTTATTTATTTATTATTTGCAACGGGAGAGAGAGAGTAAGCGAGTGCATTCCTGTCTGATGGTTTGTTCCCCCAATTGTCTTGGTTTGTTCCAAGAGTCAGTGCTGGGCCAAGATGAGTCCAGGAGCCAGGAAATGTATCTGTGTCTCTCACACGCATGGGTCCAAACACTTGAGCCTTCTTCTGTTGTCTTCACAGGTGGATTGGCAGGAAGATGATCAGAAGTGGAGCCTTCTAGACTGAAATTAGTACTCCATCTCTGGCTTAACCCTCTGTGTCCCAACACCAGCTCCAGGTAGTTTTATTTTGTAATATAATTTAAGAACTATAAGCATAGAATAGCATTGTTGCAAAAATATTAAGTAAAAACTATTAAAATGATAGAAAAAATGCCACAATTATTTTTAAAAAACATGCAATAACTGAAATATGACAAAGGAACACAGAAACCAACTGAACAAACTATGATTCAATTATATCTCAAAAATATAAAATGTTCACAAGTCCTTATAAGCATTAAGGATTGAATAAATAAATGAATGAAGGATAATAAACAACATCTCATTTTCCAAGAAAGATTTTTAAATAATTTGTATAGATGTACTATTCTCAAAATGTTTGACATGATTCTCCACTCCTTAAATGTGAGCTACATATAGGGACCTCATTCCACAGAGGATGCTATGGTTGAAAATAGTAACTTTGCTATGGGAAACCTGGAAAACACTACCTCAGCCTGGTGGGACTGAGGTGATGTTATGCACATAGAATGCATTTTACTGATGATGTCATCAAGGTGATAACTTAACTTCTGTGGTCTTTCTCTCCAAAGGATATAACCATGATGTAAATACCAGAAAATCATTAAAAACAGCATAGTTTAGGGAAATTCTACAAAACACCTCACCAGTACTCTTCCAAACTATAAAATCAGATTAAAAATCTTGGGAAAGTCTAAGAAAAATCAGAGTCAGATGGAGTCTATGAAGTTAAAATTACTTAAATATAATCATCCTATTATTTTATATAGCTTTAGAATCAATTTAAGGCTGGGATTAGAGCCTCCAGAAGCTCCTCCTTGCTTTTGTGTGAAATAAATTGAATCTACCATGCCAGGAAAATCATTACTTGTTTTGATATAAATTCCAAATTAAGCATCTCCATCTATTAGCTGCTATATTATTTCATTCCTTTAAAGGATTTACCATAGATGCTAAAGCAAAGAGGGCATCCCCCCAAAAAAGGTTGATTCATGCAGAGTGTGTTTCATTGTAAGCACACACTGTATTACTCAAAGTTAATTTATCACTGTAACTCTTTAACATTTATTATCTCCTGGAGGATTTGTGCCAGGAGAGTTAGGCAGTGTTTTTGAATGAATTTAAAATATTCCAGAGATGCTTTGCTGACCCTTTTAAAACTATTCTGCATTTTGTTGTGACAAAGTTAATAGTTGAACTCATTTCACATGTATATTTTAGTGCAGACTGATGGTATGACTCCATCTGTTCATACGGCTGCTGCCTGCTTACAAACAGCTTCGTTGAGTCTGTAGAATATTAAATGACATATCCCAACAGAAACTATAAAAGGTATTCTCATAGTTTTGACATTTGGCAACAGGTAGCGAAATAATGTGCATTGTTGACATGACGGCAAATAAAATATACCGATGGAGAGAATGAAGAAGTTCCTACAGACTGAGCTCTTCCTCGTCAACTCCTCTAAGTTATAAAAACAGAATTTCCCACATGTGTGTCAACCTCAGTGTGCTAATAGAAGTATAGTCTTCTCTCAGGCAGGTAAATATGTGTGGAAAATGTCCTAAATTGTAGTCTCAAGGACATTAGTCTACACACTGGGGTGTGGTGTGTCTCAATTTGTGTTACGTTTATGTGTGACCGTTTGTTAGAAGAAAACCTGGGTTCCTGGCAAGATGGTGGAATAGTGAGGGCACACACCGATAGTCTGGGAAAATTTAGTTTAATAAAAGTGGAGTTATGGTAGCCTCAGAAAAAGGATCAGGAAAAAATTGCAGAGGAAACTCTTCCGGATCTAGTGGCTGTGACTCAGAGGACCTACTGGAAGAGCAAGGTCGCCCACCGTGCGGAAGCCGAGCCGCGGGAGCAGCAGGGTCTGTGCGCCAGTGCGGGAAGGGAAGTGGATGTCACACAGACACCAGCAGGGAGGGCAGGGACACCCAGGGCTCTGAGTCCACACATCTGCGCTGGAAGGGGAGGTGAGCTCAGTAACCGGAGACATTGGCTGGGAAACTACAGACAGAATTTAGAGGGAAGCGGGCTTTGAGGCAGGAAAGTTCACCAGACTGACTACAGGAGAGAAGGAAAAAAAAAAAGAAAAAAAAAAAAGGAGGGGGGGTACTGGTACAAACAAGTTTCTCTCTCTCCCTCTCCACCAACCTTGCAAAGGCAAGTGAGAGACAAAGAGCAGACTCTGCTCGGGATATACATAACAAAAGGGGAGAGCTAAGGCTACAATTCAGTAGCCTAGGCAACCCAGTGGGAGTCCACAGCAGAAACTGAACAGGCACAGACTCTTTTGGTAAAAGCCAGAGATCGGAAGCTAAATACCATTAATTCTGCTCAGCCGTGTGGTATTACTTACCTCCTGAATAAAAAATAAAATAAATAAATAAATAAATAGAGATTTACCACACATAACCTGAGGGTGTCACCTTTGCGCACCTGTAACCCGGAAGAACCAAGCAGAGCTCTCAGGCCACACCCATCTCAAGGCTCCAAGGCTCCTCCAACAGCAGGCAGTCCACTTAACACAGACATAGTATTAAAAAAAAAAAAAAAACTCACAGTGAGGGAAGAAGAATTAACAACGCCAACCAACAAACACAAAAATCGAGGGAACAAGATCAACGATGACACTATGACGCCTCCAAATAAACAAAACACCCAAGCCAAGATGATGAAGATGATGAGATAGAAGAAATGCAAGATACGGATTTCAAAAAATTTATGATAAGAACATTTAGAAGTTTTCAAAAGCAAATCCTTGAACTACAGAAATCCTTATTGGACAGGATTGAAAATCTCTCTAGTGAAAATGAAATTTTAAGGAAGAATCAAAATGAAACGCAGAAACTAGTAGAACAGGAAAGTGTGATAGTGAAGAGAAATCAAAATGAAATGAAGAGCTCAACAGATCAAATGACAAACACATTAGAGAGCCTTAAAAACAAAATGGGTGAAGCAGAAGAGAGAATATCGGACTCAGAAGACAGAGAACAGGAAAGGATACAGTCAAACCAAAGAAAAGAAGAGGAAATTAGAAATCTAAAAAATATTCTTGGGAATCTACAGGACACTATTAAAAAACCAACATTCGAGTTCTAGGAGTTCCTGAAGGCATGGAGAGAGAGAAAGGATTAGAAGGCCTTTTTAGTAAGATACTAGCAGAGAACTTTCTGGGTTTGGAGAAGGACAGAGACATCCCAGTACAGGAAGCTCATAGAACCCCCGGTAAACATGCCCAAAAGAGATCCTCACCATGACACGTTGTAATTAAACTCACCACAGTGAAACATAAAGAAAAGATCCTAAAATGTGCAAGAGAGAAACGTCAGATTACTCTCAAAGGATCTCCAATCAGACTCACAGCAGACTTCTTATCAGAAACACTACAGGCTAGGAGGGAATGGCGAGACATAGCACAGGTGCTAAGAGAGAAAAACTGCCAGCCCAGAATATTATATCCTGCCAAGCTCTCATTTGTGAATGAAGGTGAAATAAAGACCTTTCATAGCAAACAGAAATTGAAAGACTTTGTGGCCACTCGCCCGGCCCTGCAAAAGATACTTAAAGATGTGCTACACTCAGAAACACAGAAACACGGCCATCAATATGAAAGAAGGTAAAGGAAGAAAACCTATCAGTAAAAGAGCATGGGAAGCTCAAAGCATATATTAGAAAATATCTCCGGGAAAATGGCAGGGCAAAGTCACTATGTATCAATAGTCACATTAAACGTTAATGGTCTCAATTCTTCAGTTAAAAGATACCGATTGGCTGATTGGCTTAAGGAACAAAACCCAACTATTTGTTGCCTACAAGAAACCCATCTCTCTAACAAAGATGCAAGCAGACTGAAAGTGAAAGGTTGGAAAAAGATATTCCATGCCAACAGAAACAAAAAAAAAAAAAAAAAGCAGGTGTAGCCATATTAATATCAGACAAAATAAACTTTAATACAAAAACTGTTAAGAGAGACAAAGTGGGGCAGTATATATTGATTAAGGGTTCAATTCAACAGGAAGATGTAACTATTATAAATGTATATGCACCTAATTACAGGGCACCGGTCTATTTAAAAGATATGTTAAGGGACTTAAAGGGAGATTTAGATTCCAATACAATAGTACTGGGGGACTTCAATACTCCACTCTCAGAAATAGACAGATCATCTGGACAGAAGATCAACAAAGAAACAGCAGTTTTAATTGACACTATTGCCCAAATGGATCTAACAGATATCTAAAGAACTTTCAATCCTACATCTAAAGAATTCACATTCTTCTCAGCAGTGCATGGAACCATCTCTAGGATTGATCACATACTAGGCCATAAAGCAAGTCTCAGCAAATTTAAAAGAATTAGAATCATACCATGCAGCTTCTCAGACCACAGCAGAATGAAGCTGGAAATTAGCAACTCAGGAAACCCCAGAAAGTATGCAAACACATGGAGACTGAACAACATGCTCCTGAATGAACACTGGGTCATTCAAGAAATCAAAAGAGAAATCAAAAACTTTCTGGAAGTAAATGAGGATAACAACACAACATATCAAAACTAATGGGATACAGCAAAAGCAGTACTGAGAGGCAAGTTTATAGCAATAAGTGCCTATATCAAGAAATTGGAAAAGTACCAAATAAATGAGCTTTCACTGCATCTTAAGGACCTAGAAAAACTGCAGCAAACCAGACCCAAATCTAGTTGGAGAAGAGAAATAATTAAAATCAGAGAAGAAATCAACAGGATTGAATCAAGAAAAAAAAACATTAAAATAAATCAGCCAAGCGAAGAGCTGGGTTTTTGAAAAAATAAACAAAATTGACACCCTATTGGCCCAACTAACTAAAAAAAGAAAAGACCCAAATCAATAAAATCAGAGATGAAAAAGAAAACGTAACAACAGACACCACAGAAATAAAAAGAATCATCAGAAATTACCACAAGTACTTGTATGTCAGCAAAAAGGAAAATCTTTCAGAAATGGATAGATTCCTGGACACATGCAATCTACCTAAATTGAACTATGAAGACATAGAAAACCTAACTAGACCCATAACTGAAACAGAAATTGGAACAGTAATAAAGGCCCTCCCAACAAAGAAAAGCCCAGACCAGATGGATTCACTGCTGAATTCTACCAGACATTTAAAGAACTAATTCCATTTCTTCTCAAACTATCCAGAACAATCGAAAAAGATGGAATCCTCCCAAAATCTTTCTATGAAGCCAGCATCACCTTAATCCCTAAGCCAGAGAAAGATGCAGCACTGAAAGAAAATTATAGACCAATATCCCTGATGAACATAGACGCAAAAATCCTCAATAAAATTCTCGCCAATAGAATACAACAACACATCAGGAAAATCATCCACCCACACCAAGTTGGCTTTATCCATGGTATGCAGGGATGGTTCAACATCCGCAAATCAATCAATGTGATTCATCACATTAACAGACTGCAGAAGAAAAAACATATGATTATATCAATAGATGCAGAGAAAGCCTTTGATGAAATTCAACACCCTTTCATGATGAAAACTCTAAGCAAATTGGATATAGAAGGAACATTCCTCAATATAATCAAAGCAATTTATGAAAAACCCACAGCCAGCATCCTATTGAATGGGGAAAAGTTGGAAGCATTTCCACTGAGATCTGGCACCAGACAGGGATGCCCAATCTCACCACTGCTATTTTACATAGCTCTGGAAGTTTTAGCCAGAGCCATCAGACAAGAAAAAGAAATTAAAGGAATACAAATTGAGAAGGAAGAAGTCAAACTATCCCTCTTTGCAGACGATATGATTCTTTACTTAGGGGATCCAATTAACTCTACTAAGAGACTACTGGAACTCATAGAGGAGTTTGGGAAAGTGGCAGGATATAAAATCAATGCACAAAAATCAACAGCCTTTGTATACACAAGCAATGCCACGGCTGAGAAAGAACTGCTAAGATCAATCCCATTCACAATAGCTACAAAAACAATCAAATACCTTGGAATAAACTTAACCAAGGACGTTAAAGATCTCTACGATGAGAATTACAAAACCTTTAAGAAAGAAATAGAAGAGGATACCAAAAAATGGAAAAATCTTCCATGCTCATGGATTGGAAGAATCAACATCATCAAAATGTCCATTCTCCCAAAAGCAATTTATAGATTCAATGGAATCCCAATCAAGATACCAAAGACCTTCTTCTCTGATCTAGAAAAAAAGATGCTGAAATTCATATGGAGACACAGGAGACCTCGAATAGCTAAAGCAATCTTGTATAACAAAAACAAAGCCAGAGGCATCACAATACCGGATTTCAGGACATACAACAGGGCAGTTGTAATCAAAACAGCATGGTACTGGTACAGAAACAGGTGGATAGACCAATGGAACAGAATAGAAACTACAGAAATCAATCCAAACATCTACAGCCAACTCATATTTGATCAAGGATTCAAACCCAATTCCTGGAGCAAGGACAATCTATTCAATAAATGGTGCTGGGAAAACTGGATTTCCACGTGTAGAAGCATGAAGCAAGACCCCTACCTTTCACCTTACACAAAAATCCACTCAACATGGATTAAAGACCTAAATCTACGACCTGACACCATCAAGTTACTAGAGAACATTGGAGAAACCCTTCAAGATATTGGCACAGGCAAAGAGTTTCTGGAAAAGACCAGGGAGGCACAGGCAGTGAAAGCCAAAATCAACTATTGGGATTGCATCAAATTGAGAAGTTTCTGTACTGCAAAAGAAACAGTGAGGAAAGTGAAGAGGCAACCGACAGAATGGGAAAAAATATTTGCAAACTATGCAACAGATAAAGAGTTAACAACCAGAAACTACAAAGAGATCAAGAAACTCCACAACAACAAAACAAACAACCCACTTAAGAGATGGGCCAAGGACCTCAATAGACATTTTTCAAAAGAGGAAATCCAAATGGCCAACAGACACATGAAAAAATATTCAGGATCACTAGCAATTAGGGAAATGCAAATCAAACCCACAATGAGGTTTCACCTCATCCCAGTTAGAATGGCTCACATTCAAAAATCTACCAACAATAGATGCTAGATAGGATGTGGGGAAAAAGGGACACTAACCCACTGTTGGTGGGAATGTAAACTGGTTAAGCCACTATGGAAGTCAATCTGGAGATTCCTCAGAAACCTGAAGATAACCCTACCGTTCGACCCAGCCATCCCACTCCTTGGAATTTACCCAAAGGGATTTAAATTGGCAAACAAAAAAGCGGTCTGCACCCTAATGTTTATTGCAGCACAATACACAATAGCCAAGACCTGGAACCAACCTAAATGCCCATCAACGATAGACTGGATAAAGAAATTATGGGATATGTACTCTTTAGAATACTATACTGCAGGGAAAAAAAATGAAATCCAGTCATTTGCAACAAAATGGAGGAATCTGGAACTCTGGAACATATCATGCTGAGTGAAATAAGCCAGTCCCAAAGGGACAAATACCATATGTTCTCCCTGATCAGTGACATCTGACTGAACACCAAAAAGGAAAACTCCTGATGTGAAATGGACACTATGGGAAACGGTGACTTGATCAGCATAGCCCTGATTGTTATTGAACAACTTAATACATTATCCCTCCTAGTAGTTTTTTTGTCTGTTCTACTTAATATGACTGGTTTAATTCTGTAATTAATACACAGTTATTCTTAAGTGTTGAAAAGTAACTGAAATGTGATCCCTGTTAAACATAAGAGTGTGAATAAGAGAGGGAAGAGATGTATAATTTGGGACATGCTCAAGCTGACTTGCCCCAAATGGCAGAGTTAGAAACATACCAGGGGATTCCAATTCAATCCCATCAAGGTGGCATGTACCAATGCCATCTCACTAGTCCAAGTGATCAATTTCAGTTAAAATTGATCATAATGAAAGGACTAAGAGTCAAAGGGAGCACATACACAAGTCTAGTACCTGCTAACACTAACCGATAGAATAAATAAAGGGGAGAGTGATCCAACATGGGAAGTGAGATACTCAGCAGACTCATAGAATGGCAGATGTCCTAAACAGCACTCTGGCCTCAGAATCAGCCCTAAAGCCATTCGGATCTGGCTGAAAAGCCCATGAGAGTATTTCAGGCATGGAAAGCCAAGACACTCTGGAAAAAAAAAAAACCTAAATGAAAGATCTCTATGAGTGAGATCCCAGTGGAAAGAACAGGTCATCAAAGAAGAAGGTACCTTTCTCTGAAGGGAGGAGAGATCTTCCACTTTGACTATGACCTTGTCTAAACAAGATAAGAGTCGGAGAACTCAAAAGGCTTCCATAGCCTTGGAAACTCATGACTGGAGCATAGGGAGATTACTGATGCCATAAACAGGAGTGTCAATTGGTAAAGTCAACAACAGGAGTCACTGTGCACTTACTCCTCATGTAGGATCTATGTGCTTAATGTGCTGTACATTGAGATTTAATGCTATATCGACTATTCAAACAGTATTTTTCACTTTGTGTTTCTATGTGGGTGCAAACTGTTGAAATCTTTACTTAATGTATACTAAACTGATCTTCTGTCTATATAGAAAATTGAAAATTAATGGTGATATGAATGGAAGGGGAGAGAGAGTTGGAAAGGGGAGGGTTGTGGTGGGAGGGAAGTCATCAGGGGTTGGGGAGAACCCAATGTAGTCCATATTCTGTACTTTGGAAATTTATATTCATTAAATAAATGTTAAAAAAAAAGAAAAAAAAAGAAAAAAAGAATACCTGGATTTCATAAATGTAAAAAAGAACCCTAAAATCAGTTTTGTTTCTCCTGAGATTATTCTTCCCAATTTAATGGAATTCAGAATATAAGGCTAAAAACACCAGGTCATTTAGATTTTATTATATGACTGAAAAGAATTTTGAAATGAAAATTCTTATCAAAATAATTTTAATGAAATTTAATGAAATTCATTTGGAAGCACAGGAGACCCTGAATAGCTAAAGCTATCTTATGCAATAAAAACAAACCCAGAGCTTCCACAATAACAGAATTCAAGACATGCTACAAGGTAGTTATAAGCAAAACAGTAAAAAAAATAATTTTAATGATAAAAATAGTGATTTAGAAATACAATTTTTTAATGTAATTTTCCTTACAAGGAGAATCCACTGTGAGGATTTTGTCAAATAAGAATTGTTAATCAGGGGCCAGTGCTTTGGCTGTAAATCTGCCATCTGCAGTGCTGGCATTCCATGTGGGCATTGGCATGAGTCCCAGCTGTTCTACTTCCCATTCAGCTCTTTGTTCTAGCTTGGGAAATCAATAGAAGATGGCCCAAGTTCTTGGGCCCTTTCACTAACATGGGAGACCCTGAAAAAGCCCCTGGCTTCTGGCTTCTGATTGGCCCAGCTCTGGCCATTGCACCCATTTGGGGAGTGAATCAACAGATGGAAGACCTCTCTCTCTTTCTCTGCCACTGCCTCTCTGTAACTTTGACTTTGAAGTAAATAAATCTTTAAACAACAACACAAAAAGATTGTTAATCAGTATACTCTTAGAAGAATATAAGTCATATTTGATATATAACAAAATATGCATTTTAGGGCCCAGCGCTGTGGCTCACTTGGTTAATCCTCCACCTGTGGCGCCAACATCCCATACGGGCACTGGGTTCTAGCCCCTGTTGCTCTTCTTCCAGTCCAGCTGTCTGTTGTGGCCAGGGAGGGCAGTGGAGGATGGCCCAAGTGCTTGGGCCCCTGCACCCACATGGGAGATAAGAAAGAAGCACCTGGCTCCTGGCTTCTAATCGGTGTAGCTCCAGCCATAGGGGCCATTTGGGGGGTGAACCAACAGAAAGAAGACCTTTCTCTCTCTATCTCTCTCTCACTGTCTAACTCTATCTGTCAAATAAAAATACATACATACATACATACATACATACATACACAATTTGGCTTGAAATCCTTACTTGGACTGTTGTTTGTGTTTATTGCCAGTAGTGTGAGTGTGCAAACCTTAGATTTATCAAACACCTTCTCTTGTTTATTTCAGGTGAATGTTCACTGGTGTTCTTTTTTTAATTGCTTCATTTTTCTCTATATATAAAATCACTGTGCCTTATATCAAATATTTTTCTCAGATGATGACTTTAATTTATAAATGCAGCTCTTTTTGTTTATATTCACTCTTCAAATAATGTTTAACTTTTTAATTGAGAAGAAACTTACTTGTAATTGATAAATCAGTACAATTTCCTATTTTGATTTAGACTGTGCATTGTTCTCTCAATCAGGATATTCAACAGGACAATGCATATGCTTCATTTCAAATATCAATCCTTGTTTAGAATTGGTAGAAAATAGTCTCAGACACAATAAAATTCACTATGTTTATTTGAGCAAACTGTGATTCATGAATCAGAAAGCTCCAAAACCAAAGTGATTCCACCAAAGGAAAACAGCTGTGAACTCTTTATAGGGCAAACACAGAACTGAAGCAAATATTTGGTTAATATCAGACACTTGCTCTATGACATCTGTCCCATAGGAAACTCCCTGGTTATATAATTATGTTTGGTGGCCACCTCTAATGGTTTCCTTAATACAGGCAGTTACAGGAAATAGAACACATTACACTTAAGTTTGCAAATCAAGCACATTTGAAGTCACAGGCTTGGTCTTCATTTTATTTTTTTTATTATTTTTTTTTTGTCAGGCAGATATAGACAGTGAGAGAGAGAGAGACAGAGAGAGTTATAGACAGTGAGAGAGAGACAGAGAGAAAGGTCTTATTTCCATTGGTTCACTTCCCTAATGGCTGCCACGGCCAGCGCTGCGCCAGTCCAAGCCAGGAGCCGGGTGCTTCCTCCCGGTTTCCAATGCGGGTGCAGGGACCCAAGCACTTGGCCATCCTCCACTGCCCTCCCAGGCCACAGCAAATAGCTGGACTGGAAGAGGAGCAACTGAGACTAGTACCTGGCGCCCCGAACGGGACTAGAATCTGGGGTGCTGGCGCCGCAGGCAGAGGTTTAGCCTAGCTAGTCGCGGCACCACAGGCGGAGGATTAGCCAAGTGAGCCAAGGCGCTGGCCTTCATTTTAATTTATTTTAAGAGTAAAGAGCATGTTGAATTAAAAAAATCCTAAAAATAATTTACACAAAATATTTTGGAGTTTGGTTTTATATATATATATATGTATGTATGTGTGTGTGTGTGTGTATATATATATATATACACACCATTTTTGACAGGCAGAGTAGACAGTGAGAGAGAGAGAGAGACAGAGAGAAAGATCTTTTTTTTTTCTTTCTTTACCGTTGGTTCATCCTCCAATGGCCACTGTGGCTGGCACACGCGCTGATCCGAAGCCAGGAGACAGATGTTTCTCCTGGTCTCCCATGTGGGTGCAGGACCCAAGTCTTGGGCCATCCTCCACTGCACTCCTGGGCCACAGCAGAGAGCTGGACTGGAAGAGGGGCAACTGGGACAGAATCCGGCGCCCCGAACGGGACTAGAACCTGGAGTGCGGGCGCCGCAGGGGGAGGATTAGCCTATTTAGCCATGCCGGTTATATATAATTAATGCTATGTTATTTAATAGTATATATTTATATTTTAAAAATAAAAATACTTTATTCTTACTTTCCTACTTACTTTCTCTTATGCTTTATTATTTTTATCTTATAATTATATAATTTTGTCCTTCAACTCTTTGTCTACTATTCAATATTTTCTTCACTTTAATCTTTTCAAATATTCTGAATTTTTTAAAATTTTATTTTTATTTATTTATTTATTTATTTTTGAAAAGCAGAGTTAGACAGTGAGAGAGACAGAGAGAAAGGTCTTCCTTTTCCGTTGGTTCACTCCCCAGTGGCCGCTGCGGCCGGCATGCTTTGGCCGGTGCACCATGCTGATCCAAAGCCAGGAGCCAGGTGCTTCTCCTGGTCTCCCACGCAGGTGCAGGGCCCAAGCACTTGGGCCATCCTCCACTGCACTCCTGGGCCACAGCAGAGAGCTGGACTGGAAGAGAAGCAACCAGGACAGAATCCGGTGCCCCTACTGGGATCAGAACCTGGGGGTGTTGGCGCTGCAAGCAGAGGATTAGCCTATTGAGCCACAGCGCTGGCCCCAAATGTTCTGAATTTAAACATTACCCCAAACTTAAATTTTACCATGCTGCTAGAAATAGAACTCTGTTAGCATTTAAAAAAAAAAAAAAGTTTAGTTATCTGGTACTATGTATATAACACAGAAAAAATTTTTGTGTAGAAAACAGTAAAGAAAATTTGTTGAGGTACAAAATGCTCTGAATCAATGAATCATGATATTATAGGCATATCTAATTTTTTCCAGAATATATGTATATTTGAGGGTATATGAAGATTAAGATATGAGGGAGAAAAGGATCATGAACCACTTCATATTATCTATCCAGAGAAAGAGAAGAGAAACAAGATATCTGAGCAAAAATAGCCGAATGGCCAACAAAACTCCATGAATATCTAATATTACTGTAAAATCACTTGTAGTTCCTCAATAAGTTTTAAATAAATTGTGCTATTCACACAAAGTCCTGTGTGTATTTTGAAAGATATTATTTGCTTATTTTAGAAATTAAGAATCAGATGGTGTTTCCGAGTTTGTGCCTATTCCAGAGTTAACAGAATGTCCTAAAATAGCAGTACAGGATAAAGCATCTTACAATGGAAAACAGTAGCACAAGGATTATGAAGAAATCTTGTGGCAGTAATTACAACTTCCACTGGAGTTTTTCTCATTCTTACCTGTATATTAAGTGTCAGACAGACAGAAACATGGAGCTTATTTAACATTCCTTACATCTTGATTTTATTTTTCCACAATAGTATATCTACTTATTTACATCTATATCTGTATCTATATCTATATCTATATCTATATCTATATCTATATCTATATCTAGCTTTAGCTATACCTTTATATGATATACATCATACTAAAGTCCAAGGCAACCGTTCTTTATTTCTCCAGAGGTATAAGCCTATGCTTTCCCAAGAAAAATTCCTAATCTGATTAATGTAAATAATCCTTCAGGAGCTTAAGTGATGATTAAATATATGTATTGTGTTGGCATTAATAATTTATTAGTGGTGGCCGACGCTGTACCATAGTAGGTTAAGCCTCTGCCTATGGTGCCAGCATCCCATATGGTGCCAGTTCAAGTCCTTGCTTGCTCTACTTCCAATCCAGCTCCCAGCTAATAGCCTGGTAAAGCAGTAGAAGGTGGCCCAAATGCTTGGGCCCTTGCACCTGCATGAGAGACCTGGAAAAAGCTTCTGGCTCTTATCTTCAGATCCTCTCAGCTCTGGCTGCTTTGGCCATTTGGGGAGTGAACTAAGGATGGAAGACCTTTCTCTGTCTCTCCTTCTATGTCTGTAACTCTGGCATTCAAACAAATAAGTAAAATCTTTTAAAAAGTAATTTAATAGTGAGAAATTATGTTCTGAAGTATATTATTCATTTCTGATGTTAAAAGACTTGTGAGTTTACTGAAAACTGATTTTTCTTTCGTTTAAGTACATCTACCTTCTATTGTGAACTATGCACTTAAACCTCCTTATGATGTGCTAGTACAGTGAAAAATTACCGCATATAAGGGCATAAAATTACTTTGTCTAGTGGTACAAAATTACCAAACATTATTTTAAAATATGATAAATCTTATAATAACTTGAAAAATAAAGTTGTATGAACTTTACCAGGGATTACTTACTGGAAACAACAGTAATGAAGTGCTTATTTTACTAGCTAATGTAAAAAATGTAATTACAGCATTCTACGAGGTAAGAAAAGGTAGTTATTTTACTATTTTCTGAAATAGAAGACTACATGAAAAACTGTTCTTTCTCAAATCTCTTTTGAATGAGAAGTTTGGGAATTAGGTAGCTTTCAGAAATTTGTACTTTCCTCATTTAGAGATGTAATATTGGAATAGAATGAACATGAACTCAAGAGAAAATGGGGTATTTTCAAACATTGTTTCCTCTACCTTACTCTCCAAGACTACTTAGACGACGATGGTACGCAGCTGACTATTTGTCAACATAATGGATTTTACTTCATTTACAAAATTCTTCAAAATTTTACAAAGTAAAAGCTCTCTCTCAATAAATTTATGGTTGGGAAATTAAAGAATGCTTGTCATGATAACTTCTTTATAGAATATAGATATTAGATTTTCTAGAGTATGATTTAGAATCTCATGAGATCTAAAAATACAATCTTAAATCAATGATTACATAGCTCAGTGGGCCAGTGCAGAAGCAGTGAACTATTTATCAAAATTTTTATGTCACCTTCCCTCCCTCTACCTATGTGAATGTTTTTGACTTTGAGTAAGTGGAAAAATCCTTGGTGGTTGTAACTTTAGAGCTAATAAAATATATGTGAAAATCTCATGCTCAGTGAACTTTGGCCAGAGACATACATGATTTGTTCCCATGATGTAGGGATAAAATTGATCCACTCAACATGAAATCAGTGTATATGCCTACTTATGATGTAGCAACTATACTCCTAAATTTTTACTCCAGAGGAATGAATACATATGTGCATGAAGGCACATCTATAAGAGTGTTCATAACTGCTTCATTAGTGACTGCCAAAACATGGAAATACCTCAAATATATACCAACATGAGAATGGAAAATTCAAGTCACATATAGTCATACACAGGAGCTTTATTCAGCAATAAAAGAAAACAACGAAATCCAGTCATTTGCAACAAAATGGAGGAATCTGGAACACATCATGCTGAGTGAAATAAGCCAGTCCCAAAGGGACAAATACCATATTTTCTCCCTGGTCGGTGACAACTGACTGAACACCAAAAAGGAAACTTCCTGAAGTGAAATGGACACTATGGGAAACGGTGACTTGATCAGCATAGCCCTGACTGTTAATGAACAACTTAATACATTATCCCTCTTAGTAGTTTTTTTGTCTGTTCTACTTAATATGACTGGTTTAATTCTGTAATTAATACACAGTTATTCTTAAGTGTTGAAAAGTAACTGAAATATGATCCCTGTTAAACATAAGAGTGGGAATAAGAGAGGGAAGAGATGTATAATTTGGGACATGCTCAAGCTGACTTGCCCCAAATGGCAGAGTTAGAAACATACCAGGGGATTCCAATTCAATCCCAGCAAGGTGGCATGTACCTATGCCATCTCACTAGTCCAAGTGATCAATTTCAGTTCACAATTGATCATAATGAAAGGACTAAGAGTCAAAGGGAGCACATACACAAGTCTAGTACCTGCTAACACTAACCGATAGAATAAATAAAGGGGAGAGTGATCCAACATGGGAAGTGAGATACTCAGCAGACTCATAGAATGGCAGATGTCCTAAACAGCACTCTGGCCTCAGAATCAGCCCTAAAGCCATTCGGATCTGGCTGAAAAGCCCATGAGAGTATTTCAGGCATGGAAAGCCAAGACACTCTGGAAAAAAGATCTCTGTGAGTGAGATCCCAGTGGAAAGAACAGGTCTTCAAAGAAGGAGGTACCTTTCTCTGAAGGGAGGAGAGATCTTCCACTTTGACTATGACCTTGTCTAAACAAGATAAGAATCGGAGAACTCAGAGGGCTTCCATAGCCTTGGAAACTCATGACTGGAGCATAGGGAGATTACTGATGCCATAGACAGGAGTGTCAATTTGTAAAGTCAACAACAGGAGTCACTGTGCACTTACTCCTCATGTAGGATCTCTGTCCTTAATGTGCTGTGCATTGAGATTTAATGCTATAACGAGTACTCAAACAATATATTTCACTTTGTGTTTCTATGGGGGTGCAAACTGTTGAAATCTGTACTTAATGCATACTAAACTGATCCTCTGTAAAAAAAAAAAAAAAAAAAAAAAAGAAATTATCAACTCCCAACTTGACTCTCACTGGGATTAAGCATGACAATAGGTCTGATAAAAAAAAAGAAAACTTAATTCAGACAACATAAATTATTTGCATTATTTATTATAATCAAAGAAACACATATAAAAAGAATATTAACTATATAATTATATTAATATGCAATTCAATAAAAAAGGAAAACATAATTGATGGTGATAGAAGATAGGGTAGTTTGTATTGCTGCAAGAATGAAAGGGACATAAGAGCATTCAATGAGGCTGAAATTATTTAATATCTTGATCTAGGGAGGTGTGCACAATCACACAGCACATGCATACACACAGGCACACACACAAATGCATGTAGACATTAAAGAGAAGGCTGAGTTATTGTCTCAATTTTATAAATGAAGAGAGAAAGGTCTTCCCTTTTCCGTGGGTTCACCCCTCAAATGGCCACCATGGCTGGCGCGCTGCACCGATCCAAAGCCAGGAGCCCGGTGCTTCCTCCTGGTCTCCCACGCAGGTGCAGGGCCCAAGCACTTGGGCCATCCTCCACTGCCTTCCTGGGCTAGAGCAGAGAGCTGGACTGGAAGAGGAGCAACCGGGACAGAATCTGGCACCCTAACCGGGTCTAGAACACAGGGTGCTGGCACCGCAGGCAGAGGATTAGCCAAGTGAGCCGTGGCACTGGCCTGTTTTGGAAAATTCTAATTCACAACTTAAACCATTAAGATCACCAGAAGTTTATAAATATATAGTATTAGGAATTCATATATGCTGAGGTTGCTAAGGTTCATTTGATTTTCTAAAAAATCAGCAAAAAAAGAAGAAAATATCTCCTTAAGATCATAGAATTCAGATTGAAGAGTCAGAAAATGGCATAAGAACATTTTATATGTGAGTGACCTTCAACTTTTAGATATCTATATTTTAAATGTGTTTTTCTACTTTCCCAGTTAACCATTTTCATTTAAATATTGCAGAGTAGACAAAAGATATGATTTTTTTCATTCATGTGATTTATAAAGCTTCTTCAAAATCAGACTGAAGAGAAATATTTGCAAAGTGGAAGTTTTAATTTAAGTTCCTGTTTTTTCTTTGCATTTAAATAATATTTAAGAATGCAATAATTCTCAATACAATGAAATATAAACATTTATCCAACTAGAACTACAGTTTGAGTGTAATATGGTTTCATACCATCTTTGGGTAATGTTTGCAGCCTCCCAAATTCACTTACTGGCATTTTCACCTTTGTTCTTCCTCTGAAATAGTTTTGCAGCCTCCGCTGAATAACTCCTATTACATGAATGTCTTCAAAAGTCAATATTCCTTTTTGTTAATTTTGGATATATTTTCAAATAGCTTCTTACAGGGATTAAAAAGATAATTCCACCAACTTCAATACAGGATAATTCTGTGTAGTAGTTCACAGCCCATTTGATACAAGAACATAGTTTTATACTGTTTTCCTTTCTCTATTTTGTTGTAATACTTACTAAATCAAACTCCTAAATCCTGGTCTCAGGCTCTTTTACTAAAGAATCTAACACCTCGCATGTTTCAACTTTTTTTAAAGACCAGAAATTAAAAAAAAAAAAAAAAAACCTTCCTTAATCTTCATCTTAGCTCAGCTGGAGGATTGTCACCTGCTTGGGTCCTCTTGTTTTAAGGATGTTGTGGTACAGATTAAGATGGCTGTTTTGGCTTTGCCAGATAAAGAGTTGTATTTTATGGATCTTCCATTCTTTCTTGTCCATGTGCTTTCTTAGTTCCAGAATGGCACTCTTGTCAATTTTCCATATTCAAATTCTCTTTTTGGGGCAATGCCTCAAAATGCCTTCCCTGCTACATGAGTTTCAGAGGGGGACAAAAGTGGATGCCTATTTTCATGTTGACATTTTTACCAAGTTCCTTTATTTGAAACATAAAATACTATATTTAATTTTGCTTTGTCTTTATATGTCTATATAAAATAAATATAGAAATTTGTCATTAATTAAACAAAGTTTTTGCATGAAAATCACAGTTCTAACTTTTTATTAATTGTATAGTCTTGAGATAACTTTATTTATCCTGGAATATGAATAATAATTAAAATGACTACAGAATTTGTGTTAACAGGTTTTACTTCCTCACACCCTTGTATTTTTGTTATTCATAGTCAGTTTTGAGGAATTTTCTAGCAGGTAAATTGTCATTTTATATATGTTTGTGTGTATCTAAGTATAGTAAATATACTGTAAGAATTTTATCTTGTTACTTAATTATAGTAGGTAAAATGATCTCCCAAATTCCTGGCACCTGGTATGCATACATGTTCAATCAAACGCAAATCCAGGTACTGTTTATGTGAAGGGATTTTGCAAGTATAATTAAAATCACAATGTAGTTTACTCTATGAAGAGGAAATTATCTGTGTGTTATGTCTGACTTAATCTTGTGAGTTCTTTAAAGATGGGACTAGAGGGAAATCCAGAGACTCAAAGTTAGGAAGGATTTGATGGACTACTATTGCCATCAAGATGGATAGGACATGTGGCAAAAAATGCACGCAGATTGTGACACCTACTTGCAGTCCCTGGCTGACAATTATCAAGGAAATGGACATCTCCATTCTATATCCTCAAGGAAGTCAGTTCTCTTAGTAATAATAATGAGCTTTGGAAGAGACTTTCCATCTCAGCCTCCAAATGAAAACTACACCTGACCAACACTTTGATTTGACTGTGATGTATGGAACAGAGAATCGAGCCATACTCTGCTGGACTTTTGACCTAGAGAAATGTGACTAAATAAATCAGGTGATTTATTAAGCAATAGAAAACTAACACAAAGATACCCTGAAGTTTGTCTACACTTTCTCTATTGTGATTTCATTTGTATTTATCATTGACATTATTCACTGTGGACTTCTGCATGAAGGTTAATGGGTTTCCTAAGTTAAACTTATAGCTAGAACTTTCTAAATATCTGCTGTATACTTGTTCCTCTGTTTTCTAGTTTTGGAATTTCTATTACCCACAAATGCAGTTTAATTTCTCCTTCATGTTTCCACAACTTTATATTCTTATGCTGGGATCTGGGTCAATTTTACAGTATTCTATATTAATATGACTTTAACTTAGCATTTGTCCTTTATGCATTCTCTTATAATTAGTTATATATTTAATTTAGGCATCTCTGGTTAGCCTCTTTTGTCATTTTGCCCTATCTCACAACCATAATTATTATACTGTTTTGCTCTGTGGATGCTATTTATTTCTTTTTAAAATATTTTTAATTAATTGTTTTCTTAGTAATAAAAGAAGAGAATATTTCATGTATTTCATACATACAATTACAAGAACATAATGATACTTATCTCCTTTCCCTCCTCCTTCCCTCTTTCTTTCTTCTTTTAATTTTTGCAATAACATGTTTCAGGATTTTATAATCACAGACCTCATGATCAACTAAATATAGTATTCAGCAAGTAAAAATTAGAAAAATCACAGTTCCACCAGAATATAGACAAGTGATTTAAATAATAATCATACCATAGTATGCCAATTTCACTCATGAATTTAGTTTTATTATACCATCTATATTATCTTCCACAAATCAGAGATAAATATTATATATGTCTTTTAGTATGGCTTATATCATTAAGCATAATAATGAAATCAAGTTGCATCCATTTTCTTGAAAAACACAGGATTTTATTTATTTATTTTTTGGCTCAGTAGTATATCATTGTGAATATATCACATTACCTTTATCCAGTCATCAGATAATGGACAATCTGAGATAATTCCATATCTTAGCTATTGTAAATTGAGCTGAAATAAACATGGGTTACAGATAACTCTTTTATATTATATTCTGGTTTCATTTCTTTTGGGTAAATTCCCAACAGTGAAACGGCCTGATCATATGGTAGTTAATTGTACAGATTTCTGAGGAATCTCCATACTGTTTTCCATTATGGTTGTACCAGTTTACATTCTCATTAGCACCATATTAGGGTACCTTTTTCTCTGCATCTTCACCAGAATTTGCTATGTTTTTTTTTTTTTTTTTCATTTTTGGATAATAGCCACTCTAGATGTGGTGAGATGTACCACATTGTAGTTTTATTTGCATTTCCCTGATGTCTAGTGATCCTGAATATCTTTTCATGTGTCTGATTGCTATTTGTTTTTCACCTTTTAAATATACCTGTCCATGTCCTTTACTTATTTATTAACTTGTTTACTTCCTTGTTGCCAAATTTCTTGAGCTGTTATATATTCTGGTTATTAATCCTACATCAGACTATAGTTGGCAAACATTTTCCCCTATTCTGTGTGTTGCCTCTTCACTTTGTTGAGTGTTTCCTTTGCTGTGCAGAAGCTCCTTAGCTGGATGTAATCTCATTTGTCTATTTATTGCCTACGCTTCTGGGCTTTTTTCCAAGAAATCTTTGTCTGTGGAAATGTCTTGCAGTGTTTCCCCTAGTTTCCCTCTGGTTATTTTATGGCTTCAAGTCTAAGGCTTAGATTCTTTAATACACTGTGAGTTGAGTTTTGTATAGAGTGTAAGGTAAGGTTATTTTTATATACTTTTCTATGCAGAGATACACATTCCACCACATCATTTGTTAAAGAAACTGTCCTTTCTCCAGGGAGTAATTTTAGCTTGTTTGTTAAGATTAGTTGATTGTACATGCGTGGATTAATTTCTGCAGTTTAACTTCTGTTCTGTTGGTTCACATTTCTATTTTTATGCGAGGTTTGTCTTGAATTCTGGTGTTCTGACAGCTTTGTTCTTACTGTTTAAAATTGATTTAGCTATTTGGGGTTTTTTGTGTTTCTATTTAATTTTAGGATTGCTTTTTCTGGATCCAAAGTTGCCATTGGCATTTTGATTGGGATTGAACTGAATCAGTTTACTGCTTTGGGAAGTAGAGATATTTTGATATTAATTCTCCTAAACCATGAAAACAGAAGAGTTTTCCCATTTTTGTGTCTTCTTTTATTTCTTTCTTTAATGTTTTGTAATTTTCATCATAGAGATCTTTCACAGCTTTGGTAAAACTCATACTTATAACAACATATTCTTCGTTATTACAAGTTCTGTCTGGCATTGCTTGTGTATACAAACGTTATTGATTTTGCATGCAATTTTATATTTTGCACCTTTTCTAAAACATTCTTATGAGTCTTATGAGTTCCAACAATCTCTTTGTGGAATCTTTTTTTCACCCCTATATCTAAGACCATGTCATCTGCACACAGGGATAATTTGACTTCCTAATTTCCAATGTGTATCCCTTTGATTTCGTTTACTTGTCTAATGTCTCTTGCTAAAACTTCCAGAACTCTTTTATTATTTATGGAATACAAACTTTATACATTTAATATGTACATATATGGGAACATGGTGATTCCCCCCATTTCCTCCTACTCATACTTCCATCCTTCTTCCTGATCCCTCCCACTTTCTCATTCGTATTTTTGCAAAGATCTGTTTTCAGTTAATTTTATACTCATAAGAAAACACTAAGTAGAGAGTTCATTGAATAGTGTGAAGAAAAGAAACAATATCACAAAAACAAAAACGTTGCTTCTCAACAGTCAAAATGAAGGCTCTTCAAAATCATCATCATATCTTAAGGTGTCAGTTTCACTCCTATACATTACCTTTTAGGTACAGTATTAGTTACCACAGATCAGAGAAACCATATGGTATTTGTCTTTTTGAGACTAAGTATATATTTTACTAAGTATAATGGTTTCCAGTTATACCCGTTTTGTTGCAAATGGCTGGGTTTCTTTTTTTTTTAACTGCTGTGTAGTATACTATGATGTATATTCCAGAACTATATTGAAAACCAATGGTGAGAGTGGGCATCCTTGCCCGTTTCCAGATCTTAGCAAAAATGCTTCCTGCTTTTTAAATATAATTATTAAATTAAATATAATGATGATTGTGTGTTTGTCATATATTGTCTTCATTGTGTTAAGATGTATTACATCTGTACCTAATTAGCTTAAGGGTTTTAGTATTTGTATATTATCAAATTAGTTCTTTGCATCTATTGAAATCATCATGTTTTTTTTTTTTTTTCTTCAATTTTTTAATGGGGTGTATCACTTTAATTCATTCATGCGTACACTGAACCATCTCTGCATCCCTGGAGTAAATCCTACTTGCTCTAGACTAATGATTTTTTTTATGTGTTGTTGGATTCAATTATGTAGTATTTTTTTTTTCATTAGGGATATTGGTCTATAGTTCTCTCTGTGTGTCTTTTTCTGGTTTTCAGATAAAGGTGACACTGGCTTCATGAAAGAAGTTTGAGGCAGATTTACTAGTTTTCAATTTTTTTGAATGGTTAAATGATTTAGATTATTTCTTCTTTAAAAGTTTGATAGAATTCAGCAGTTAAACCAACTGGTCAATTTTTTTTTTTTTTTGACAGGCAGAGTGGACAGTGAGAGAGAGAGACAGAGAGAAAGGTCTTCCTTTTGCCATTGGTTCACCCTCCAATGGCTGCCGTGGCTGGCACGCTGTGGCCGGTGCACCGCGCTGATCCGAAGGCAGGAGCCAGGTGCTTTTCCTGGTCTCCCATGGGGTGCAGGGCCCAAGCACTTGGGCCATCCTCCACTGCACTCCCTGGCCACAGCAGAGAGCTGGCCTGGAAGAGGGGCAACCGGGACAGAATCCGGCGCCCTGACCGGGACTAGAACCCTGTGTGCGGGTGCCGCAAGGCTGAGGATTAGCATAGTGAGCCGTGGCACCAGCCAATGGTCTTTCTTTGTTGGCAGGGTCTTTATTACTAATTACATTTCTACCTTGGTTATTGACCTATTTAGATTTTCCAAGTCTTTGTATCTCAATTTTGGATAACAATATGTTTACATATATCTGTCCATTTCTTCTGAACTTCCCAAATTATTGGCATATAGCGGTTATAGTATTTCCTGATAATTCTTGTTACTTTTATGAGTTGTAACCTTTCCTTTCTCATCCCTGATTTTATAACTTGTGTCATCTTTCCTATTTTTGCCATTACCTGGGCAAGTGGATCATCAATTTTGTTTATTTTTTCAAAATATCAGCTCTTAATTCCTTGAATGTTCATATTTTTAATGATTTATTTATTCAAAAGGCACAGCTACAGAGAGAGAGGGTGTGGGTAGGGAGACAGAGAAAGATCATCCATCCACTGGTTCAGTTTCCAATTGGGTGCAAAAGCTGTAGCTGGGCAGATCTGAAGCCAGGAGCCAGGAGCTTCCTCCAAGACTCCCACATGGGTGCAGGGGCCCAGGAACTTTGTTCATCTTCCACTGCTTTCCAAGGCCATAGCAGAGAGCTGGATTGGAAGTGGAGCAGCCGAGTCTCAAACCCGTGCCCATATGGGATGCTTGCACCTCAGGCCAGGGCATTAACCTGCTGTGCCACAGTGCCGGCCTGTGATTTTTTTTTTCTATTTCAAATCAACAAAAATGAGATTATTGACTTTTTTGCTGGTTGAAATTCCTATTTTAATATATTTAAAATAATTTTATTATTGCTTCATGTTTGAATAGGGTTCATATGAAAAGATACTACAATCTTTTTTACTTGGAATCTCTAGTATTATATCTTTATGATACACATAATTTCTGTTATAATAAAATTGGAAAACAAACATATAGACAAGAAAATTACATCATTTCTCAACTGAGTAATGCACACTAGTTCTCACTAAAGACAGGTGGAGCCATTCAATGTGTTACATATTTCCTATTCCTTTGCCTTTTACTTCCACATATGTACAGAAAAATTCCACTGGAATGACTACCATGTTAGGAGAAAATATCATGTTAAATCTTAGTTACTTCTGGAAGATCTGATGTTTTTGCCTCAAAATGATTGCAATAATACTTACAATAATGCAACTCATTGTACATTTATTATATGTCAGACATTGTGCATTTCATCTTTTTTTTTTTTAAATTTATTTGACAGATAGAGTTAGTGAGAGAGACAGAGAGAAAGGTCTTCCATTGGTTCACCCTCAAAATGGCCGCTATGGCCAGAGCTATTGCAACCCGAAGCCAGGAGCCAGGTGCTTCCTCCTGGTCTCCCATGCGGGTGCAGGGCCCAAGCACTTGGGCCATCCTCCACGGCCTTCCCGGGCCATAGCAGAGAGCTGGACTGGAAGAGGAGCATCCAGGACTAGAAGACGGTGTCCATATGGGATGCATGCATTTCATCTTTAAACTACTCTGTGGAATAGGTGGTTTTGATTAGAGTTGATCTGAAACCCTAATAAATTCAATTCAAGTGATTGTCAATTCTTGAAACAAGAGGAAACTTAGAACTTTGGAAAATCCTAGAAGTTAATAACTATTAGTTGTATGCTATGTTTTCTGGCATGTAGTTGCAAATATTAGGTCATTTTCTTTTCATCTATAACTCAATTAGAGAAAGATAACTATGCATACCACTGCATAGATAAGGAAACAGAGGTTTAATTATGTGCAAAGAACTCAAGTCACACAATATCCTGTGGTTTACCATAAATTACTAAGTAGTACAATTAACAAATGGTTTTGTGATGACTAAACCTATATTGTTATCATTAAATTATACCATATCTGAGCAATTTTGAGCCACAGACACATACTTTATTTATTTTTGAGTATTCCATATGATCAATATTTCATACATTTCGGCTGCAGCATTGCTGATAAATTCTAAATAAATTTAGAAAATGAGAAAAGACCATCACTATTTTTGTATATAAGAAAATATCATCAATTAATTTTCTTGACCTTTACTACATATATATAATCAATTTATTCTTCTTTTAATTTCTTAATGCAAATGTGCCTTTTCTTTCTTGTTGGCCCATTTGTAATACAGTAATCTTCTTATTTCTCATACTGATATGAATACAACTTAATAGGCACATTGTACTTAGAAAATATTATTTTAAATAATCAAGATTCTGAAGGACCTATGATTTGAGATATATTTGAGTACTTTGGAGTGGAAAATTTTCTATCAATACCATTTTGAGTTATCTAATATTTACTATTTCATATTATTTTTAGAGAAATACATCATTTACAATTATGAAAATATTCTTGTTAGTTATTGAAGTTTATGGACATCAAATGAATTTACAATCTTCAAGAAGAAGCAAAGGGCACAATACATATTCTTCACTTACTCTACTTCATCCCAGTATGACTTTTTTTTTCTTTTTGTAAGCGTTTTTTTTATACTTTTAAAGATGCTTTGCCTTTTCCTTTCATTCAGTTTTCCCATTTACGAGTAGATGGGATTTTAGCAAGTGTAGCACATTCCACAGGATATTGTTATCCTGTGGATTAGAGATTGCTGAACCAACAAGTCTATCATTCCATCAGATATTCCATTAAAGTAATTTTGTGTTGTGCAGTTCAATAGCTTGCATCTGGTAACACCTCTATCCTTAATTAGTATGCAATCATGGCCTATGTATAGTCAAGAAATTGAAATAGATGGGGTCAGATGTATTATTTTGATAGAGTTACTATAACATAGCAACACATCTAGATAATTTTAAAAAGTATTTATTCAGTCTGGAGGCTGGAAGCTAAGAGCAAGGTGTCAGAAAGGTGAATTCCTTGAGAAGTCTCACTCTTAGATGTGTAAATAGCCGTCTTCTCCTTGTGTCTTCACATGGTCTTCCCACAATATATATCTGCTACATATTATCAAAAAGCAAAAACACCAAACAATCTCTGTTCCTCTCCATTTGGTAATTTGCCCTCTTCCTTGTATTTTTGCACTCTGCTTTCTGTAAATCTAAATACCCTGTACATGAATCTTTTTACAGGCTTTAATCCTCCATGTAATGATTTATGCTGCATTATGCCCTGAAAAATTGGGCTTTCTGAAGGACTTTTTTTCTGTGTTCCCTGAAAAAGACAAGTAATTTCTTCTCTCCTACTTATACCAGAGATCAGTTTTTCTGGTTGGTATATTTCTACACTGCGGCTTCCATCAAGTTCTGGAAACCCATCAGTTGCCTTTTATGGTTCCTGTTGTAATTACCCTCCTGGTCCCTCACTCCAGCTCAACTTTTCACTTTATATTTTCCAGCAACCTTCCTTCAACTTGAGAAACACCAAAGTTCATATGAGTGAAGCTTCTACCCTTCTGTGAACATGTTTTCATTTTTTCTCTCCTTTATCAAAATGATGATAATGATAATGCTCAATTGATTCTCTACCTCCTTTCAGCTCTCAACCCTTTTCCCTTTTCACATCAATTCCCTGTTTATCTTATTTTTGCTCAGGCTAGTTTGGGAACCATTATTTTGTTGATCTATAATCCAGTGGAAATCTTAAAAATCATTTTACATATTAGCATGTCTGTAACTCTTCCCAGTAATAGGAACAAATAATTTCTCAATACTGCTAATGTTTTTGGCAAATCTCTGACCAGCTTGTCTTAAATACCATTCATATAGAAGCTGAAAATTTTATTTACCTAACACATTTTGGTTCAGACTCAATGACTAGCACTTTTCTTGGTACATTTTAAATGTCAACTTTTTTTTTTTTTTTTTTTTTGGACAGGCAGAGTGGACAGTGAGAAAGAGAGAGAGAGAGAAAGGTCTTCCTTTGCCATTGGTTCACCCTCCAATGGCCGCCGTGGCTGGCGTGCTGCGGCCGGCGCACTGCGCTGATCCGAAGGCAGGAGCCAGGTGCTTTTCCTGGTCTCCCATGGGGTGCAGGGCCCAAGCACTTGGGCCATCCTCCACTGCACTCCCTGGCCACAGCAGAGAGCTGGCCTGGAAGAGGGGCTACCGGGACAGAATCCAGCACCCCAACTGGGACTAGAACCCGGTGTGCTGGCACCGCAAGGCAGAGGATTAGCCTAGTGAGCCGTGGCGCCGGCAAATGTCAACTTTCATTTACTCAAGCATACTGTTGGCGCCTTTACTGAGAAATCTATACAAAAACCAATCTCATAAATTATCAACAAAATTATCTTTTATGCTGATACAGATTTTTTAATTCCACAATATTATATATATTATCTTACATATCATATATTATATTTTATATTATATTATAATTATATAATTATAATTGTATATTATATATTACAATATATTATATATATAGCCTATATATTTGTGTATCCTTATATAGTTCACCATTTCCTTTGACATACAACATATTTTATCCTATCAACAGACTTGTGGGGGCCAGCACTGGGGCCTAGCAGGTAAAGGGGCCACCTGCAGTGCCAGCATCACATACGGCCATTGGTTTGAGTCCTGGCTGCTCCACTTCTGAACAGCTTTCTATTATGGCCTGGGAAAGCAGTAAAAGATGGCCTAAGTCCTTGGGCTCCTGAAACCACGTGGGAGACCCGGAAGAAGCTCCTGGATCCTGGCTTTGGGTCCTTGCAGCTCTGGTCATTGTGGCCACCTTGAGAGGGAACCAGCGGATGGAAGACCTCTCTCTCTGCCTTTCCTTCTCTCTCTGTGTAACTCTGACTTTCAAATAAATAAGTAAATCTTAAAAAAAAACAGACTTGTGAAGATAATATGTCAGGTGTTATTTTCAACTTATTGATAAGGATACAGAGTTTCAGAAACGTTTCTATATAAATATTAGATCTCAGATTACAGACTACTATCCATTCTCTAAGCCCCAGAATTCTTATTGAGTTAAATGACATATTATTTAATTACTGATAAAATACTATCAGAAATCTCACAAGTTTATAAGTACTATGTAGAATTTGAGAAAATGCAGTATGTCTCTAGATGTAGATATATAAATGGATGATAGATAGATAGATAGACAGATAGATAGATAGATATTTCAAGCTGTTAATGCCCTACATTTCAATGCAGGCAACCATCAGCATAAAGTCAAGCAAGTTAGACTGCCTGATTATGTAATGATAGATTCATGGAATGTTGATATTATGAGGCAGCTTAGTACCAATACAAACGAATATCCCTAAATGCCATAAATAGTCATCATTATTTTAAGATTAAGATGCCTAAAATGCATATTGAGAACCTCTTATAAGTGATCTACTAAATACTCAACGTCCCATTCAGTACTTAACCCCAAACTGAGGTATTGCCATATCAGTTTTACAGATGAAGATACTAAATCTTAAGAAAGCAAGTAACAATTTTATTATAGATTTCATATATGAAAATCAAATGAATTTATTATGATTATTCTTTTGTATGTTACAAGTTGTCAAAGAAGTACATGGTAGTTACTGGGTTCTGTGTGGTTATGGAAAAACTTTTTTTATTTAAAAAGTGAATTATTATTATTGTTTTCACATGACAAGATTATTGATTCTGATTCTAGGTTAAATTTATATAAACTCTTCTATCATTACATTTTAAAAATACTTAGTGTAATTTATTTTACTAATAATTTATCTGTTATTTCTGTGATGCTAAAAGTAGCACACTGAAACCTTCTGTATCACAAAAGTGTAGTACGTTGGATTTACGATAGCACAGACCCGTTATTCTAATGGGAGAATCACTCTTAGTTTTCTTTCCTCTTAAAGAGCTGCCTGTGATAGTCTTTGGATAGCGCTAGACTAAAGAAGGTCAGTTTTGTTACTAGATGTTTTCGAGCCAGTTTCAAACTGCTGAGAAGCAATTTTGGTAAACATGGCAACTTAATGCTGCATTCCTTGTCGGCTCAATACAGGAAAGATTCACAGATTGAAAACAATCAATATAAAGCAACAGACAAGTCAGCCATTAATGCTTACCCTCCTTACAAGTTCCAAATAAAGCTTACAACAGTGAAGAAACTCATGGCACCAGCAAAATCAAAACTAAAATGGCAATCTTCTGAGCTCAGAGTATCTAAAGTCTCATAACGATCTGATTTAATCTCTCCAGACTTCACATAATTTTGGATTATTGCTGTCACGTATTTGGGACTGTTTGTCCATTTTGTCCACTGACATGATGTTGACTTACACTGACAGAGCACCTTCTAAACTTGATTCCATTTCATATTATCTTCTACCACTTTCCAGAAGAGTGAAAACTTTCTAGTATAAATTACTAGGGTAAAACATGACAGAATGAGCTCAGGTCTAGAAATAAGTCTCATTTTCAGAAAGAAAATAGCTACTCAAATCTTTACACTTTTGAGCAATAACGGACACTTTACATATATATATATATATGTGTGTGTGTGTGTGTGTGTGGCATTACATTTGCAAGAAAAACTATTGCAATACTAAAAGTGTAATCCTTTGAGTTACTATTTTCAAAATTTTTGAGATTCAGTAGATGTAATGCCTCTATTTAAATACTTATCATCATATTCTCAGAATTGTCTCTACAAACTGTGTTGAATTTGTTAAAATAATTAAAATAAAAATCATTAGAATGGTTTTAAAAAATATCACTGAACAGAGAAGGTATTTTCCCTTCTAGCCTGCCACACTGAGAACTGTGAAACTCTGGAAAAGAAGATGCCAATAAACACTAATTAGCAGACACTATTTTATACCAGGTACTGTTTTAGACAATTTAATTATGTTCTTTCTGATAATCATCACAACATACATAAGTCTTTGATATTAATATTATTCCCAATTTACAGAGGAGGAAAGTATGGGGATCTAAGTACATCAGACACAAGAGGAAAAAACCCTGCGACTCCTCTGGACTTCCGTGTGTCCATCTGAATATATTCAACTGGTTTGTTGCTGAGAATTTCTTCATTTTGCATCATTCTCCTGAGTGGGAAGGGGGAAAACCTTTATTCGTACATACATGAATTGAGAGGAATTATTGAATTCAACAATATTAACTTTGGCCGTCAGTCACATGGGCACAGCATTTATGTTTGTGCCATAAAACTTCATATGATAATGTATCTAATTGCATGGCTTGAGGTTTTTCTTGCTCTGGTTAGAACAAACTTTGTAGGAAATATGAAGCTTTCTTTTCTGATTTTCAAGGTGTAAATTACATTTTTGCAATATTTAAGATAATTCTGAATATGGAAGATACCAAAAAAGTGTTACTGAATGAGCTGAATTCAGTTGTCAAATTAAATAATTATAATCCTACAATGAAAGTGCTTTACTTTTTTTAAAAAAGATTTATTTTATTTATTTGAAAGAATTACAGGGCGAGTCAGAGTCAGAGGGAGAGAGAAGTCTTCCTTTCCACTGTTTCACTCCCCAAATGACCAAAATGGCCAGAGCTGATCTGATCTGAAACCAGGAGCCAAGAGCTTCTTCCAAGTCTCCCACGTGGGTTCAGGGGCCCAAGGACTTGGGCCATCTTCTGCTGCTTTTGCAGGCCAAAGCAGAGAGCTGGTTTGGAAGTGGGACTAGAAATGGCACCCAAATGGGATGCTGGCTTTGTAGGCTGGGGCTTTAATCTGCTGTGCCACAATGCCAGCCCTGAAAGGGCTTCACTGTTATTTTAAAATCTATTTAAATGCAATATATCTATCATATGAAGGTAAAGTAAGCCAAAAGTGATAAAAACTCAGTAAAACTCATTTCGTTCCACAATAAATAACCAATTTAAATTTTTGTTGACATCCAGTCAGTTTTCTCTGCATGCAAACATCTCTATTATATATTTACATAACCACTGTATACACAATTTTGTATGCAATTTTATTGACTTGTTTAGATAGGTTTTTCATGTTATTATGTCTAAATTACAATATAATTTAAGAATTTTCAAAGAATAAGTTATGATATTTTTTTAAAATATAAAATAATATTTTATCCAATTGCTTTATTTAAAATCCCAACAAAGTTAACTATTGTATTACCTAAATATTTCTGTTACTATAATGATTTTTAATATCATTGAGAATATACATTCATTTAGAAATTTCTACCTAAGTAAAAGGCTGAATAGCCATTTTCTCTGAAATAATTTTTCCTCTAACTGGAAACAGTGTAGACTTGAAACTTTCTCTCTAAAATCTGGTACCCTAAGATTTGTATCACTTCATTCCTAAATAAAATATTTCATAAATTATTATGAGAGGAGATAAGTATACCATCTTTTCTACTGAAATACGGTATTATACCATTTTGTAAAAAAATGTTTTATGGGCCAACACTGTGGTATAGCAGGTTAATTCTCCTCCTGGGGCACTGGCATCCCATATAGGCACCAGTTTGTGTCCCCACTGCTCCTCTTCCAATCCAGATCTCTGCTAATGGCCTGAGAAACAGTGCAAGATGGCCTAAGTGCCTGGGTCCCTGCCCGTGTGAAAGACCCAAAAGAGGCTCCTGGCTACTGGCTTCAGATTGGCCCAGTTTCGGCCATCGTAGCCTTTTAAGGATGAAACAGCAAAGAAAAGACCCTTCTCTCTCTCTCTCTGTCTCTCCTTCCGTCTATAACTATGCTTCTCAAATAAATCTTTAAAAAATGTATTATTCTTAGAAGAGATCAGAGAAATTAGGAAACTTAAGAAATAAAAAGAAAAAAAGTTAGTGTTTTACTTTATTTTTAAATAGTTCTTAATATATTAATATTGACTATAGTCTCTGTGACAGTTTTCTTTAAAGATAACAGCACTTTTATTTGAAGTAGACAATAATAAAAGTTGGAATAGTTAAGTAATAGTAAATGATGCATTTTTAAATGAAGTCTTCTATTGTTCACAAGGGGAATTTTTTAACCTATCAATCTTTTGCTATGAAACTGATAAGGAAATAATTTTCCAAGAGGTCATATTCCATCATTCCCATCTTTTTTTTTTTTTTTTTGGTAGATGATAATCCTCATACAGAACATAAATGGAAACCAATGATGATGCTTCAAAAGCTTGAGAACTTAGGCCAGTGGTGCCAACACTTGCTCCTTAAGGTATGACTTTCAATATTTCAAAGTTGTAGCCCATTAGTTATCAAACCATTCGTTAAAAATGGCTACAATATAGGGTTGTTACTTGAAGATCAGGAGTAGATATAGAGTGTTTGATTTATGTGTTTACTTTTTCATTTTTTTGATTTTTTTTGGAAACGTTTGTCCATTGTCTTGCTTTATAAAATGATTTCAGAAGTGAGATGTCAGTCTAATTCTTTTGTCCTAGTATATTATTTTCTCCACCATTGCTGGAGAAGTCATCAAGTGCAAGCAAAAGAAAATATTTTCTTTCCAGTCACATAAAATGATTTTTCTAGGAAATAACTTGGAGTTTATTGTTTGGATTTAATTTTCCCACTTTCTGAAGGATTCATTCACGATGTATTTATGGAAAATGTTCTTGGATACAATTTTAAATTTGTTATGTTGGTAATTTTTTTTTTATTTAAAAGGCAAAGGGAGGGAGGAAGGGTAGGAGAGAGAGAGAGAGAGAGAGAGAGAGATCCACTGATACACTTCCCAAAAGCCTGCATCAACCAAGGTGGGGCTAGGTCAAAGAAAGAAACTCAGTCTGGGTCTCCCAAATCAGTGGCAGGGACGCAGCTACTTGAACCATGAGTTGCTATCTCCCTGGATGTGGCTGGCTGGAACCTTGAATCTCAGACAGGACTCGAACTCTCTCATGAAGATATGGAATGCAGGCATCCAAAGCATGTCTTAATCCCTACATCAAAGACTTACCAAAAATGAAGGTAAATTTTAGATATGAATTTGAATGGATAAAGAACTATCTAGAGAACTGGCTAAACATTACTTGTCGTATATCTGAGAAGGGGTCCACAGAGCAGATTGTATGTGATTCTGAGTGGACAAAGTAGACAAGATCTGTCCTGTATGTGAGTGGGCACTATCTAATCATGTAGGTAAAAGATAGAATGCAAAAGGCAAAGAGGGGTGGCATATAAACTATAGCAGTTAACACACCAATGTAGGCATCTGTGTCTGACGTGAGAGTACCCAAGTTCAATACTCAGCTCTGCCTTCTGTCTATAATTCTCCTTTATTGTAGACCATGGTGGGCAACAGGGATGTCTCTAATGCCTGGATTTCTATCATCCATGTGATGTTACTCATGCTCAGTTCCTGGCTCCTGGCTTCTAGCTCTGGCCATTGCAGGCATTTGTTGAGCTAATAGTGGATGGGAGAGCTTTCTTTGTCACTATCTCTGTCCAATTTTCCCTCACTTTCCCTGCGCTATCAAATTCCAGAGTATGCCTTAATTGTCTTCACTTTCTCATACCCAGACATTACTTGTCACTTCAGATCATACTTACCTGGAAGTTCCTTCCCTGCAACCCATGCTCTTAATCACAAGTGTCATTTTTAACATTTTTAGTCATACTCAACATAATGACCCTATGATCTGTTATTTGCAGTTCCTTTCAGAGTATTTTTACTCACCACAAAGGCTTATGATTGGGTAGGGATGTAATGATTTGGTTTTATTTACTTTAAATTATTTTTGTATTTGGACATTTTATAATGTAAATCATTTTGATTTAGTGCATATTTATTTGTTTTGTTGTCCTTCATTTTTTAAAGAAAATACTTGAGCTATTAGAAAGCTTTGACTACAATTTTAAATTTATTTTAAAGCTATATGTTGTTGGGTATCATCTTATTACATATCTTTAATTTTTATTTGTGCACACTTAAATGGAGGTTTCTTTTTTTTTCAACCTTATCCTTTTGTTATTGCACCCTATTTCCAGATTTAGTTTCCATTTTGCTAAATATTTGGGATAATTTTTTGCTTCCAATAAAACGTTGTGCTCAGTGGTATTCAATTTTCATAAAATTATCTAGATATTTATAATTGTGTTTCTATTAACCTAATATACTTTAAGTTGAAAATGTTTAATTTGAAAATGGCCTGTAGTAATCTTAAAATCCTCTTTTCATGGCATAGGAAAACTCATAGGGACCTTTTGTGTGGTACAAAGGGTTAAGCATCCACTTGTGACACTTGTAATCTCACATGAGCACCAGCTCAAGTCCCGGCCACTTCACTTTGTATCCAGGTCCCAGCTAATGCACATGAGAAAGCATCAGCAGATGGTCTGAGTGTTTGGGATACCACCACTCATGTGGGAATTCATACGCCGGGATTTGGCTTGGCCGCGTCCCAGCTGTTGCACCCTTCTGGGGAGTGAACTAGTAAATGGAAGATCTCTCTGTCTTTGCTTCTCTCTCACTACACTGCCTTTCAAATAAGCAAATACATTTTTTAAAAATAGAAAACTCTCCAGAAGTAATATTGAAAAGAAAACAAGGAATATTTGCCTTAAGGTAATTTTCTATTTGTTGCCTAATTGTGAAATAATGGACATTTTGGGGAGAGAAGAAACCCTCCCTGGAAATTTCATATATAGGTAAAATCCTTTTATTAATCCATGTTTAAAATTATAAAATCATAGTCTTGCAACACTTCCAAATAATACTACATGCTACATTTTAATGATGTAAAATATTGATTGCTTCATTCATAAAACATAAAAACATTTAAAAAATCAAGTATTGAAAATAACTGTTGAGAGCTCTGAGATCCCTCCTCAAAAACTACTTGCAGAGAATTACACTATAAATGTATTTATAAATGTACCTTTACTAAATGGGCATGAATTATTAGAATGATGATGTAGAATAATATTAATGTTTTAAATTAATTTCTATTTTATAGCATCTAATATTGTACATTTTGTTAACATTTTGAAAAAGACTGTCATAAAACTATATATGTCCACAGAAAGCTTCAAAGTCTTGGGTTAGTATAAGGTGTACATAAAAATATCTTCTGCTTTTTAATTATCTTTTTAAGAGAAGCACCCTGAAGAGAACTGCAAGATGCCACAGCTCCAGTGGAACAGAAAAAGTATAGTAATACCTAGAAATTTCATTACTTCCTCAACACTCTAGCAGCTGGCACAGGCAGATGTTTGCTCTTCCTTTCCTTTCTATTTTACAGAGTTTATTGAAAAGAATAATAAAAACACTGGAGCTCAATTTAAATTCGCACTTTTTCTCATTTGCTTAACTGCATGCCAAGGTAAGGAGTTAAAATCTTAAATTTATAACTAAAAATCCAAATAACAGATGGTTTTATAATTGGATATTTCTTTTCCCCAGAGAAAACCAGACTTTCTGAAAGATGAAGACAGGATCTCAAAATATGTGTGTAAGTAAATATCCAGTCCCTGTACTTTGTAATAGGTAACTTGAAGACAGAAGAAAACAAAATGAAACAAACAAACAAAAAATCTTCTTTAATTATTGATGATTCTGGAGACTTGGGCCAAATTAAATTTCCTAAGAGATTTATATTTGAATGATCCATTATATATTGATTTCTGTTCTGTCATTTTGAGTGTTCTATACAATTTAATAAAGCAATTTTTGAAATAAAAAGAAAATATACAAACTTGGTCCTTTTTGAAGCAAAAATAGCACCAAACCTAGAAATTTTATTTAATATATTTTAACATAGCATGTAAAATAATAAAAAAGACATACCAAATGAAAATGTAATAACAAATTAGAAATAGCTATCTTTGCTATGTACAAGTTCTAATATGAAAATGGTTGGAAAAATTGAAGTATGTTGTATTTAGGTTTTCAAATATGCATTATGTGGTATGCTAAATAACAGCTTTTTAGAACACCTAGCTCTTAAAGTTTGGAAACTGTGAACCTTCCTTTATATGGGAAGAGGGACTTTCCATATATGATCAGGCTGAGGACTTTGAAATGTGAAGATTATCCTGGATTTTCAGAGTGGATGCTAACTGTTGTCACCAGCCTCATAGAGGGGAGGAGAAACAGGGATTTGAGTAGAGACAGAGAAGACAATATGGCTACTGAAGCTGGTTTTGAAGATGTAGGAAAGAGCCTCATGTCAGTGAATTCAAGGAACGCAGGTGACCTCCAGAAGCTGGAAATCCCAAGAAAATGGATTTCCTCAGCCTTCAAGGAAGTACAGCCTCATAAAGCTTTGATTTAAGTCAAGTGAAATAGATTTCAGTCTTCTTTCTCCAGAACTGTAGGAGAATATGTGCTACTTACAACACTAAGGCCACAGTGATTTGTCATAGAAAACATAGGAAACTAACAATCTTTATAATGTTATTAATTTTAATATCTGCAGCATTTATGTACATCACAAAACTTAAAAAAGAAGTAAACAAAACAAATCTCTTTCACAACTGGATTTTTTTGTCGTTGAATTCCTTGAGCTACTTATATATTCTAGATATTAGTCCTTTATCACATGCATAGTTTACAAAACTTTTCTCCCCTTGTGTCTGTTGTCTTTTCAATATGTTGATTATCCCCTTTGTTGTGCAGAGGTTTCTTAATTCAATATAACCTCATTTAATTTTGCTTTATTTCCTGCATTTTTGGGCCATTATGCTGAGATTTTGGAGTATTTTTCCTATGTTTGCCTCTAACAGTTACCTAGCTCAGATCTTACATGTAGATATTTGATCAATTTTAAGTTAATTCTTGTATAGGGTGTAAAGGTCTTGTTTCAGACTTCTGCATGTGGAAATCCATTTTCCCACCACTGTTTATTAAAGAGAGTGTCCTATATCTAGTTAGCACCTTTCTAAAATGGGCAAAGGATCTGAACAGACATTTTTCTAAGGAAGAAATCCACATGGCCATCAAACACATCAGAAAAATGCAAGTCAAAACCACGATGGTGTATCACCTCATTCTAGTTCAAATGGCTATTATTAAAAAGTAAAAAAAAAAAAATGTTGAGGAGGTTGTGGATAAAAAGAAACACTAAAACATTTTTTGGAATATAAATTAGTACAGCTATTATGAAAACAGTATGGAGAATCCTCGGAAATTTAAAAATAGATCTCCTATGTGACCTTCATCTCCCACATACACAAAGGTAATGAGGTCAGCACATGAAGAGATACCTGCATCCCCATGTATATTACAGCCCATTCAGAATAGCAAAGGTATGGAATCAAGCTTGTTGTTCATCAGTAGATGAATGGATAAAGAAAATATAGTATATATACAAAAGAGAATATTCCTTATCAAAAAAGAATGAAATGCTGACATCTGTAACAAAATGAATAGAACTGGAGATTTGACGAGTGAAATAACCAGATGCAGAAAAACAAACACCACATATTTTCTCGCATATGTGGAAATGTATATATATATATGTGTGTGTGTGTGTGTGTGTGTGTGTGTATTTATATATATATATATATCATAAATACTATATACATATGTTAAGGCAGCTAGGTAGATACTAGCTTATATGTGTAAAAGGGACCTAACAACATGAGAAGTATTACAGAACATGAATTTGTGTGTAATGCACAGAGGAAAAAAATTCATGAAAACAGGATCCAGACTTTAGTCTGTCTGCCTAGGCCCAAGGGGGTATTGCCTGTCCATTATCAACAGGGATTCAGTGACTTGAGGGAGTGATACAGGCAAGGTTCTGATCATTGGACTGAAGGAATCCTATGCTTCTCCGTAGATAAAACCATGATGGCCAATACTGTGTAGAAGGTTTTCTTTTTTGACAGGCAGAGTCAGACAGTGAGAGAGACAGATATAAAGGTCTTCCTTCCATTGGTTCACCCTACAAATGGCCACTATGGCCAGGTGCTTCCTCCTGGTCTCCCATGTGGGTGCAGGGCCCAAGCACTTGGGCCATCCTCCACTGCCTTCCTGGGCCACAGCAGAGAGCTGGCCTGGAAGAGGAGCAACCGGGACAGAACCGGTGCCCCAACTAGGACTAGAACCCGGGGTGCTGGCACTGCAGGTGGAAAGATTAGCCTAGTGGGCCGCAGTGCCAGCTGATAAATTCCATTCTTAAAGCCATTGACCTTGTTTTATAACCCTTTAAGATGGGTTTCACCCCTCTCCATGGGGGCTGCTCAGGAGAATCTCATCGGCTGTTCACAAGGTGACTATTGAGAAGTTCTGGGATTCTATGCCCAGAAACCCCTCCAACCAGTAGTATCCCAGAGAGGGTGTAGGGGCACCCATACTCGTCTATATAAAAAACCAAATATGAATACAAACTGTGATGTCAGCCTCTTCTAAGAAGCCTGCTTAATCTATTATGTTTAGCAGTTCCTGTCTTCAATTTTTCAATGAACTATGGTAAAATTACATTCTCATCTGCTTGTTTATTGGCCTCATACTCATTGCTTATAAACAAGTTACTGGAGTTCAAATCAGTTGCAACATCTATAGCATAATAATACGTATGGATTTGGTGTACTGATATTTATAAATGTTATCTTCACTCTCTGACACACTTTATATAATATATAACTTCTTTTTAAATTTCATGATATTTTTCATAATTTGCATATTATGTGTTTAAGAAAAATAGTATACAGGTTTATATATCTATATATGAAGAAAATATGGCAAATGTTACAATTGTTATATCTAGGTACTCACTGCAGTCTGTATAAATTTCATTTGAAACATTTTAAAATAAAAAGACAAAAATGATTTCTAATATATAATTTATTAGGAACAAAAATTGTTTTAAAGACTTATTTATTTACTTGAAAGAGTTATAGAGAGAAAGGGAGAGAGAGAGAGTAAGAGATCTGCTAACCATTTGTTTACTTCCCAAATGGATGCAATAACTAGGGCTGGACCTAGAAGTCAGTAGCTTCTTCCAGGTCTCCTACATGGGTAGCAGGGGCCTAGGCACTTGGACCATCTTTCACTGCTTTCCTAGGTGCAGTAGCAGTGAGCTGGATCAGAAGTGAAGACAGAACTGGAACCAGCACCCATATGGGATGCTAGCATTACATGCTGAGGCTTAACCTACTACACCCCAACACTGGCTCCAGAAACTGAAAAAAATAATTCATTTCTGGGATGGCATTGTAGTGCAGTGGGTTAAGTTGCAATCTTGACATCTCAAATGGGTGCTTATTTGATTCTTGGTTGCCCCACTTCTGACCCAGCACCCTGTAAATGAACCTGGGAAAGCTACAGATGGTGGCCACCATTCTGGTACAGCAGGTTAAGAAAACCCTGTGATATCAGCCAGTCTGAGTCCTGGTTTATCTGCTTACAGTACGGCTTCCTGCTAATGCACATGAGAAGGCAGCAAAAGATGGCCCAAGTATTTGGATGTTTGCTACACATGTGGGTCAACTAGATGCATTTCTTGGCTCTTGGCATTGGCATGGCCCAGTACTGACTATCGGGCTCATTTTGGATGTGAACTGGGAGATGGAAAGATCTCTGTCTCTCTCTGTCTCTGCCTTTCAATTAAATAAATGTCTTGGGCCAGCACTGTGACGCACTGAGTTAAAAACCTGGTCTGCAGCGCCGGCATCCGATATGGGCACTGATTCGAGTCCTGGCTGCTCCACCTCTGAACCAGCTCTCTGCTATGGCCTGGGGAAGCAGTAGAAGGTGGCCCAAGTCCTTGGGCCCTGCACCCATGTGAGAGACCAGTAAGAAGCTCCTGGCTCCTGGCTTCAGAAAGGCACAGTTCCAGCCATTGTGGTCATCTGGGAAGTGAACCATAAGACGGAAGAACTTTCTCTCTCTCTCTCTCTCTCTCTCTCTCTCTGCAAATCTGACTTTCAAATAAATAAATCTTTAAAGTAAAATAAAATAAATGTTTTAAAAAGAGGTAAAGTCAGATGATTTCTATTTTATTTAAACTGAATTTAACTCTCATTTTGTGAAATGCACTATGAAGTTTTTCACATGTTAAATTCTGGAAGTTTATTAAATTAAAATAATTCTTATCTTTGTGCAATTTATTTTTCCTAATTAGTCAATGACACAACTGAGTTATGTTACATTAAAATAATTCCCAAAATAACAATTGATTGACTATTTTAACCCAGAGTATTGTGAAGTGTGTCTTCTATGTTACTATTAGAAGGCATGTATTTACTCTATGTGGTCTAGTTAGGAAAGTCATACATTTATTATAATATTTACAGCATTTATTATTGCTGCTCATCCATTGGATAAATAGTCATTAGATCATCACCTTGAAAATTTTCATAGAGATCTAATTTCAACTAGAAATTTTCTTTATCATCTCTGATAATCTATCACTTTTGGAATATATTTTTCTGGAACCACTGTTACAATTTTCTCTGAATTTGTTTGAACATTCCTATTGTGTTAGGATACAACCTTTCTGGTCTAACCAGTAGAAATCCTGCTTTCATGTAGATAACTAGCATACATTAAATACTAAATAAGTTATACTAATGGTTGGAAGATAAATAACTCTCAAAATGACAATGAGCACTCTTTAAGGCAAGGATCAAGTGATTATTAATTTATTTATTCATCTACAAAATGTGAATAAATAGGTATTATGTGGTAATACAAATTAATGAGAAGGGGCTGGTACTGTGGACGTTAATTCTCCACCTGAAGTGCCGTCATCTCATATGGGAACCGGTTTGAGTCCTAGTTGCTCTACTTCTGATCTAGTTCCTTGCTAATGCACCTGAGAAAATAGCGGATGATAGCCCAAATAGTTGGGCCCCTGGACCCACATTGAAGCCATTTGGGGAATGAACCAGCAGATGGAAGATCTCTCTCTCGCTTTCTCTCTCTCTCTCTCCCCTTCTCTCTCTCTATTTCTGCCTTTTAGATAACTAAATAAATGAATAAATAATAATCAATAAGAAATGCTGTATATCTGGAGCTTAAGCTTTATTACATAGACACAAAAGTGAATAGGATATATTATACATAATTAAATAATATATTATGTAAGATAAGTGTTATATAGAAATTATATTAGTGTAACAATGATCTAGAGTGTTGAGGGGTCAAAGAAGTATCATATATTACACATTCTTTTAATAGACAGGTAGATTTTATTTTTAAATGATTGCTGTAGATGCTAGGTTGAGGATACATTGTTTTTTGGGAAGGAAGTTTGAGAAGAGTGGAGAGAAGACTATTTTTGGAATATTTGAGTCTAATTATGAGTACACTACAATAAAATGGTTTAACATGTTCACAATTTGGAAGAAAGTTCTAGGAGTACAGGTGATGCGACCTTTTGAGAGTCGGGCTTCATTCTGAAGGTAAAATCCAGAGAAATTTTTTGTCAAAGGAGTATAAAGAATGATTTAAATACATTTGTTTTTACCTCCAGTAAAAGGATGAAATTATCAACTGAAAAAGAGAAGGGTGTAGAGTATATTTGTCATCTGGGTGAAAATTAGCATGTTAATTCTGAGATGTCTATTTGAACCTCAAGCAAAGATGTTTTTAGATATATAAAAATCTGGTACTTAGTGGAGAAGTGAGGACAAAAAATATAAATTGAGCAGTTTTTAGTTGATAGGGTATACCTAAAACAATGAGAATAGATAATATGGTCAAGGAAATTAATGAGTCTAGAGATCTAAGATTTGAACTTTAGATGTTCAATGGTCATGAAATTTGAAAAGTAAAATATATGAAAAAAAGTAGAAGGATATATTTAGTAGGAGTCCAATCATTAGATTTTGCTATCTTGAGCATCAAATAAGGAAAGTACATCAAGAAGGACATACTAATAAGTTATATAAAATACTAAATGTAAACAGTGTGAACACTCAAGATACATTGTTTTCAAGTTAATTAAATATATTTATTCATTCACAAGAATCTTATTCTCTCACTCATAACTTTCTTTGTTTTTTCTTCTGAATAATTTTCCTAGTGGAAATTAATATATGACTTGTTCCTGAATAATATAAATGTAGTGATAGCATATATTTTTCAATACTTAATAGAAAGTGATTAGGCACTAAACTGTTACTCATAGAATGCCATACTATGACAGATGCTGACTCATCAGACCTACTGGAACTTGTGTCTTGGACCACTTTAAGTATGTATTTACTCTTTTACATTCTCTATGTTAATGGATTTAAAAATATATAAACTGAAATCAATCCAATTTGAATTTCAGACTAGGTTTTCTCTTAAATGTAAGAAATACAGACAATACCCACTCGGCCCTTTAGGTGAACTTCAATAAATATCTCCTCGTTCTAAGATAACCCTTCTGAAATAATTGACAAGATAGAAGATTCCAAGATGACAGAATAGCTACAGGGTTGTCTGCTCTAGGCAAGGTGAAAATAGTAGAAAAGAAAGAGGGAAAAGTGTGTTCTTAGGGGAAAGTTGCAGGGAAAACTGCAGAGGAGATTCTGCAGAAGCAAGGGAGACACTGTGGATCCATATGGAAGGTGCAGAGGTGCAGCAATGAGCATGGACAGAAAAAACAACCCCAGTACCCCCGAGCTGGAGAAAGCACCAGCTTTGAAGAGTATGGTGAGATTAGACTGCAGCAGCCCATGCCACTGTTGATAGAGCCAGAAGGAGAGCCCAGTGGAGTACACTGCCTTTGAGTCTGGACCAGAGCCCTGAGGAGAACAGGGTACACACTTACTCAGAGAAAAAGAAAAGGGGTACATCTTTCTTTTCCCATCCTTTGCCATCCCACAAAGGTATGTGGCAACCAGATGTGAGAGGGTGGGTGCCATTTTTGACATAAGTAGGTAGAAGCTGCTGCAGCTCTTGTGTAGGCACCCAGCAACTAGTTTCCATCTTGTCAACAGAAGCAATTGCAGCAGCTCCACTGGATCCACCTGGCAATGGGCAGGGAGAAGGAGGCTTTCCAACATAAATGTTGCCTGCAGAGACTCTTATACATGCTCAGCCCAACTGTGAAATGAATAGGGCTGTGGCTAGCAGATATTATGCATATGTGTGATCCAAGGATTTTATCAGAGGGAAAAACCTACATTCTCCTCTGATTTGAATCTGGCTGGCTGGATTGACAGGGGGCTGGGCACCACATATGATTGGGAGGTACCTCTAACCTCCCAACAAATCATAGGCCTGGGGCTCCAGGGCTCAATCCTCCTAGGTGGAGACCAACAGGCAGCAGGCTCTGGGAACCTCACAGCCTTTCTGTGGATGGGATAGGTGATAGGGGTGGAATCATGCTCTTGAACCTCATGAGTGTGGAAGCTGAGTGCTGAGATGGTGAGAACACTGTGCCTGCATGAGAGGATGCAGGTTGTAGCTGTTTCTCTGTGCAATCACTGTGAGTGGAACTACATGCTCAGAGCTCCCTGACTGCCTGGGGTAGGTCACTGGAGCAGTCTTTTTGCTCACAATGAGGACTGCACAGATACTTTCTGCAGTGCATGTGGAAGCAGGTATGAGTATTACGCCCACTGAGGGCTAACACCTGGACATTAATCTCCTTGGAAGAGAGAAGGTAAGGGAGTGATCAAGCCAACAGAGATGACCATATCTCCCTCTTCTGTTAACAAAAGGAGATGCACCACACCCAACTTGAGTGTCACCTTCCATACTCACCTGAGCCAGGAGCACTGACTAGAGCTCAATGGTCACACCCTGCACACAGCTCTGAGTGTTCACTGAAAGAAAAGACACTAAACTAAGCCACAGAGGCATAGTGAAAAGAAAAAAAAAACATCAGAGGAGAAAAACCAACAAGGGTCACTACAAATGACTAAAAATAAATGCAGAAAGTCTAGAAACGGCCATTTGGGGGGTGAACCAGTGGAAAGAAGACCTTTCTCTTTGTCTCTCTCTCTCTCACTAACTGTCAAATAAATTAAAAAAAAGAAGGCCTATTCAGTGAAATAATTGTAGAAAACTTTCCCAATGTAGAAAAAAAGAGGAAGATCCAAGTACAGGAAGGACATAGAACTCCAAGTAGACATGACCAGTAAAGATCCTCACCAACATTGTAGTCAAATTTTCAACTATAAACATAAAGAAAAGAGTCTAAAATGTGTATGAGAGAAATACCAGATTACTTTCAGAGGATCTCCAATTAGACTCACAGATGACTACTCATCAGAAATACTATAAGTTAGGAGAGAATGGAGAAACATAGCCCAAGTTTCAAGAAAAAGGAAAAAAAAAAACTGTCAACCCAGAATACTGTAGCCTGCAGAGTTCTCATTTATGAATGAAGGTGAACTAAAGACCTTATTTAACAAACAGAAGTTCAAAGAGTTTGTCACTACTCATGCTGGCTTACAAAATATCCTTAAAGATGTGTAATACAGAAACACAGAAGGGTAGTCATCATTATGAAGAATATGAAGGCAAAAATCTCCCAGTAAAAGAACAAAGGAAAGCCAAATTAAACAATAATAATATTTATGAAAAAAATGACAGGGTCAAGTCTTTACTTATCAATAGTCACTTTGAATGTAAATGGCCTCAACTCTACACTTAAAAGAAACATATTGGCTGAATGGATTAAAAAGGAGACCCATCCATTTTTTGACTATCACAAACACACATCATCAACAAAGATATGCACATATACAAAGTGAAATGATGGAAAAAGATATTCCATGCTAACAGAAATGAAAAAAAAAAAAAGAACAGGTGTAACCATCATAATATCAGACAAAATAGAGTTTAACATAACAACTATTTAAAGTGACCAAGAAGGGCACTATGTAATGATTAAGGGGTCAATCCCACAGGACAATGAGTCTAATGTGTCCATAATAAATGTGTATGTATGAAATTACAGGGTGCATGGCTATTTAAAAGAAATGTTGTTAACCAAAGGGAGACATGGACTCCAATACAATAGTAATAAGGGAATTCAACACACCACTTCCATGAATGGGTAGATCAACCAAATAGAAAATCAATAAAGAAACAATAGAGCTAATTGACACTATAGATCAAATGGACCTAACTGATATCTACAGAACTTTTCATCACACAGTTGCAGAATACACACTATTCTCATTAGTGCATGACACTTTCTCTAATTAGACCATATGCTGGGAAATAAAACAAATTTCAAAAATTTGAAATCATACTATGCTTCTTCTCTGACAGCAATAAATTGAAGCTGAAAATCAAGAAATCAAGAATCTCTAGAACATATGAAAATACATGCAGACTGAAAAAATTAAAATTAGAGAATAAACAAAATTGAAACAAAAAATCAGTGAAATGAATTTTTTTTATTTTTTCAAAAAATAAACAAATTGATACACCATTAGAATAACTAACCATAAAACAAGTGGGATAAGACCCAAATTAATAAAATCAGAGATGAAAAAGGAAATGTAACAACAGATACCGCAGAAATAAAATGGAACATCCGGAATTATTACAAAGCGCTGTTTGCCAACAATCTGAGAAACCTAGAAGAAATGGATTGATTCCTGAACACATATATCTATCAAAATTGAGTCATGAAGATAGAGAAAACCTAAACAGACCAATAGCCAAGATGGAGATTGAATCAGTAATGAGATCTTCCCAACAAAGAAAAGCCCATGACCAGATGCATTGAATTCTACCAGACGTTTAATGTAGAACTAATTCCAATTCTTCTCAAGCTATTCAAAATAATTGAAAGGGAGGGATTCCTCCAAGATCCTTCCACAAAGGCAACTTTACCTTATTTTCTAAGTCAGAAAAAGATTCAATAGAGAAAGAGAACTATAGATCAATAACGCTGATGAACGTAAATGCAAAAATCTGCAATAAAATACTATAAAATACTAGCTCATTGAATCCAACAAACATCAGAAAGAATATTTAGCCAGGACAATTAGGATTTATGCCTGGTGTGTAGGGATGTTTCATCACTCATAACTCAATAAACGTGATACATAAAATTAACAAATTAAAGAACCAAAACCATATGGTTATCTCAATAGATTCAGAGAAAGCATTTGATAAAACACAACATCCTTTTGTGATGAAAACTTTAGCAAATTGGGTATAGATGGAACATTCCTCAACAAAATCAGGCAATTTATGACAAACATAAAACCAACATCTTATTGAATGGGGAATAGTTGGAAGCATTCCCACTAAATCTGGAACCAGATAAGGATGCCTTCTTTCACTATTATTATTCAATTTAGTCCTGGAAGTTGTAACCAGAGCCATTAGGTAAGAAAAATAAATCAATTTTTTTATCTAAAAAGGGAACAAAGTCTGTACATTTCATGTATACAGTTTTAGAACATAATGATCCTTCACACCCTATTTTGCCTTGGTCCCATCATCCTATCATTCCATTTCTTATATTTATTTTAATCTTTACAATAGCCTACAGTCAATTTTCTTTATAATCACAAGCTTAACCATCTACCAAACAAATAATCCAAAAAGTAGTAAACAGAAAAGCCACTGTTAGCCAAGAGTATAGACAAGGAAGAAAACAAGTATCAAATCTCAAAATCTCAATTTGCTCATGTATATTACAATTTTTATACTCTGTATACTAGTTACCACAAATCTAGGAAAATATATGATATGTGTCTTTTTAGAAGTGGCTTATTCATTAAGCATAATGGTCTCCAACTTTATCCATTTTGCTCAAAAGGCAGGATTTCAGTCTTTTTAAAGCTTAGTAATACTCCATTGTGTATTTTTATCATAAGTTCTTTATTAAGTCATTTGCTGGTGAACATCTGAGTATATTCTATATCTTTGCTATTGTGAGTTCAGCTGCTATAAATATGGGGGTACAGCCAATTCATTCATATTCTGAGTTCATGATTGGGTAAATCCCCAAGTATGGAATGCCTGAGTCATATGGTAGATAAATTTTCAGATTTCCGAGGAATCTTCATACTCTAATCCATAGTGGTTCTACTAGTTTATATTCCTACCAATAGTGTATTAGGTTACCTTTTTCCCCAAATACTCCCTAGTATGTGTATGCATGTATGTGTGTGTGTGTGTGTGTGTGTATATATATATATATATATAGAGAGAGAGAGAGAGAGAGCACTGTTGGCACAAGACTAGACATATTGCCAAATAGAACAAAGACCCCAGAAATTAATTCACACACACACACACACACACACACACACATATGAAAGGAATAGTTACAGAGAGACAGAGAGAGGCAGAAATAGAGTTAGATCTTACATCCACTGGTACACTCCCTGAATGGCCACAAACTCTGGAGCTGGGCCTATCTGCAGCTTGTACTGATGCCCTTATGGGATTCTGGTGCTGTAGGTGGCAGCTTTACCTGTTATGCCACAGTGCCTAACACCCTGCATTTATTATTTTTGATTTTTGAATGATAGCCATACTAACTTGACTGAGTTGAAACCTCATTTTGGTTTTTATATGGATTTCCCTGATGGCTAGTCATCTTGAGAATCTTCTTGTGTCTGTTAGCTACTTATGTTGCATCCTTTAAAAAAATGCCTGTTCATATCTTTCGCCCATTTCTTAACTGAATTGCTCATTTTGTTGTTGAGTTTTATGAGCTCCTTATTCTGTTTTTTTTTTAACTTTTATTTAATGAATATATGTATAGGTTACAAATAATATCTCCCATTCTGTTGGTTGCCTGTTTACTTTGTTGAGTGGTTCCATTGCTGTACAGAAGCTTTTTAGTTGGATTCAATCCCATTTGTGTATTTTTGCTTTTATTACCTATACTTCTGGGGTCTTATCCAAAAGACCTTTGCCCATGATAATGTCTTATGGTGTTTCTCCTGTTTTCTTCTAACAATTTGAAGGTCACAGGTCTTAGATTAGGTCTCTGATCCATTGTGAATTGAATTTTGATTAGGGTGTAAGGAACAGGTCTTGTTTCATGCAGAATGTTGAGATCCAATTTTTGCAACACCATTTGTTGAAGAGACTGTCCTTTGTCCTGGGAGTGATTTTTGCTCATTTGTCAAAGATCAGTTGGTTTTAGATATGTGAATTAATTACTGGGGTCTTGGTTCTATTTGTCAACCTGTCTATTTTTGTGCAAAGGGCAAACTGCTTTTATTATAATTGCCCTTCATATGTTTTGAATTGGTTATTTTGATGCCCCTAGCTTTATTTTTTTATTTTTTTATTTTTTATTTTTTAACAGGCAGAGTGGACAGTGAGAGAGAGAGAGACAGAGAGAAAGGTCTTCCTTTGCCGTTGGTTCGCCCTCCAATGGCCGCCGCAGCTGGCACGCTGCGGCCGATGTACCGTGCTGATCCGATAGCAGGAGCCAGGTACTTATCCTGGTCTCCCATGGGGTGCAGGGCCCAAGCACTTGGGCCATCCTCCACTGCACTCCCGGGCCACAGCAGAGAGCTGGCCTGGAAGAGGGGCAACCGGGACAGAATCCGGCACCCCGACCGGGACTAGAACCCGGTGTGCCGGCGCCACAAGGTGGAGGATTAGCCTAGTGAGCTGCAGCGCCGGCCACTTTATTTTTATTGTTTAGGGGTACTTTAGTTATTCTGGGTCTCTTATGAATCCATATGAATTGTATTGTCTTTAAAACTTCTTTTGATGAGATCAAAATATGATCAGATGGCCACTATATTTTTTAGTGTTGTGAGTGAGTTATTATGTAATTCAAACCCCAAATCAGGATACCAGACATTACATTGAACAGCTCATTTAACCTCCATGTCATTTCCCTGAGCTACTTTTGTCTTTCTTCTTTTCCAGTATCATTATAGCTTGCAAAGAATCTTGTTTCTGTTATTGAAAAATTTGATTTTATCTGTGTCAGGCAGGAGAAACAAATGATTGACACCAATGTAACCTTTTCTTTCACGAAATTCAAGATATTGAGCTTTGCTGGCAGTGATGGAAAAAATTGATTAGACACATTCAGCTTTGTAAGAAGCAAATATTTTACTTTGGAGCAGCTTGAAATATAAGAAAGGATACTAACATGTTTTACTGTAGTCATTAAACACTGTCAGTATATTGACTGTACTTACTTTCTATTTAATAAATTATTAATTGTTCTTGCCATGTCACATAAGTCATAATGCTAAGAAATATATGATTAGGTTTATAAAAATATAATTGTAAAAATGACACTCTTATAATTTAATTTCATTTAGCATGATTCTATACTATATAGAAATAATTACATACAAAAAAGAAACAGAGAGGAATTTATTTTTCAAAACAGTTCAGTAAGTTAGAATTTTCACTATGGGATGAATGGGTATTCAAAACAAGTCTCAAAGGAAAACATCAGAAGTTCAGAAGAGATGTTTCTCATTTTTACTATACTGATTTATTATCAATTCAGACTCATTATTCTCCTGTGTGTGTATGTGTGTGTGTGCATGTGTGAAAACTTTTTCTCTAGAATTTAGAGTTCTTGTTATACATATAAAGCGTTGTCCTTTTTTAAATTTTGGTTGTATTTAAAGTGAATTAAGCAAAATGGATGAATGATTGTAAACTATACATAGAAGGGAATGTGGCTATAATACATTAATCATGATTTGTGCATTTAGTAGCATGATACACACATGCACTTTATTAATTTCAATTCTCTCAAGACATATATTTAAATGCCAAATATTTTTCCAAGTGATGACAAACAACAGTTCCACATGACTTTTCTCTGGAAACATGATAAATTTGTATTGAAATATTAGATAAAATAGAATACAATTACATAGAAATCTGACACTTGAACAGACGATTAGGTTTGTAGATACCAACCATCTGCAGATATTATGTGTTGGCCATGAAGATATCAGTACTCATTAGCAAACACAGTTGCTCCCTGTACACACAAATGTCCACCCTGATTTTTTTAGAATGGACTATCTCCAAAAGGTTTCATGTAGGAAACCATTGTGAGAAAATAAAAGAGTGCAGTCCCTCAGTTTTCCTATTGTTAGAGCACTTGCTTCACAAAACCTCAGGTAGACTCCCACACATTGCTTAGAACTTTGAAAGCCAGGATTTCTAAAAAATAGCTAACATGACCCCTAATTAAATCAGCACAGTATAAATATAAATTGGTATAATTAACAAATATATAATTTCTTACAATCACACTAATTTGCAAACAATGAATTTGGTTGATTGACTAGTTAATGATAAGTTTATGCTCTACTGTGCTTTAAGTTTCTTAAGGATTATGTTTTATTCTCTCCATTACTCAAGTAGAGCAGTAATATAATCTTTCCTGTTTTCATTTTCTAATATATAAGGACATAAAAGAGGTTTATTATTATACATACAGTAAGCAGTAGATGTATGCTTCCAATGCGCATGGTTATGGTAGTCTTCTCTGGGTCTACTTCTAGTTAATATATGATAATATAGTATACTAATAACAATGGTGGGAAGTTCACAGATTAACCTGGTGGCCTAGGATGTGATTAATAATTTTCTTTTCATTCATCTAAGAAATTAGTCACTTCTAGTAGACTAGAGATAGGCTTCCTAAATCCTAAGTCTTCCCTGTTGACAGTGCTAATCTACAACTTACTAATGTTCCCACAGCTTACTCATGTTCACTAGGTATTTTCATCAATCTTTTATGTAAAATATTACAAGAACCCACAAAGAAATGGAAAATGTTTTCCTAATAACTTAGCAATAAAACATTTAAAAAGGTAGTCTGGAAAGGTGGTATAGGTGAGATTAATTTGCTCTTAAACATATCCATGAGCAAAAGAATACATAAAGGAAATTGAGTGGAGAACATGCATAAATCAAGTTTACCACCAAAATCTAATGCCACCAATGTGATTGCCAGTTAAAGTAATCTAAATTAATTGCCATTTTAAGTTTCATTTTAGGTCTAATAGATACTATTAATGTATTAAAAAAGACAAAATCCTATATGAATATATAGCATAATTATAATTCTTCTTGGAATACACATTACATTAAAATTACCCAAGCAGTAAGTATATTTAAATGCATAATAGTGTTTTCAGCTAATTATATGCAACCAATTGGATTGTATAAACTTTGGAAGTGGGATTTTTAGAAGTATAAAGTCACTATAAATTAATTCAGTGAAGATGAAAGTCATTACAATATATGAAATGAATGAATTAAAAACTCCTATTGTCATTAATGACATTTACAAATAAAATAGGATCTTAACTCATATCAATATTAAGTTATTGGGAGTAATAAGTATTAGCTATTTGTTGAGATCAGAGTTGGAAAACGCAAGAGGCTTCCATAGCCTTGGCAACTCATGACAAGAGCCTAGGGTGATTACTGATGCCATAAACAAGAGTGTCAATTGTTAAATCAACAACAGGAGTCACTGTGCACTTACACCCTATGTAGGATCTCTGTCCTTAATGTGTTGTACTATGTGAATTAACAGTGTAACTAGTACTCCAACAGTACTTTATAGTTGTGTTTCTGTGTGTGTGCAAACTGTTGAAATCTTTACTTGCTATATACTAAATTGATCTTCTTTATATAAAGATAATTGAAAATGAATCTTAATATGAATGGATGGGAGAGGGAGTGGGAGATGGGATGATTGCAGGGGGAAGGAGGTTATGGGGGGAATCTGCTATAATCCAAAAGCTGTACTTTGGCAATTTATATTTATTAAATAAAAGTTAAAAAAAGTACTCAGGTCCATTTTACCCACAGGGGATGGGTATTCCATTGATGGGATACCTGACTCATGACTTCAACCTGGCCCAGTTATGGCTGTTGTGGACATTTAGGAGGTAAACCAGTGGGTGGAAGATTTGACTCTTTCTGATGATTCTTTATCTTTTTCTCCCTGCCTTTCAACTAAAATGAAAATAAATACACAGATATTTAAACAAGGTTAAAAGATTTCATTTAAAAATAAGTGGTGATTGATCCTGTTTTATGACAAAGTCAAAGTAAAGCAAAAACATGATTATCATTTCTCAGTAATATCACTATTTACAGTACCAGAGTGTGTAATATTTTAGAACTTCAGTATCATTCACTGTACCAGAGTAGGTAATATTTTAGAACTTCAGTATCATTCCCACTAATGTTACTGAACTAGGACTCTTTCAAAAGTTCCTTGAGTGCAATTTATGATATATCAGTTGTCTTAAATGAATCACAAATGCAACATATTAAAAGTAGAACATAATAGTTCCCAGTTGTATCCAATTTGTTGTGAAATACAGGATTTCATTCTTTTTCAAGGCTGACTAGTATTCTATTATGGATATGGATATGGATACACACACACATACACACACACACATACCAGTTTATTTAACCAGTCATCAGTTGATGGGCATCTGTGTTGATTCCATTTCTTAGTTATTGTGAGTTGATAAGCCACTCCCCAAAAGACAAATATCCTGTTTTCCCTGATTCGTGGTAACAAATGTATAGAGTATAAATATAGTCTATGTGAGTGAAATTGACATTTTATGATTTGATTATTATTTACATCCCTTGTCTATACTCCTGAGGAACAGTGGCTTTTCTACTTACTACTTGCTAAGTTCTTTATTTAGAAGAGGGTCAAGTTTTTGTCATCATATAAATTAAAATAAAATAAGAAAGAACAGAGAAGACACGGTGGGTATGAGTGAGAGACGGAAAGTAGGAAGGGAAGTATCATTATGCTCTTGAAATGTATATATGAAATAAATGAAATTTTTTCCTTCTATAAATTAAAAAAAGTAAAAAAGCAGGAGACCAGGTATTAATAGGCATAGGAGGTATATAGAATATTTCTCTACTTCCTACTATTTTTCAGCAAAAATGAAACTAAAACTGTTCTATAGTCTAATAAAAGATCTACATTTTTAAATGAAGGAAATGTCTCTTATATAACACTGTAATTTAAAATTTTCAAGAATCAGAAAACTTGTTCATTTTATTAAGTTATATTCACTTTACAACTCAAGAATTTTTTTCTCTTAGATTTTTTTAAACGTTTATTTATTTGAAAGACAGAGTTACTGGAGTCAGCGAGACACACAGAGAGATTCTCCATCTGCTGGTTCACTACCCAAAAGGCTACAATGGCTGGATGGACTTGGGCCGATTTGAAGCCAGAAGCCAGGAACTGCTTCTAGTTCTCCCACGTGGGTTCAGGGGCCAAGCACTTGGGCCATCTTCCACTGCTTTTCTCAGGCACGTTAACAGGGAGCTGAATCAGAAGTGTAGCACTCGAACTGGAGCCCAAATTGCATGCCATTGTTGCAAGAAGTGACTTTACCAGCTCCACCACAGTACTGGACCCCCATTTTTCTTATATTTAAAAGGCATTCCATGATACTGTATACAAAAATACTAAAAAAAAAAAAACTATTATTTCTCTTCCGAGAGTTCACAACATAAGTTCATTTTATATTTTAAATTATATAAGACAATGTCATTCAGTAATGTTAATAAAAGCAAAATATAATAGAATTACCTGATATGCTATTCAGTCAAAATATGAATAAATTTACTGAGAATGAGTAATAAGAAGGCTTCCTTTGATTGCAGACCAGTACATTAAGTATGGATAGGTTTCTTTCCCTGGAAACAAAAATCCTAATTATATAGGTATTTTCACCTAACAGGTGCCAAGCTCACAGAGAGTTCCTTTAAAGTCATACTGGGAATATTTAGCTGAATTTATAAATAGAAATAGAGGAAATGATGGTTAGTGCAGTAATTGGTAAATCATGTGTACATGATGTTAAACAAGCCCTCCTCAGTAATTACTTTCTAAAAATGAAGTCTAAAATTACACTTGATTTTGACAGCTGCCATTCTAATTAGTCAACATATTGAAATGCCCAGCTATGGATTATAAGAAAACAGAAAAAATCAGGTTAATCCATGCAGTTAGAGGAAAAACAGAGGCATTTTAGAGGAATTCTCGTGCCCAAAATAAATATTTATTTGGCATACCTTTGGTAGAAATGAAAAACTCACCTGGTATTCTTGTCATTCAAATGATCACATTTTATAGTGAGTGTTCATTAACCTCACAATCATTTGAAATTAGTGCAACGGATGAAGATTTCTATTTTCCTGTTTCCCTTTCCGTTACCCTAAGAAGATATCACTATCTTCTCTTATAGTTTTCCAGATAATGTTTCCATCTCTGGAGCCTCCCCTCACCCTGATTTGGCTTTCACTCTCTTTACCATATGCATAATCAAACTGGCTGAAAAACTGTTACATGTCATTATTCTCACATGTTTTCAAATTCCACGAAGTTGTACTTCTTTTCTTCTTCCTTTTATTTTATTTCTCAAATTGAAGAAACATGGTGTCCCAGATGCCATGTAAAAATCATGTCCTGGAAAGCATTCAGTTGGCTTTAATTTAATCTGGAATAATGAAATTGAAAACAAGTAAATGGGAAAGGATCAGAAACACAGTGGCAAATGAAATGAGAGCCAATTAGTAGCTCAATGCATAATATTTTGCTCCATTTAATTAAATTGATATTTATTGATCTCCTATTACACACTGTGCTTGGCACAGTGGGTGATACAATGATCAATTAAATATAACTGCTCTGTTGTCAGAACTTACAGTCTACTGATGAGATAGCAATAGTATATAAAACAAGGTCAATTCTAATAAATACTGTAATTGAGTACAAAGGATAAATTCAGCAAAGGGATGGGAGAGGTTATCTGTGGCTAGATGCTTTGGAAATAACTTAGAACATGACTTCTAGGATAGAAAATGAAAGACAAATGCTAATTTAAATATAGAGAAAGGTGATTGAAGTAGAAGAAACACTATGAGTAAGCATATGTAGGTAGGAAATGGTGAATTATGATAAATAAAAATAAACAAGTTCACTATAGCTAAATATATATTTCTTTTCCCAAAAATATTTCACTAAAAATACTTCTAGCCATGTATGTTTGAGAACTGAAAGACTTTCCTTTTAGAATCATATTGCTATTAAATTATTTACCCATTTAATCAACCTACATTTATTGGGTGTTGAGACTTGCTAGTTGGCCCCTAACCTAATACAGCAAATGTCAAAAACTTGAACAAAATTGAATTTGATGTGTTCCTTTTGGGAAAGACATCAGGGGCAAAGGCATGTATGGCAAGTAGAAGGCAAATACAATTATTATCAGTTCTTTAGAAAAGTGAATATTTGTGTCATTTTATCCCACTTCTAAGCTAATATGATAGTGTATCATTATTTTATGAGTGCCTTTAGAAGACACAAAGATACAGTGTAAACGATAAAATAACAGGGCTTTGTTGAGCAGCAGATGAAGCTGCTGACTGAGACACTCACATCCCACATTAGAATGCCTACATGTAGCCTGGTCTGTGTTTGATTTAGCTTCTTGCTAACGCACCAGGAAAGGCAGAGAAGGATGTCCTAAGTATTTGGGCCATCATGTGGGAGATCAGGATTGAGTTCCTGTCTTCAGCCTGGCCAATTTGGGGAGTGAAACAGCAAATGGAAGGTCTCTCTCTTCTCTCTCCCCACCCTCCCTTTTTGACAGTCACTCTGACTTTCAAATGAATGAATAAACAAATAGTTATTTTTAATTGATAAAAAAACAGTCCTGTGGAATATGGCATTTCTACTTTCTACTTGTTTAACACTTGTTTTAATAAGCTTTAAGCTTGTGATCATACAGTAAATTGAAATTATGTTATTGAAAAAATTAAAGGAAAAAAGAAAGAAGGAGAGGGTTGAGGGAGGGAGAGAGGGAAGTGTTGTTATCTTCTCAGAATTGTTATCTGTGAAATTCATGAAATCTATTCTCTTTATGTTACTAAAATTTTTAAAACAACAGTTTGTTACTTTCCAAAATAGCAGTAACTAGAATATTTGCATTTTGCTTGCACTGGTTGGCCAAGCTCCAAACCTCCCAAGTGACACAAAGTGAATTATGTGACTGTTGGGTAGGTAACCAAGTTCCATAACAGGAAAAGAAACTTAATCATTTGGAATATAAAACTTTAAAAATCTGCAGTGAACGTGATGACCTTTTCTCCTAAAGGAAGACGCTCTTTTGGTGTAACAGGGCTATTGATTATACAATTTTTTTAAAAATTCAGAATAAAAATAAGCAATGACTGTACTTGAAAGACATGCAGAAGTGTGAGGAACCTACAGAGAATCCTTTCCCAACAGAGTTTGGTTAAAGAAAAGGAATTATTCTTCCTGAGTAGACAGTGGAAGAGAGCAAAGTGTCATGAATGCATAAGCACTCCAGCATCTCATCACATTATTTGGACATAAATGGTATAGGAGTGTATCATAGGCAGAAACATTAACATAAAGAAAGTTAAATTTGTGTTGGTAAAAAAATCTGCAGCATTTTTATTAAGAGAAGGTGTTACTGTAGGAAGGTTGTATGCAGAATGAGATTAAGGACAATTAATTTGAGGAAAAAGTGAGTGGCAAAGAGGACATTTGGCATAGCATTTAAGATGCCACTTTGGATACCCATATGTATATTGGAGTGTCAGAATTCAGGTCTGGGCTCTGCTCTGATGTCAGCTTCCTACTAATGGTCACCCTGAAACGTGACAGTGGTTGTGTCCTTGTCCCCCATGGGAGAGACTGAGTTCTGAGGTTCTGGTTTCAGCCTGTCCCAACCCTAGCTGTCACAGGCATTTGAGGAGTGAACCAGCAAGTAGAAAACTAATCCATCTCTATCTCTGCCTTCCAAATAAATAAACATAAATAAATAACTTAAAAGGTGATTGACATGTTATAGAGGTAATTGAATACTCTGGTAAATAATGCAATTTTTTCCATCGAAATAGAGTGTCACCAAAGTTATTTTATTTAAGCAGGAATGAAATAATATCATCTGACTTGCTGCATGAATTGCTGATAGCCTGATGAAGAAGATAGGACTAACACAAGAAAAGAGAAAGAGTTAGGGGTAATAGTCACAGGTGATAAGTTCATATTTGAATTGAGAAGATTTTGGAGTTATTTGAAATTTCAACTTAGGGAATTTCTTGACTCCTTGGATTAGGTGCACAAAGGTAAAATTCACAATGCCATTCAGGGTCTTAGCTGGTAAGGAGGAAAATTATGACACTGTCAACTAAAAGCAGTCAAAAAAAGAGGACTCTAAAAAACTTTAAAAATTCATTTATTTTGTTTACCTGAAAGGAAGAAAACAGAGAGAGAGAGAGACAGACAGAGAAACAGAAAGACATAATCTCTTATAAAACAGCTCACTCCTCAAATGCCTGCAACAGAACTGGGCCAAGCCAAAGCCGGGAGACAAGAACTTAAAGTGGGATTCCCATGTGCATGGCAGGGACCTAATCTCTTTGGCAATCACTTGCTGCCTCCAAGTCTGTGCATTATCAGGAAACTGGAAAAAGGAGAGGATTCAGGACTTGAATTCAGACATTCAGATGTGGGATGCTGGCATCTTAACCAGTTGGTACTGTCTTTCTCTGTTTCTCTGTGTAGTACATCCTTTGCTATCATTTGTAAGGCTGGCCTCATGGTGACAAATTCTTTCAATATTTGCTTCTCCTGGAAGGTCTCTATTGCACCCTTGTTTGTAAATCAGAGCTTCATTGGGTAAAGTGTTGTGTGCAGGTAGTTTTATTTTTTTTTTTCTTTTAGGATTAGGGCTATATTTTTCCTTCTCTCTGGTTTCTGTTAAGAAATTTGCCATCAATTTGATGGGAGATCATTGAAAGGTAACCTAGCATTTCTCTCTTGCTAATTTTAGGGTATTCTTTTGATGTTTCACATTTGAAAGTTTGACTATAATGTGTCATAGTGATGATCTTTTCTGATCATACCTATTCAGGGTTCTTTACATTTCCTGTACTTAAATATCCATATCTTTCCGCAATCTAAGAACTTTTCTGCTATTATTTAATTGAAAAGTTTCCTAAGCCTTTTTTGGTTTCATACCTTCAGGGAACTTCTAAGCCTTGGTCATTTAATTTCATCCCATGGAACTTGAAGACTGTTTTCAGTCTTCCAATTTTTCATCTTTTTTGTCTGATTGAGATATTTCAGAAGACTTGTCCTCGAGATAGATATTCTTTCTTCTGCCTCACCAAGTCTGCTGTTGAGGCTTTCTAGTGTGTTATTTATTTGAATTAATCAATCCTTTATTTCTAAATTTCTTTTTGTTTGTTCATCAATATCTCTAGATCTTTGCTGAATTTCTCATTCATTGATTTTTCTCATTTCATTTAATTGTTTTTCTATGTTTTTGAGTAGCACAATCAAATTCCTTTTCAGGCATTTTTTTCAATCTCCCCTTTCTTCAAAATTCATTGTTAATTTAATATTTTGTTTCTATTGGAGAGACATATTGCCTGCTTTGTTTGTGTTTCTTTTGATTCTACATTAATTTTTGCACATCTGGGTATCACTTGTTACTATCTCCTCTGGACAATTTTTTTGATTGAAGGCTTTATTCCTCAAATATGTCTCCGTGATTCAGTTGAGTGTAGTGGCATACATTTAAGTTCCAGGGTTGTGAGCTGGATTGGGCCAGAAAGTTCTTGACCCTATTTTTGAGTGAAGCAAGAATCTAGATTATCAAGCAAGATGGGCATGGTGGAGTGCCTAGTGGCTTTGGTCAGTGGCTGGGTGGGGATGTCGGAGTAAGCTGATTTGTTAATAATGCCAAGCCATCTTTCCGTGAGGGAGAACCAGCTGATTCAAAACCTGGAGTTGGCTCACAGTGCCAGTGCACCTACTCAGCTACTCAGGCATGTGCACCATCCACTTGACCCCTCTGTGAGATCAGTCCCCAGCAGGCAGGAATCTCTGAGTCTCTGCAATTAGAATGGGCTAGTACTTGGGGACCCAGCCACAACCCATGACCCTCAGCTCAGTGTCCAGTGACCAGAATTTCCAGTCACAGCATGCAATGAGTCAAGTCTGCTCTTTGCTCTCTCTGCATGCTGTTCCATCCCTAGTGGCCTCAGGTAGACCTCATGGTGCTCTTCAAGTCAGAACAGAGTGCAAGTGCTTAGGCAAAGGGAGGCAGTGTTGAGTATGGTTCCCAATTCTGATGGGGTGGGTCTCCTTATTTCCAGAGTCCTAAATTGTCTTTTTGTGCCTACTTCCTGTTCCTTCTGCCTGCCACACAGTGGAGAGTGCTGTGTGGGCCTGGGCTGTTGGGCCCTTTGGAACTTTGGGGCTCAATCTGTCTTGCTAGAAAGCAGGACGGTCTTTCTTGGTTGAACTTAAAGGCAGAGAGGACTATGGAACTGCCTTGCAGACATGGGTGCTGGTCCACACTCTTTTTCATGTTGCAGTGTATTATTACTTTTTTCCCCCCTCAAAATGGCATTTAGGCTGAAGCAGGCAAGGAAGGAGCTGCAGCTGTCGGTGCCAGAGCTGGTGGTATGTCTATCTTGTCTCTGTTGGTTTATGGTGTTTCTATGTTGTTTATTCACTATTTTATTGGTTTCCTTAGCTCTAGTGAAGGTGGCTTGGTGTGTGAATAGCTGTTCAAATTGATGTCTATGGGGATAAATCACTAAAGCTTCTTACCCTTTTATCATCTTCCTGTTCAACTTCAATTATGGAATTTTCTCTTCAGATTTATTTATTTATTAGGAAATCATTTTCAGAGAGAGAGAATCTCCCATCTTCTGGTTCACTACCCAAATGGCTGGAATGGCTAGACTTGGGCCAGGAGCCAGGAGTTTCTTCAGGGTCTCCCATGTTGGTAGCAGGGGCTCAACCACTTGGGCCAGCTTCCTTTTCCCAGATCAATAGAAGGGAGCTGGATCGGAAGTGGAGCATGAACTGGTGCCCTTATGGGATGCCAGCATCACAAGTTATGTTGACTTGAGAAATTGGAAAGATGAGGTTGTCATCAAATGATGCTTGAGGTGGAACAAGTCAGGTAGAGTAGGGAAATTAGGACTTCACTCTTGTGCTGGAAGTTTTGATGTTTTTGTGGGACATCTAGGTAGAAATGTCTGATTGATAGCTACTTGGATATATGTGCTGAAGTGGAGAGGGAAATTTGAGATGGAGATATAAATGCGAGTCATTAAGGGATTTATATTGCTACACTGACTTGTACACATGTGTCTTACTCTGTGTGGTATTTTAACTTCAGGAAATTGGTATTCTCTTTATACTAATATCCAGGGCTTTTATGACAGCTGTAAGCATGCAATTTTCCCTTTGAAAGGCAGCTGTGTGGCTACTAATGGGATAGAAGATATAACATTTCTCGGTAATGATGAATTTATGCAAAAACAGTGACACAGGTTTGAAAAAGGATGACATCACCAAGGGTATGAATGCTGGTACAAAAGAAGACAAAGGAATAAACCCCATGTTTCCAATTATAAGAGTTCATCAAAATGAAGTGATGGATAGGCCCTGGTATGTTTGTATGATAGAAGTAACAGTGTCTGGTGATCTTAAAGCTAGGTGGAAATACTGCATGCAAGAATCAATAACTGGTAGATCATGTAAGACAATGATTGATAAGCACTGGAGTTAGTGTAAGGACTTTGATAAGAAAAATCATGATAAAGTTGTGACCTGAAAGCCAGACTGATGCCAGGAGAGGTGATCACTGAAGGATAGGATTTCGAAACTAATCATAGAAAAGTGTTTCAAGGGAGCAGAGAAATGGGGCGTTTCTGATGGAAATAATTTATTAGAGGATGAAGAAGGTCATGGTGGATGTAATAGGATTAGCCCCTATGGATTCAACTAGATAGGAGAGTTGCAGTGAAGACTGCAGACAGAAGAAAGGAAAAGAACAGTTTTCTGTACCTTGCTCTTCACTCTGTTGATGGAGATAAAAGGTCTGGAGGAGACATGGTCTTAGTCCCCAAATGCTAATCATTCATTTTCCCTTTTGTAAGAGGATCCATTTTATTCTGGTGGTTGTATTCTGAGTCAAATCCTGCTAAAACTAGAGTTTTGATTAAATGAAGTGTTATACAAACAAAAGAAAGAACCAATTAAGTGAAGAGTGAAAGTTGCTGGAAAATATGAAGGGATCTACTCTTCTCTTTTCCTTCATTTCTGATCTTTTTTTTTTCTTTTCTCATACCAAAAAGTCTAGAAAGTATCACGTAATTGCAATAGGATATACGTTACATAGCTAGCTTCAAAGAGGTTGCTTACTTTTTCATGACCATTTTTTTTTCTTTTGGTTTTCTTGTAAGTTACCCCAAAGGTTTAAAATATTCAATCCAGGAGGGAAACATGAAGTCTTTTATCAATTTTATAATTAGAAAATTTTGCAGGAAATATGTAGATACTAAATAAGTCTACAGATTGATTTTTTTTAAACTTTTATTTAGTAAATATAAATTTCCAAAGCACAGTTTATGGATTACAATGTCTCCCCCACCCCCATAATTTCCCTCCCACTCGCACCCCTCCCATCTCCTGCTAGTATTCTGCACTTATTTGAAAAGTTGCCACTAAGCATTGTTATGTGGTCACTGGTAACTTGACAACATAATTTCTTTTAGCAGACATACTTTTTCAAACTGAGTATGTCACCAAAAAATAGGATAGAGATCCCTTATGTCCACTGTGATATCCAGGTTAAAACAATTTTTCCAACAGTGTTTCATCTGAGATTAAAATATGTGTACTATAAATAGAGCAATATTTTTTTCATTTTTTCTTTGAATAATATTCATAAGGCTGAAAAAGACTACATTTTTAACTGATATTAAATATAAGTTTTCTCATGATTTACCTCAGGCATGTTTTTAAGAAAATAATATAGATCCAGGCACCTGAGGCCAGTCAAAAATCTTATAATTGCTATAGTTTAGGATTAGAAGGCCCTTTCTGTGACCCTTCAGTTCTGTAAACTTGAGTACTGCATCAGAAAGCGAGGAAAAGAATGATGTCTATTGAAATAGTAAAGACAGACATAAGGCCGATCAATACCTCTCTCTAGTTCCAATATTGAGCAGAGCTTCAGCCAGTGTTGGCTACTGGGATTTCACTTCAGTGGAAAATCTCACTTATGGCAAATGAACTAAGAATATATCCTGAACTTGGTTGACTGTATTTTTTATTTTTTTTCTTCTATGGACACTGATAGTCCCATGATTCCACAAGAATGATCCAGGAAAGAAATTTTAAACTCAGTGATGAAATATTTTGATTGTATCAATTCTCATATTTCTCTGCTCAAAAAAGTGGAAAGAAGAAAGAATCCCAGTTCAGTTTTTAAATTATGTACTCAATCTATGAATTATGCTATTAAAATTGTATAGTTAGGTTGACTTTGATATTTTTTCTAGATTGAAGTTCGTAGAACGAATAAACAGAGCATTGAATAGTATTTTCACCAGTACTTCGTGATAAGAATGAAAAAATTATTTATGGAGTATTTACAACAGGCAAGGTCCTCTGCCCTGGATAATAGATAATTTGGGTCTAGTATTATTGCTTGTTATAGAACCATAAAAATTAAAGTGATATGTCAGTGAAGACTTTATACTTGATGTGTTTAATCTATATTCATATATCTGTATATCTATGTATATGAATTTCTACAAAAATTTGAGGTTATTTTCTGATATCAGCTGATATGAGTCTACCTGTGCATAGTTATCTTGGATTCATTCTCAATTTGTTCATGCGAGTGAGTTTATTTTTGTAATATTAATTTATTTATTTGAAACTCAAAGTGACAAAGAATGAGAGAGAGAAACAGAGATATCTCCCATCCACTGGTTTATTCCTTAAATGGCCACAGTAGTCAAGCGTGGGCCAGGCTTACACAAGGAGCCAGAAACCCCATTCTGGTGTCCCTTGTGAGTGGTAGGGGCCTAAGTACTTGGACCATCCTCAGCTGCCTTCCCAGGCACATTAGCAGAAGTTGGATCAGAAGCGGATCTCCCAGGACTCAGATCCAGCATTCCCATGTGGGATGTCATAGTCACAAGCACAAGCATTGACTTAATTCACTGTACCACAGAAGTCAGTCCCAAGTTTCCATATCATGTCTATATTTGAAGGAGAAAGCCATTTTCTATGTTTTTGTTTTCAGTTTCTTGCATTCCATTTGATTCATATTAGTCTTTTAATTTTTCTAAACTTAAAGAAAAAACCACATTTGGGTATAGAGGAATACATTTGGCACAGTGGTTAAGTTGCAGCTTGCAGTTCCTACATCACAGATTGAGGTACACTGGGGCAGAGATTATATCTATCTTGTACTCTTCTGCATCATGTATCTTTTGTTTCAACATTAAAATGCCTATTCCAAGTTGTTGCCTAGTAAGTCTTTGTTGAATGATTGTATAAATTATTTTGAATAAGACATTTGCCCTTCTGCCTGGGGAGTTATCAACATATCTAGAATAGAGGTTGTCTAGTTTTTTTTGTAGCAAAAAAAGAGCCAATCATTTATCTATGTCTTCTCATTTGCCTTTAATTTAACTTCACTAAACATCAACCTCAGATACAGGTTTGATTATGAAGAATAATTAGTTATGGGAGAGAAAAATAAAGGACATGTCATAAAGAAAATTATATGGAAGGAAGTGTAGGAAGAGAAGGAAAGTGGGTCTGAAAAGCAAATATTCAATTTCAAAAAGAGACAGCTCTGATTGTCCTGCAAGCTTATTCATTCATATCACTTCAGCTAAATTTTAGAAAGATATGAGGGCCAAAAATTTTTAGTTATATTTTAGAATAGGACTTGGAATTAAGAATATCTGAAGTGTTCTGCAGAAGATTCTTTGCTTTCTCTTTATATCAGAAATAGGCAAAGTGAATCCTGTTAATACATCATTCTCTAGAACAGAATGTCTTCAAAGTCCCTGTCGAATAGCCAGCAACCGCATAATCAATTCTTGGGTTCACCATGAGAGACAATAATGAGGCTGCAGAAGACATTAAGGGAAGACATTGAATGAGGATGTTTAGTTATGTCAGAAGAAAATGGGGGTACCCAACCCAGGGTAGGATGACTATGCTATTGAAAGGATCAATAAGTAAAGGAAAAGAGTATTTCATGTTCTAATTGTATTCCAACTGGTTGCTTTTGCCTCATTGCTGGCAATTCCCACATGTTTGATTAATCAGCATTGATATCCACCATTTCCTGATTACAGCATGTCATTTCATGTGCTGACCTGTATTATTTTCGTGATTTGAAATATTGTTGTTTAATTCTGCTCTTCTCTATTCTACCTGGAAAGTACTTGCTTGTTTGTTTTTACACAAATATATATCTAAAATACTTTTATCTGTAAATGCATCTCTTATATCTTAATGTATAATGAGAAACTGACATTTTAAGTTCATAATTTTAAAAGTTTTTTTTTTTTTTGACAGGCAGAGTGGACAGTGAGAGAGAGAGAGAGAGGGAGAGAGAGAAAGGTCTTCCTTTGCCGTTGGTTCACCCTCCAATGGTCTGTTTACTGTCTGCAAGAGGATGTGAATTCAACAGGGATCAAGTGAGTGCATAGTATTTGTTGCAGTCTACATTTGTGCACACCTAGTTTTTTCATTTATTTGAAAAAAAAAACTATTGTTGAATGCAACTTTGCTCTAGTTTTTTTTCTAGGCTCTGGTAATATTAGTAAACAAGTAAAAACAAGCTATTCATTCTCAAAAACAGGATAGAATTGAGAGTTCAGAGGGGAAAAGTATATACAGACACATGTGTAAATAAAATAATTTCAGAGAGTGAAATATTTTTAAAAAATGAAAATAGGAGGACACAGAATCTGGGTAGGGGAACACAGCCTCTACACTGAGGGCCATCATTGCAATAACTCATTCTATACCTACTTGGATGTGTCATGATATGTCTAGATATCTGGTTAAATCTTTTTCCTTTCCTTTTTAAAGATGATTTATTTATTGATTTGAAAGGCAAAGAGACAGAGGGAGAGATACAAAGAAAAATATATTTCACCTGCTGTTTCACTCTGCAAATAGCCTCCACTGCGTAGGTCTGGACCAGGCCAAAGACAGGAGCCAGGAAATCCATCCGGGTCTCCCATAAGGATGGCTGGGATTCAAGAACTTTGGGTATACTCTACTGCTTTCCCAAGTGCATTATCAGGGAGCTAGACTGAAAGCAAAGCATCCAGGTCTTGAACCACTGCTCTGATACAGAATACTGGCAAAGCAAGCAGGTGGCTTAACCCGATGTGCTACAATGCTGGCCCCTAACCCTCATTTCTGGATGGGTCTGGGAGGATGATTCTTGAAGAGATTACCATTTGAACTGCTGAACTCAGGAGAGTAGATGTTCTATCCCAATGTGAACAGACATCATCCAATTTGCTGAGAATCCAAATAGGAAAAAAAAAAAAAAAAAAAAAAAGAATAAGGTTGCTGCTTGAAATCAAACTTTCATCTTTTGCCCTTGCACTTCTGTTTTTCAGGCCTGTGAGAAGCTGCACCACTGGCTGACAAAATATCCCCAATTGATTTTTCAGTGTTTCTGAAATTAGGAAGTCTGCAGCATTTCTTTTTGAAAAAACACTTTAAATTTTTTTAATTGACACATATAGGAGTTGCATATATTTATGGTGTGCAGTGTGATTGTTCTATGTATGTACATAATGTATAACAGCAAGATCATAGTAATTGACACGTCCACTACCTCCACCATGTATCATTTTATTTATGTTGAAGCACTCTTGATGTAAAAAGCCTGCCAAGAATAATTGAGTAAATTCCTAATCACCCCTTCTTCTTCCATTCATATGTAATGCTTCATAAGTTATATAAAAGAATATAGGCTGAGGGATAAAAAGAACAATGTTTTCTTGACTACAGGAAATGAGAATGAAACTGATTACATATCTTCACCTCCATTTTTATTTCTTATAGAGGAAAACTAGTGTATGATTTAGACAGTGTTTCTTGCAACACAATATATGGCAGACATGAACTCCTTAAGAACTTCCTCTTCTCACCTGTTTAATTTTATATACAATATTTTCATAGAAATCCTAGGACAAAATAATTAGCTCTTTAGAAAAATAGTATAAAGTATGCCCTGAATCATAATGTAACAGTGGTTAAAAAAATTGGAGCTGTTGAATATTTTGAAATCCTGAATGTAAGTGGGTAGATATGTATATGGAACAATGTATTTTGGTGTATAAATGAGGGAAAGTTTTTGGGACTAAAGTTCCATTCTCAATAACTTAATTTTAAATGTATTTAGCATTCAAATGTACTGTAAAATGTCCTTCTAAAAGGAGCAAGACATACTAGTAAATCTATTTTGTTTTGTGATTTGAGATCTTATTAATACAAAGGAAAATGTGCTATAATGAAAGACCTGTTATAATAAAAAAAAAACACATATAGCACTAGTTGTCTACCAGGCAGTGTTCAAACTCCTTTAATTTGTATTCCAGGCCTATCAGGTGGCTACAGTATTATGCTTCTTTTATGTCTGTGAAAATGGAACCACAAAAAAGTTAAGCGACTTTCCAAGCATCACACAATTAGTACTGAAAGAGCTGGATTTGAAATCTGGCAAAATTCAAGCTAGACCCTTAAATGTTATATTTCACAGAGAATAATAATATGAAAAGAAAAATCAGGCCATAAACTATAAACAGTAACTGAATGTATCAGAATAAGTGTCCAAACTTTAATTATTAAACATTTAAACACAAAGAAACAAACAATATTTCTAACAAAATTTTATTTTCTATTTTGCTATTTGCAATTACATGTTGGAACCTGGACAGTTGTAGTTTAAGCTAATAGTATACACAATGACCATTTTTATAGGCACCAAACTAAGAGACTAATATCTGGGAAAACTTCCAATGTGTTCAGTCGTTCCTTTGGAATTAGAATGTAAAGCACAGGTCAGTGAGAAAGGAGAGTTATATAAAATGACTGGAACAGAGGAGCACTTCCACTGTCTCAAACTGGCAGTGTTGCACAGACTGTTTCCTTTGCCTCTTACTTCCCTTTCTTTCCATAGTAAGGCTCCTGTTTAAGCTTATTTTGATATATGCACATATGAAAGCTCTGTTAAGAGTTTTATTTGAAAAACATATTTTATTGGAAATGAGTTATTTCAACTTTATTTGAAAATGTTTGTTGGCTTTAGTAGAAGGAAATGAGCATGTTTCTCAAAATATATCCCTTGCCTTTTAATGCTTCCCTTAGCAAATCTAATATATGCACTCTGTATCACATTTTATAATTTTGTAGTTCAAATGCATTGCCTTCTGTTAGTTTGGGGGAAAAACACTTTTAAGATATGTAATGTCTATGATTCAAACAGTGTTTTCATATTGTAGGGTTATAGTAGGAACCAATGAAAAGATCACAACACTTAGAAGGTAATGTTTTATGCATTATACCATTGAAAAGAGATCATGTAAAAATAACCTAAAATATTATACCAGTCTTCAGTGTGGCAAGGCTAATATTTTCTGTGACATATATTGATGGATATAGCAAATAATTTATCATATGGGATGGCTCCAGAAATACTTCAAAACTATAAAAACTTCTAATAATGATTTTATAGAAATTGTTAGTAATTCTATACCTTAAAAACAAAGGTCTGTTATAAATAATTAATAGCTCAATCTTAAAAGTAGATAAAAATTAAAAGATGTTACATATTTTTCTTTTAGACTTAAAGTGGATATTCTATTCTGAAATAAGGCTAAATAAAGGCACAGTGAATTTGGAGTCTTATCTTCAATTTCAGACTATTACTAAGAAGCCTTCATGAGGCCTATTTCAACAAACACCCCTCTGCTCTTTACCTATTGAATATATACTTGTTGTTTTAGTGTGCACTGAACTAAATCTTTTTGTACACTTCCAAGCTTAAGAAGTATTTCTCTACCTTCCTTCTAAATATGGTAAAAGTTGTAATGAATAGAAGTCAATCTGTATTCCCTCTACTCTCACTTTATGTGCTACTTTTTAAACTCCCCAGAATTTACTAATTCAATACTTCTCTTTCTATGGATTATATGAAGATGGTATCAATATTTTTTCTATGGACAGATCAGCTGTTTCCCATGACTATAAAAGTGTAATATTTGGAGAATCTATGTAAGTCAAGATATAAAGAGTGAATTCCATTCCAATAGAAGTGCCTGTATATTTTTTAGGATCTATTTTATGAAGTTGTATATGGTAATTAATAATTCTACCTATTACACAGAGCATATTGGAATCTATCAGAGGAAATATTATCTGTGTGTCTATTTCAATATACATGACCTCAGAATAGTTAATGGGAATATATTTGACAAATGCTGTTCCTATGTACGCATTTGTTCCATCATTCTTTTTTCCATTGAAAAACTATCTATGGAGGGATTCTTATGTTCTAGGCCTCATAGACACTAGGAAAAGGATGGGAAAAAAAACACCTCTAAGACTACAATATACTTCAATGAATGCAGCACAGGTCAATTTTACATCATATTATTACAGGGCATGTCTTAGGAGGAGTATGAGAAAAGAGAGAAGAAGTGATTATACATTAAAACTCTTTGTTCCACATCAAGAAGCTGTGGCTCTGAAATGATGTCCTTCCATTTCTCTCGCTATGTTTCTACTCAGAAATGAACCAACATTTTCAACTCCAAGTCATTTTCAAATCAAATAGTATATGCCCTTTTTATACTCACATACTAAAACTACTTCTGTAAGATGTGTGACTATTTTAAAAATATTTACTGATTTGAAAGGCAGAAGGGCAAATGAAGAGGCATCTTTCAACTGCTCATTCACTCCAAAACCTGGAGATATGCCAGGCTGAAGCCAGGAATCAGGAACTCCAGCAGTGTGTCCAGGGTGGGTGGCAGGAACACAAGTACTTGGGCCATCATCTACTGCCACCCAGGATGAAATCAGCAGGATGCTTGTTTGGAATTGAAGTGGCTGGGACTTGAACCTACAGTCCAAAATGGGATGCAGGCATAGTAAGCAGTAGCTTAATCAATTGTGTCATTATCCCCACACCTAAATATTTCTTTATAATGTCTAAAAAGTATTCATCAGATATTTCTTGAGCACCTAATGTGTGTGTGTGTGTGTGTGTGTGTATAAAAGTAAGATACATGTGTCACTTTTCTCTTTCCTCACCTAGTCATTTTTCCTTCCATTCCATATTATGAATAAGGAGGAGAAGAGAGACTAGTGATGAGGGTGATAGTATGGAATTAAAGGGATAAGAAGAGAATAGATGGACACAAACTGACTTCTTTCATTCATCATTCCTTTCATATTACTTTGAGGGAAACTAGAGAAAAAAAAATCAAAGCTGAAGTGAGTTAAAACATTTTTCAGTTTGTATGTTAACAATGAGAAGACAACAAGTAGCTCACCAATTTTAAAAATCAGAATATTTTATATAACAAACCACATTTCCAGTTTAGCTTTAAAACACAGAAGTTGGCCCAAACAGGGCCATTGGGTCAGAGGCAGTCCCCTAGTAGGTTTCATATGTCATTCAAACCAGCAGTCCCTAATAAATCACTTACCTAGTTTCTGTAAGATAACATTTCCCTGAATTGGCAGACTGGAAAAATTGTCAAGGCTGTTGGCTAAAAGTGTAGATGTTCAGCTTATTTTTCTGGAGGTCCTAGTTCAATAGATCTAGGAAGGTGACCTGTATCTGTATTTTAATAAGCATCACTGGTAATGCAGTTAGTGTCTCTGGGGAAGTGCTGTTGTTGGCATTTCAGTTTGTAACCCCAAAGTGATGAACAACATACTAGTAACTTAACAATGAGTCAGTGATATTATCTCAGTATTAATTTGTGAGAATTTAATAAGCATGTAAGCATAAATTGAAATACAATAATCTCATATATTATTATGTCATATAGAAAGATGTATACACATGCCCATGTTTGTCTAATTATACATAATTACTGAGGTTTTTAATATGATTGCCCTATATTGATATAACATTGTGTTTATGCACCATTCTAGCATCTCCTTTGAGATACAGTTTGATTTTTGCCAAACTAGGTCAGTCACAGTGCTTTTAAGATTTTGGAGGTGTGGCTCATAGAGTTTCCTAAAGCAAGACAATACAGGAAGAAAGTCCTAGATATTGTAATATTCATAACGAGTTAAAATGAGTATTATTGATACAAAGGTTCATGTCTATATTACTCTAAACATTTAATCTAAAGTAGTGCTATATTGTTAACAACTTCCACCCTGGGGTGGGAAGGAAGTGCTGATTTGTAGCATAGGTCAACTTCTATGGTATAAATACTCCCACCATGGCTAATTTCAGGGTATCAATTTGATGTCACTGCAAAAAGAATTTGAGTTTGGGGAGAAATGTGCTCGGTGAGCTCTGACACTGGCAGAATCTGGCCCCAGCATACAATGTGATGTGACACCTACTACAAATTAGGGGCTGAAGATTAAAAAAAAAAAAAAAAGAAAAAGAAAAACAAACTTTGCTTTTATGTCCTTTATTGTCCTTTATTGTATCACTGAAGTTTTATACCTATATACACAAAAATGCAAACACAGACTTCTTCAGAGTTAAATGAGGCAATAACTAAAACCATAATGTTAATGATAAACTCAATACTATTGGTTGAACTCTGTATTAACACACAATTATTCTTAGGTGTTTAAATTTAACTGAAAAGTGATCCCTGTTAAATATAAGAATGGGAATAAGAGAAGGAGGAGATGTGCAGTTTGGGACATGCACAAGCTGACTTGCCCCAAATGGTGGAGTTAGAAATGTGCCAGGGGATTCCAATTCAATCCCATCAAGTTGGCATGTACCAATGCCATCTCACTAGTCCAAGTGATCAATTTCAGTTCACAATTGATGACACTGATAGGTCTAAGAGTCAAAGGGATCACACAAACAAGACTAGTGTCTGCTAATACTAACTGATAGAATAAAAAAGGGAGAGAACAATCCAACTTGGGAAGCGGGATACACAGCAGACTCATAGAATGGCAGAAGTCCTAAACAGCACTCTGGCCTAAGAATAAACCCTTAAGGCATTCGGATCCGGCTGAAGAGTCCATGAGAGTATTTCAGGCATGGAAATCCAAGACACTGAGGCAAAGAAGGAAAAAAAATGAAAAAAAAAGTCCTAAATGAAAGATCTCTGCAAGTGAGATCCCAGCAGAAAGAATGGGCCATCAAAGAAGGAGTACCTTTCTCTGAAGGGAGGAGAGAATTTCCACTTTGACTATGGCCTTGTCTAAATAGGATCAGAGTTGGCAAACTCAAGAGGCTTCCATAGCCTTGACAACTCATGACAAGAGCCTAGGGTGATTACTGACGCCATAAACAAGAGTGTCAATTGTTAAATCAACAAAAAAGAGCCACTGTGCACTTACTCCCCATGTAGAATCTCTGTTCTTCATGTGTTGTACTATGTGAAGTAACGGTAAAACTAGTGCTCCAGCAGTACTTCATACTTTGTGTTTCTGTCTGGGTGCAAACTGTGGAAATCTTTACTTAGTATATACTAAATTGATCTTCTGTATATAAAGATAATTGAAAATGAATCTTGATGTGAATGGAATGGGAGTGGGAGCGGGAGATGGGAGGGTTTTGCAAGTGGGAGGGAAGTTATGGGGGCGGAAAAGCCACTGTAACCCAAAAGCTGTACTTTGGAAATTTATATTTATTAAATAAAATTTAAAAAAATATAATTAATTGAACACTTATTCTGTGCTGGATGGTATTCCTAACAGTCTTCTATTACTTCTATGATGTAACTACCATTTATCTTATTATTCAGAAAAGGAAAAAAAGCTCAGAATAAATGTATATGCAACTTGCCTAGTTTTTCACAACTGGTAAGTGGAACTATAAATGTGAACCCAGGCAATGTGACTTCAAAGCTATAATTCTATAACCATTAGTCTCACTGCCCTATTGGTTTGGACAATAAGTTATACTAGAGGTCAGAAAAGGGAACAAATACCTATATGCTGTTATCAATATTAGTTTCATCATTAAATGACCTATGCACTTAGACTGTCTTCAGTTTATAATCCATTATTAATGCTGACAATATCAATACAAATTCAGGATAAGAAGTAGTATTATACTGTCTGTCCCATTACAAGTAATCTATTTTATGACAAAATAGATAAAACTGTGGATTTATAAGGTGACTATTGGATATTTTCAATAAACTCACAAAATACAGTGACCAGAGTTTCCTAAAGGCTCTATTATAATAAAGTTTATTTTTCTCCCAGATTTAAGTAAAAAAATTGCCTTGTTTTCAAGTATTTGAAACTGCTTTCACTGCAAAACTATTTAAATATTATTTTTAAAGTTAAGTGCACCTTTCTTTATTTTCTTATATTTAGTATTACATCAATGTCTATAATTAGACTACTTTTTCTCTTGTTAACAGCTTTATTTTTCCTGTCTGAAAACTGGGAAATGTAGTTATCTTTTAATTAAAAAATATATCTCTTGAGTATGTAGACTCTAACAAGGTCTGAAGTGTTTTTCACAGATTTCCCATGAATGCTAATGCATATTAAATTGATATACCAGGGCAGGCCTTCACAGTAGTTAGGATGCCACTTGCTGTGATTTCCTGTATCCCATGTAGAAATGCCTAGGTTCAAGTCTCAGATCAGTTTCTAATTCCAGCTTCCTGCCAAAATGCACCGGGGGGTGGGGGAGAGGGAGCGCCAGAGGATAACTCAGTGCCATGGTTTCCTGCCACCATGTAAGAGACCCAGACTGAGTTTTGTGGTCTTGGCTTCACCTTAGCATTTTGTGGGCATTTGGGCTATGAACCAGAGGATGGAAAGACCATTTTTGTCTGTCTGTTTCTGTTTTCAAATAAGATGAAAAATAAATAAATTAATTAATTAGAAAATAAACGTGAATACTGAACAGTTTTCCTTTACTGTTTTCTAGTATTTTCAATGTCAGCACAGATCTATAAATAAAGGTATCAATAGGATAGGAGCTACTAGTCAGGATACTTGCTCTGATCTTTGAATAACCACAGTTTATCGTTCTTAGCTCACTATACAAATTAAAAGACTTTTAAAAATCTGTATTTATTTATTTAAAATGTAGATGAAGGAGTGGGGGAGAGAGTAAGAGAGAGAGTAAGAGAGAAAGAGACTGAATTCAGTCTACCAGTTTACTCCTCAAATTGCTATTGCTCGGAATGAGATAGGCTGAAGCCATGAGCCAGGAATACCATCTTGGGCCATCATCTGTTGCCTTGCAGACACATTAGCAGGAAGCAGAATCTGAGGAGCCCAACTGGCACTCTGATAAGGGATGTAACATTGCAAGTGGCAGCTTAACATGCCACTTAACAACACTGGCCACAAAGAGATTTTTTTTTTTTTAATAATAACTGTCACGATAACACACAGTACTTTTTAAAAGAATACATTTAAATTAATGTATTTAATCCTCACATTAATCCTAAGAGTAAGAGATTAAAATTAATGGTGAGAATGAAAGAGCTTTGTTAGTTTTATGTAAGCATCCCTGTCACAAATTAGAAGATACAAATTAGAAGATACAACCCCATTTCATGTGACTTCAAGGCATGACTTCAATTTACATGTTTAGGTGATGATTTTGCAACAATAAAAAATACTAAAATAAAACAAACACATTACAAAAATTTTGCCAACAAGAAAATGCATGTAGTCTATGAAGCCTATTCAACTCTACCAATAACAGATTAAATATTATTTGTGGGAAAATTTTTACAATACAAGTTCATTTAATAAAATGTCAGAGAAAAGAAATTGTAGAGCTCAAATTCTTGTAAAATCCCTAAATACAAAACAGTCAACTGCAATTTGTAAATCACTCTTTGCATAAAATGATCATAGATAATATTCATGGGAGATAGAATTGTACCATGCAACATATTCCCCTCCCAATCCATCCCTTTGGAGATCAGCTGATGACAGCTCTCATTGCTCATGATAGAAAAATCTAATTTCACAGCCAGTTAAAAGTCTTGCTGTTTCAGCAGAGCATGCAATGGGATATGGGAATGTGAAGATACGTCCCCATTGTAGAGCAACTAAGAAACCTATAGTATAAGGATGCTCCATAGAAAACTTATAATATTTTAAAAAAATGAATGAGGTTTCTTTGGTGCTGGTGCCCTAGAAGTTATATATGAGAGCTGATTTTATATATCTATTGTGACTAATTCTTTTTCCATGAATCACCATGAGCAGAGTCAAAATTAAAATATTTCTATCGAGCATGAGCCTTTTGAAAGTAGGATAGAAGAGGCAGATTTAAGCTGAATTACATTAGCACTTTACTTTTTGAAGCTCATTAAAACATTCTAAATGAATATGTGAGGAAGAGTTGAATAACCAAAGTTAATCCTCTCTGGATCACAGAAAATACATTCATTAATATTCATGTAACAATAGGTAAATATCAGATATGACCATGTATTTCATATGATCATGTATAATCGAGCAGGGGCTGAAATTTAAGACTTAATTTAAATTTAAGATAGACTTAGGGGCCAGCATTGTAGATGACAGCTTAATCTACTGCACCACAGTGGCATTGCATATGGGCACTGATTTCAGTCCTGGCCACTCTGCCTCTGATCCACCTCCCTACTAATGTGCCTGGGAAAGCAGTGCAAGCTGGCCCAAGTTCTTGGGCCACTGCACCCATGTGAGAGGTCCAAAAGAAGCTCCTGGCTCCTGGTGTCAGCCCAGCCCAGCTCTGGCTGTTGCAGCCATTTGGGAAGTGAACCAGTAGATGGAATATCTTTCTCCCTCTCTGTCCTTCCTCTCTCTCTCTCTCTCTGTAACTCTGACTTTCAAATAAATAAATAAATCTTTAACAAATAGACTGAAAATTATTTTAAAGAATCTTAAAATTGCTGGGATCAATACTCTCACATGTCTTTCTGTACTTGATCTTACCCAACAGCCTGAGAAGCAATGTGTCTTTCTGTATACGTACTCATGTTTAAGTATATATTTGTCAAAGGAGTGTCTATTTTGTTATTGATTTTATTCTCAGTAATTAAATTGTGTGATATTTGCCCAAATGCTTTGATTTGATGAATGGTAAATTGGTAAATTTACCATTGGTAAATTGGTAAAATGATAATTTTTTTTGACAGGCTGAGTTAGACAGTGAGAGAGACAGAGAGAAAGGTCTTCCTTCCATTGGTTCACCCCCCAAATGGCCACTACGGCTGGTGTGCTGTGCCGATTTGAAGCCAGGAGCCAGGTGCTTCCTCCTGGTCTCCCATGTGGGTGCAGGGCCCAAGTGCTTGGGCCATCCTCCACTGCCTTCCCAGGCCACAGCAGAGAGCTGGACTGGAAGAGGAGCAACCGGGACAGAACCGGCGTCCCGACCAGGATTAGACCTGGAATGCGGGCGCCGCAGGCGGAGGATTAGCCTAGCTAGCTGTGGCTCTGGCCAAAATGATAAATATTTTTAATAAATAATTCCCTTAGAGCTAAAAAGAAGAAGCTTGGGAAATGAAATTATAACATTTTAGATTGAAAAATAAGGAATTTAGAATTTTCTCAAATTTCTTCATTCTAAGTAAAGTTTTATAGTTTTATGGTTGTTTCATTAAAGTTTAATGAGCAGATTGTCCTAAGGCTCCTACAAAATAGTATGCAAAAAATCTAAGTTTTGGGGACCACGCTGTGGCATAGTAGGTAAAGCCACCACCTGCAGTGCCAGCTGCTCCACTTCCAATTCAGCTCACTGCTATGGACTGGGAAAGTAGTGGAAGACGGCCCAAGTCCTTGGGGTCCTGCACCCACATGGGAGACCGAAAAGAAGCTCCTGGCTCCTGGTTTTGGATCAGCATAGCTCCTGCTGTGGTGCCATCTGGGGAGTGAACCAGCTGATAGAAGACTTCCCTCTCCTTCTCTCTCTCTCTCTCTCTCTCTGTCTCTCTGTACTTGTGCCTTTCAAATAAATAAATATATCTTTAAGAAACCTAAATTTTGTTCTTAACTTACTTAACAGGAAAGTGGATCAATAATGTATAAAACTCAGTAATTGACACATTGAATGGTCAAATTTCACTTTTTTTCTACTGACTTAAAATAATGTTAAATTATATTCCTAATATTCGCCTCTTAAAGATTTGTGACACAGTAAATCATATGGTACAAGAGTATATTCATTGTTTTATAAACTAATAAATATTTAAAATATAAAGTATAATTTAACTTCTATGAAAATTGACATGCAATTAGCATGGAAATCTCCTTAAAATTCATAATGTTCAGTATTTAGTTTATTAAGGACATATAATGTTTGCTTTTAAAGTTCCTTTTAAATATTTTATTTATGTATTTGAGAGGTAGAGTTATGGACAGTGAGAGGCAGAGGCAGAGAGATAGGTCCTCTTTACATTGGTGCACTCCCCAGATAGCAGCAATGGCCGTAGCCGTGCTGATCCGAAGCCAGGAGCCAGGTTTTCTTCCTGTTCTCCCATAAGGGTGGGAGAAGTGCTTGGGCCATCTTCCACTGCTTTCCCAGGCCATAGCAGAGGGCCAGATCAGAAGTGGAGCAGCTAGGACTAGAAACAGCACCCACTTGGGAAGTTGGTGCCACAGGCGGAGAATTAATCTACTGCACCATGGAGCCGGCCCTGCTTTTAAAGATTTTTTTCCTAATTTTTAGCATATTCTATGTTCTTTATTCATAAGCAACAATGTACATGAATAGAAAAATCTTGTAATTTTAAATTATTTTTATTCATTTTCATTTTACTTGAAAAGGCAGAAAGACAGAAATATGTAGATAGACAGATAGACTGAAAAAAGAAAAATCATCCATCTGCTGTTTCCTTCCTCAAATATTGGCAACAGCCAGCTCTTAGCCAGGTTCAGCTAAGAACCGGGTCTCCCGTCCCATTTGCGTGGCAGGGACCCAAGTACTTGAGCCATCATTTGCTGCCTTCCAGGTTCATATAAACAGAAAACTGGAAACAAAATGGAGCAAGCATTGAAACTTATTCCAATTTGGGCTATGAGTATCCCAAGCAGAATCTTAACCACTGTGTCAATTGCTCACCCCTTTAACTTTTGGGACACTTGTCTCTAACCTGCTATAACACAAATACCATAATAGAAATATTGTTATTTCTATAATTAGTCACAGTGATGAAAACATCATCAAATTTGGCTTGTGATTGTTCAAGAGGAAGTCTAATGTATTATCTACATTTAAAAGGAAAGCTAAGTTATGAAGTATATATAACATATCATAATTACAGTAAAAGACATCAATAGTCTCCTTGATAGAAAATTAACAGAATTTAGAAAACTTAAGCAATGTCATCAAACAAATGGACATGTTTGACATTTATATAACACTGGACACAACATTAACAGAACACAGAGTGCATCTCAAGTGCACAGTGCGTAAAACAATCACCCAAACAAACAAGTTTGCTCATAGAGAGATGCAAAGTATGTCAATGCAGACAAATTAGAAAGCAGTTACGTGAAAACATTAGAAAATTTCCAAGATTCCAAAATTTGGTGATGAGACAATTCCCTTCCACATAAACCATGGTTAAAGAAAAACTCCAGAAGTAAATTAGAAAATATTTGTGCCTATTGGAAGGAAAAACACAATGCATCAGATGATCACTTTGCCTGTATTTATTCAGTAGGTAATGGTAAATCATAGTTCAGAGTTTTACCAACCAGTGAAGTTAACTCTGGAGAAACTGAAACTAAAAGACTTCAGGGACTAAAAAGAACATGGTGAGGATGAGATAATAAGATAGAGTTACTGGTTACAGAACTTTAACTATGTGTTACTTATTGTTCCAAGTGCTTCCATGTGTTAAAAGTGGTACTTTCTACTATAATTATTCAAAATATATACTTGCTATATATATATATATATATTCATATTGTATCTTTTTATGATCATAATCTTATCTGTATTCCATATAAATCATTTTTCCTAACACCAAGGCAGTGTATTTCTGTACACTTGGTTTGGATCTCTTAATGCCAAACTTAATTGCTTATTTGAATTTTCGTCCTGTCTTCCTGTTTGCTTCTACCACAAATCATCCAAACTAGAAAAATAGCTTTCCCTAAATATTTACCTGCTTATCATATCCCTTGCCATCTGTGAACTGCTAAGTTACTTTTAATATGTAAATACCAGTCTTATTATTGGAATATCTCACACAACAGTTATATCTAAAATATCCTAGATATTTACATTCAATTTTAATACCTAATTTGAATGGTAACATGATGCTTTGTATTTATTTTTGTCTTTTTTCATATGACCACTTGAATACTAAGAAAACTCTAAAGTAAGGAAAATGAAATATTCAAATTCAAGACTTTCCATAATAGGTGACTGGATATGAAGAAAACATTTATAATACTTTTTTTCAGCTTTTGAGTTAACATTAAATAAAGAGGTCAATAAAGCACTAATGATTACAGCTAGCATTCATGTGCAAAATGAGTCTTAGATTGCTAGAATATGTTATTAAAAAATGGTTGCAAATTTACTTTCTAGCTTATTTGAAAGTTAAAAAAATATCAAAATACCAAGACCTAGTCCTCACATTTTAAAATTACCTTAAATTTTAATTAAGATTGCGAGGTAAATTTCCTAAGAAATTTTTTCTTGCAGCTAAATTTAAGTACCAATATAAATGTATAATGTAACATTTGAAAATAACTTGAGTTAGATATAATTTTAAAATGTATAATCAGTTTTTAACTGCATGTAACAAAAATTTAAATAAAAGTGCAAATTTCTGGGATTTTTTTAAAGAAAGTTGTAAGAGCCAAAGGTACATCAAAGTGTACTGAAAAACACGATTTAGGATACCAAACAACAACAGAAACAAAAAGGCAGAAAGTAAAAGCCTAAAGAAAAATAGTATTTAGAAGTTTGTTTTAACAAATTTAGAGAAATATATAAAGGCTACATGTATCCAGGTTACTTAATCCCATGTAATAATATGCATCAAGTTGAAAAGTGAATATGGTAACTAACAATTAATAAAATAAATTTGTTGTACAAGATTGCTTTAGCTATTCCAGGTCTCTTGTGTCTCCATATGAATTTCAGCATCATTTTTTCCAGATCTGAGAAGAATGTCTTTGTTATTTTATTGGTATCACATTGAATCTATAAACTGCTTTTGGGAGAATGGACATTTTGATGATATTGATTCTTCCAATCCATGAGCATGGAAGATTTTTCCATTTTTTGGTATCCTCTTCTATTTCTTTCTTTAAGATTTTGTAATTCTCATCGTAGAGATCTTTGATGTCCTTGGTTAAGTTTATTCCAAGGTATTTGATTGTTTTTGTAGCTATTGTGAATGGGATTGATCTTAGAAGTTCTTTCTCAGCTGTGGCATTACCTGTGTATACAAAGGCTGTTGATTTTTGTGCACTGATTTTATATCCTACTAATTTGCCAAACTCTTCTTTGAGTTCCAATAGTCTCTTAGTAGAGTTCTTTGGATCCCCTAAAAGGAATCACATCATCTGCAAAGAGGGATAGTTTGAGTTCTTCCTTCCCAATTTGTATCCCTTTAATTTCTTTTTCTTGCCTAATTTCTATGGCTAGAACTTCCAGAACTATATTGAATGGCAGTAGTGAGAGTGGGCATCCCTGTCTGGTACCAGATCTCAGTGGAAATGCTTCCAACTTTTCCCCATTCAATAGGATGTTGTTGGCCGTGGGTTTTTCATAAATTACTTTGATTGTATTGAGGAATGTTCGTTCCATACCCAGTTTGCTTAGAGTTTTCATCATGAAAGGGTGTTGTATTTTATCAAATGCTTTCTCGGCGTCTATTGAGATAATCATATGGTTTTTCTTCTGCAGTCTGTTAATGTGGTGTATCACATTGATTGTTTTGCTCACATTAAACCATCCCTGCATACCAGGGATAAATCCCACTTGGTCTGGGTGGATGATCTTTCTGATGTGTTGTTGCATTCTATTGGCGAGAATTTTATTGAGGATTTTTGCATCTATGTTCATCAGGGATATTGGTCTATAATTTTCTTTCAGTGCTGAACAGACTGCCCAAATCATTTCACCTTCATTTTCTTTTTCTCCAGGTTCTATGCCACTTCAATTTGAGGTTCAATTGAAGATTTTGATTCCTATCATTAATTATTAAAGGAAATAGGATCCTTTAATTGCTTTAACAATCCATTCTCTCTTTATCATCTAAGCCTTTGGAAAAAAGTGTAAGAACCAATATGCCTCTAAGTTCTAAAATGAATCTGAGTATACAAATTAGATATGATAGTGATTTTTCACCTATATATTTTAAACATACACTATGGAGTTTCCAATTATTATCTCTACACTGAAAAAATATCAAAAATAGCTAAGAAAATTTAAAAGCCTGAGAACAAAAAGCTATAAGTGTATATCCATTAAATTCCATTAAATTCCAAGAATTACTTCAGTAACTTTTTTTTAACTGTAAGAATTACTCTTTTTTTTTTTTTTACAGAAAGGTTGTTAAAATGACCGTGAAGTAGTATGGGGTAAATTTTTACATGACTATGAATGGATATACAGGTATACGTGTTTCCTCCAATGAAAATTTGAGAAATTTTTACTCACAGTTTACCTATTTTGCGTATGAGAGGCTACATAGGTAGAGAAGAGTAAAGCAAAGGTAGAAATACTTTACAATTAATTATCAAAATGCAGATAAGTAAGAAAAAGAAACATTCAAGAGAAAATAATTTAATCCAGTTTAAAAAAGGTATTTCCATTATGAAAACTTTCTAATATTCATAGAAAATAAGATGAAATTATAAAAGTATTTTAATCAATGTATGTAAAGTTGTTATTAACACATAACTAATAATCATTAGGTGTACTGTATATTCTAAAAATACAGATGAGAGAACATGTATATGTATGTATAACTAAGTCAATTTTCACAAAGTCACTGCAACTATGTAACTAGCAATATAAAAATATATGGAAATAATTTTTGAGAACAATATGAAGAGCTGGAAGAAAATTTCTGTAGTTGGCAAGTTTAACTGATATCAAAATTTCTGATGGATATAAAATTGAGAATCATACTATCAGGCTTCTCAAGAGGAAATAGTGTTGTCCATGACTAAGCACAGTTTACTAATAAATAAAAACAACTTATGCTATGTAACTCATCATGTTCATATAAATTTTTCAAAGACTGTTTAAAATATCTTGCATTTTTTGCCATATTATAAATGACTGTTCCTGAGCTCATCTTTTCCTCCTTCAATACATGTTAGACAAATGTTTGTGTTAGAAATGCCAGGGAAAACTGTCATAACAATTATACTAATGGAATAGCAGTTTGTTTTCTCACTTACTGGTCTGAACAGGTGATCCTCATTGGCAGATGGCTCTGTTCTGGATGGTGATGCAGAGAGATATCATCATGTGCTTCTGCATAGCAACTAAAGAAACACAATGTAAAGACAGTTAACGCATGTCTTAAAGACCCTGTAATGCCTTACATGACTAGCACACATAACTTGTTCACTGGAACTCAGTTCATGTGGTAATATGTAATTGTAACACTTGGTATATATACATGATGTAATACTACTGAGCCATAAAAGAATGAAATCCTGTCATTTGCAACAAAATGGATGCAACCAGAAACCATTATGCTTAGTGAAATAATCCTGTCTCAAAAAGACAAGTACTGTGTGTTCTCTCTGATTTGTGGCAGTTAATATGAAATATAAAAAAAGGCGTAGAAATAAAATGGATAATTTGTGATATGGTTGTCATTTTAGCCCTTGTTTATACTTGTGTGGAACTGTGGTCTTCCTGGTTTTTACTTGTATAATAATATAATTAGTTGTGAATTAAGCCTGTGAATACAGAGTGAACTAAAATTATTTCATTGCAAAAACTGATGAAGAGAGGAGAGGGAGGGAGGGGCCCGGAGGGGGAACACAACCATGAGGGCAGTGTGATTGTCTTCTTTCAACTATAACTGTGGAATGCATGGAATCTGTTATTTTTATGTTATTTATTTAAAAAAAGCCATTTAAAAATAAAAAAGGCATTTGAATTGGAAATCAGTGAATAAACATTCACAAAAACAATTGCTGCTATGTAGGTAATGATATTTAGATGTAATGAATATGTGGAAATATCAAGTGTATGATAGATGAGCTAATGTGTTTATCATTAAAATTGTTGCTTTGCCACAAAGTTAATGATCTTTAAATATGACAAAGGTAGATATAACATTAAGTGCTTAATGCTTTCCTAATTCTATCAGATATTGTAGAACCATATGAGGTTAGTTATATTCTATTATGAGCCAAAACACACAAGAAATGAGTACATTAAATAATCTTAATGTAATAATTCATTTTAAGTTAAAGGAATGAGGACCCAATTCACTGAATTAATTCTATTTCATTTGACAAGAGTAATGATGCATCAAGCATAAACATACTTTATAGAGATTTTATTGACCCAATTCCATGCAAATTTCTGTTTTCTTTTAACTTAATTCAGTGAAAATTTCGCATCTTGTTGGTGGTTACCACAGCCTTTATCCTGTTCTAATATTTTCTTTTATGGAATAGTATGTTTTAAAAATCATTCAGTTGATATCAATTAAATATATCACACACATCTGTCAAAACTTGAAGTTCTGTATTTTATCATGTGTAAATATTATATACCATAGATTATTAAGACCAATACATGATAATGTATACTTAATGAGTAAGCAAAAAAGCATTGTCTGTTTGCTAACTATTGACATATTTTTAAAATTTTATTTATTTGAAAGGTAGATGCACAGACACACACAAACATAAAGATACAGAAAAATGAGAGAAAGAGGGAGAGATGTCCCATCTGCTAGTTTCATCTCTATTGCTTTCCATGATTTGCAATAGCAGGAAAGTATAGTCAGAAACTTGAAACAAGCACAAGCTCTCCCATGTGGGACTCCAGTGTTCTAACCAGGATCTTAGCCACAAAGCCAAACATCTGCCCCAAATAACCATTTAAAATGATTTATTTATTTATTTGAAAGACAGAGTTAGAGAGACAGAGACAGAGAGAAAGAGAATCTTACATCTGCTGCTGGTTTACTCTACAAATGGCCACAATGCCTGGAGCTGGGCCAGTCTGAAGCCAGGAGCCAGGAGCTTCCTCCAGGACTCTCATGTGGGTGCATGGGCACAAGGACTTGAGACATCTTCTGCTGCTTTTCCAGGCAGATTCTTAGGGAGCTAGATCAGAAGTGAAGCAGCCAAGACTCACACTTGTGCCTACATAAGATGCTGGTGTGTAGGTGGAAGCTTTACCAGCTATGCCACACTGCTGGCACCTCTCCCAAATGATTTTGAAAAAAAAAATGTTTTTAAACATCTCTCCCTCTCTCTAACTGTAACTCTCTCAAATAAATGAATAAATCTTTTAAAAAAGTTCATCTGCCAACAATTGTCATTGTAGAAATAAAGTTCTTATTTATTGTTTATTAGACAGTATTTAATCACTTGGTAAGAATGTAAATGCTTCAATAAGGCATACATTGCATCTATTAATTGTTTTTAAAAACTTGAAATTAGCAATCATAGTACACATTTATTGACCACAGTGCAATTCTCCAATAATGTATAAAATGTGTGCTGATCAAACCAGGGTAATCAATATTTCCTCTTCTTTAGCATAATTTTGTGATTGGTGTTCTTTTCATTTATTTGCTCATAAAGTATATACTACAGTGCTGTGAACCATAGTCAATGTGTAAAACTAGAAAATTACCCCTTCCATCTAACTCTGATTTGGTGCCAGTCATGCAAACTCCACCACCCTCTATTCATCTCCGTGGTTGTACCCATGTCTAACTTTAATATAATTCCACTTCATTTGAGGTCTTATCCAGAAAAATCATTGCTTTCATCAATGTCCTGAAGTGTCCCGCCTATGTTGTCTACCATTTTCATACTTTCAGGTCTTACATTTGGGTTTGATCCGCATTTGTAAATGATTTATTTACTTGAAAGGCAGAATAACAGAGAGAGAGGGACACACACACACACACACACACACAGGAGTCAGGGAGAGAGTGGGAGACAGCAAGCAAGAGATAAGGAGATCTTCTACCTTCATCTTCACTCCATACGTGGCTACAATAGCTAGAGATGAATCAAGCCAAAGTTAGGATCAAAAAACTCCATCCAGGTCTCCCACATGGGTGACAGAAGCAGAAGCACTTGGAATATAATCTGCTGCCTCCCTAGGCACATTAGCATGAAGCTGGATTGAAAGTGGAACCGGTGGGACTCAATGTCAGCACAAGATATTAGCATTGCAATGGATGGTTTAACATGTTGCACTGCAATTCTGGCTCCTGGTCCATATTGAATTGATTCTTCTATGTGCTGAGAGGTAGCATTCCAATCATATTTAATCACAAATTATTTTTCCTTAAAATGATTTATATGTTCATTCACCAATATTTCTAATTATCATTTATATTATAATTATGAATCTTTAGGATAATAAGTTATATGATCTATTCATTAGTGTACATCTCAATTTTGACTCTTCTTTAATCCATATAATGTTTCTTCTTGTGTTATTTTTATCTACTATATTAATAGCTATTCATAGTTTTGTAAGAAATTTTGCCAAAGCCCATGATCTATTCCATATACTTTAATTTCCTTCCTGTGGTGGTAGGTCAGAACAAGATCACACATTTGTATATTTAATTTGCTATTACTCTAAATTATGTGCCTTTTAAAGCTCAAACTATACTTCATTCCTTCTTTATTAAAATGTTTCTTTAATATTATAGTGGTCTGCATCCTCGGCTGAATCTAGCTAAAACATGTGGCTAATTTTTCAGTCTAGGCTCTCAAATCTCCAGAACAGTGTACTGGAAAGCTTCAGAAGCATAGTTAATTGAATAATTGTGCCAACTCTACAAATTACCGAACCTCAGTATATGAATCTGTTGAAAATTCTCTAAAGTACATGTTAGAATGAAAATACAGGACTCCACAGAGACAAAAGAAATCCCTGTCCCTTATGTACTTTAGATTCTCTGCAGCTAGAGCATAAGTGAATTTGAATATAATCTTTAATTGATGATTTGTTAATAAACATATACTTCTCTCTTCAAAACAATGGATAAACATGAATGATATATTAGGTATAATGATCACACTGAAACATAATTCTTTAATCACACTCAGGCTTTTCATGAAAACTGATCTTATACCAGATGTTAAGTTTATATGCCAAAAAATAGATACTCCAAAAGTAAACTATTAAACTAATTATACAAAGAAAACAATGGCATGAAAAAACAATAAAATTAACAGTGACTATTTAATATCACTCATTACAGATAATTAAATTTAGATTATTAAGATATAAAAAAGAAAGATGATGCATTTTGTGTATTTAAAATTCATTAATATTTCTATGTTAGAATCATTGTAAAACTATATCTCAATTGAAAAGTATAAGTGATATATGAGTGAGAACACTTTTGCATTCAAGAATGGTGAATAAAACTTCAATTTTAAAAAAAAAATAACATTATAAACCATTTTAGATACTTGATAGATATTTAGTGGTAACAGCTTATTGTAATTTTTCCAGAAATTTGAATTCCTAGTTTACTTAAATTTCTTCAGAAATGTATAGAAACATGTAGCAGCAAGAAAAACAATTTAAATATATTTAAAATCTTGCATATAGCCGGCGCAGCAGCTCAATAGGCTAATCCTCCACCTTACGGCAGGGGCACACTGGGTTCTAGTCCCGGTTGGGGCGCCAGATTCTGTCCCGGTTGCCCCTCTTCCAGGCCAGCTCTCTGCTGTGGCCCGGGAGTGCAGTGGAAGATGGCCCGAGTGCTTGAGCCTTGCACCCCATGGGAGACCAGGATAAACACCTGGCTCCTGCCTTCAGATAGGCGCGGTTCACTGGCCGCAGCGCGCTGGCCGCGGCGGCCATTGGAGAGTGAACCAAAGGCAAGGGAAGATCTTTCTCTCTGTCTCTCTAACTGTCCACTCTACCTGTCAAAAAAAAAAAAAATGCATATAATTCACTTCTGGAGTAGTTTAGTTCTAAGCCGTCTGTTTATAATTCACTTTATTTATTGTGGCTACAACTAAGAAAACCATTTCACTGTGTCAAGTTATATCTTGTGAGGTGAATTGTGATAAAATAAACATCGTTGTGTTTGTGTAATAATACAATTCTTTTTAATTTTAATTGATGCATAATAATTGAACATATTTTGAGGGTACCTGGTGATAATTCAATACATAAACACATTGTGTTATATTCAGTCAGGTAATTAACATTTCCATTCCCTTAAACATTGATCATTATTTTCTGTTGGGAATCTTCGAGCATTCCTCTTTTAATTCTTTATAAATTATGTAAAAAATTCTTGTAACCTATAGTTTTTTTTACTTAACATGATGTACTCTAGGTTCATCTATATTGCAGATAAATACACACACACATAGATATATATATATATTATATATAATCAAGATATGGAATCAACCTACATGCCCATCAATGAATGATTGGATAAGGAAAATGATATATATATATATATATATATGATTACTGTAAATATTGTTGCAATAAACATAGATGTGCATGAATCTCTTTGATCTATTGATTTCATTTCCATAGAATACATACCTAGTAATAGGATTATTTTAGGATTTTTGGGAAATCTCCATACTATTTTCTGTAGTGGTATTACTAATTTAAACTTACCAAGAATGTATAAAGAGTTCTGCTTTCTTCACATCCTTAGCAGAACATGTTATCTTTTGCCTTTTTAACAAATGCCATCCTAACTGGTAAGGCAATATTCAATGTGGTTTTGATTTATATTCTCCCAGTTATTAGTGATGTCGAGCATATTTTCATATACTTATCCACCATTTCTTTATTTTCATTTGAGCAATGTCTATTGACTATTTGTCCATTTTTTTTTGATAGGCAGAGAGTTAGACAGTGAGAGAGAGAGACAGAGAGAAAGGTCTTCCTTCTGTTGGTTCACCCCCCAAATGGCTGCTACTGTTTCTTGCTGTGCTCTCTGTTTATTTTTTCTTAATAGTTTCATGGTATCATCTCTTATATTTAAGTTTTTGATACATTTCAAGTTCATTTTTATATAGGATGGGGAAATTTGTACTCTTTCATGATTTTACATGTAGAGACCCAAAGAATATTAAAGAAATGATAATTTCTCCAATATATGCTTTTGGCATATATTATATTATATATTGGCATATATTTGCTGAAGATCAATTAACTGTAGCTGCATTGATTTTATTTCAAAGAAATAAATAAAGCTTTTAAAAAAATACAAAGTTTTCCTCTGGTTTAATGACTAAGATGTTATTGAAAGATTTCATAAAAATAACAGTGAACAAGGATCATGTCTCTTCTCTTGTGAGATTTTTCATTGTGAGACGATGGAAAAGCCAAGTTGCAGAGGAGTCAAATTCTGTCAGTGGAGTCAAGGTATGTGAGACACAACTCATAGATACTATTTTTATGTTATACATTGAAGAATGCATAGAAATATCTGGATATAAGTTTCTGAAATTGAGAATCAAAAAGGAATTTCACAAGTGAAATAAAGATACACACATAACAGAGCAAAAATAGCTTATTTCAACTCTTCATTAAGGGCAACGATATCTTCTCTTTTACTTAATATATTTATAGGTGAGAAAGGCTGAACAGTGAGTACTCAGCAAAAATTAAAAAAGAATAGCAAATCGATCTAAGAAGATGCATTTTTTTTTTTGCTTTTTTCCTTTCATATCAAAGGGCCAGAGAGACGAGAAGTTAATATCTCAAGATGTGTTTCAGTGTGAAATGTCATAGTTTGTTTTAAAGTTTAAGTCCTAGGTTAATTAAACTTCTACAATAATTGGATGACAAATCCTCTTGATTATGAAATTTCTTTTAATTTTATATAAATAATTTTGGATATCAGCTCTCTATATTTGTTTCAGAAAATGTTTAGGAAGACAAAAAGCATAAGTAAATGAGAAGAGGGAAAATGTCTAAATTTTAGATAATTTTTAATTTGTATTTCTTTTCTGTGATTTTATATAACCTTATCATCTATTATTAAGCAAACATGTATCCTCCAGTGTTTGATTATTGTTATTCCGACGCTGTTTCAGTTAATGAAGAAGTTACTATCAAAATATAAAGATGAGGAATAAACTTCCGCTGTTGATAAGCCAGCCAGTCAGCGATACTTTGTTAAGGCAGCCTGCACTAAAACACTCTGCAAGCAGTTTTTCTTCTTATCTGTCTCCATTCTCTGCATGTATTAAATACTTCCCTATTAATGAACCAATGGAATTAAAATATTGTTTTTTCTGTATTGCTGAACTTTCAGTGAATAAAGTTCATGGTAAGTGCTGGAGATTCAATATTTTCAAATTGTAGAACTAAAGAGCAGATTTCATGTAATAGTCTTCTAATAGATAATGTTGTAAAAATTTAATAGAAAGCTTTGAGGGGTTTTCAAAATGTTTGTGGAAAATGTTTATTATGAAACTACTATGCATGAATTTCAAATTTTGGCACCAAACAAAACATCCTTTATTCCACCTTCATAAATTTTTGAAGTGCTCTCATGTTTAACTATTTCATCTACCCCTATAATAGCTGACATCAAAATGCATGGTCATGTTAAAGAAATACATTATTTATAGAAAAGATATTATAAATTAATTTAGTAAATATAATTTTGTACTTATAAAATAGAATAAGAACCAAGATACAATATGATATGTACCTAAGTGCATACTTGTAATTAAAATAGTATTTTACATTTAATCTTGATGAAAACAAACTGCCAATAGATTTGTTCCCATTGCAAAGGATAGTCTTGACTTTGTGAATTTGATTATTTTGAGACGGGCTCTCTCAGCAGCTGGTAATGGATTTCTGTTGAATGCTGGATATAGGTTGCCTTGGAAAGTGCTTATTTTTCGAGAATAATATGTCAGTGTCAGATACCTCTTATAAGAATCTGTATTTCTGGGGCTGGCTCTGTGGCACAGTGGGTTAAAGCCCCAGCTTGCAGCACCAGCATCCCATTAGGGTGCTGGTTCTAGTCCCGGCAGCTCCTCTTCAGATCCAGCTCTCTACTATGGACTGGGAAAGCAGTAGAAGATGGCCTAACTCCTTGGGCCCCTGCACCTGCATAGGAGACCTGGAAGAAACTCCTGACTCCTGGCTTCGGATCAGCTAAGCTCTGGCTATTGCAGTCATTTGGGGAGTGAACCAGCGGAATGAAAGACCTATCTCTCTCTGGCTCTACCTCTCTCTGTAACTCTGTCTTTCAAAGAAATAAAATAATTATAAAAAAAGAACCTTTATGTTCCTAGGAAATGTGTTCTATTTGTGTCTTTTAAATAAATTGTTTTCAACAGTGGTCAAGGGGCATCTCAGCTCTTTTACAGTTTTTGTTAAAAATAATATGGGCACTGTCACAATTTCTCTGGGCACTAAAGTCACAAAGGTTACTGAAAATATATTCAAAATTCCTTGGGAAATACAAGGGAATCACAAGAAACCAATAAATTAATAGCAAAATATGAAATAATGAACTAATTCCTAAAACAAATACTTAAAGGTGTGTAGCAGTAACTAAAATTTCTGTTTTAAGTACAAACAAAATGATTAGAGTACTGAGAATATATGTACTTAGCTCCCACTCTCAACTATTTCCTCTTCAGCAAAGTCAGAAACAAATACCAAAGCATGTTTTCCAGAGATCATAATAAGGGGACAGGAGATTTTTATGCACACATAGCAGAAAGTTCAAACTATTATTTAGGTGGAACTACACATAATGTGTTTTCAATGAAATGAGACCACTAGCAGATTAAAAAGAATCATATAGCTAGTAATAAATGAAAAATAATTAGTTATTCACAGAATATTGAGAATATTATGTTTGTTATAGTATTGAGAATATAAGAATGTTTGACTTACAGATTTGCCAAAGCCAATCACTGGGGTATAAGATAGAAAGGGACAAGCTGCAATAATATAGAATATAATCATCTGGGAAATTATCCATAAATAATAAAATATCTATAGTTAAAAGGAATTCTTAAATAGAAAAAAAACTTGAAAGTAGCTATGATCAGCAACAAAATTCAGAAAAATTAAAGAAAAAAGTAAAATGAAACTTCACTGAGTGAAGCTCAAAATTCAGTTGTGAAATGAAGATATCTACATTTGAAAAAGAAATGCCTCTACCAAAGATTATTTATCAAAATAGCAATTATTGATTTTTGAAGACAAAGAAAAGGTCCTAATTTATCCAGAAAACAGTACATTAGAACATAAATAACATTCCCCTCAAATTCACACTCATCTTTCATTGGCATTCAGTCATGTAATTAATTTATGTTTGAACTGATCTTGTGCTAACACCCTCCTGAATCCATTTTCTTGTCTACTAGAAAACTAGAACTCTTGATTTAGACTGTTTCTGTTGTTTCAAAGTTTTTTAAAAAATGTTATCATAAATCTGTACCCTAAAATAGTCCTTACCTACAGGGCTCTGAGAGGTCTTTATTGAAGATAGAGCACCCTCATGTAGCTGATGCAAAACCTTTTAGAGAAGCATCAGAAGAAAACATAAAGCTAGTTGACAAAAGACATAAAATGGCTCTGGTTACATTAAACTGAAAACTTCCAACAGTGAAAGATGTAATGAAACCTCTTCTATGAGTAATGCAACTCACATGAAATTTGGCAGTTTTGGTAGCTTGCAAAACATTATAAAAGTCAAGTCAAAAAGTTTTAAGTAAAATGTCTATGAAAATAATAATCAACTCTATTTTAAAAAATTATTTTACTATATTTTTTATCTGCACTTGTATATCCTAGGAAAGGCTGTGTCTCTTCTTTTTTGTTTAAAATTATTTATCTGAGAGGAAGACAGAACGGAAAGGAGAGAAGGGAGAGAAATGGCTCAGGTTCTTATGAAGATCCAAAATTATAATAATAAAACATCTGCCCAAGATTTTATGTATTTTAAAGTTATCTATTTTTTTTTTTTTTTGACAGGCAGAGTGGACAGTGAGAGACAGAGACAGAGAGAAAGGTCTTCCTTTTCCATTGGTTCGCCCCCCAATGGCCGCTGTGGCAGGCACACACACAGATCCGAAGGCAGGAGCCAGGTGCTTCTCCTGGTCTCCCATGCGGGTGCAGGGCCCAAGGACTTGGGCCATCCTCCACTGCACTCCCTGGCCACAGCAGAGAGCTGGACAGGAAGAGGAGCAACCGGGACAGAATCCAGCACCCTGACCTGGACTAGAACCTGGTATGCTGGCGCCACAGGCAGGGGATTAGCCTATTGAACCGCGGCACTGGACATATCTATTTATTTATTAGGCAGGGTCTGACACATACACACACACACACACACAGAGAGAGAGAGAGAGAGAGAGAGAGAGAGAGAGAATCTTTATCAATGGTTCACTCTGTAAATGGCTTGACTAGCTGGGGCTGGACCAGGAAAAAAGCCAGAAACTAGAAACTCTGCTTGTGTCTCCCATGTGGCTGGTAGGAATGCACGCACTTGAATCATTACTTACTGCTTCCTATTGAACATGGACATCCCAGTGACCATTTTAAACCCTAGCCACCAGTGCCCACCCCCACTCAAGGATTTTGTTATCTAAAGGTCTCAGAAACTATCTGTTGGCTGATAACACGCCAAAAGTAATTATTGAAGCAACTCCAATGCCAACATACAGAAGAATGAATAAACATATTTCCCATGAAAATATGAATTTTCCATGAAAATATGGGAAAATATGACTTAAAAGTAAAAATATGAATTAATAGGTAAGAATTTTTGGTGTAAAGATTTGAAACTTACACATAGTTGTTTTATAATATGCATTTTCCATTATCTATTTTGAAGATTCCTTGCATGTACATGTGTGTTTTGGTATTTTTGCATGCATATATACACAATGGTATATTGTTTAGCAGAAAGTAAGTTCTTACCCATGCTACAGTATTAATGAAACTTGAAGGTCTTTTAAGTGAAATAATTATTCATAAATGAACACAAATGCTGTAATAGACTACTTACATAAGGGACTTAGAGTAGTCAAAGTCATAGAGAAAGTGGAAAGGTGGTTGACATAGGCTGGGAACAAACAGAAGTGGGAAGTTCAGTTATGCGCATTTTGTGGGGACAGTTTCACAAGGTAAAAAGAGTTGTTCAGATGGATTCTAGTGACAACTACACAATAATGTAAATATGCTTATTAAACCTGAGCTGTAGATATGAGTAAGATGATAAATTATCTATCATGTGTATTTTTCACAATTTTTAAAACACATAGTTGTTGGACTACAAGCAACCTAATTATTATGGAAATAAAATATATCAAAATAATGATTCAAAATGTTCAAAATGGCTAACCATAAATTTACATTTGTACTCAAGCACCTATATATAAATTATGATAGCTTAATTAATCAGAAAATCAGACTGCCTTTAAGAAAGAATATATACAAGTAGGAAAAAGATCTAGGAATGAATTATACTTAACAGAGATAAGTCCAAGAAAATGTAACTGTTTTTATTCAACCAAAATTATTCAATTATCCTGTTTGCAAGAATCATGTGAAGTTAAATTCTTAAAACCTTTCTAGTAAGTTTCTAATACGTTGGTGATTTTTTTATATTGAAGTTCTTTCTATTTTTTATTTTATTTCACTTTTTTATGATTTTTAATTTACATATGATGAATGAATTTAATGTTTCCTACATACAGATTTTGGAACACAGTTGTACTTCTCCTCTTCCCTTCTCCTCCTGTCCCTGCTCCCACCCTCTCTACTCCTCCCTTTCTATTCTTTCTTTTAATTTTTACAATGACATACTTTCAGTTTATTTTATAATCATCAGCTTAACCATTCTCTAAGAAACAATCATGTTCCTCAACTGTCGCTCCCCCTCTTCGTGGAGGAACGACACAGGACCCTGCGCTGTTCTTTCGTCTGCTCGGCCCTCCCCGGGTTTGCTGCTGGTTCTTCCCGGGTTGGCTACTATCCCTTCCACCTCCGTGGAAGGGCAGTTCCCCCTGGCCACATTCCCCACTTCCGCAGGGGAGCGGCACACCGCCGGCCGGCTCTCTCGGGGGCTGCACAGGTGTTCCCCTTAGATGTTCCCCTTAGATGTTCCTGGTGCATGCCGTCTCTCTCCTCCTTTATAGTCCTCCTCCGCCAATCCTAACTCGGCTGCCCACACGCCGAGCACGCTGCTCTCCTCCAATCAGGAGCAAGTCCTACAGTTTATTGGCTGAACTGGAGGCAGCTGTGTAGAAGCTGTTTTCTTCTCTCCCAGCGCCATATTGTGGGAGAGCAGATGCATAGAATAAGTCTTAATTCCAGTAACTCAGTCCAGTCCGGGTTGCTCCCCACACTCAACCATATAGAAAAGGACTATAAACAAAATCAAACATTAAAATGTCAATTTTGCTCATATACGTAACAGTTTTTGCACTCTGTTAGTTATCACAAATCAGGGAAAAGATAGGACATTTGTCTTTTGGGGATTGGCTTTTTTCACTAAGTATAATGGTTTCCAGTTGCGTTGATTTTGCTGCAAAAGAGAATTTCATTCTTTTTTACAGTTGAGTACTACTCCATAGTGTATATATGCCACTTTTTTTTTAAAAAAAGATTTATTTTTTTTTAAGAGTTACGGTGTAAGAGGGAAAGACAGAGAAAGAGGAGAGAGACTTCCATCTGCTGTTTCACTCCCCAAATAGTCACAATGGCCAGGGCTGGGGCAGGCCCAAGCCAGGAGCCAAGAGCTCCTGGTCCCCCATGCGAATGCAGGGTCCCAAGCACCTGAACCATCCTCCGCTGCTTTCCCAGGCACATTAGCAAGGAGCTGGACTGGAAGTGGAGGATCTGGAACTCCAACCTCTGCCCATAAAGAATACCGGTGCTGCAGATGGTGGCTTGACCCACTGCACAATAGTGCCGGCACCTATATACCACATTTTTATCGGTCAATAGGCATCTGGTTGATTCCTATGTTTATTTTTTTTTTACAGTGAGCATATCTGACTTTTAATTTTCTGGGCATTTAGAAATATTCAGTTTCTATAAGTAATATTAACCAATTATAATACACATCCTTTAAGAGATTTTTATCCAGAGGGAGGAAAATACTACACAATCCTAAAATGAGAGATGTGAGCCACTTTGAATTAGAGACATTAAAACAAATAAACAAAGAGAAAGTTTTTAATGGTAAGATTACAGCGATGGGCCAAGAATAACCACAGAACAGAACTCCCTAGTCCACATATTTACTTCAGAGAAAGTATAAAATTCTTCATTGATCTGGGATCAAAATAGACCGATGAAACACTAACAAATAAAATTCTCTGCTACTTTTTACTCAAAAGATAAGATCTCTATAAACCATAAATGGAGACTACCAAATAACCAGGCCATAAAACCAAAAGAAGCCAGTCCCAGAAATCATGTCAATGCTCAAAAATGATTAAAAATAAATTCTTTAGTGTATTATCAATGGATATAAGTATTATTAGAGCAGGAGATAGAATGAAGTATTGATACATGGTACAAAAGGTGAAGCTTGCAAAAACAATATACCAAGAGAAAAACGTCAGTTACCAGGGACCACATACTTCCGTTTATATTTATGTGAAATGTGCAGAATACAGAGATCTATAGAGTCAGAAAGTAGATTGATTAATTGTTGTTTGGAGTGTGGATGGGGAGAAATGGGAAATGACTACTATTGGGCACAAGGTTTCTTTCAGGGGTGATATAAATGTTCTAAAATTAAATTGTAATTAATGATGATTTATAATTAAATATATGGGAGTGGAATTTTGCACAACTGTGTACATACTACATATCACTGAAGTGTACAGGGTAGTAAGGGAAATGTAACAGGTTATGAATTTTTTCTCAGTAAAACAAAAAAATACACTCAAGCCATGCTCCCTATCCTCTGTCCTGTGTCAGTATGCTTTAAAAATACTAACAAGATTTATTTGTTTTATGTAATTCTGTCTCATGAGGCTACAATAAGTTTCACAGAGCAGGAGATTTTATGTTTATCTTTCACCAGTGTACCCCCAATGGTCTGGCAGATTGTGTAATATTCAGAAATGCTTTGGGAGTTATGGGAACAGTCTGCCACTGTGATTCTGTGAGACTACGTTGAATTTAGCATTAATGGCTTGGTGAACCTATGTGCCACAATGACCAGCTAACTGTTGAAGGCTTCCAACATTAAATGTGTTTAATTAAATCATTAAAAAAAGTTGAGAAAGCAATATAATACCAAAAAAAACCACCAAAACAAAACACAAAAACTTTTAAAAAAGAGTGAAAAACTGAGTGATAATGCACCAGTAATATTCAAGTGCAGAAAAACAAAGTGTAATAATTTTACTTTGTGGTAATATAGTGACTACATGTAAAAGTATCTAAAGGTAAAAAGGCATTATGTAATAACAAATGAAAATATGATAAAATACAAAATAGATGAAAATATACGAAAAAGAATCATTGTCCTAAAAACTGTTTTCTCAAGGTTATAATCTTCATAGGTATAGAAGGTTTCTGAAATAATAAAATTTTCAATGTATTTTATATTAATTTTTTGCCAGGCACAGAGATAAATTTTATATGTCTTAAATTCAGTATAGCAAGTATGAAAATAATGTCTTCCCTTGTACAAGTCTCCAAGGTAGTCACAGTCACAGAGAGAAGAACCTCATCTATTCAACTCCAAAGCTCATTCTATTCATGACCACTTAATTATGTCCTATAAAATAAAAGACCATAATTTTTCTATTTGCTATTATATCAGTTCAGTGCCATAAAATAATGGAAAAACTCAGAAGGTTTAACATTAGCCAGTTGTATAACAGCTAACTCATCAGGAATTACAAAATTCAGTACAACTCAAAATTTTAAATTTCAATGGCCAAAGATTTACTCAAAAGAAAATATAGGGCTTTTAATTCTTTCTTTAATAAGACAGGAAGTGAGAGACATCTTAACAACATAGAAAAATATATTTTAAAAATATAGAAACATGTTTTAAAGGTAAAAAGAGATGATAAATTAAAACTAGTAAAGTATACACAGTACTTGCAATATATGAAAGAATACTATATGCAGTTATTTGGAAATATATTTTTCCCATAAAAAAGACTGTCAGATAATCTAGAATTCTTGAAAATGAGCTGTACCCATTTCTTCCTGCAAGATGTAAAATAGAAACTAAAGTCTTCTCCAGATTAATTTTGTCCTCCCTTTTGATGACTCCTTTTATATAATAATATTTTAATATAGCTGGCACGAATTTCCTTTAAAGAAATTTCTACATGAATAATCTGTGAGAAAACTGAGAGAAAGTGACAAACATCAATTTAAACCCAGCTCAGAATCAGCCCTTAAGGCATGCGGATCCGGCTGAAAAGCTTTCAAATGAAGTGTGTACATTATATATGACTTTAATAGTTGGGGCTTCTTTTGAAAATTGTTTATTCTGTATTCTGTCAATACCATTTCAGACAGAAATCAGAAAATTATAATACTGAAAACTGTACCATTGTTGGTAAAGATGTGCTCACCAAAAGTAAGATCTGCCTTTCCAATTTCCATAATTGTAAGATATGATGTGAATGGTTAAAATCCACTGTCAGAATTGATGATTAGTGGTAGCATCAATTTTGTATTAGTTCTAGTTTTTAATGGCAAGAGGCACTAGCAGAACAATTTTTAAAAAGAGGGAATAAGAGATTAGTTGCAAATTAATTTAATCTAAACTTTAAGCAGAATGGAGGACCTTAGAGATTGGCAGTACAACGCTGATTATGTCAAAAATAAAGCAAGAAGTTGAATGGATCGACACTTTGTCCTTGTCCTTTGGTGTTTATCTCAGAACAGCAAGTTGTTATGCTGTATATAGAAAGTAGCTCCTGTACTAATATCAATGGGAGAAAACATCAGGTTTTGAAGAATCAGGGATTCTTCAGTACAAAACAAATATCATAGACACACACTTAGATGAATGAATTCCAAAGTACTAACTAAAAAACATTTTACAAAACATGAAATTAAAATTTAAAAAAATTCTGCCTAGGAATGAGAGTATGTGGAAATGAAGTTTGTGGTTTTGCTATATTACAAATGAAGATGTAAGATGTGGCTTATGTTTGTTCTTGTCATAGATCCATGAGTTAATGACAATTTAAATAAACGTGTCAGAGAATGGGCATGAGAGATTACAGTGGGAATTGATGGTCTTCTATCAATATAGATTCCAGGAAATACCAAACCCTATGCAATATCCATTCAAAATCTTAGCCCATTGAAAGGTATAATCAAATAACTTCCATTAATGTGGGTCATTTTAACTAAATCGCTATTCATTTATTATCAAATTGTATTATCTCCTCAGCTAAATATGATAATGTGCTATGAGATTTTGGGAGTTTTCACATAGATATTATTATTGCAATTTTCACATTGTTATTACAGCAAAACATAATGAGGATCAATGAACTCTAAAGGTTCTGAGATTGAGGATACTTTCTAGTATTGTCATGTGTGACTGTGACAAAATAGCTTCTGGGCTACACTGAAAGATTCCACATTTTCTAATTCAATATCCCCTAGCACTTTCATTTGTTTCAATATCAATAAGAAGAGTAAAAGTCAACATAAATGGATATTCATATATTATCCTACTTGTTTTTAGGATCTAGACGCACAGGATTTCTGGACAGCTAGTTTCTCAGGTTTACATTGGTTATTATGTTAACCTGAAAATAACAGAACTTCTCATTCAATTTGATACTATTTCATTTTTGTGTCCCGTGGTTTTGGTTATCTATTCTACACGGCTGTTTACATCTTCTTGGCATAACCTGACAAGTATATTTTTTCTCGTTATTTTCTCATAACTGGTTGCTTCTGAAGTGGGAGTCATCCAAGGCTGATGTGGGATGTTAGAGTGTCTGTGCCTTATTCACTCTTGTTCTTTCTCTTAGAGCTGAAGGATCTCTCCCTCTCTCTATGACTTTTCCATCCGGCTCTGCCTATGGTTTCCTTGCAAAATAGCCAGATTTTTGACCTGATCAATCAGGTATCACTAAAGAAGGCATGCCAGGAATCAGAAGCTGCCAGTCTTATAAAGGCTGGCCTGAGATTATGAAAATGGAAAGGTGTGGTTTACGGTAAGGCAGAGGTTGATGGGTAGCGCTTTTAGAGTTAAAATATCTTACATAACTTTTATTAAATAATAAAAATAGTCTGGTTGGAAAATACTGAGGTATTTGTATATTATAGGATACAGCTCTGGAAGGAAAAGCTTAAAAGTTGGTTTCTGAGTTTTCTTCTCACCTCAGAAACAATTTGGATTTAATTTTTGAAAAAAATATTCTCAACACTACTTCAGAATTTCATAGGAGTGTATCAAATCCAACATTCAAGAGAATTCCGTGTAATTACACACTGAAATAAACATCTATACCTCAACATCAAAGTAGTTTATTCAATAATGAGTAATTGGTATTGAAGTATTTCATTGCACCAAAGAATGGAAGCTAGTTCTGTTCCTCTGAGGGGTTTTATGAAAAGAAATATATGAAATATGGTGGGATTCCTGAGCTGATGACTTTCCTGAACTGATGTAGTATCTGACCAGCTCATCTCAAGTCTAGCGACCACATAGGTCCAGCGTAAGCAGTGCCTGGGACTGGAGGAATTTTCAGGAATTGTTAGACTTTTACTACAATGCTACTTTATTACTGTGTTTTTCCCTCCTGTATTCATTATCATGCAAAGAATCATTGGATCTGGGTGAAATATAATACATCTTATAGATCTGTTGTCAATCTGATATGGAGACCAACATTTCTGGATGAGTACAGTTTGTGAGCAAAATTCCACCTGTTTTTGTTCCTTTATTCACTTACTCTTAAACATAGGAAAGTTACTAGCTCATTAGATGGAATGCTTTCCTTTTATATAGATGCAATTGATAGTTTCAGTGTCTCTAAATCTTTTTGGAAGATAGCATGACTGCAATACTCTGAGAGTGTGCCTGACAGGAGTAGAGGGAGTGAACTTCTGCACTCAGATCTCTTGTCACTTTGAATCAGAGCTGTGTCACCTCAGAAGCAGGGTGACTAATCTAAAATTCATTTAAGTTCTATTCTGGAGCTAATCAGCATTGTAGGACATCTAATTGCTATCAATTGAACTACCTTAGCAACGTGGAAAGGTGAGACACTACTACACATTGACAAACCTGCTTCTTTTCTCCCTTGGTTAACAGTCAGATCATTTCTTGCAGCCTCTTTGCTTCTATGTTTATTAAAATGTTTAATTGTTGCTATGGGATATGAACGCAAATGATGTGCAACTTTCAGAATAAAATGGAAAGAAGAGACACAATTTTATTTTTAAGATTTATCTATTCATTTGAGAGTAACAGAGAGGAAGACACAGTGAGGAACAGAGGAAGAGAGAGAGAGAGAGAGAGAGAGAGAGAGAGGTTTCCATTCACTGGGTCACTCCTCAAATATCTGCAGCAGCCAGGGCTGGGCAAGCAGAAGCCAGGAGCCTGAAACTCCATCCAGGTCTCCCACATGCATTCAGGGGCTACAGCACTTGGGCTGTCTTCTGCTGCTTTCTCTGGTGCACCAACAGGGAACTGGGTTGGAAGAGAAACAGCCGGGAATCAAAAAGACACCCATATAGGATGCTGGCATTGCAGGTGGTAGCTTAACTCACTATGCCACAATGCCTGCCCCAAGACATAATTTTTCTATCATCCAATTTTCTATACTCTCATTGTTTAACTTTTAATCTGGAACTGGAACACTCAAATTTGCGAGATCCTGGGTCTGGGAATCTCTAGCAGATACTTTCACTCCCACCACAGATAAGCTATTCCTACATTTGACACCCAGTGTAAGGACCAAGAGTTGAGGTTGTACTTTTTATGCAACTGGGATTTCACAATTTATCTGTTGTAGCATTTAACTAATCAAGAAATCCATAAAAGTAATGAGAGTTCTGGCATACCAAAATACTTTTAAGCACATGGTTTTGGATTGGAAGTTGGCAGTGGGTAGAAAAAGACTGAAATTAGCTGCTGAAATATTGTTGATGCACATCTTTAAATTGAAAATATTTGGAAAATATTTACCATGATAATTTAGAAGGCATGCTTGCATATTTTAGACCTGGCATCTCATGACAAAATTATTATAGTGAAATTTTAATTTGTACAGACTATTTGTATCCATTTCCCAGGGTTCTAAAAGGAAGAAATGAACACAGAAGATGATTTAATTCCAAGGAAACGTGAAAGTGAATTCACAGAATTGAAGAATTTGATGCCTGGATATGTTTAGAAAATTAAAAAAAAGAGAGAAGATTAAAATATCATCTATTAGGATAAATTTTCAGAGCTTGAAACAGTAGGAGGTGAATTATTCTTGATTACACTCTGGGCTAATGTGATATTAGTATTGAGCAGAATTGAATGCTAGAGTTCATGAAATGACTCCTTCACTTTGGGCCATGAAGTTAACTGGACACATGATTTGAGAAACATCATTTCCTTCCCTAATGTGATCATAAGCTTGGTTCTAAGATTGTTTTCAGCTTCTGCTGTAAAATGAAACTACCCATGTCCTACAACCTTGTTACTCTTCTTTAACATTCATATTTAGTCCAGCACCAGTCTCTTTTCTGGAGTGACTGGAAGTGGTGCTTAAGTTCTGCAAATGCATCTGTATCACTTGTCTGAACAGTGATATTCAGCTCTGATGGGCCACTTTAGCATTCAAAGAGCACTGGTGTCTATCTCAATTCCCTGGAGGAAGGTGAGGTTCTCAAATGATCTTCTTCAGAAATCTCATTTCCTTTTTGAAGGCCAGCTTTTGGCTATCAATTCTGGACATGTTAACCCCTGCCTTTCCTTTGGGTTGAAAACAACAGCCCAATAACCACGAATGAGCTGTGAATATTTCGTTGCCCCCAAAGATCACATTTCCTGAAATGTCCTTGAAAACATTTCCACGAAGAATAATGCACCTCTCCAGGAAGAGACAGGAACTGTCAAAGAATGTGAGGGGTGAGGACTGCATTGCAGCTGGAGTCTCTGGACCTTGACTGTGAGATGCAGTGACCACACTGTGCATTCAGCCAAATGCAGAAGAGAGTCCCTCAGAAAATAAATGAAAATATTGCTCTTTATTTATAAAAAATGGTGTAGCATTAGTTTGATAGCACTTGTTACTTGAAGAAGCAGTTATTTCATACAGCTCAGTACTTTCAAAGAAGTTTTATCTAGTCTCTTCCAATCATTGGTTTGCCCTATTTTTATAAAACTAGAGTAACAAAAGTAAAAGTTTTAAAGTAATTATTATCTAAATTTTAACTTGTAATATTTTATTTTATAATTAAAAAGTTCCAAATTATCATTAGCTTCAAAATTATCACTATCAGGACATAAATAATACAAACTTTGGTATACAGACTTTGTCTTTTCATCTCTACTGATCATATCATGCCATTTTAAATGTATTTTGTATTTTTAAATAATAAAAGATACAAAATGATAGTAAATATAATATTTATGAGTGTACCCTTGGAGGTAGTACAGAAATCATCCCCTTAATTTGAATACATTATTTAATTTTGGGGGAACCAACTTAATAAAAATCAATTCTTAATGATCCCAGAAAGTTACCTTATGATTAAAACTAGTGTTAACGAGATAGACTATTTCATATATTGGAAGTACACTAAAGACTTTTTTAAGATAGAAAAAAGTTTATATTTAAGCAGATAGTTTAAGTATCAGAAATATTAGAATAATAAATTATAGCCTAAATCTTGGCACATAATACCAATGTGACAATCAGCATCTTATTGCAGCAAAAAACTTAAACAAGAGGGAATCTTGTTAGATTTTGTTTCCTGTAATATTCAGAAGTGAGACATCAATGTCAGGAAGTGTTACTTTTTCTCCTTACAGAAGTGTATTCTATTGTAGGGGAGAAAACATTCAGCTTGCTTTGTCATCATTTCAATGAAATATTAATCAAGATCAGCTGTGTCTTTGTTCTAATTTCTTGCTTACTGAATAACAGGTTCAGTAGCCTAACAATCTTACATTTTTAATTCAAGCTAATCATTAACAGAATTTAAACGATGAATCTGAATGATGAGAACTTTGGTGGATCTACCTGCGCTAAAGTAGTTCAGTCATTCTAATGGAATTATCATGTGGCCAAGTGTCTGGAAGAGATTGTTTCTCTTTCTTCAGGATTTGAATAGCAAATGTTCAATTCTGATGGTATTTTATGTATAATAAGGGACTCAAGCTGAACGATGAGGAAATCAATGAATACAAGAGGATTGAGACCTGAGAAAGTCTATATTCTCATTGGAATATTTGAAATCGGGATTCTTCTATGCCAGTAGGCCATTTTTTCCATTGGACTTTAAGCTATGTAAGCCATCAAATTCCATTTCTACTTAAACCTGTTTGGAGTTTGGGATAGAAAATTGTTTTCTCACTTGTAGATTTTTGGCTGTAAAAAATCCCCCACTATCGCCTTCCTCCTATCATTCACATGTATGCAATGTGTCAAAGCATAAGCTCAACAAGTGGTTCCATACTTTCCTTATAGTTAACTGTGGAGATACTGCCAAATCCTGGCCAATATGAAATCAACATAAATAATTTATCTGAAAAGATGGTAATGCACTTTAAAGTCAAGGGTTCTGGGGCATGTTTTTGAGACAACATTTAAGATGCTGCCTGGTATTCCTATATCCAAATAACTGAGTGTTGGGGTTCAAGTCTCAGCTCATGTTCCGCTTCCAGCTTCCTGCTAATGCACACCCAGGGAGGCTGCAAGTGATGGCTCAAGTACTTAGGTCCCTGCCATCCCTGTAGGAGACATGAATTCAGTTTCTAGCTTCTGACGGTAACTTGGCCCACCTCTGGCTATTGCAGTCACTTGGGGAGACAACCAAAGGATGGAACATCTTTTTCTTTGTCTCTATTTCTTTCTCTGTCTTTCAAGTAAAATAAAAATAAATGATACATAAAAATATAAATTTAGATTACTTTTATGTTCTTCCCACACTTTGCTATTCATGATGTAGATGCAATAGTTAGGATCCTGAGGATAATTGGTGGTTCATCTTAGTAGAGACATAGCTGAAAGTATTTTTGCTGTTTCATGCATCCTGAACCATCTACTTCTCCACCACTTTACATATGAAAGAAGCATAAAATGCTATGTTTTTTAACCTTTTACTTTGAAGTCTATATATATCAAAAAACAAAATTGATCCTTACGGTGGCAAAATATTTTCATGATGCTCAATTTTTCGTGGTATCTTGAAAATAAGGACAACAATATCTTACAGAATCTAATATACTAACAATAGTATTTATTCATTAGTGCTTTGTATATTAGATTAGCATGAATCTGTCCAACTATGTATCTCTGGTAATATGTATGTTCATGAAGTAATTTCTATAATGTTTCAGCTGTGTCACTTTGGGAAGATATTTAATTTCATCAGGATTTGCTTCTTCACCTGTAAAATTGGAAAAAAAAAATACATAGAAATAATTACTGTCTGGCATAAAGAAATCCCTGAATACAGGCCAGAACCACGGCTCACTTGGCTAATCCTCCGCCTGCAGCACCAGTACCCCAGGTTCTAGTCCCGGTCGGGGCGCCAGATTCTGTCCCACTTGCTCTTCTTCCTGTCCAGCTCTCTGCTGTGGCCCGGGAAGGCAGTAGAGGATGGCCCAAGTCCTTGGGTCCTGCACACGCATGGGAGACCAGGAGGAAGCACCTGGCTCCTGGCTTCGCGCTGGCCGTAGCAGCCATTTGTGGGGTGAACCAATAGAAGGAAGACCTTCCTTTCTCTCTGTCTCTCTCTCTCTGTCTAACTCTGCCTGTCAAAAAAATTAAAAAAAAGAAATCGTTGAATACATATTAGTTGTTGCTTTTCTTTTTTTTTAAAGATTTATTTAATTTATTTGAAACACAGAGTTACAGAGATAGGTAGAGACAGAGTGCAAGGTCTTCCATCTGCTGGCTCACTTCCCAGATGGCCACAATAGCCAGAGCTGTGCTGATCCGAAGCCAGGAGCCAGGAGTTTCCTCCTGGTCTCCCACGTGGGTTCAGGAGCCCAAGGACTTGGGCCATCTTCCACTGCTATCCCAGGCCATAGCAGAGAGCCAGGACTAGAACTGGTACCCATATGGAATACTGGAGCTTCAGGCCAAGGCTTTAACCGGCTACCCCATAGTGCTGGCCTCTTCTTTTTAAAAAAATATTTATTTGTTTAAAGAGAGTCGGAGTTACAAGGAGGGAGGAACAGAGAGAGAAATCTTTCATCCGTTGGTGCACTCCCGAGATGACTGCGATAGCTGAGCAAGGGCTGAGCTGGTCCAAAGCCAGGAGTCAGGAGCTTCTTCCAGGTCTCCCGTGTAGGTAGCAGGGCCATCTTCTGCTGCTTTTCCCATGCTATTAGCAGGGAGCTGGATGAGAAGTGGAGCAGCCTGGACATGAGCAGGAGACCATATGGTAGCAGTTTCACCCTCTTTGACACAATGCAGGGCCCAATTGTCACTATTTCAAAACTTGGGAAAGTGAATAATGACTAAAATGCATGCTTGCTCTTCCTTGGCAACCAACTGGAATCCAATCAAGTTCCATCAATTCTTATGTTGATTCCAAGAAAGTGGCTTTTCATGCAAAAAAGGTAGATATATTTCAAACATACAATCAAATGTCTTAAATAAATGTTCCAAAATATGGATTATGGCATTGGCAACCTCTCATTCAGAGTACAGAATTTTGTGAAAAATGTGAATATTGCTAATAATGGGTCAAAAGTAAGAAAGAACAGAGAAGTGTAATAGGCTAACTTCTAAGATAGTGCCTGTATTAGTTTACTAGCGCTGTCATAATGAAGCACTGCAACCTGTGTGGCTTAAACAATGAAAATGAATTGTATCACTCTTCTGGAGGCTACAAGTCTACAATCAAGGTATTGGCAGTTCAGTTTCCTTTTGAGCACTGTGAAAGGCCTGTGTTACAAGTCTCTTTGCAGATTTTCTTTGTCATGTTTGGCTGTCTTTTTGTTTTCAAGACATTCTCCTTGTATCTATTCATGTCCAAATTTCCCTTTCATATGAGGACACTAGTTACATTGTATTAAAACTGGCATTAATGTCTCATTCTAATTTAGTCACATCTATAAAGACTCTCTCTGAATAAGGTCCTACTCGGAGTTACAGGGATAAAACCTCCACCAATTATTTTGAGGGTGACCCAATTCAATACATACATTTCTTGCTACTCCTACTTTCTGGTATATACATCTGAGTCAACATATCTCTTGGAGTATGTGATGGGCATATGATTAGGACTAGATGATCATTGCCTCTATGGGGTTATGTTATATGGCAGAAGTGGAGAAATTTTGCATATGTGTTTAGGGTTTTACTCAGTTGCATTTAAGTTAAACTAAAGGGAGATAACCCTGTGAGAAACTAAATTAATTACAAGATCATCTTGGCCGGCGCCGCGGCTCACTTGGCTAATCCTCCGCTTGCGGCGCCGGCACCCCGGGGTTCTGGTCCTGGTTGGGGTGCTGGATTTGCCCCGGTTGCTCCTCTTCCAGTCCAGCTCTCTGCTATGGCCCAGGAGTGCAGTGGAGGATGGCCCAAGTACTTGGGCCCTGTACCTGCATGGGAGACCAGGAGGAAGCACCTGGCTCCTGGCTTCAGACTGGCGCAGTGCGCCAGCCGTAGCGGCCATTTGGGGGGTGAATCAACGAAAGGAAGATCTTTCTCTCTGTCTCTCTCACTGTCTAACTCTGCTTGTCCAAAAAAAAAAAAAAAAAGACAATACAAAACAAAACAGAAGATCATCTAGAGGTCAGTGATAGAGGGTCATCTTTTTTGAGTATCTTAGTTGGCCTTGAAAAATCACATTGCCATATTATGAGTCACCTCCAAATGGCAAGGAACAGAGGCAGCCCTAGGAAGTGTGGGTCTTCATCAAATGACTGCTAGAAATTTAATTCTTTCAACAATTAAAAGGGTTGGAAGTACTTTATCAGCCTTAGAGGAGCTAGGAGTCTCAGCTGACACCTGGATTTAAGCCTAGTTAGTTCCTTTGAAGAATATCAGGGCCGGCGCCGTGACTCAATAGGCACACCGGGTTCTATCCCGGTTGCCCCTCTTCCAGGCCAGCTCTCTGCTGTAGCCCGGGAAGGCAGTAGAGGATGGCCCAGGTGCTTGGGCCCTGCACCCCATCGGAGACCAGGAGAAGCACCTGGCTCCTGCCTTTGGATCAGCATGGTGTGCCGGCCGCAGCACGCCAGCCGCGGCGGCCATTGGAGGGTGAACCAACGGCAAAAGGAAGACCTTTCTCTCTGTCTCTCTCTCTCTCACTGTCCACTCTGCCTGTCAAAAAAAAAAAAAAAAAAAGAATATCAGTAACACCTGACTTAAGGAAACTAGGATAATAAACTTGTGTGACTGGGATTCTTCATTTGTGACAATTTATTAAGAAACAGCAATTAAAAAAAACCAAAACAATAGAAAAGAAATATTTAACAAATACACACTGTTTTCAAGGTCATACCTCCTTGGAAATATATCTTACATCAAACATGGGTCCACTTTATATAATCTGTTCTATAATTTCAGAATATTCTATCAAGTCTACAGCTGTGGAATTAAGTATTTGAAAAGGAATATTGAATATATATGGATATCAGCTAAATTTTGCTTCAAAACCTATTTAATAAATATATGATTCAATATTACACATATGTTGGTTTGGAAAACTACATGGAGATGAAAATAAAGTTTCAGTGTAAAAAATCTGAAACCCATGCATAATTCCTCATAATATGCATTTTTCCAAGAATTTTGAAGCCTCCATATATTAGGTCATGAGATAAAACATACTCATCAGTAAACAAACAGTACTTATCTTTTACAAGTGATGTAACTAGTTGGAATGAGAGAATAGTGGAGAGTACACTGCTACTTTATAATATTTGTAAAATTTTTATTTATTTTCAGTTTTTATTTCAGAGAGAGAGAGATGGAGAGAGAGAGAGAGAGAGAGAGAGAGAGAGAGAGAGAGAAAGAATCTCCCATCCACTAGTTAACTCCCCAAATGCCCACAACAACTAGGACTGGGGAAGGCTAAAGCCAGCAGGATGGAACTAACTCCACATCACCAGCACGGGTTGCAATGGCCCAAGCACATGAAATATCACCTGCGTCCACTCAGGGCGCTTGTTAACAGAAAAATGAAATCTGAAGCAGAGCTGGGACTCAGACACTCAGATGTAGGATATCAGGTGCCCACTCCTCAATCACTGTGCCAAATACCCACCCCTGCTTTTCTATTTTTGAAGCTTCTTTGTTCATTTCACCTAATTAGTCATTCTGTCAGCAGAACTTAATTTAATCAAGTGCTGATAAATCAATGGAAAGCAAAGTTATAACATTAAAAACCAGAAATTATGCAGTATCAGTAACAAGGAATTACTTTATAGTGTTGTACTCCAGTCATTGGTGTTATCAATGACAATAATATATATTTATTTATTGTTAGATAACTGAGCAAAATACAGATGATTTCAAGGCAGCTGATAGATCAGTGTTTACATCCTATTTGTGTTATTTAAGTTCTCAATCTCTGAAATCCACATTTTCTGTGTCCTAATGTTTGAATTTATACTGCTAAATGAATTTTTACCCTCAAAACTCTAAAAGGAGTAGTCTATGAAAACTGTCCCTCAAAACATTTTCTTCATTTCCAAAATGCATGTTTCTGCCCGTGCATCCACTTTTAATCTTTCTCAGGATTGTTGAATTTCTGGGTGCCAGTTTTTGGTTTATCCTACACAGTAGCACAACCTTGGACCTCAGTCTCCTACTTGGTCCCAGTGGAGCCAGAGAGACCATAAACACATTAGGTAAATGTCTGAATCCTCAGCTTCAGCCATATGTCACACTCCTCTTACTCCTGTGCCTAAATGGGAGAGGACAGGGCCCACTCATGTGTGAAGAGGCTTAAAAGATTTTGAAACGACTTGTCATATTCAGAAATGAGATAAAATTAAAATTTTCTGAACTAGAAGAAATGAATTTCCACTTTTTAGGATTGACCCTCAAACAAAACCGCTGCTTTCAATACTTTCAAAACAATTTTCTTTGGATTGCCTTCCCTTATAAGTAGTCACATTTTTGACTACTGGTTTCAGAAAATCATTCTGTTCTAACTTCTTACTTTGCTTCCAATGTATGCTTACTAGATTTCATGAATTCCTGTAAAAATTCTACATGAATGTTGCATAGATTTTCATTTTGATTCATATTAGTATTATTTTAATGGAAATACAGAATTCATCTGACTTGCTCTAATACTGTTTTTAAATATGTTGAAACAGTAATTAAGTACGCTTTTCCAAACCTCAGCTTTCAATATGGCTAAAGCTCTCAGTATTCAAATCTTTCCAGACAATTTAGAATTACTTAGAGAGTACTTCAAAGAGTTCTTGGAAATTAAATTAAAAGAAAAACTAATTTTGCTGCACAAATTTGAAATGCATGCATAGATCTCTCATAAAATTCCTTTTCATGAACTATTTTTTAAAATATCATTTGTTTATTTGAAAGTTTGAGTTATGAAAAGAGAAGGAGAGGTAGAGAGAGAGAGAGATCTTCCATTGATGGTACACTCCCCAAACTGCTAAAAGAACCAGTGCTGGGCCAGGTGAAAACCAGAGCCAGGAGCTTCACCCAGGTCTCCAATGTGAGTGGTGGTAGCAAAAACACTTGGGCCATGGTCTGCTACTTTTCCCAGGCCATGAGCAGGGAACTGGATCAGAAGTAGAGCAGCTGAGACACAAACCAGCATCCATCTGGGATACTGGTGTTCCAGGTGGCTTTACCTGCTATGCCACAATGACAGTTCCCAACTTTTTGAACACTTGTCAAGCACACCGACTTAGATATTTTTCACATAAAAACAAATTTTTATTTTAATGTGCTTTTACATGAACTTTTTGAAGTTCTTTCTCTCACCCTTTCTCTCTCTCTACACACACACACACACACACATACACACACATATTTAAAGGTTTATTTATTTGAAAGACAGTTACACAGATAGAGGAAGGAAGAGAGAGAGAAAGAGAGAGAGATATTTTCCACCTACTGGTTTACTCCTTAGATGGCTGCAATGGCCAGGACTGGGCTAGGCCAAAACCAGAAGCCAGGAGGATCTCTCTCTCTCTTTCTCTCTATCTCCCACCCTGCAACTGACTTTCAAATAAATCTTAAAAAAAAAATCTCTCATCACATAGCCATGAAAAAAATACCCTTATAATTAATATAAGGTAGTAATTGTACTTGAACAATTCCTTTGGGAAATGTTTTATTGGAGACCAGGATATATGTGTTCTAGTATTATAGTATTGTGATTATAAATGCAAATTTAATCTCTAAAATTATGTATCAGCATGTATATATATATATAGAGAGAGAGAGAGAGAGAAGCAAATAGAGCTTCATTCAATACAAATTTACACCTTTTTTTTACTGCTAGTCAAAATCCATCTAGACAACTAATTTTACAAAAACAGGAGATAATAAATATTAGTCTCTGGAGAAATAACTCAAGGTTTTGTGGGAAATATGAGAATGTTCATGTTCATAAGAAAGCCTTAGAAATACATGCTTTATCAGAAATAAAGAAGTGATAAGAAGTAAATCAACAAAACACAATATGATATAAACCAAGAGGAGAGAAAATTTTAAGAAAGTGCATTTGACACTGCAGTAGAAGAGATAAGTGGATGAAATATACATTGAGAAAATTGCAGTGAATTTATCAATTTTAAGCTGTTCCTGAACTGCAAGAGAGTAATATTTCTATTGTGACAAGCTTGCTACTAAACAGAAAGAGATTAAGGACATATTGAAAAGCTAGACCAATATATTTACAAGAAAACTTTTTATTGAAGTTAACATAATACAGAAAAATAAAATGCATCCTTCGGGCCTGTGTAGTGGCATAGCAGGTAACGTAGTGATGCATCTTATATGGGCACTGGTTTAAGTCCCAGCTGCTCCACTTCTAATCTAGCTCAGTACTAAAATGCTTAGGAAAGCAGCAGAAGATGGACTAAGTGCTTGGGGCTTCCGTACACCTATGGGAGACCCAGAAGAAGTTCCTGGCTCCTGGGTTTGGTTCAGCCCAGCCTGGCCATTGTGACCATTTGTGAAGTGAACTGGTAGATGGAGATCTCTCCCTCTCTCTCTCTCTCTCTGTAATTATGCCTTTTAAATAAATAAAATAAAAATAAATCCTGGTTGGCACCGAGGCTCACTTGGCTAATCCTCTGCCTGCGGCGCCAGCACCCTGGGTTCTGGTCCCGGTTGGGGCGCCGGTTCTGTCCCGATTGCTCCTCTTCCAGTCCAGCTCACTGCTGTGGCCGGGGAAGGCAGTGGAGGATGGCCCAAGTGCTTGGGCCCTGTACCGCATGGGAGACCAGGAGGAGGCACCTGGCTCCTGGCTTTGGATCTGTGCAGCGGCCATTTGGGAGCTGAACCAACGGGAAAGGAAGACCTTTCTGTCTGTCTCTCTCTCACTGTCTAACTCTTCCTGTCAAAAAAAAAAAAAAAAAAAAAAAAAAAAAAGAAAAGAAAAGAAAAGAAAAGAATAAATCTTGACAAAATACATCCCTTACTTTTATGTGCAGCCTTATACAGACTGGTAGTATGTATTAACAATCTTCATAAATTATCTAGTATCTTAGGACCCCTGATACAGTTATTAAACTAAATAAAATAAGGATCATTTTATTCTTCCTTTTTAAAAAATATTTATTTATTTATTTGAAATTCAGAGTTACATAGAGGAAGAGACAGAGACACACACACACAGTGAGAGAGAGGGAGAGAGAGAGAGAGAGAAATAAATTGATCTTCCATTCTCTGGTTCACTCCCCAAATAGCCCAAATGGCCAATCCGAAGCCCGGATCCAGGAGCTTCCTCAGGGTCTCCCACAGGAGTGCAGGGGCCCAAGAACCTTGGCCATCCTCTACTGCATTCCCAGGTTTGTTAGTGGGGAATTGAATCTGAAGTGGGGCAGCAGGTACTCGACCCAGCGCCCATATGGGATGCCAGAGTCACAGGCAGCAGCTCTACCTGCCATAATACAATGCTGCCCCTCATGGATCACTGTTTTTTAATACTCATCAAGTAAGGCTAAAATTGGATCTATTCCAATTTAGCAAAACTTTTAATTTTTATAATAAAAATGATTACTTTCTTTTTATTCATTGCTTCTTTATTTCCCTGATTTTCTCAGCAGGCAAACCACCTGTTAGTTATTTTATCAAATTATGAAATGGTTTTGGATTGCTATAGCATTTGTTAATACTCTATATTGATATCTATTAAATATAATATCCACCTTATTTGACTAACTTGCAAATTGTTTTCTAATTCTTATTTGAGATGTTTTATTCCTAAAAGCCTAGTACACTTAAGGCAGTGCAATTTAAGGGTAATTGTTATGTTTTCTAAGAGTAACATTTCCCCGCATTAAGATTCCAGCCAATGCCTGATATAATCACCTGAAAATTTACTACCTACTGGGTTTTATTATTGAAAAAATTGATGCATTTCTTAAATATTTAGAATATAAATAAAACAAAGAAATGATAATTCTACTATTCTAATGACAACCAGCTACTATTGCCTAACAACAAAGTAACATATTTATTAGGATGATATAAAGAAAAACATTAAAGTAAGGCTAGAATAATTGCATTTGATATAGGGTGTTAGACAAATTGACTGTTTTTAAGAATACCTCCCAATGCTGATCTTATGATTATATCTTTGTAACAAAGCTATTTTTGAAATAGAGACTCTTTTCATTCCAAATGGAGAATAAATATTCACTCTAAGTTATATATGATAGTTACAATGCTAATCCTTTTTCTTCCTTGATAGATAATCTATGTTTCAGGCAGATTTCATAACTTTGAAGTTTGATATGTAGGGGTTTTTTTTATAGCAGCTGATTTAAAGATAAGTTTTAATTACTACTTTTTAAAATATAATAATATAATAATCCTTTTTTTCTTCAAAAATGAAGCTCCTTTATCTTTCATGAATGAAAACAAGGTAAATTACTTTGATATATTTTGAAATCAATAATTTGCAAATAATAAAATGTACTATTTTTCAAGTATGATGCACTAAATTTTGACAATGTATTCCCCTGTATAACTACAAATCCAGTCAAATGTAGGTAGTCCATTGTTCCTTGGTATCTCCTTGTGTCCTTTCATAGTCAGTCTTCTCTTGAATTTTATGAAAAGTCAAATAATATGCAATCTTTTTTGTCTGCCCTACTTTTAACAGCTCAATATTTTTCAGCTTAAAAATCTACTTTAAAATCTAAACATTCTAAAATTCTACACTCAATTTTTTTCTTAAACATATAGTAACTATTAATATATTTCTTTCTGCATTCAAAATAAAGTCACATTTAAATATCTAGAAACCAATTATATTACAAATAATTTGACAGCAGAATGATTATACTTGCTATCTATTTTTCCAGAATACAAACTGGGAGTAGGGGGCAGAATTTACAGAAAAGAAGAGATGTTAACAAGCCCAAATAATGCTTTTTTTTGGAACCACCTAATATTGAGTTAGTTTACCTGCCATGGTGAACTCCCAACTACTGGCAATATTAAGTTCCATAACAACTGATCAGAATGGTATCATCATCCCAGAGAGGATATAGGTGTCATCGTCCCAGAGAGGGGCACTTATTCTGGAAAATTTAAGCTGCTCTTATATTTGTGATTCTGTGAAAGGAGTAAGTAGGTTCAAATGTTTTGAAATTGCATGACCATATAAACATATGGTACTACATTTCCTTGTTTTTAAAGTTTTGGTCTCTCTCACTATCAACCATGTCTTTTATAGACTGATATCCCTTGTTAAAAACAAACAAAAAGCTTAAAAAAAAAACCTGTACCTTTATTGGATTGCTAAGAACATTCAAGAAGATTTAGCTACTCCTAAAGTTAATTTGCCATAATTAGAAAATAAAAATGCAGGATACCCAGGTAATTTAAATTTCAGATATTTATTTTATTACATGTATTTCACATGTAATATTTTGTGTACATTTATACTAAAATATAAATTTTATCTTTGGGCGAGCACTGTGGCACAGTAGTTTAATCCTCTGCCTGTGGCACCGACATCCCATATGGATGCCGGTTCCAGTCCTGGCTGCCACTCTTCCAATCCGGCTCTCTGCTATGGCCTGGGAAAGCAGTGGAGGATGGCCCAAGTCCTTGGGTCCCCGCACCTGAAGAGGTACCTGGCTCTTGCCTTTGGATTGGTGCAGCTCCAGCTGTTGCAGCCACCTGGGGAGTCAACCAATGGAAGGGAGACCTTTCTCTCTGTCTCTTCCTCTCATTGTTTGTAACTCTACCTCTGAAATAAGTAAATAAAAACTTTAAAAAAATTATCTTACATTCATGCTTAACCAGGCATCCTATATGTTTACCAGGCAATCCTACCACTAAAATAAAACAGGGTGACATTTAGCTGGCCTTGTCTTGTTAGCACAGAGAGTAAATATTTTGTGCCATTTTTGATCACAGAGACTCAACATAGAAGACTAGGTCAGCATTCAATGTCCTAACCAAGCACCTACTTTCTAGGCATTAGAATGAAAGAGTCAGTTTCCTAGCCATCTCCTCCAATATTTTTTATGTAAACCATATAAATTCCTAAAATAAAAAGTACAAAATGTTATTAAAATTTTATATCAATCTTTATAAGCCAATAACCTTTAAATACAAGCATTCTTTGAAATATTATTGTAGGGAGACTTGAATATTGTGTATGAACTAACAAAAGTGGTCTTAACTTTAATTAATCCTACAATATTCACCATATGCCTGGAGTCCAGACATTCATTGACTTATAGTAAGAACTGATCACATGCTGTTGTTTTAAATTTTTTTATCATGATATATCTAATTTTTTTTATCATGATATATCGATTAGTGCAGGGTATTAGTCCACCCGAACAAGGATGTACTGGGTCTGAAAAAGGTAAGTGTGCCGCTCGCCCATTTCCCAGCCTCCCAATCCCGGAGACAGTCAGACGCAGTGGAGAGTCAAGTCAAGCAAGAACTCGTTTATTGCACACATAGCAAAGCCATTTAAAGCACAAAACTGCAGAGTCATTGGGGCAGAGCATAAGGACCAACCAATTACTTAAAAGGTCATTTTATGGGGTGACTTTTTACAGGACCAGCCATATGTCTGTACACTCGTCATCAGTTGCTGTCACCTCCCCAATGCTGTGCGGCCAATCAGCTTTGGTGGTAAACAACTTTGGGTACTGCCCACCTTACTTCCTTTGGGTGCCATCTTTGAATTGCCTCGTGTGCCTAATTTCCCCGCAGACTAGGGGCCAGATTCTTTACTAAATATTCAAGCAAATTTTGGCATGATCAGAAATACATTTATATATATAATTCTAAGAAAAATGAAATCAAGGAATTCAAGAAACAGCTCTGTCCCTTTCATTATTAATCTCCTTGTACATTGTTTTCACTCTCTTGCAACTCATTCCAGCTTACTCTACATGTGAGGAAATATAAATGACAAAGAATAGTTTCAATTTTTTTTCTATTTTCTATGTTTAAAAATCTTTGCAAATTAATTTTTTGGACCATTATAGCTCATTACACACCTCTAGGTGTCTGAAAATGAGCTACTAATGTTGATTTATATATGAGGACATGACAATTCCAAATAATAACTCAGTACTTTCTAAATATCTAGCTCTGTTCCAAGCAATGAATGTACATCAGCCAACAAAGCATTCACAGTTCCTTCTCTCATGGAGCTTAAATTTTAATGGAAGATTATAATAGCTCAGGCAGAAAAACCAGATGGTCTCAGGGAGAAACAAGTAGATGCTAATAAATCACATAAAAGCAATGAGAAAAATCAACAATGATAAGAATAGTAAAGTTACTTGGGGTGGAGGAAGAGTGGGGTTGTAATGCTTAAAATAATATATCAGGGAAAGCTTTTCCAAGACACTATTATTTAAGAAAATTATTTAAGGAAGGAACTAGTCATGTAGATATGTGGAATGTTGAAGTTTCCAGAGAAGGATTATTAGGAAACAAATTCATAAAGCACTGCTGAATTTCTTAAGCTTATTCAAGAGTATGTACCACATTGATGATATCTTTGTTTTATTTTAAGATAAGGAATATGGGGATAGTTGTTTGCATTTTAGATCCTTGACAATGTGATTTTTACATGGATCTTGCAAGGTAAGGAATCAATTGGAGTTTGGTAGGCTTTAGGACATACAAGTTCAGATTGGGAGGAAATCACCTTGTGGCACATTATAGGAGCAAGATATAATTTTATGTTATTTGTTTTTATTTTTTAAAGTTTTAAAAAATTTTTAGCATTTATTTATTTACTTGAGAGGCAGAGTTACAGATAGAGAGAGGAGAGGCAGAGAGAAAGGTCTTCCCTTGGCTGGACCAATCCAAATCCAGGAGCCAGGAGCTTCTTGCCGGTCTCCCACATGGGTGTAGGGGCCCAAGCACTTGGGATATCTTTCATTGCTTTTCCAGGCCTAAGCACAGAGCTGGATCAGAAGCAGAGCAGTTGGGACTTGAACCAGTGCCTATATGGGATGCTGGCTTCACAGGCAGAGGCTTAATCTACCATGCCATAGTGCCTGCCCCTATTTATTATTATTTATTTGCAAAACAAACACAGATACCATCCTAGTATCTCACACTTGCTGCTTTCCAGGGTGAGTATTGGCAGGATACAGGATCATAAGAGGTGCCAAATTCTGACTGTTGGGTGTTCCAAGAGATGCCTTAGTTGCTGTGACAAAAGTCAGCCCTTGAGCACGATATCTTGATGATTAAGTTTCTTTGTAATTTCAGTTTTGTTTCTACAAGCAAATATTTCCTAACAAATAGCTGTTAGTTTTACTTATTTTAAGTAGGGTTAGAAGAGGAAGAACTAAACATGCCTGATTCCTACTATTGTTTAATAACATAAAGGACATTATCTACTTGGATTAAAATAGTTTTCAGTAGAGGGAAAGTCTTCTAAACAGAGGGACGTATAGGAACAAAAACTTGGAAAGGAAATTTACTTGGTACTTTTGAGGAACTAATAACTTGCCATTGTAGCTAGAAAAAAGTGATAAAGGGAGAAAGTAAGAACAATGAAATCACTTAAGGGATAAGTGTCAAAGCACATGGTATCTTACAGAGTATTATTGAAAGTTTGAAATTTTTGATATTAGAAACCAGGGAACAGAGCCAGCGCTGTGGCACAGCAGGTAAAGCCGATGCCTGCAGCCCTGGCATCCATGTGGGTCCTGGTTCAAGACTTGGCTGCTCAACTTCTGATCCAGCTCTCTGCTATGGCCTGGGAAAGCAGTAGAAGATGGCCCAAGTCCTTTAACCCCTGAACCCGCATGGGAGACCTGGAAGAAGCTCCTGGCTCCTGGCTTCAGATCGGCAAAGCTCTGGTCATTGCGGCCATCTGAGGAGTGAACCAATGCATTAAAGACCTCTCTCTCTCTACCTTCCCTTCTCTCTCTATGTGTAACTCTGACTTTCAAATAAATAAATAAATCTTTAAAATAAAAAAAAAGAAACCAAGGGACGTCTTTGAGCTGAAGAGATACGATCATTCTTAGGAGTCTACAGTGCTGTTCGGCGCTGCAGCTCGATAGGTTAATCCTCCACCTGTGGGGCCAGCACACCCGGTTCTGGTCCCAGTTGGGGCACTGTATTCTGTCCTGGTTGCTCCTTTTCCAGTCTAGCTCTCTGCTGTGGCCTGGGAGCGCAGTGGAGGATGGCCCAAGTGCTTGGGCCCTGCACCCGCAGGGGAGGCCAGGAGAAGCACCTAGCTCCTGGCTTCAGATCAGCATGGTGTGCCGGCCGTAGCATGCTGGCCGCAGTGGACATTGGAGGGTGAACCAACGGAAAAGGAACACCTTTCTCTCTGTCTCTCTCTCTCACTGTCCACTCTGCCTGTCAAAAAAAAAAAAAAAAAAAAAAAAGGAGTCTATAGTGCTACAGTCAGCATATATATGAATGTCAAAAGTGAAGATATTCATGATACACTTAAAGGATTGAACATACTATAGCAGAGTTGTGATTCACAAAAATGCGAAAAATAAAGATAAATACACAGGTGAAGGTACACTAAAGCAGTATTTTTTTGAAACTGTAATAAAAACAAAGAAGAAAAATGCATCATAAACATTTTATAATGTCTAACACAGGTATTAATTAGAAAGGAGAATTACATTTAAGAGAACATTGGAGTCATGGAAGACTAACAGTGTCTGATGTTACCTAAACAGTTTGAAAACCAGACAAAAATTTATAAAACTATTATTTTCAAACAGTAGCCTATAGACAGAACCAAATTATGATTCCTGAGAGAAGGTATAATGAAATTAGCTATGTGAACAATTTGGCTATCTGCCCAAAAGCAAGCTTTACAAAATGGGGTAGGAGGGGTCGGCACTGTGGCACAGTGGGTTAATGCCCTGGCCTGAAGCGCTGGCATCTCATATGGGCGCTCGTTCTAGTCCCGGCTGCTCCTCTTCCTGTCCAGCTCTCTCCTGTGGCCTGGGAAAGCAGTAGAAGATGGCCTAAGTCCTTGCGCCCCTGAACCCGTGTGGGAGACCCAGAAGCTCCTGGCTCCTGGCTTTGGATCTGTGCAGCTCCGGCCATTGCGGCCATCTGGGGAGTGAACCATCAATGGAAAACGTCTCTCTCTGCCTTCCTCTCTCTGTGTAACTCTGACTTTCAGATAAATAAATAAATCTTTAAAAAAAATGGGGTAGGAAAAGAAACTATGTAGAACTTGGGAAAAGAGGTCAGAGTTTGGAAAAACTGGGTAAGATTTGCAGAGTAATGATAGAGGACAAAGTCTAGAAATGGTATGTAAGATCATTTTGGCTCATTAGCTGAATATGCACTAACTTGGAATTAAAATCCATGTGAGGATATACATTATGCAAAGTGTTTAAGATTCTGCTTGCTGCATCCCATATCTGAGTGCTTGGGCTTATGCCTTGGCCATACTTCATTTTTTCTAAGATTTATTTATTTTGAAAAAGTTGAGAGAGAGAGAGAAAGAGAGAAAGATTCCATCTGCTGGTTCACTTCACAGATGGCCACAATTGGACATTGATGGACCAGGCTGAAGCCAGGAGCCAGGATCATCATTTGGGTCTTCCACATGAATGGCAGTGGCTCATCAAACACTTGAGTCAACTTCTGTTACTTTTCCCAGGCCATTAGCAAGAAGCTGGATCAGAACTGGAGCAACTAGGACCCAAACTGTTGCCCATATGGTATGCTGGTGTCACAGATGCAAGCTTTATCTGCTACATCAAAATGCTGGCCTTTTGGCTTCACTTTTTTTTTTTTTCCAAGTTTCTGCTAATATATGCTCTGAGCAGCAACAAATAATGGCTAAATTGTGTAGGTGCCATTCACATAGGCCATCTGGATTGACTCCTAGGCACCAGGCTGTAGTCTGGTCCAAGCACAGTCATTGAGGCATTTGAGGAATGATTCAGAAATGAGAACTCTCTCTTGGTCTTTTTGCTTTTCAAATAATTGAAATTAAATAATTAAATATTTTTACAAAGCCTATGTGTCCCTGCTAAAAAAGAATTGTTAGCAAAGCACAAATTTCAGAGAACAGGAAACCAAAAATAAAATTTCCACAGCCCACATAGGTTGGGAAATTTTATATTACCAATGTGCATATGTTGAAGGGACTCTTTCAATAGATGGAATAATCAGTAGATATCCCAAAAATGCTTCCTTTTAGCATGAGAAAAATGAATCACAGCAAAGGCTACTCTAGAAATGTTCTAAAATCTCCAAAGAAAGCCTTCAAGCACAAATTTATCCAAAATTAATTTACCTGCCTAACAATAAACTTTAACAGTCTTCAAAATTTGTAAAGGTCTAGAATTCCTCAACATAATTTTCACAATACATGGAATACCAAATAAATATAGTAGATATATTAATGTTCAGAGAAATAGAATGATGCTCTCAAAAATATAATGGAATTGGCAAATAAGTTTAAAGCTACTGTAAATGTGCTCAGTAAGCTCAGTTATGCAAATTATAGTATGAACATAATGACCAAGGAAATTGAAGGAGGAAAAATAACCAAATGGAATTTCTAGAATTAATCTTGAAATTTTCTATAATTGAAAAAGGCATACCCGAAGTGGAAATGTCATAGAAAAATTACTGAATGTGTAAACAAAATATGACAAGGAATAAAAAAAGCTAAATGAACAAAATATTTTAAAATACATTTTATAGCAAAGCTTCTTTGATTTGAGGAAAAATATCAAACTGCAACAAATGTATTGAAATTCTAGATGAAAAAGAAATGGGTAGGGTGACATTTAAAAAAAGAATGCTTAGAAGTTTTCCAGATTTGTTCAAAACAATAAACTCAATAATCTTCCTAAACAAGAAACTGGATAAGTAAAAGAAAATCTTAGCAAGAAATATACTAATCACATTATTACAACCCCATGTTAAAGAATATAAAGCACTCAAGAAAAATTGGGACATCCAATATGAAGAAATAGACTTAAGTACCCCCAGAAGCTACACAAAGCCAGAAAATAGTAGAATGCCATTTCTAAAATGTTGAAGAAAATTGGTAAACTTAGAAATCTGTATCCTTCAAAAATATGTTTCTTAACAGACTGTAAAAAAAGATTTTTTTAAACTTTTATTTAATGAATATAAAAGATGAGATGCAATCATAAAATAGTCTCAATTCAGGCCAGTGCCATGGCTGAATAGGCTAATCCTCCACCTGCGGCACTGGCACACTGGGTTCTAGTCCTGGTCGGGGTGCCGGATTCTGTCCCAGTTGTTCCTCTTCCCGTCCAGCTCTCTGCTTTGGCCTGGGAAAGCAGTGGAGGATGGCCCAAGTCCTTGGGAGACCAGGAGAAGCACCTGGCTCCTGGTTTCGGATCAATGTGGTGCGCTGGCCGCAGTGCACCAGCCGCAGTGGCCATTAGGGGAGTGAACCAGTGGAAAAGGAAGACCTTTCTCTCTGTATCTTTCTCTCACTGTCCACTCTGCCTGTCAAAAAAAAACATAGTCTCAATTCAAAGAAAGCAGAAAACTTGATAGGCATATAGAAGAATGAAATCTACATAATGGAATTTACATTTTCAGAGTGCTTCAACTGAAAATAGGAAAACACACATTCCTTGATTGTCCATGACATTTTCATCAAATATGACATGAGGTATATTCTTAAATAAGACTCAATAATGTTATAAAGGTTGAAAGTATACAAAGTACATTTATGTCCTTAGTACACAATAAAGAGTAATTAGTTACAGAAAAATATCTTGAAAATTTCCAAATATATATAAATTATGTAAGCATTTTTATAAAAAAGCCATGGGTCAAAAAAGAAGCCATAGGGCAAAACAAGTATTTTCTGATAAATGAGTCTATCAACACAATATATAAAATGTGTGATAAAATTAAAATGGTTCAAGGAAGGAAGATTATGTTCTTTGAAGTTGTATTAGAAAAATCTATCTCAATAATCCAGAAAAAAGAACAGAAAATTAAGTCCAAAGGGAGCAGAATAAATACTAAACATAAAATATTCAATTAATTAAGCAGCTGAGAAGTTATAGGGAATATATATAGCCATTGAATTTATAGGCAGTTTTTAGAAAATTTTTTAACCAAAATATACAGTTAAGAGATAGTAAATGAAGCAAAAACCAGTATTTATTAGCAGAAGATTTATTTATTTATCTAGGGTCTTTATTAGCAGATGATTACCCTCTTGAAAATAATTTCTTCCTAAATATTATATATATTATATATAATTTCAGTATTTTATATTATATATATATATATAATACTGACATTATCAGGGTAGGTAACAATAAAATCACACGGTCTGATTTATTTCTCTCTCATTTCACAGAATTATGTGAGTTGACCACACAATGGACAAAACTTGTCCTTTTTAGTAAATCTGTTATTGACAGATTAGTGACGGACAAAGAGAGAAGGATTTTCCAACCATGGTTTTGCTCTCCAGATTGCCATAACAATCAGGGCTGGGCAAGCTAGATCCAGAAGACTGGAACTCCAGATCAGGATCTTCTTCGATGTCATGGGCGCAGGGACCTAAGCCCTTGGGCCATCTTCTGCTGCTTTCCCAGACACTGTAGCAAGGAGCTGGATTGGAAGTGGAATAGCCAGACTCAAACTGGCTTTCATATGAGATTCTGGTATTGCAGGTGGCAGCTTAACCTGGTATACTACAGCACTGGCCCCTCTTATTTATTTTTCAATGTCATTTTATAAATGTATTCTCTAAATTGTCCTTTAATATCACGGTTAAATCCATATTACTGGATATTTTATTATATAAATATATCAGCTATCATAGAAATAACATAATAAATGGCTTTATGGATAAACAATTCACATATTTATAATGTACTGCCAATAGTAGATTCTAATAACTGGACTTATGTTGGCAAAAGGAAAATAGTTTTTTAAGTATTTTGACAAATAGTGAACATGAATTCTTTTCTAGGAAAGCTTTACCTACTTATTTTCTTAACACATGATTATTAATATAAAGTATCATTAAAATGTTGCTAAAGTTATCTGTGAAACTATGTAACACCTTACAGTGTAGTATTTTATATAGTTGTTAATTATGCCAACAAATCTTCAGTAATTACATACTATAAACATGTTTTCCATGCTACAATTTATTTATTTGCATTTTTTATTAGTAACAAAGCTCACAGAATTTGAAATCATGAAAAATTGTTTTATAACTCATATATAAAAAAATTTTGTAACTTAAAAAGAGCAGTTCAAGTTTCCCCTGCACCACTTCTCATCCAGCTTCCCACTAGTGGCCTGAGAAAAGCAGTGGAAGATGGCCCAAATGATTAAGAACCTGCCACCCATGTGGGAAATTTAAGCTCCTGGCTTCAACCTGACCCAGCAACTGGGTGTTGTGGCCATCTGGGAAATGAACAAGCAGATGGAAGGAAAAAAAAAAATCTATCCCTCCCTGTCTGTAACTTTGCCCTTCAAATAAATTAAATGAATCTCATAAAAATATTTTCTCATCATACTTATACAATGGAACTTCTTTTCCCAAATTTATAGGTGATGACACAGCATGGCTTTTGGCATACGATTATTTTTCTTGTCAGACCATGATCTCTGATTTTCTTGAAAACAACAGCAACAACAAAAAAAATCTAGTTTTCTTTTTCAGAAACAGGATAATAGTTATTAAAAATAAGTAAGTGTGATTATGGTTGATGTGTGAATGAATATAGTATCAGAATATCTCACAAAGTGACGCATTTGAGCACAATAACTGCACATAAATCAAGAATTTTTGACCCCATGATTACTGTTCTTTCTTCAAAAAAAAAAAAAAGATTGGAAGAACTTGATTTATACATGAGAACAGAAAGAATACCTCTGAAAAATTATTATGCACTAACTGAATATATATGACAATGATCATGAGAACCAGCAAATAAAATTCTAAAATCTCAGGGTGAGGGCTTAGGAAATTTACCAAGTTAAAAACCTACCTTAAAAAAAAAAACACAAAGTAATTTCACTCACAAATTATGACAGCTCTTGCCATAATCCATTTTACATAGACTGATGAGACACTTAAGAATGATCATGTGATTTAACAAATAATTGAAATAAAAATTGTGCTGCTTGAGTTTTCATTTTTGCTTTTCATTTCACAAGAATACAGACTGAAAAAATGCAGTTTGGCTATAACCTGTCAGGCCATAGAGGGTAGGCTTCAGTGCAATATTCATTATTTTTAAAATATAGTGAATATACTATATTAGATATCCTAAGTACACTAAACATTGAAAGTTGTAAGTTGGCAAGTGAAATACTTCTAACCCAAATAATAAACCAAAAAAAGCTTAAAGGCCAAACAAGAAAACCTGAGTCTGAAAAATACATCTGCTGTAATTGAACCACAGCATGGCTAATATAAAAAATATTGAGACATAAGTTAAAAACAGTGGACAATCATTGCCAGTTGTTATCAAATTTAGTATTGAGATTTCTTTATTTATAACAGAGCTTGGGCCCAGGAACACCTTCTCACAATAAATGAGTGACCTCCATGGCATTTAATTAACTTTCCATGCAGCTGGTTCACAGTGATGGTGGTAAAAAATGAGACAGAAAGAGCAGAGTAGGGAAAATGCAATAGAATTCTCTGAAGACAAGAAAAGAAAATTTGACACTTTGAGTCAGGGACTTTACCTGTAAATTTGAAAAACTGTATCTCTGAAAACGGTTTTAAGAAATGCTTTGTCATAAAATTTGATTGAACATGGAGCATCCTCTTTGAATCCTTGTTAGATAACTAAGTTTGGGTTCAGATCTTAATTTCTTTAAGGTATTGACTACCCTCAGGATTAAAATATCCAGTTGACATGTGTTTTGTCCCAGTTTAAAAATATGTAATGACTCAGGAATGATTATTCAATGCTACTTGTTTATAAGTGATAGACTATTCTAAAAAAAAACAAAACAAAACACAAATCTCTGCAGGAAAGCCAAACAACCAACCATAAGAGGCATATCTACTTCATAATTTAGACCAAAATAAATAAAAATATTTTAGAGGAACCATCTAAGGGACAAATATATGTATGATTTTATCAAAGAAGGTTTTGCTAATTTGCTTTGAAAAAAGCAACACTTTACTGGAAGTGTTGTTCCTTCCCCAGTGCAGGCATCCTCTCCCCTTGCAAAGGTGCACAAAGAGAGTGCCAGTTTAAAGCTCTGGCAAAGGCTGTCAGTTACTCCTGAGCTCACTTCATGCATCTTAATGCAGCATAAGTTTCCTGTAGATGACCGCATTTCAGTCCCTTTGACAAAACCCATATAAAAAAGATGTGATGCTCAAGAAACAGAGGTGGTTTGAATTATTTAACAGCTACATATAGGCCTATGAAATATTAAAGGGACAACAGGGTACAATGGGGAGTATTACAGAGATTCTAGCTTAACATAAGTCGTTTCTTTGCACAGCTGGCTGTTAGGCGATAGTAATAGTTGAAGTGATGGGATGATGAGACAATAATTACAATGGAGTTAATAAGTACTTTAATAGAAGTGAATCCAGCTTGCTAACATTCAGGCCTTTAAAAAATAACTTGAATAACATAAACTTTCCTTGGAATATTGAACTGATATTAAATATCATTTTGAAGAACAGTCCATTCTCGCTCCTTTTAAATAAATTTGTTATGAATAAGAACTATTCAGTCAGCTATGTATTTCCTCCAAAGATGTGATAGCTTTAATAATGCCTTTTCAAAATGAAAGACAAGATATCAGGTGAACACTCTCTTAGGTTGTGCTGACATGACTTGAAGAATCAAGGTTTATCATTTTATGTGGTACATCCACACACGCAATCTGACATTATAATCACGTACATCTCCACCAGATTCACAGGGGTACTGCCCATACTCAGTTAAGACCAAGACCTAATTAAATATCCCAACATGGACACTCATTTTTATTAATTGCAAATCTTTGCCTTAGACAACTGTGATATGATTTAAAACTTTCTATTTGTTTCAAAAACACATTTGCCTTTATTTTTTGCATCATAATAAGCTTATACAAACTGTAACTGGAAATAGGGATATTTTACTCACTTCAAGTGGAGTAAATGTTTGAAATATTTTGCTTAAAAATGAAGTAACCTTATTCCGCCATTACTGCCAAAGGCTTCTGTTTGTGCCTTACCAGCACTATGCACTGAGTTCTCACTTGGAGCAGATAGCTAAGTTTTGAGGAAAGTGGGGAAGAAGGGGGCTTTTTTTCATAAGGATATGTTCCTGTGATAGCTGTGGTTCTCACAGCAATTTTAGATGAATACTGGGAATAAATTTGCAAATGATGTTACATTCCCACCAAATGATCAGGGTGTATTTTATATTTTTGTAGCCTTTATGAAAATTTACAGTGTGTCCAAATTGCTCCCACATGCATAACAGGAGACCATGTTTTTCCATAATCCTTTCAGGAAAATTTGGAAACCTAAGGGTGAATTCCAAGCAGAAGTAATTTAGCAAGCCAGAAATGGCATTAGTTATAGGTAATTCAGAGATACATGAATATAAAATACGGAACATGGTGGAGAGTCAGAGTTGGAAGAGAAAATTACCTTGAAATTACAATTCTGCTTTCTCGCAAACGGTGCTCAAATTTTCCTTTCTTTTTCTTCAAACCTTTACTGACATATAATACACACAAATTTTATACGCACATAGTGTACAACAAGATGTTTGATATATATGTGTGTTGATATGACTTGAACATGATTTAAATGTGTTCTTAAGGGATCTCATGTTGAAAGCCTGGTCCCAGTGTGAGGATGTTGAGAGGTGAGAGTGAGACTAGTAGGAGGTGGCTCGATCAGTTGGGGATACCACTCTGTGAGAGCCATAAGGTAATTATTTGGGACCCTGAGTTAGCTCATGTTATTAAACAAAGAAACAAAACAACTGGGGGCCAGCACTGTCGTGCATGGGTTAAGCTGCCACCTGTAACACCAGCATTTTTTATGAACACTGATTCAAGTCCCAACTGTGGCATTTCCAATCCAGCTCCCTGCTAATGCACCTAAGAAAGCAGAAGATGTCCCAACTACTTTGACCCCTGTAACCCAAATGGGAATCCTGGATAAAACTCCTAGCTCCTGGCTTCAGTCCAGCCCCGTCCACGTTGTTGCAACCATTTAGGGAGTGAACCAGTGAACAGAAAATCTCTCTTACTTCCCCAGTCTCTCTGTAACTCTGCTTTTCAAATAAATAAGTAAATATTAAAATAATAATAATAGTAATAATAGCAGGCTCCTTCCCACTCTCTGGCTTCCTGTGACCCTATGTGATCTCTCACATGAGTATGTACCCTGCCATCTGATATTTGTCATGGTGTGACCAAGTCAGGAGGTTCCCACAAGAGATAGCCCATGCTTTTGTAGTATCCAATACTGTGAGCTGAATATATTTATTTTCTTTATATGTTACTAAGATTCAAGTGTTTTCTTGAAGCAAAGGAAAATGACATAATACATATAAATTTTGTACTGACCACCACAATAAAACTAAGTACCTATACATTTAAATTATTTAGTTATCTTTTTTCTGTGTGTATGAAATGCAAATATTGAAGATTACTCTCCTAGTAATTTTCATGTACGTAACACATAAACTATAATCACCATGCTGTAGAATAGATCTACAAAACTTATTCATCCTGTGTAACTAAAACTTGGCACCCTTTGAGCAATATCACAGCATCTAACAACCACCATTCTCATCTGTGCTTCTGTGTTTGGCACTTTTAGATTCTACACATAAGTGACATCATATGACCATGTGATATTTTTATTCCTGTGAATGTCTCATTTCATTTAGCATAAAGTTCTCCATGTTCGTACATCTGGTTGCAAATGGCATGAATTTCTTCTTTTCCAAAGCTGAATTAGTATTGTATTGTATATTTGTACTACATTTGCTTTATCCCTTCATTTATTTATAGACAGTTTTCTTGTATACCTTGGCTGTTATCAATAATGGAAGCTATAGCTTAACTAACAGTAATCTTGGCTGGCGCCATGGCTCACTTGGCTAATCCTCTGGCTGCAGCACCGGCACTCTGGGTTCTAGTCCCGGCTGGGGCAATGGATTCTGTCTCGGTTGCTCCTCTTCCAGTCCAGCTCTCTGCTGTGACCCTGGAGGGCAATGGGGGATGACCGAAGTGCTTTGGTCCCTGCACCCGCATGGGATACCAGGAGGAAGTACCCGGCTCCTGACTTTGGATCCACGTAGCACCAGCCATGGCGGCCATTAGGGGAGTGAACCAACAGAAGGAAGATCTTTATTTCTGTCTCTCTCTCTCTCACTGTCTAACTCTGCCTGGCAAAAAATTAAAATAAATAAATAAATAAATACAAAACTAACAGTAATCTTGTCTGTGTTATACTCTAGACTAGCTAACCAGAATAACTGTTATAACCTCACTTTCCCTGTTAGAAAAATAGCAAACAAATTACATGACTCCTTCTTTAATTGTGGCAAAGTTATCTATTAATAATGGCACTGTTTCACTAGAGTATCTCCATAAGGTAAATAATACCATCTACCAGAATTGGCATTTGAAGTGAAATCCAGGCCAACTCTTCATACTTTTATCCTTTGATTAAGCAGTTATCTTGGTCTTGAATAACTGACATATCTTGAGCATATGCTGTGTCCCATAGAAAGTCTTGTTTGTAACTCATTCTTTAATAGGATGAATAATTCCTTTGCTTAAAATTTCCAAAAATATACATTATTTGAATTTTTATGTAGCTTAGTTGCCTGCTTTCTTCTTTAATTTTCTTCCTTTTCTTTTCCTAGTTTATGTGTTTTTGGAATAAATGAGTTTTGCCTTAATCATTGGTGTAACATCATTGCTATTTTTGGTACACTTAGCATTAAACCATATTAATTAAATCCATAGAAAGTTATCCACTCAGGTTTATTTTTTTATTTTGTATTGGTTAGTTTCTATAAATTCTATCATTAGACTATGCATTGATGTAACAACACCAACAGTGACTATTATATATAATTAATTTTTAAATAATTTTACAAAATGGAAATGAAGCAGAAATTATAAATTATCAGCACACATTTAAAAATCTACTGAGGAGCTCATTGTTGAAAATATCAAAGATAATGGTATATGGCATGAAACATGAATTGCTGGTTTGTCTTATTAAGAAGACAAAAACACACAGGCAATGCTTTCCTATTCAGCACTTGTTCTGTCTTTTGTACTATCTTTAGCTTTTCTGACACTTTAATTGAAAATATCTTAAACCATTTTTGAGTAGTAATGTGATATTTTACTAGAATACATCCAGGGGTTTTCAAAACCTTCACTGAAAATGCGTATTACAAAAAACTATATATGGATTTTAAATTTTTGCACCAATATAAACTTTTAATTCTTTTTAAAATTTATTTTGACAGGTAGAGTTATAGACAGTGAGAGAGAGACAGAGAGAAAGGTCTTCCTTCCATTGGTTCACTCCCCAAATGGCCTGCTACAGCCGGTGCGCTGTGCTGATCTGAAGCCAGGAGTCAGGTGCTTCCTCCTGATCTCCCATGTGGGTGCAGGGGCCCAAGCACTTGGGCCATCCTCCACTGCCCTCCTGGGCCACAGCAGAGAGTTGGACTGGAAGAGGAGCAACCGGGACTACAACCCAGTGCCCCTATGGTATGCTGGCGCCGCAAGTGGAGGAAAAACCAAGTCAGCCACGGCGCTGGCCCCATAAACTTTTAATTTAATTTAATTTTCCATGAACATTTTGAGGTACCCTCATATGTTTGGACTTCAACACGATCACACAAGAATTTCTGTCAAACTAATTTGTGTGTCAAGAATCCTTTACGTAATGATTTTTCCATTTATTTTATTTTTTCTCTGGTTTTTAACTTTTCCCCTTTCTTTTAAAAATATTTCCATTGTACATATTTGTGGATTATGGTGTGGTAATATGGCACATGCATTGAATATGTTATGATTAAACCGATCATGTGACCAAGAAGCAAATGCAGAGGTTAGTTTCACATTTTCTACTTAACCTTTTCATGCCTCCAACATTACAAGCATAAGAACATATGAATATACCCTCTATTAACCCCGATGGTATTTTTACCAATTTTCTTTAGCAAGGAATCAGAGATATTTCAGCAGCCCACTCCCCAGCCTTTTTTTTTTTTTTTTTTTTTTTTGGTTAGAATAGAGGCAACAAGCAATGGGTCATTGATGTAAATCTTCAAAGAGTTTGTCTTCTACTTTAAGAGAAATTCTCATTCTCCTATCTTTCCTTAACCAAGCTTCATGTTAATTTTAATTAGCAATGCTTCTTTTTACATAATTTTACCATCTGGATGTTCTCCAGTTTTTTCAAAAGTTTAATTTGTTTTGTTTTGTTTTATTCTGTATGTTATCAGGGAGCTTCGGGCAAGGTTGCCTGTACTATACCTTCTTTAAAAGGAAGTCCACACCTTAATGATGTATGAATGCCACTTAGCATCCTAAGCAGAACAGATATACTATAATTTAGTATAATACACAGTAATTTAAGTATGATAACATTTCAGAGCCAGGACATATTTCTTTAGACTGAGAACAATTAGCAGAAGTGTGTGATGATACAGTCAATAAATGAGTGAAATTTAGAAGGGCATGGAGAGTAAGGCACAATACTCCAGTACTGGAAGTCAGTGGATTAGGGAAAAAGGAATGGAATAGTCTTGAAGTTGTTTTCGAAGAAAACTGATGTGGTTTTATTATGTAGATTGGAGGCGGGTTAATGAGGTATATAATCTGAAGTCAGTTTGACATTTTAACTTAATTTTTTGTAACTGAATGCAAACATAAATCCTTGCATGTGAATGGCATTTGTCATAGCTCTTTTGCTCATATTTTGCTAAAATATTTCTCTTTAGAACAAAATCTAAATGTTTATATCTCATATTATCATCAGTCAATAATGTTTTATTAATTTACCAATACATGATTAATCGACTAATATATTCAATTGTTAATCAATGTATTATATTGCTACATAATACATTGTTATATAATATTATTATATTACATTGTTAATCAATGTATTTGATTCCAAACTTAAAAGGATTTGCTAAAGCAGAGATGTAAAAAAATGATCTTGATGGCTCATTTGTAATAAATTTTCCACAAAGAAGACTCTCACAATGGCAGGAAATTTCTAGAAGGGATTCGGGGCTCGGGCAGGTGATACATCTTCAAATCATAAGCTAATATGAGTGGCATTTGCAGTTCTATTAAATTTAATCTCCCACTGGGGAAACAGAGGTTCATAGAAGTTAAGTAATTTGTTTAAAACTCAAAATTGATTGAGACTATGAATTAAGTTTTGGAGTTATAGCACAAATGAAAATGTAGTATTATGAGATGGTCATCTCCTAAATCACTTTTAAAAGTGCAATTATGAATTAAAATACAGAAATGAGCAGAGGTTTTAAAAATACTAACAAGCTGGGTACTTCACCTTGTTCAAAGTAGTATTTAAATATAGAGAATAAAGATTATTATGAGATCTTTTATGAGAGAGCAAATACTTAATGAAAAATGAGAATAAAATATGAGATTGAAGAGGATCAAAAGAATATTATTTTCTTTTCATAGAGTTTGAAAATCCTTTGCAGTGAACTATATGCTTTCCTTTAATATATTCAGAACTCCAAGTTACAGTCAATTACTATTGTTGGTTCAATTAAACCAGTTACATTTTCAACTATTTGTTGCAGTGATCCCTGGAAAGACTAGCCATCAAACTGACCTGTTCTCAGCCAACAGGGAAATGGCCAGACAAAAGGATTAAGTTTGTCTTCCACCTTTAAATACTATTTCAAAAGTGACTTTTAACCCATTTTTTTCTTTTTCTTTTTTAATTCTCTGTAGCACATCCCCATTGCAATAGTATGTTTCATCTAACACTACTATATACGCTTCACTAAATAATTTTTAGAGCATGTCCATATCTCTTTATACTCATTTACTCCTTTCTTGTACGTCTAATCTCTTTCTTACCCATCTGTGAGATTGCCATTTTAAAACTTTGTGTTTAAACTGTAATCCTGGAAATTATTTTTTAAACTTTACAAATGGTTTGTGGATCATAAAGTAGAAAATATTTATTACTCGTGAAGGAGTTCAGGTAGGGCCAGTCTTGCACAGTTAAAGACCAACAGGTACAATTGTTCTCTTTCACCTTTTGAAAGTCGTTTAATATTTCAAAAATTTTATTTTGCTTGAGGAAAAAATTAGGTCATGACATTCAAATATTACAGATTTTTTTATGTGATGTATAATATTGCGTACTCTCATGTTGTGTAATTTATTGGATATGAGGTTAGATTTCCTGCCAATTGTACAATTTATTTCATAAATCTTGAATGGGGGATAGAAATTGATTATTTTTAACAGACAAACTGCCAATAATTTCTCCATGACATTTCTAGAAGGCATCACTGTTTTATATTGCAAGCTGGCAACATAAGCAATCATTAACTAATTATTTTTACCCTCATGTAAAGAATACTACAGAAGCCTCAAGAGTCATGTTTCCAATTTAGTTTGCTTCCAACATACTGCATTCATTGTTATCAATGTTGTCACACTCACTATCACACTACATTTGAAAAATATGGAAATTTTTTAGAGTTTTATTCTTTTACATTTAAATGAGCTTCACTGCCTTTACAATGTAATACTATTTTTAAGCTACTACTTGTGATTAATCATTTTCATCAGTTCTCTGCCATATACTGGTCTGAGCAATAATTTAGATGTGTTTCAAGGATATGACACACTTAAAATGTTTGTTCATTTAGTATTTATATTCAGCTTCTTAAAGGAGAGAGTGAGAGAGCCAGAGAGCAAGAGAGAGGGGAGAGGGAGGAATCCAACGACAGCTGCTAGCAAAGTTGCCCTACTCAGAAGGTGCTGCAAGAGGAACCTGACGTACTCAGACCCTGCTCCCATGGGGCCTAGATGACTCCCACCAATAGAGTCCTCAATGATGACTCCCAAGATGACCCTGTCTAGCAGAAAGTAGCCAGAAAGAGTGAAATCACAATTCCCAAACAATAGTGCATACTCCAGTGGAGACCAAGGAGTGAAAGGAGTCAGAGTGGGAGTGGTAAAAAAGTAGAGAGAAGAAAGGGGCCCTCTAGTAATGTGCAGCATTTTCTTAACCCAGCTGGGAAACCAGTCAGAGCTAGACTAGTCTATGTCCCAGTTGATGTACTTCTGGTCCATCTCATGATTGATGGCCTGGGAAAAGCAGTGGAAGATAGCCCAAGGTGTTTGGGATCCTGCTACCCACATGGGAGGCCTGGATGATCCTCCTTGCTCCTGGCTTTGGCCTGGCACACTTGGCCATTGTAGCCATCTGAGAGGTGACAATAGATAGAAGATCTCATTTTCTGTCACGCCCTCTCTCTCTGGCTATCCTTATATCTTTGTAACTTTGATTTTCAGATGAATAAATAATTTTTTCTATAAAAAATGAAGAAATAGGAAGAAAGGTCAATGAGATATAATTAAAAACTCATGGTGCCTGGTATGTGCAATGAAAGAAAATGGTTAACACATAATGGCATTTAGGTTTCTAACTTGAACAAATTAATAATTGTTAATAACATTATTTTCTGAAATTTGAGTCTCAAGAAAAGAATTTTGTTTAAGCAATTGAGGGGTTGTGGATTTATATTCAGTTGTGCTGAATTTGGTGTCAGTATTACAGTAAATTAAAGAAAATTGAGAGTATAATTGATGGAGAAGAACATGTATGTTACATGGGGAGCTGAGATGAGAAAACTTGCATATCATTTTAATTCCTATGTTTTCTTATTTTTAAAGATCTATTTATTTATTTGAAAGACACAGTAATGAGGGCAGTGTTTGATTTTCCATCTGCTGGTTTACTCTAAATGGTCCCAATGGCTTTGCTACATTGAAGCCAGGAGCCCAGAATTCCATCTGGGCATTTCATGTGGGTGGCAGGGACTCAGGAGCATGGGCTATTATCTACTTTCCAAGATTAGCAGGGAGCTGAATTGAAAGTGGAGCAGTCAGGACTTGAAACAGCAATGATATGGAATTGGGGCAAAGCAAGCAGGGTTTAACCTGTTATGTAACACCCCCAGCCCCATATTCTATTTATTCTTTAATCTCAGCCATTTCCATTCATTTGAATGCTTTGAGACACCTTTCACCTTTAAATTCCATCACTCTTTTTGTATATTTTCCAAGGAGGTTTCAGGTTATATAACAATCACTGTCACTGACACTGAATATAGCACTAAGGCATAGAAATACTATGTGTCAAAAGAAAACTATATGTACATTCAATTCAGGTGATAACAGTGGTAAAGAATACAAGAGTTGGAGGCAGGCATAGAATATTAAGCCTCACACCTGCAGTGCCAGCATCACACATGGGTGCTGGTTCGATTCCTGGCTGCTCCACTTCTGATTCAGCTCACTGCTAATCTGTCTGGGAAAGCAGTGGAGGATGGCCCAAGTACTTGGGTCCCTGAACCCACATGGGAAAACTGGATGAAACTCCTGGCTCATGGCTTCGGTGTGGCCTTGCCCCTGCCACTGCAGCAATCTGGAGAGTGAACCAGTGGATGGAAGCCCTCTTTCTCTGTCTTTCCTCCTCTCTCTGTTATCTTTGCCTTTAAAATAAATAAATTAATTTAAAAAAAAAGAATGCAAGGGTTGAAGTCTTTCTCTAAAAGAAAAATATTTAGTCTGTGCTAGTGATGAATTATAGAATAGAAAGCATTGCCTAGCCTGAACAAAAGATTGGTTCCAGTGATACAGCATATGAGTTACCCATCAGGAATGATTATCACCCTAATTACCATTTTATCCACAGGTAGATAACTTTGCCCAAGATATTTAAAATGAATACAGGATGGCCATTTTCAATACTTTAATTCAACATAGTACTGGAAGTTCTAGCCAAAGAATTGGTCAAGAGAAAGAAATAAAAGTCATGCAAATTGAAGAAGAGGACACCCTATTGTCACTGTTTGAGATGGCATGATCTTTTATGTAGAAAACTCCAAAAATTCCACCAAAGAAAATATTATAACTAATTTAGCAAAATTGGAGGATACATTTCAACTTAAAAATGGTAGCATTGTTATGTATAAATAGTAAATTATAAGAAAAACAAACAAAGCCATATAATTTACAATTGCTACCAAAAAATAAACACCTCGGAACAAATCAAGCTAAAGAAATAGAAGAGCGCCCCAATCAAAATTACAAAACTGTCATGAAAGAATTTCAGAGAAATGGACAGTCATCCTATGATCATGGGTTGGAAGAATCAATATTGTTAAATCAATATTGCTAAAATACTACACAAATTGATTTACAGTTTCAATGTAATTCCTAGCAATGAAGCTTTTCACAGAACTAGAAAATAGCACTAAAAAATCCCCAATAACCAAAAACAATCTTGAGCAATAAGAGAAAAGTGGGAAGCATTACAATATATTATAGAGTATTTAAAATAGCATGATAGTGGCATAAAAATGAACACATAAACTATAGAAACACAACAGAGGTCCTAGTAGTAAACACACACACATCCACATCCAACTATTTTTGAGAAAGGTGCTAAGAATCTGCACTGAAAACATAATATTATTTCAATTTTATAAAGTGCTAGGGAAACTGACTATCCATATGCAGAAAATGAAATTACCCCCCTATCTCTCACAATGTGCAGAAAGCAACTCAAAACGGATGAAATACTTAATTTAAAACCTGAAACTTTGTAATTACTAGGAGTGAAAATAGAAAATGGGATTTCATCAAACTAAAGAGATTCAGTACAGCAAAAGGAAAAAACAAAAAAGGCCAGAGTGAAGAGACAACCCGCAGACATGAGAAAATATTTCCACATATTGACTATGAGAGGGAATTTATAACCAGGATATATTAAGAACTCAGAAATTCAACTATATAAAGCTCCCAGATAATCCAATTTTAAAATGCACAGTAGATTTAAAGAGATTTTTCTCAACGAGAGACAAACAGGGGGCTGGCGCTATGGCGCAGCGGGTTAAAGCCCTAGCCTGAAGCTCCAACATCCCATGTGGGTGCCACTTCTAGTCCTGGCTGCTCCTCTTCTGATCCAGCTCTATGCTATGGCCTGGGATAGCAGTAGAGGATAGCCCAAGTCCTTGGGCCCCTGCAATCATGTGGGAGACCAGGAAGAAGCTCCTGGCTCTTGGCTTCAGATTGGCGCAGCTCTGGCCGTTGCGGCCATCTGGGGAATGAACCAGTGGATGGAAGACCTCTTTCTCTGTCTCTATCTCTCTCTGTAACTCTTTCAAATAAATAAAATAAATATTAAAAAAAAGAAAGACAAACAAATGGTAAAGGGGTACATGCAAATGTTCTAACTCCTCTAATCATCAGAGATAGGCATGCAACATAATGAGATATCCTCTCACTCTAATTAGATTGGGTATTATCAAAAAGTCTAAGGATAATAAGTACTTGCAAGGATGTGACGAAAAGGAAACACTTTAACTGTTGGTGGGAAAGTAAATTAGTACAACCATTGTGGAAAATAATATAGAGTTTTCACAAAGTCATTAAAATAGAATTACCATGTGATCCAACAATCCCAGTACAGGGTAAATATTCTAGGAAAATGAAATCACTCTATTACAGCCTAGAAATAAAAAAAGCAGGCTGTCCATCAACAGGTGAATACATGAAAAGAAGTATGGTACATAAAAGTAACGTAACACTCTCCAACCACATTGAGGATGGAATCTTGCCATTTAGAACAAAATGGTTAGAACTCGAGGGCATTATGTTAAGAGAAATACACCAAGCACAGAAAGCCATGTCATGATGACCCTCAAGTACAGAATCTTAAAAAGTTAATCTTATAGAAACTAAGACTAAAATAGTGGCTGTTGAGGCTGAGGAGAGTAGGAAGGAGGCTATGAATGGAAACAATGAGAATTACCAGATACTAAGTATAGATAGACAGGAGCAATAAGTTCTGGCATGCAAGTGCACATAGGATGGCTACAAATAATGAAAACATTCTGTGTGTTTCTTTTAAAACAAACTAGAAGAAATAACTTTGAATGATTTTACTGTTAGGAAATGTGAATTGTTTGAGGAGATAGATATGTTTTTCCAAATTGGACATAACATACTATATCCATGTATAGAAACATCACATAGTACTAGATAAAATATATATTTTATGTGTCAGTCAAAAGTAAAACACTATCAAAAATAATAAATAAATTGAGATTAAGTGCCCAAGATATGTCAAGAGAACAGAGATTATGACTGTAACATTAATATCCAAATTCTAGAGTATGGATATGCAATCTGTACAAAAACAAGTTATAGGCACTGTATTAATGTCTGTTTATGGCTTGGGAAACACTTCTTTGAGACATTTGTGCCATTTGTGATATATTTAAAACACATACGGTTAATAAAGATTCTGTTTTAATGCATGACAATATCACCCTTAATATGTGGCAGGATTACTATATTTAGTTGTTAATCTATTTTAACCCATAAAATTTGAATATTCATTAAACCATGTCAACAAGATGAAATGCAAATAGATAAGAAGACAATATGAAAGGTTGTTAATAAATGGATGACATTGGTGAAATAACAATTTAAAATTTATTAAATTAAGCTTAGATCCAATTAAAATCTTTACTAATAATTTCAACTTTATTTCTCAAGGTATTTTTATGTTCTGGAGTATGCCTGCATATTTGTTTAGGTTTCCCTTTCCTTCTTGGAATCTGTGTCAATATCTATAGTACATGATGCCTTTAGGAAGAATTTTTTATCATTATGGGCTATCATTATGCAGAAAACACTCAGGTTTATATCTCTCTCTGTGATAATTTAGCTTTGGCAGCAGATGATTTGATTCAGAGTCTGTCTACAGTGAATAATTGAATGTCAGAAATGTTTTAAATTAAATTCTGACAAAGATGAAATGCTTTGTAGGGGAATCTAAATGTTTGTTAAGTTCTTTGTCCTCTTTTTCATGGCCTGTTAATGGTTTCAATCGTGTATCTGCCTTTGCAAAGAAGAGTCTGTGTGCTATTTAATATGCTTTGGGGTGGCTTTCAGGCACATTAAATCTGTAGCTGTGTGTTCTTTCACCATCTGAAGTGCATTGTAAGTATAAAACAAAGCAGCAGCAATGAAAGATAACTTCTGTCAGGAATGAATAATTAGTATCAATGTATATTTTATTTTCCATCAATAGCTATAGACATAAGGAATAGGGCTGGTTAGACATAAGGAACAGAGCTGGTTAGATTTCCAACCAATAAACATACAGCAGATTTTGGTGGGAATTAGTGGTAATGGCCCTCTCATCCACTGAAGACAGGAAAACAAGCAATTGAGGATATTGCAAAATCAGTAACAACTATTCAATAGTTTTTTTTTGAAAATGACATGTGCTTACCATGATTTCCTTACTTCCTATTTTTTGGATTCATATAAGCCCGTAGGGAAATGAAATTTAGAGGAATTCCACTATTACAGGCACTAATCTTGGTTTTACAACAAAATGTAAACACTATATTAATGATGAAAAGGTTCAAATTCTATCTCTACTATTTATTGTTTATGAGACGCTGAGAACATTATTAAATAATCAGGTTCTGTGTTCTCAATCATGACTTAGGAATTATGATGATTTTATTTGATAAAGAGGTAAATAAATATTTATTATACACCTATTGTTTGCTCTTCATAAACAAGAATAGGTAGGCTAGAGTTGTAAACAAAATAGAGACGTTTCCTACCTACAAAGATTTTAAATTTTAGTATATATAATCATTGAATGAGAGAATAAATACATAATAACTATAAATAAAACAAAAGTAAATAAGGACGAATGATATGAAGTGTATGTGTGTGTGTGTGTTTGTACAACATTTGTTATAGAAGAATTTTGTTTGTATATATTTGGTTACCCCTAGTGATTTAATCATACAGAGATGATAGATAGATAGATAAATAGATAGGTGATAAATATCTTTTGAAAACAGACCAGCGACATTTCATTTTTTATTCTGCAACAAATTGTCTCAATTGAAGGAATGCTTCCAATTCTATATTTCTGAAAAATCAAATCTCTGGAAACAGCCAAACTAAAAGACAGTTATGGTTATCTTCTGTTTAATGAGTGGAATACATACAAATGTATGCATATTATATGAGAAGAAATGCTAGTCAACATAGCAGAAATTGCTAAATCCCAAACCTAAAGATGCTAGTTCTGTGTATCCAGAAGCTGTTTCACAACCTAAGAGGATTCTGAAGAAGAATGTCTGTACTGTTCTTCTAATCGTTATACTACATTACTATTCCTACAAAATGCGATTCCATTTACCATATCATTATAGTACAGTACAGATAGAATCTCGGCACATATTTAATGGTTGTTTAAATCATAATTAGTGCCTTTTCTCTAGAATTCACTAACAAGCAGGTATTACATTTTCTTACTTTCTTTATTACAAAAATTTCATTGCTATACAGAAGAAAATAAAACTTGAAAACAGCCATTTTAATTGTCCTGGGATTCAAATGGGTTGTTATTAAATTATGTATTTTTGCTTTTGTTATTCATATATTTGCAATCACTAAGTTCTTCTCTGGATTTCTTTCTTGCTACTTTCTGGAAGTATACTTAAAACTCACAAAATATAGAAACATCTTACTAATATGAAAATATGTAGAGTTTAAAGATCTATTAATTAGTAACTAATATTGTGGATTTTTAAATTTTTATCTTAATACTGTTCTGCTTTCAATTTTAAAAGTGATCATTATATATATAATATACATATATAAAATATTTGGATAATATAAACAATTACTTATAGACCAAAAACTCCAAAATGAATAATAAAAACCATTAAGCTATAAAGGAATCTTGATTAAAATGAAAATTTCTAGAACTAGGAGAGCTATTTGCTTTCACTACTATTTTCCATGTATATTAATTGTGATGACAAATCTGATTTCATCATTACTCATGTCTAAATATTTAATGATATTTTAAGTGAGTTAAGTTTAGAAAACTTCATATACTTACTCTTTTTCATTTCACTTTTTACTCATATAAAGAAAATAGATTTCAAGTATTTCATAGATACGATTTAAAGACTACAACAATAGATTTCTTCCTTCCTCCATATCTTTCCCCTTCCCTCTTCATTCCTTTCTTTTTTTTATTTTTGACTTTAGAAATAACATACTTTCAATTTACTTTACTATCACAGGCTTAATGCTTCACTATATATAAGCTTCAACAAATAAAATGTAAAGAGATAAGGGCTATAAGCAATAATCAAATCACAATATATCACTTCACTCATATATTTGGGTTTTCTTTACACTCTATAAATTTTGTACCATAAAGCATAAAACATATGATATTTGTCTTTTGGAATCTGTCATACTTCACTATTAAGAGTCTCCAGTTGCATCCATTTTGTTGCAAAAAAACAGGACTTCATTCTTTTTATGTTTCAACAGTATTCTATTATGTACATATACCACATTTTGTTTAAGAATCATCAGATGGCCGGCGCCGCGGCTCACTAGGCTAATCCTCCGCCTAGCGGCGCCGGCACACCGGGTTCTAGTCCCGGTTGGGGCGCCGGATTCTGTCCCGGTTGCCCCTCTTCCAGGCCAGCTCTCTGCTGTGGCCAGGGAGTGCAGTGGAGGATGGCCCAGGTGCTTGGGCCCTGCACCCCATGAGAGACCAGGAGAAGCACCTGGCTCCTGGCTCCTGCCATCGGATCAGCGCAGTGCGCCGGCCGCAGCGCGCCGGCCACGGCGGCCATTGGAGGGTGAACCAACGGCAAAGGAAGACCTTTCTCTCTGTCTGTCACTCTCACTGTCCACTCTGCCTGTCAAAAAAATAAAAAAAAAAAAAGAATCATCAGATGATGGACAATCTTAGGTATTATGAATTTAGCTATTATAAACATGGAGGTACAAATAACTTTTTTTTAACTTTTATTTAATGAATGTAAATTTCCAAAGTACAGCTTATGGATTACAATGGCTTCCCCCCCCACAACTTCCCTCCCATCCACAACCCTCCCCTTTCCCTCTCCCTCCCCCCTTCCATTCACATCAAGATTCATTTTCAGTTCTCTTTATATACAGAAGATCAGTTTAGCATATATTAAGTAAAGATTTCAACAGTTTGCACCCACATAGAAACACAAAGTGAAAAATACTGTTTGAGTACTAGTTATAGCATTAAATCACAATGTACAGCACACTAAGGACAGAGATCCTACATGAGGAGTAAGTGCACAGTGACTCCTGTTGTTGACTTAACAAATTGACATTCTTGTTTATGGCCTCAGTAATCACCCTAGGCTCTTGTCATGAGTTGCCAAGGCTATGGAAGCCCCCTGAGTTCACTGACTCTGATCATATTTAGACAAGGTCGTAGTCAAAGTGGATCTCACTCGCGGAGATCTTTCATGTAGGGTGGTCTTTTTTTTTTTTTTTTTTTTTGCCAGAGTGATTTGGCTTTCCATGCCTGTAATACTCTCATGGGCTTTTCAGCCAGATCCGCATGCCTTAATGGCTGATTAAGAGGCCAGAAGGGTGGTTTTGTTTTGTTTTGTTTTTTTTTGCCAGAGTGATTTGGCTTTCCATGCCTGTAATACTCTCATGGGCTTTTCAGCCAGATCCGCATGCCTTAATGGCTGATTATGAGGCCAGAGTGCTGTTTAGGACATCTGCCATTCTATGGGTCTGCTGTGTATCTCGCTTCCCATGTTGGATCGTTCTCTCCCTTTTTGATTCTATCAGCTAGTATTTACAGACACTAGTCTTGTTTATGTGATCCCTTTGGTTCTTAGTCCTATCATTATGATCAATTGTGAACAGAAATTGATCACCAGGACTAGTGAGATGGCATTGGTACATGCCACCTTGATGGGATTGAATTGGAATCCCCTGGTATGTTTCTAACTCTACCATTTGAGGTAAGTCAGCTTGAGCATGTCCCGAATTGCACATCTCTTCCCTCTCTTACTCCCACTCTTACATTTAACAGCAATCACTTTTCAGTTAAGTTTCAACACTTGAGAATAACTGTGTATTGATTACAGTATTCAACCTAAAGTATTAAGTAGAACAAACAAAAAAAAAAAATACTAAGAGGGATAACGTATTAAGTTGTTCATCAACAGTCAGTGCAAGGGCTGATCAAGTCACCGTTTCTCATAGTGTTCATTTCACTTTAACAGGTTTCCTTTTTGGTGCTCAGTTAGTTGTCACCGATCAGGGAGAACATCTGGTATTTGTCCCTTTGGGACTATCTTATTTCACTCAGCATAATGCTTTCCAGATTCCTAACAGGGATCACTTTTCAGTTAAAATTTAAACACCTAAGAATAGTTGTGTGTTAATTACAGAGTTCAACCAATAGTACTAGAACAAAAAAAAATACTAAAATGGATAAAGTATACATTGTACATCAATAGTCAGGACAAGAGCTGATCAGGTCACTGTTTCTCATAGTGTCAATTTCACTTCAACAAGTTTCCCCTTTGGTGCTCAGTTAGTTGTTGCCAATCAGGGAGAACATATGATATTTGTCCCTTTGGGACTGGCTTATTTCACTCAGAATAATGTTTTCCAAATTCCTAACAGGGATCACTTTTCAGTTAAAATTTAAACACCTAAGAATAGTTGTGTGTTAATTACAGAGTTCAACCAATAGTACTAGAACAAAAAAAAATACTAAAATGGATAAAGTATACATTGTACATCAATAGTCAGGACAAGAGCTGATCAGGTCACTGTTTCTCATAGTGTCAATTTCACTTCAACAAGTTTCCCCTTTGGTGCTCAGTTAGTTGTTGCCAATCAGGGAGAACATATGATATTTGTCCCTTTGGGACTGGCTTATTTCACTCAGAATAATGTTTTCCAAATTCCTAACAGGGATCACTTTTCAGTTAAAATTTAAACACCTAAGAATAGTTGTGTGTTAATTACAGAGTTCAACCAATAGTACTAGAACAAAAAAAAATACTAAAATGGATAAAGTATACATTGTACATCAATAGTCAGGACAAGAGCTGATCAGGTCACTGTTTCTCATAGTGTCAATTTCACTTCAACAAGTTTCCCCTTTGGTGCTCAGTTAGTTGTTGCCAATCAGGGAGAACATATGATATTTGTCCCTTTGGGACTGGCTTAATTCACTCAGCATGATGTTTTCCAAATTCCTTCATCTTGTTGCAAATGACCAGATTTCGTTGTTTTTGAATGCTGTATAGTATTCTATAGAGTACATGTCCCATAATTTATTTATTTTTTATTTTTATTTTTTGACAGGCAGAGTGGACAGTGAGAGAGAGAGAGACAGAGAGAAAGGTCTTCCTTTGCCATTGGTTCACCCTCCAATGGCCGCCGTAGCTGGCGCACTGTGGCCGGCGCATCACGCTGACCCGATGGCAGGAGCCAGGTACTTATCCTGTTCTCCCTTGGGGTGCAGGGCCCAAGCACTTGGGCCATCCTCCACTGCACTCCCTGGCCACAGCAGAGAGCTGGCCTGGAAGAGGGGCAACCGGGACAGAATCCAGCGCCCCGACGGGGACTAGAACCCAGTGTTGCAGCACCGCTAGGTGGAGGATTAGCCTAGTGAGCCATGGCGCCGGCTTGTCCCATAATTTCTTTATCTAGTCTACTGTTGATGGGCATTTAGGTTGGTTCCAGGTCTTAGCTATTGTTAATTGAGCTGCAATAAACATTAAGGTGCAGACAGCTTTTTTGTTTGCCAATTTCATTTCCTTTGGGTAAATTCCAAGGAGTGGGATGGCTGGGTTGAATGGTAGGGTTATATTCAGGTTTCTGAGGAATCTCCAGACTGACTTCCATAGTGGCTCGACCAATTTGCATTCCCACCAACAGTGGGTTAGCGTCCCTTTTTCCCCACATCCTATCTAGCATCTATTGTTGGTAGATTTCTGAATGTGAGCCATTCTGACCAGGGTGAGGTGAAACCTCATTGTGGTTTTGATTTGCATTTCCCTGATTGCTAGTGACCTCGAACATTTTATCATGTGTCTGTTGGCCATTTGGATTTCCTCTTTTGAAAAATGCCTATTGAGGTCCTTGACCCATGTTAAGTGGGTTGTTTATTTTGATGTTGTGGAGTTTCTTGATTTCTTTGTAGATTCTGGTTATTAACCCTTTATCTGTTGCATAGTTTGCAAATATTTTTTCCCATTCTGTCGCTTGCCTCTTCACTTTCCTCACTGTTTCTTTTGAAGTACAGAAACTTCTCAATTTGATGCAATCCCAAATGTTAATTTTGGTTTTGACTGCCTGTGCTTCTGGGGTATTTTCCAAGAAGTCTTTGCCAGTACCTGTATCTTGCAGGGTTTTTCCATTGCTCTCTAGTAATTTGAAGGTGTCGGGTCGTAGATTTAAGCCTTTAACCCATGTTGAGTGAATTTTTGTGTAAGGTGAAAGGTAGGGGTCTTGCTTCATGATTCTGCACGTGGAAATCCAGTTTTCCCAGCACCATTTATTGAATAGACTGTCCTTACTGCAGGGATTGGTTTTGTATCCTTGATCAAATGAGTTGGCTGTAGATGTTTGGATTGATTTCTGGTGTTTCAATTCTGTTCCATTTCATATGTGGATTTCATTTCTTTTTGGTATGTTTCCAGGAGTGGGGTGCATGGGTCCTATGGCAGATCCATTTCGGAATTCTGAGGAATCTCCATGTTGTCTTCCATAATGACTGAACCAGTTCACTTTCTCACAACAGTGAATTAGGGTAGGTTTTCCTCTACATCCTTACCAGATTTTTTTTTTTGTAAATTTGTGGATGATAGCCATTCTAACTGGGTAGAGATGAATCTTCATTATAGTTTTTCTTATGTAGCCACTTGTATTTCATCCTTTGAAAAATGCCTGTTCATGTCTTTTGCACATTTTGTAACTGGATTGCTAATTTTGTTGTCATTGAGTTCTTTGGGCTCATTATATTGTCTTGATATTAATTATTTATTAGATAAATAGTTTGCAAATAGTTCATTCCATTATGCTATTATTTTCGAGTGTTTCCTTTGCTGCGTGGAAGCTTCTTAACTTGATGTAATCCCATTTGTCTATTTTCGCTTTTATTGCTGTACTTCTGAGGTCTTTAAAATGTTTTTATTAATATAAAGACAGTGATTTCATGGATTCCATAGATACAATTTTTTTTCTTTTTAAAGATTTATTTATTTGAAAGGCGGAGATACAGAGAGGCAGAGGCAGAGAGAGAGACAGAGAGAAGTCTTCCATCCACTGGTTCATTCTTTAAGAGGCTGTAACAGCCAGAGCTGTGCTGATCCGAAGCCAGGAACCAGGAGCTTCTTCTGGTTCTCCCATGTGGGCGCAGAGACCCAAGGACTTGGGCCATCTTCTACTGCTTTCACAGGCCATAGCAGAGAGCTGGATCGGAAGTGGAGCAACTGGGTCTCAAGTCGGCACCCATATGGGATGCTGGCACTACAAGTGACAGCTTTACCCACCACGCCGCAGCGCCAGCCCCCATAGATAAAATTCTAAGAAAATCACAATATTTGACTCCTCTTCTCCACATATGGGGTCTAATCTAAGAAGTCCTTGTCTATGCCACTGTTTGCAGTGTTTCTCCTATGCTTTCCTCTAGGAATTTGATGGTTTCATGTTTTAGTTTTATATCTTTGATATAATGTGAGTTGATCATTGTGTATGGTCTAAGGTAAGTGTCTTGTTTAATACTTCTGCATGCAGAGATCCAACTTTCCCACTACTCTTTGTTGAAGAGACAGTCCTTTCTCCAGGGAGTTATTTTAGTTTGCTTGTCAAAAATCAGTTGGCTATAGATGTGTGGATTAATTTCTGTTCCATTGGTTCACATGTCTATTTTTTGCCAATATTCAGCTGATTTGATTACTGTATTATGTCTTGAAATCAGGTACTATGATGACTTCTACTTTGTTTTTAGTGTTTTATTTATTTTGATGGCAGTCTTTTATTTTATTTGGTTTAGTTTTGTTTTTACTATTTAATATTGCTTTAGGGATCTAGGTCTCTTATGTTTCCATAAGAATTTTAGGATCATTGATAATTCTTTTTATTTTACCATCAGGTCACATAATTAATATTTTGAACTTTGATATGGCATTATTGTTCACTATTAATTACACTGAAATCACTACTTTAAAAAATCACTGAGGTGAGTTATAGATTAAAAGAGGCAGAACCTGTGCTCAACATCCATTGCAGTTGTTTCAACTTCACTTAATCTTAGCCAAAAGGCTAAAAGCAATAGTTGCTTCAAATTGAATTGTGTGGTCTATAGGTCAACCTCAGCCAGTGTCATCAATGAATAGATCATGAAATTCCACAGCTAGACTAAGATAAGTGTGAATGCCACTCCAAGAGGCACAATTAGATATCCAGGCCTACCCATGGACATGGATGTAAAGTATCTGGAATGGTCTTGGTAGTTTAGGGTTACCTGATCTTCCTACAGGTTTGGTGGGATCTTTCTTGGTGACTTTTAAATTCTGAGATATATTGAAGACTGGCCAATTTCAAATAAGATCAAGCTTCACACCCAAAATAAACCTGAAAAATAACCCCTTAGGAGAAACAGTAGCAGCCAGGTAGAGGTAAGGTTCAAACACATGTCTGTTTCCAAGTTCCACTGGGTTTGTATTCTGTGTTTTCTGTATTCAAGGGAGTTTCTATCTAAGCCATACTTGCCTGAGATTTCTCTGGTTTTGGCATCCAGAGTCTACCACACACACACACACACACACACACACACACAAAGAGAGAGACATAGACTGAGAAAAATTAAAATCCTCTTCCTCATGGAACAAGGGTAAAAAGAATTTGAAAGCCGTCTATAGGAATAGCCTTGAAGTATCTACTGGATTCAAATGGTTCTAAGCTAGAACTGTCCATGTTACCAACTCTCTGAACTCGATTCTGGGAGTAAAGAAGGTGCAAAACCAGTTACCCACCATGTACATGTTTTGTCTGCTCTAGAGACACTTGCTCTGGCTCACCTGGCTATGACTTTATCACTCTTGGGAAAAGACACAGAAATACAAATAACCCCTAGAGAACCTGGAAGTAGACAAAAGCTGTCAATACAATCAAATCATCCTTGCCATGTGCTTCCCAAATCACCCCAAATTTGGAAATTTTCAGAACCTACAAGTGGGGTATGGGACACCTGGATAGGGATCACTAAGACATTACTGTATTTTGGAGTATCCTCATGTGACATAAAAGAAGGCACATATATTAGAAATAAGCCACATTCACTTATTGCATACTTAACCTCCAATCCATACTTTGTATTTGTTGTTACTGTTCTGGCAATAAAATTAAATTCAATGATGAGCCCTCTTCATCACTGGCTACCATATTTGAACTTGTTTCTAGATTTGAATCTTCTTATAGTTATTTTTCCCTTCTGTTTTCCTGTCTGTTAATCATGATACAACTTTCTATTTAATGTCATTTTATGAAATGTGTATGTATTTGACAGAAAAGGATATATTTTTAGGATGAAGTTACAAGTTTTCATTTTAAAAAGTGTTCATTATTTTCATGTTGCTTATGGATTGATTTAGAAAGAACTGGTATCATAATAATAATAAGTGCTCTTTGCAGAAATTTGATGCATTGTATTTATGTAAGCCCTGTGTATGCTTTTTAGAAAACTTTTGTCAATTCACAGATCTTACTACAAAAGTAATCATATTTCTAATAAATTAGGTATAGAATTGGTAATTTTGTTGCTATTGATAATATGGCCATTTAATTACCTCCTAATCCATTGTTTTTAATAGTAGGCTTAGGCCGGCATCCCTTCTCACTAGGCTAATCCTCTGCCTTGCAGCACCGGCACACCGGGTTCTAGTCCCGGTCGGGGCACCCGATTCTGTCCTGGTTGCCCCTCTTCCAGGCCAGCTCTCTGCTGTGGCCAGGGAGTGCAGTGGAGGATGGCCCAGGTGCTTGGGCCCTGCACCCCATGGAAGACCAGGATAAGTACCTGGCTCCTGCCATCAGATCAGCGCGGTGTGCTGGCCGCAGTGCGCCGGCCATGGCGGCCATTGGAGGGTGAACCAACGGCAAAGGAAGACCTTTATCTCTGTCTCTCTCTCTTAACTGTCTACTCTGCCTGTCAAAAAAAAAAAATAGTAGGCTTAACTGCTAAGTGTATATTATTTATTTATTTACTTATTTATTTATTTATTTATTTGAAAGCCAAAGAAATCGACAGAAATTGAGACAGAGAGATCTTCCATCTGCTGGCTGATTCCCTAAATGCCCATGAAATTTCAAAAATGTAGATAGATTTATATTAATAACTTTAAAAATGTATTTGAAAGGCAGACAGAGAAAAAGAGAGGTGAGGGGAAAAGGAGAGAGAGAGAAAGAGGTCTTCCATCTTCAAGCTAACCCTACTAATGTCCACAAAGGCCAGGGTTAGAGCAGGCTGAAGCAAGGAGCCAGCATCTTCCCCAAGGTCTCTCATTGGGTACAAGGGCCCAAGAACTTAGACCATCTTCTGCTGCTTTCCCAGGTACACTAATAGGGAGCAGACTGGCAGTGGTACAGCCAGGACTCAAAGCAGCACCCATATAATGTGCCAGCACAAAGGGCAGCTGCTTAACCCACTAGGATACAAAGCCAGCCTATAATATTAATAACACTTTAAATAATCTACAGATCTTCATAAAGATCACTGGATTTTCCTGTTTATGAATGAGACTGATATCCTGTCACATAATTCAACTATGCTAAACAAACATAATGAGTTTACAAAGTATTTAAAGTGATATTATTAGGGCAATTGCTAATTTGAAAAATGTACTGGTTAACCAAGTATGTTATTTGATATATATGGAATACCTTGATTTATTTTACCTACATGTTTAAATAAAAAACTTCATTGAACTCTTTACTTAATGGAACATTAAGCTTGTTGAAGCTATGTTACTGAAAAAATTAAAAGGAAAAAATGAAGTACATGAAATTTGTTCTTTTTATATATAAATAGAAAAAAGAAAAATAGAAAACCCCTTAAATTGCCAATGTTAAGTTGTTCTTTGATGAATGGTTTGGTGTAATAGTAGGTCAATGAAGAAACATTTGTTTTGTTTAGTTCTCTTCAAAGCCTTTACAAGTTTTCTCTGTGTTTAAATAGCATAAATGCTCCTATTTGTTACTGAAAATGTTGAAAATCCCTTTGTATTATTAAAATATCAAAGAGATATGCACCATTACAAGAGCAACAAAAATATTTTAAACAACTGAGCAAAATGGATGACTTATTAGAAAAAATAGGCTATTAAAATACAATGAAGACAATATTAAATTTTGTTGGCTGTTATATTTTTGCTGATATCCACTATTATTAAGCATGCCATTTAGATACATATTAAATTGATATCCTTTAACTAAATTATTTTCATCTAGAGCCTCAGATTAGTGCTAATGCTTATTCTTTGGGCATTTCAAAATTATTTTTAAGTCATGGATTTTGTGGATTTTGAATATGCATATGATTTTGCATTTACATCTACATGAATCTTGATTTGCATTGCAGTGGGTGTATTTTAAAGTTAATCTTTTCAAAAGGAGATAGCATTTCATTTGCTTGTATGTCAAGGAAACAAATGAGTAGAAAATATAAATTAGGAATGCATGTTCTTACAGCTTCATGAGAAATGCCCCAAAGTTCACAGTTTGAATATAAGCGTTCCGAGTTACATGGTCCACTGTATTATTTTCCCCCAGTCACTAATTTGTATATAGATAAACCAATACTTCTTTCTATTTTGTTCATTCAATTCTTTAGAAAATCTACCCCAAAACAAACGTACAAAATAGGCAGTACTGTAATACAAATTTCAGGAAAATTTCTATAACTTTAAACTACAAGTTTGAAAAATTTTTGTTATCCCTTAAATGCACAGTGATTTCTAATGAGATTTTTTTTCTTACACTCAAAGATATAATAGCTTGAATTGAGTCCCCACCATGGATATTGAAACAGAGTAATTAATGACAGAAAAGGGAAGGAATGGATAATTGTTAGCCCAAAATTTATGTGTCATTTATCTACATTATCACATATAAATTGAAATACTACCTGACTTTAAGGTGATATCTCTTACAGAGTGTTGGAGTCTTAAGCCTGAGGCTGGCCCCTGACCAGCAAGGGATAGTACAAGTACTACCTGACAAGGCGAACGGGAGAGGTAAGGTCAATGTGTCAAGCACACTGCAGCAATCACCCGTGAGTTCTATAGAAGCTGGAACTACTTTATTGAGTAAGTATACAGGCTTATAAAGCTTACGAAAGACATGTGCAGTAGGGGAACCAATCAGCAAAAATGTCATGCAGGCGTGAGTGGACCATGCACGGGGGCATATAGGGATCATGCACTGTCCACATGTCCCGAACATCCGCCAGGTACCATGTTGTTAGGGACTATTTTAGGCAATGCCCAATAGCACAGTACAATCTCAATTGAAATTCTCAAACTTGTCAGTAACTTCTGTCTGTGAGACTGGAAAACAGAAATCTGAAATGAGGTAGTAAGCATTAACCACAGGTGGGTATAATCCTCTCCAACCTATCCTGATAAGAAACAAATTAGATAGCTTTAAAGTTCTCTCTGCTTTTCAGAATCCATTTTCCAACTTTTGAATAAAGACTAGATGCCTGAGTCACACATTTATTCCTTAACTGATCCTTCAAACATTCCTAGGACAACTTAAGTGATTGAGTATAGAAATATGATAATTTAATAAGAATAAAATGTATGATTTTATGCCTCATTTCACTAGGGCACTGACTTCCAAATTAATGTCCATTTTATGGATCCTGTAAGTCCCTCCACCTATCTGTTCCCTGGGGAATGGGCTGTTTCTGTCTACCTGAGGGAATTACATAAAAAACTCAAAACAGCAAGCCAGGTTCTACTATAAAAAAATCAGATTTATAAAGCATTGAAATTTTTGGGTTTGAATCAATTTAGAGGAACTACTTCTTAAAAAAGATATATTTATTTATTTGAAAGGCAGAGTTAAAGAGAGAGAGAGAGGGAAATACACACGGGGTGGGGGAGAGAAAGAGAGAGAGAGAGAGAGAGAGAGAGAAGGATCTTCAATGGCCAGAGCTGGACCAGGCAAAGACAAGGGACAGGAGCTTCTTCCAGGTTCTCCCATGTGGCTGCAAAGGCCAAAACACTTGGGCCATTCTCTCTGCTGCTTTCCCAGGCACATTAGCAGGGAGCTGGATCAGAAGTGGAGTAGCCAAAACTCAAACCAGCAACCTTATAGGATGCCAGCATTATATGCAGCAGCTTAACCTGCTATACCACAACTCCAGTACCAGGAACATTTTTTTTTAATTCCTACAGCAATATGCCCACTTGTTTGTTTATATACAGTATGCAAACACATGGAACTTCTCTTGCCTATTGCCTTGACCAGTATACATTTTCTTACATGATGGCATACATGCAACCCCATCTCTCATAGGAAGTAAAAATCCTACAGACCAAGGACATTACATACTGCTTCTTTCCTAAAATTTTCCAGACAGGTTGTGGTTAAATCAATTTCTGGTGAAGAAAGAAGAAAGCTTGAATTACTGGTGCCTGTCATCAACACACACTTGGCCCATGTGTTGTCCGCTGATAACAGAGTGACTAAACAGTTCAAAGAGTTTTTTTTTTTTTTTAATCTTAAGGTCAGTGGTTACTAAAACACTTGTAAACTTAAGAAAATGTCTTTACTCAGTGTTAACTCTAGATAATAATTAAGCTAGACAGATTTCCAACATGATATGTAGTCACCTTTCTGAAACAATGCTATGCTATGTTTTATGAGTGTTCTTCTAGTCTATGACATCAATTAGAAATACATTTTAAAACTAAATTTCACTGAAAAGCTAGTAATGCTCAGAGCAAGCTAGTCCAGTATGTTGGTGAATCTTTCCTGATATTCACAAGTGTGTAAAATAATGTTCTATGACATTCTGTAGCAGGTACCAAATACTCCAAATCAAAACCCAAAACTCCACCTAGTGGTATAATATTCAGATTAAGGTATTCAAAGTTTGATTTGAATTATTTAATTTGATGATAATAAATTTGAAAACTCTCCAACTAAATATCACTATGGAACCTGTACACTGAATGCAAATGTTTCATCTTGCAAATTGTATATGCTTTTAAATCACAAAATTAAGACTAATATTTAAAGGAATATTGCCTAAAATATATTTTAGGGTTAACAGATTGAAGAATCAAAAATAGGTGTACAGACAAAAATGCATCACAATATGTAAATTTAATGTAACGAAGACTTATCTTGGAATTTCATTATACGTGTTATCAATTAAGTCTAAAAGAAGACAGCCAAAAATGGTCTATCAATGATGTGAAATAAGTTTAGTTTTAGCCCCACTTTTGCAGTACATTGAGCTCCACAGAGACAGTACTGGGGCAATGGAGAACTGGATGGACACTGGGTGACTTGTTCATAGGGGGTGCTCAAGTCCCATCTCTAATCTTCGGTGGCCTAAACTAGAAGTCTATAGTCACAGGCATGTTCTGATAGTGGTTTATTTTGAGGTAGCCCGTGTCCATGAGGAAAACTGTGTCCTCAATTTAAAACTTTCTCTCCCTTTGTTTGGTCTGAAAAGAAGGTTTTGCCTGTTTACTCCGCCAATGGCAAAGTAAATGTTGCTGTGTAATTATAATTTAAGCTCTCATTTTGGCTATGCTACTACAGAAAATGTTAGCCATCCCTTTTGTAAGGTCTAAAGATAAAATTGTACATCCTGGAGAGTCCTTCAGTATAGTCAGTTTCCCACCTTGAAGAGAATAGAGAAATGAGGCAAAAAGTCGGCCTTAGAACAGAGAAATGAGGGAGCAAGTCCCAGACCGCTAACTGACAATAGCAATAGCAAATGAAGCTTAGCAGACAATTTTAACTGTTAAATAACAACTTATGCAAACATTCACTGGAAGCTCCAATGCCTTCTATAATTTTAAGAATGCATGTATTTGGAAACGTCTCTTAAATATCTAACATGGTGTAGCTTGTTTAACCAGTAAATTCAAGCACAGACATATAAAATGGTTTAGTTTTTTTCTACCAACAAATTTAAAACATCGGATACAGAGATTAAGGTCATATGAATCAAAATGTATATTTGATTAATTTTAGCTGTTTAAATTTATGGAGAATCTTTTATCTATAAATTAATAGAAAGCTCTTAATAAATTTTCCCATGTAGACATACAATATGTGCACACATGTAACATAACATACAAGATAGAACAATAAAGCAGTTTTAGTAATAGCTTCTTAAACTCTTTAACTGTTTTTTTTTTTTTTAATTACTGATTGATTCAAATACTTTCTGCTCCTAGTGACTTGATGGTGGGGGTCCGGATGTCAATCAGTCATGTTCTGGAATTTCTTGGGGGGCACCAATCCACTGTTTAAGATAGGGTGTATCAGCTGTGTCCGGTGCTATGTCCCGTGCTATCGATCACCATGCTAATACTGGGGGGACTTGATGTTATTGTCCTTAGCACACACATTATCAGACTGTCTGGAGCTGTCTGTTCAGTCTGATGAGGAGATGTTTTTCTTGGCAGACACTAAACTTAGCACAGGTGAAGTCATCAGCTCTGAGCTTAGCATAAGTAACTCCATTCTTATTTTAGCTTGTTTGCGGTTAGCAGTGCTCTGTAACTCATTTGGGACTACCATGAATTTCTCAATGGTCCACCTCCTATTAGCTGTTGGGTAAGCAGTGATGTGTGACTCATCTTTGGGACTCCTGTGGGATCCTCCACACCCCCAACAAATGTTTTCCTTTACTCCAGTGTCTGTTGTGTTTTGTGGTGGCCTTACATTGGTGCCCTGACTTGCATCCAGGCTCCCACACTGACTTTGTTCTCCATTCGGGGATCTCTGAGTTGCCTAGGGTCCTGATTTTTGCCAGTCACAAAACACACCCCAGGAACTACTTTCACGCCACTGAACACTTCATGATCTCCATCAAATTGGCTCCAGGCCAAAACGCCAACCTTCATAGCTTTTTCACTTCTGTGGGCGATCAGGAAAATGGAAGGAGATCCCATATGTTCAAGCTTTTCCTATCTTTGATCTAAACCTTCTGTGTGTATTTCCTGCTCTCCAGCCCAGGTCCTTTTGGCCTCCACAGTTTCCACTAGAGGTCAAAAGCCTGAGCCAAACCCCTTCCTTCTAGGTTCATGGCCCTGACTCTTCACTGTCTCATTTCACTATACCTCCACCTCTCTCCCAGGAATTCTGGCTTTATCTTAGAAAGAGGCCTGGTCCAAAGTCTACTCTCCCTGTCTTATCAATGATCCTCCAGCAAGTTTGGGAATGGCTGTCTTCATGCTTTCACCCTCCAGCCCTAGTCTTTCAACTGGTCTTTGACCCTCCCTCTCCTGTTCCAGTTTTACCATAAGAATAGCAAGGGAGTAGTATTCCCACCCTTCTGAGCTCCTTGTTACTGAGAAACAAATTAGCTATCCCACCCTTCCGAAGGCTCTTTTCCTTTATCATGAGCAAACCAGACAGAATAATTAAGTCTTTCCATGGGCTTTGTCTCTGCCTTGTGACTGAATGTCCTTGCCAGGACTCCTCAATTCCTACAAACTCAATTTCCTGGTCCTATTAGGGAGCATGTCCTAGAATGTCCCATCGAGCCAGCTGGCTCACTGAGTTAATTACTATTTCCACTTGAAAGTAACTAAGGCCAAAATTTGATGTTATTTTATTTAAAAAATATTGTCTTAATTTGGAGATTTTTAACAAGTTACTTCAAAACGTAAATCAAGGAAGGTTAAGAAGGAAAGAGTGTTTGCCATACTTTAGCAATGTTAGAATTTATTTGAAAATCCTAATTTTTCATTTATTCTTTTAAATTTGATTCAAATGCTATATAAAATAAATCTATTTTCTGTAATTTTGAATTAGCCAAGACTTGATAAATCCTGTCTTCTAAGGTCTTCATGGTTTTACATGAAGATTTCTATTTCAAAAACTAATTTAAAACATATGAACCTTGTGCTGGGCCTTTGGCCTAGCAGTAAATATATCTGTAAGGACACCTACATGTCATTTCAGAGTACTTAGGTTAAAGTCCTGGGTTTTTTTTTTTTAACTTTTATTTAATGAATATAAATTTCCAAAGTACAGCTTATGGATTACAATGGATTCCCCCCCATAACGTCCCTCCCACCCGCAACCCTCCCCTCTCCCACTCCCTCTCCCCTTCCATTCACATCATGATTCATTTTCGATTCTCTTTATATACAGAAGATCAGTTTAGCATACATTAAGTAAAGATTTCAACAGTTTGCTACCACACAGAAACATAAAGTGAAAAATAATAGATGATTTTTTAAATGATGATGAAATCAGATCAGACCTATTGTCATGTTTCTTCTTCTTCTTCTTTTTTTTTTTACAGAAGATCAGTTTAGTATACATTAAGTAAAGATTTCAACAGTTTGCACCCCCATAGAAACACAAAGTGAAATATACTGTTTGAGTACTCGTTATAGCATTAAGTCTCAATATACAGCACATTAAGAACAGAGATCCTACATGAGGAGTAAGTGCACAGTGACTCCTGTTGTTGACTTTACAAATTGACACTCCTGTTTATAGCATCAGTAATCTCCCTATGCACCAGTCATGAGTTTCCAAGGCTATGGAAGACCCTTGAGTTCTCCAACTCTTATCTTGTTCAGACAAGGTCATAGTCAAAGTGGAGGTTCTCTCCTCCCTTCAGAGAAAGGTACCTCCTTCTTTGAAGACCTGTTCTTTCCACTGGGATCTCACTCACAGAGATCTTTCATTTAGGTGTTTTTTTTTTTTTTTTTCCAGAGTGTCTTGTCTTTCCATGCCTGAAATACTCTCATGGGCTTTTCAGCCAGATCGGAATGCCTTTAGGCACAAGAGACCTGGAATAGCTAAAGCAATCTTGTACAACAAAAACAAAGCCGGAGGCATCACAATACCAGATTTCAGGACATACTACAGGGCAGTTATAATCAAAACAGCATGGTACTAGTACAGAAACAGATGGATAGACCAATGGAACAGAATTGAAACACCAGAAATCAATCCAAACATCTACAGCCAACTCATTTGGTCAAGGATCTAAAACCAATTCCTGGAGCAAGGACAGTCTATTCAATAAATGGTGCTGGGAAAACTGGATTTCCACGTGCAGAAGCATGAAGCAAGACCCCTACCTTTCACTTACACAAAAATCCACTCAACATGGATTAAAGACCTAAATCTACGACCTGACACCATCAAGTTACTAGAGAACATTGGAGAAACCCTTCAAGATATTGGCACAGGCAAAGAATTTCTGGAAAAGACCCGGGAGGCACAGGCAGTCAAAGCCAAAATCAACTATTGGGAATGCATCAAATTGAGAAGTTTCTGTACTTCAAAAGAAACAGTGAGGAAAGTGAAGAGGCAACTGACAGAATGGGAAAAAAAATATTTGCAAACTATGCAACAGATAAAGGGTTAATAACCAGAATCTACAAAGAGATCAAGAAACTCCACAAAAACAAAACAAACAACCCACTTAAGAGATGGGCAAAGGACCTCAATAGACATTTTTCAAAAGAGGAAATCCAAATGGCCAACAGGCACATGAAAAAATGTTCGAGGTCACTAGCAATCAGGGAAATGCAAATCAAAACCACAATGAGGTTTCACCTCACCCCCGCTAGAATGGCTCACATACAGAAATCTACCAACAACAGATGCTGGCGAGGATGTGGGGAAAAAGGGACACTAACCCACTGTTGGTGGGACTGCAAACTGGTCAAGCCACTATGGAAGTCAGTCTGGAGATTCCTCAGAAACCTGAATATAGCACTACCGTTCGACCCAGCCATCCCACTCCTTGGAATTTACCCAAAGGAATTTAAATTGGCAAACAAAAAAGCGTTCTGCACCCTAATGTTTATTGCAACACAATTCACAATAGCCAAGATCTGGAACCAACCTAAATGCCCATCAACGGTAGACTGGATAAAGAAATTATGGGATATGTACTCTTTAGAATACTATACCGCAGTAAGAAACAACGAAATCCAGTCATTTGCAACAAAATGGAGGAATCTGGAACACATCATGCTGAGTGAAATAAGCCAGTCCCAAAGGGACAAATACCATATGTTCTCCCTGATCGGTGACAACTGACTGAACACAAAAAAGGAAACCTGTTGAAGTGAAATGGACACTATGAGAAATGGTGACTTGATCAGCATAGCCCTGACTGTTAATGAACAACTTAATACATTATCCCTTTTAGTAGTTTTTTTTGTTTGTTTGTTCTACTTAATATGTCTGGTTTAATTCTGGAATTAATACACAGTTATTCTTAAGTGTTGAAATTTAACTGAAATGTGATCCCTGTTAAACATAAGAGTGGGAATAAGAGAGGGAAGAGATGTACAATTTGGGACATGCTCAAGCTGACTTGCCCCAAATGGTAGAGTTAGAAACATACCAGGGGACTCCAATTTAATCCTATTAAGGTGGCATATACCAATGCCATCTCACTAGTCCAAGTGATCAATTTCAGTTCACAATTGATCATAATGAAAGCTCTAAGAGTCAAAAGGATCACATAAACAAGTCTAGTACCTGCTAATACTAACAGATAGAATAAATAAAGGGGAGAGTGATCCAACATGGGAAGCAAGATACTCAGCAGACTCATAGAATGGCGAATGTCCTAAACAGCACTCTGGCCTCAGAAAGTCCTGGTTTCACTCTTTAATCCTGCTTATTCCTAATGTGCACCCTAGGAGGCAGTAGCTGATAGCTCCAGTATTTGTTGTCCTGACAGCCACATGGTTCAGGGATCATTACTTCAGCCTAGCTTAGCCCCAGACATTGCTAACACCGGAGGAGTGAATAAGATGGGAGTTCTCTATCTCTCTGCATCTCTTTCTGTCTGAATGCTTTTCAAATAATTTTTTAAAATTATTATAATAACAAAATCTTTGGATTTTGTCATGATTATGAAAAATAATAACATAACATGATAAATTAAGACACTTTAGCAAGTAAGTTAATTTGTTTTCAACATGTTATACTACTGAATAAACCTGCTAGAGATAATACTGAAAACTGATATTCTGTTGTAAAAAATATATTTTTCTAGAGGCATAAGTTATCATTTTCCTACTTAACACCCTGTATACTATCACAGAATGAATTTTCTGATCAAAATGGGCTACTCCTGCCTAATTTATATATTAAATATGACCAGTCTTTATATATTTTTATGTATAATTATAAGTAATATATAATTATTAACAATATATAAATATATAATTATTGGCTATAAATACCTTTTGGAAATCATTTTCTTAAGGTCAGAATGTTCATGGGTTTTGACATACATGTGCTTTTGGCAAAACTATATTCCATCAAAATTCATATGTTGAAACCCTAATGCTCAGTGTAATGGTACTGAAGATGGGGCCTTTGGGAACTCTATGTTTTGGATGTGGTTTGTCCCACAGGTTTATGTGTTGGAGTCTTTGTCAATGAAATTGCTATCTTAAGAGTTAATGGAATGCTTAGCAGGTGGGGCTTCATACAAGATAATGAGTTCATTGGTGCACTACTCTTAGAAGGAATTAAGGTAGCACTTGCAGGACACAGGTTAGATCTCAAAACAGGGATATTATAAATGAGCAAGCCTTGGTTAATCTTTTGAGTATAGAGTAAACTGAAAGTGGATCATTGTTAAAAATTAAGAGAGGGCCTAAAAGAGGAAGGAGGAAGAAGAGAGGGAGAATAGGCAGGAGGGAGGGGAGAGTGGGAAGTATCACTATGTTCCTAAACGTGTATATATGAAATACGTGAAATTTGTATACCAAAAATAAAATTTAAAAAAAAAGAGCAAAGCTGCTCCCTCCCTTGACCAGCTTCCTGTCGCACCATGGGATCCTCCCTTACACATGTGCTCACACTAGGATGACATCTTCCCTCATTAGAAGACCTTCACTAGAAGCAAAAGTACATTGTGCCAAACACAATGATGATTTTATAGTACATCTGCTTCCCAGAAAATATTGATTTCGGCAAAACTACTCATCTGATAACAATTTTTCTATAAACGTTCAGTGCTTAAGCTGAAAATTTAATGAAACAATTTCTGTCACAAAAAATTGAAAAGCTTAGTTCTTAAAAACCACCATCAACAATGTGAAAAGACAACCAAGAGAATTAGGAAAATATCTTCAAACAATATATGTAGGTAACCATATTCAAAATATATAACTTTCTATAACTCAACAATAAAATGACATATAAACCAATTAAATGATGGGAAAATGGTCTGAATATGTTTTTAATTCTGAAAGACACATAAAGAGCCAGTAATCACATGGAAAAATGCTTATCATCATAATTCTTAGGGAAATGCAAATCAAAGGAACAGGGAGATACCATTTCATACCTACTTGGGTGGACAGAATCTTATAGTCAGATAATAAAGTATATTGGCAAGTAGTAGAAAACTGGAGCTTTGCTCATGGAAATACAAAATATTATGACCTGTTTGAAAAATAGTCTGGTACTACCTAAAGATAGAGTTTCCATATGATCTAGCAATTCGACTCCTGGGTATAAATCTAAGAGATAGGAATACACAAGTTCATATAAAACCCTCTGCATGAATAATTATGGCAGTGTCATTCATATTAGTTAAGATTTGCAAACAATCCAAATATCCATCAATTCTACAGAGACAAAAACAACTTATATCATATGTATGCAATAGAATTCAGACATAAAAAGAATGAAGTATTAATACATGGATAAATATTGAAAGCATTATGCTAGGTAAAAGAAGGTCAGGTACAAAATGCCATATATTACTCAACTGTGTTTAAATGAAGTGTTCAAAATATAGAAATCTATACAGGCCGAAAATAGATTAGTAATTGTTTGCAGCTTGATGATTAATAGAGTTTTGGAAGAATGATAGACACATGGTGTGGGTTTCTTTCTGTGATGACGAAAATGTCCTAAAGCTGACTTAGTGATAGTGGCACATAGGAGGAGTCTTCAAAATGTTCACGGCAAATGTGTAGTATGAAATATAGCTGCGTAAAATTCAGAATATTTTGCTCCAAAATAAAGTTGTCGTTTAATTCTACTTTCTACAAACTTTTTGAAGTTCCCTTGTGTCTGTGAATGTTCTAAAACAAAATTGAATTTCAAATTTTGAATGGGTGAATTTTAAAGAATGTATTATACCAAATTAAACTGTTAAGATAGTCAAATAATACAAATTTCATTACTTAAAGATAAAATATTTAACACTGTATATCTGAAATGCTGAACAACAAAGAGGAAAATATATGACAATACTACTATTAAAAGCAAATATATTCTTTTAAAATAATTTTGTTCTTCAACTGTATACCTAAGCCATCCCTGGAAAAATACATTTCTTAGTGTTAGTCAGAAGTTCCTAAAAGCTCTCATGCAGGTGCTTGAGAATCCTTCTCCATACCATATCATATCAAATGATATACAACGGTTCCAGCATAAATATTAAATTGAATGGAGGAAGATTCCAGTTCAAATCTCTCTCTCTCTGACATTATTTCTTTAACATTTTTATCTCTGATTGATTTAATGATATCACTTGGTTAAAAAATTCTAATTTACATAAAAATTTTCATATAAAATATTTTAAATAGCTTGAGGAAGGAAACAACATACAGTTCATTTCAAATAAACTCTTCTCCACTTTCCAGAAAATATAAAGTGTGTAACCTACTTGTCATAGGTTGATTTCCTCATGAAGTAGACTCTGAGGCTGATATTAGAATGGAGGAAGCTGATTTGGGAATTCTTTTGGTACAACAGCTGTGGATGAAGAAAAAGGAAAGCTGTATCAGAAGACAAGCACAATGCTAATAGGAGAGGCAGAAGACAAGTCTCAGGGGAACGGCTCAGACACCGTTAATGTGTGCAACAATGGGGTGACCTACCAGAGATGTTTCATGTTGGGGCAAAAAAATCCCAGGATATATTAGTGGCTAGTGTTGAGCTTTGCGGATTAAGCTATGCTTTGTAACATTGCCAGCCTCTCATACTGGAGTGCTCAAAACAGTCCTGGCTACTATTCTTCTGGTCCAGCTTCCTGTTAATGAAACTTTGAAGGCAGAGGAAAATGGCTGAAGCACCTGATCCTCTGCCACCCAGGTGCAAGACACAGATCGCGTTTCCGGCTCCTGGTTTCAACCTTGCCCAGACCTGGCTGTCTGGGACATTTGGAGAGGGAACCAGAACTAGAACATGGAAGATCTGTTTCTCTCTCTCTCTCTTTCTCTCCTGCACTCCCTGTGTTGACAACTTCTTGGTTGAGGATCCACACGGAATGAAGTCACCAGGTTCGCTGAAGATCTACACCTGGGCAATGCTATGGCATCCTGACCTTCAGCCTAAGCAGTGCCAGTTGCTCTCGCATGCCCAGTAGCTAGACTAATCACATCTTTATTCTTGAAGAGATTTAAAGGTGTTAGTTGCAAGTGACCATCACTGCTACTAAAAGACATACTCATTGCCTTAAATAACATGGTCTATGAAATTGATATCTAAACTATCTCCAAATGAAATATAATAAGGCCAGGAGATAAGTACTGCATAAACAGATGTTCCTTTGGTGACACAACTGTCAGCTTTATTATTGTTTATGTGAAGGTACTTTTTTTCCCAGGTGCATTTGCAGAAATGGTGGATGGAAACAGAGCAACCCTGACTTCAACAAGCACGTTGACATGGGATGGCAACATCACAAGCAGCAGATTAATTTGCTTTATCATAATGGTGGCCTTCACAGATTTATTTTAATACAAAAGTTTTTAAATCCATACAATTCCTTTTATAATGTGGATTCATATGAACTTTTTGAGACTGCTCATACACATCAATTTCAAATATTTTTAATATATCGCATATGTAGCCTTGGATCCAGGCTTCATAGGGATGAGTCCATTCTGTTTTTCTCAGTAGCAAATAGATTTCTAGAGATTCAACTGGATATCTGCATCTTATTGGAGCTACTCATATTAGGCATGCTCTACCCTCCATCCTTCAAAATCTAAGTCCTTTAAGATAATGGAATATTCTACTTGGCTGTCATGACTCTTAGCTAAAATTTCTATTTGTTTCCAAACAGATGAAGAATATGAAGATAACTTCAGATAAGTGACACAGATTATCGGGCCATCTTCTCTATTTTTCTCTTTCCAACAGAATATTGGCTTCTTATCTCTTGTTCATCTTTAAATCTCTGATCTTTATTGCTTGTGTTCCAAATCCATCACACTGCTAACAGCACTACGTTTCTATTTTTCTTGAACTGTCTGCTCTCCGGTCCTTATGAATAAGAAAATTTGCCAAGGAGAGAAATGATCATGTATGTCTGGTGCATCTCAATGTAACATCTAATAATGGAAATAAATTTGCATTTTTGATCAATTTATGACACAAACATGAAGTTTTGTGATCTATCCTGGGCTTTGAATTAGGACTAAATGAGATAAAAAAGCAGAAAATACTGAAAGAAATGAGGATAAGAACAATAACCAGGCTGTAAGGTAAATTATATCTAGCGGTTTTTACATCATTGTAATGATTCAGGTAGAATCCAGTGTCTAGTTTTCTTAATACTGGGGCTGCTGCACCTGATGTTCAGTGGTTTGAGCAGTGGTGTATTCACTAAACTAATTCTGCCACATACTCATAGTTTCCTTGTGACTCTAACAATGAGTAGAAACCAAACGACTCTTAATATTTTGAGAAACTTGCTAAAATTAAACTCAACAAATAATTTTCTGCTTTTTGAACAGACTGAATTATATTCCATACAACCAATTTACACATTTACCAACAATGTAGGAGTTCCTGATTCTGAATACACTGCATATTATAAAACATTACATTATGGCACACTGGATAAATATGAAACTATGTTTTATTATTTTGATATAATTGAAAGTTTAAACATGAGTAAAATAAATTATACTAATGTGTTTTTTAAAACCACCTGCCATTTATTGATTGTATAATGTGGGCAAGTAGTTTTCAAAGTACTTTACCTTAATCTTCCAATTCAATATTCATCAAATTTTTTGCACTTTTGATGGTTGAGAAACAAATATATAGACAAGTGAAATGATGAGCCCTATTACTATAGCAAATTAATATGGAAACTAGGATTTCAATCTAAGAAGCTTGGCTGCAGGGTCCCTGGATTTAAATACTGTGTTTCATTGGTTCTCTTTAACGTAAATATCTCAATTGTTCAATTTTTAATTTATAATTATTTTTACAATATGAAAGTAAAATCATGCTACTATTGTTCTAAAATTATAGAGAATAAAATAAACATTAAAACATAACTGTCCTATAGTGGAAAATATATGTTCAAATACATTAGGATAGTAAAAGATATATAAATAGATAATACTTGGTCTAATATTTTGATCTAGCAAACTAGCAAAATATAAGAAACAAATATGCAATTGCTGAAAATCCATTTTTAAGCAAATTTTCTTTAGATAAATTTAGAAAGATTTCACACACACAAACTCAGATATATTCATATATTCACAAGTATGCATGCATGTTTATGTGTATTTACATACACTGTGGGACATCTTCTGAAGTGCTAACAAGAAAAGTCCTGTAATCATCCAAATTGAAGAGTGTTAATAATACTAAAAGACACTCACCCTACAAGGATTTCTTGTAGATTTATCTTAAAGGAGTTACTGAAATTATTGGATGAATTTCTAGGAATGTCACTGTTAGTAAATAAATCAGGCCTACACAATCATCTATATAAGAATCAAAAATGACATCAATAAATTTGTCCCTTTATCAAAAAATTAAATTTAGGCTCTCTAAAGATAACTCTGGCCGATGCCATGGCTCAGTAGGCTAATCCTCCGCCTGCAGCGCCGGCATCCCGGGGTTCTAGTCCTGGTTGGGGCGCCAGATTCTGTCCCAGTTGCTCCTCTTCCAGTCCAGCCCTCTGCTCTGGCCCAGGAGTGCAGTAGAGGATGGCCCAGGTCCTTGAGCCCTGCCCCAACATGGGAGACCAGGAGAAGCACCTGGCTCCTGGCTTCGGATCAGCGTGGTGCACAGGCTGCAGCGCGCCGGCCGTGGCAGCCATTGGAGGGTGAACCAACGGCAAATGAAGACCTTTCTCTCTGTCTCTCTCTCTCACTGTCCACTCTGCCTGTCAAAAATAAATAAATAAATAAAAAATAAAGATAACTCCATCCTTTAACGAACTAAAATTGATGCTGTATATACTTAACATCTCTTATCCGTGCCTTAAGCCATTTTGAGTTCATGCTGATGGCAACATGGCTTTGATTATATTTTCTCAACTTATTTTTGTTCATTGTTAAAATTACCAGTTAATATCAATAATAAAGTCTCAATTTATTCTTTTCACTGTTTTCCTTCTTTTACCATTTCTAATGATAATACCAAAGTTTTTTTTTTAAATCTTTTTCATTAACTATCTTCATTTTCTATAAATAACCACCAGAGCTCATCAATATTTAAGATCGATTACCACAAAACCATTGCAAAGTTAAATGTACAACCTGTGGTACACTGAAGAGAGGCACAATAATACATGTATAATCAAACTTATTATTATTGATCAGAATTTATTTTAAAGTCATAAAAAGACAGCAAGATTTAGACTGGAAAAATATTTGTACCCATGTTTCCATGGGATGTGGAAAGCAGCAGAGTTACACAAGGAGAGCAACACTTCATATTCCACCTTCCTGGAAAAATTTTGTTTGATAAGGCAAAGGAAAGGTAGCTGAATGGTGGTTTGAATCATGCAGTAACAAACAATAGGTAATAAGTGTGCGATAAACATCTGATTGCTAAGCCTTGGGCTTGGGAAAAAAAGAAGAGAAAAATTATCACAATGTAATGGTTGAAAGCATTTAACTCAGAATTTTTAAAAATTAATGCAAGAAACTAGCTTTTTAAAATATCTGTCACCCACCTTTATAAATGGCAGCACACTCCAAAGAGAATTTTCTCTTTTCTCTTTTGTAATGATTTTAGTTTGAAATTTGGAGTAGGACTCCTTCTGCCCTCCAGTTAAAATCAAATGTCTCTCTAAAACTCTGGATTATAGAAATTATCAACTAGTATCTATTATGACAACCAACAAGACAATGGGATGTTCGCAGATTACTTATTTTTTGAAAATATCATCAGTCTTATTGGTGTGCCTTACTCTATTGTCCTTAGGCTGCTCCATGCACATTTTCCACTCATGAAGAAACAAAAATAATCTGGTGACCAGCAACATCCTAACTCCTCCTTTCAATTTACATATTAAATGTATCTTGATTTTGGTTAGGATCCTCTTACCCTCTACTTTTTTGGCTTTGAGTCTTAACAAAAAGATTAAATGTGAGGAAATATGATTAGGCACCTACTGAATCTGGAAAGAAATTCATGTTTTCTTTTTCTCTTGAGAATAATATATCCCTGCTTTCCTAGGAGAGGGCTGATTTTTTTGGCTATAGTTTTAAGTAACCGCCTAAGTCAGTTTTAAACCCATCATATTTGATCAATGACAACTTCCTTCAGTAGCATGTTCCTTAAAATCCACCAGATAGCAACAGTCCTTTTCCATTGCTCAGCTTTCTAAATCAGTCCATCAGAAGTAACCCGCATATCATAAACTCCTTTCACTGCTAAAGTTTTACCAATCCCTAAACATTCCAATGCTCAGTGTCTGCCAATCCTTGAGAGTCCACTTCCTTAAATGTTGTATACCGTTTGTATGCTGCTTTTCCTTTCTTGCTGTATTCCTAAGAAAAGAATGATTGATCAAACCAAAAACAAGAGTTTTGTTTCAGCAATGAATGATGGCATCTTCTCTTCAGCACCCTTCAGTGAAAATACAACAAAATGAAATCTACTTTAATGTCATGTTCTGCAAGAGAAGACTATAGAATTATTGAGCAAACAAATCCACATCTATACCTACATATCCTCCTATATTATTTAGCATAATTTATTGTACATTGTAGCTTTCAGTACATTACTGCAAGATGTTTGAGTTGAAAGCTATTTTAAGATTCATACAATCCAGGCGTTCACACTGAGTTTTAACACATTTCTTAGATGGAAATTTCACAACAGATCTTAAATGTAACTAAAATGTAAAAAAATGTTCTGGTTCTGGGTAAAGCTATAGATTAGGAAGCTGACTTTCACTTGTTACATTGTGTCCCTGGTTTCCCTCAGGTCCCTGGGACTTCTTCATATCAACTGAGATTTTACTAAATAGTTTTAACCAACTTATCTGTTTCTATTACAGAAGAGAAAAATGAGACCCCAATAACATTCTCATAATAACATTAATCTTATACCAGTACAAATCCTTCTCTCCTGTGACTGACTGAACTTCCGTATCATGCAATCCTTTTCATTATGATCTTCTAAAATACATTATCATTTTCATTTCTGTAAATTTATGGACGGATGTAAAATTAGTTATATTTTGCATGAAATTTTCACTAATTTTTAAGTGTTGTTAAAATGTAGACTATGTTTCCTGTGTTTCCTTCAATATTAAGTAACATTACTTGTGTTATATATTTATACTACTTTTAGAACATTTATTGATTTCTTTCCTCTACTAACCTACACTTTTATTTATACTGTTGAAAATGAAAATTTATAATAACTATGCTTTAAATTTCTATTATGTCTTATTGTCAGTGCAAAAATCTTAAGATATTTATAACAATGGAAGTTTAATTAAAGAATTTATAATTTTGGTAAGAGTATGTTATTGGCTTTAATAGATATTTATTACTTTATAAAATCTATAGTTGTTAGAGTTATTTATTAAATAATTATGAAATAAAGAATAATACATTAATTCAACAAATAATTTACCATCTCTCATGTACTAGGTACTGTAACAAACACATCGGTGGATCAAAGATTCCTATCCTCATGAAGTTTAACTTCAATAACAAAATTTTAAACTAATATAAGTAAAGTTTGTGGAATATTCAAAATGATAAATTTTATGGAAAGAAAGTAGAATAGGGCATGGTGACTAAAAGTTATTTTTGTAAAGGCATAGATTTTAATAAAGTAAAAAAGGCAGTTGCAACAAGAAGATGGCATATTAGTGAACACTTGAGAGATACGAGGAAATTAGCAGGAAGGTACCTGGCTTTCTGGTAAAAAGAAGTGGGGGCAGTTCAAAGGCACTAATCAGAACATACATGGATTGAATGATTGAATAGGGTAACTAACTGGGAGAAATGTGAAATATGAGGTCAAAAATGTGAACAAGACCAGGCCTATAGCATGAGAATACATGCATGCCTTTAATCTGAATAAAATGGAGAACTATTGTTCTGAAAAGTGACCTGATGTACTCAGATTTGGATGAAATAGCTCTAACTGCTCTGTCTAGAACAAAATCAAGGAGAAGTATAGTAGTTATTAGAATGCGTAAGTCATGGGAGAGTTGGTGCAGAAGTTAAGATGTCACTTGTGACATCACATCCTTCTGATTTCAGTCTCCTGCAAATGCACATCCTGGGAAGCAACAGGTGATGTCTCAAGTTCTTGGGTCCTTTGCCCAAAGATGGGAGACCTGCATTGAGATCTGAGCTCCTCACTTCAGCCTGTCCCAGCCCTGTCTGCTGAAGCCATTTCAGGACTGAACTAATTAATGGAAAATCTCTGTCTCCTTACCTTTCAAATAAATAAAATTTAAGTGAGAAAGAATACAGGGTGGGGGTCCTTATTTCATCGTGGTTTAAACTATCACTTGAGATGCCTACATCCCATATCAGAGTGTCTGCTGCAATCACGGCTACTCCATTTTCTTTCAAGCTTCCTGCTAATGCACCTGAGAATGCAACAGACAATGGCCTATGTAACTGGCTTCCTGCTGCCTACTTGGGAGAATTGGATGGAGTTTCTGTATCCTGACTGAGGCCTGGCTCAGCCTTGGCCATTGCAACCATCTGTGGACTGAATCAGTGGATGGAAGGCTCGCGCTCTCTCTCTCTCTCTCTCTCTCTCTCTCTCTCAAAAAGAGACTAACTATGCATATAAGTAGAGATGAGTGACTATGTTTTGATTTCAGAATGGAAAAGTCAATAGAAAATGGGATTTTAAGTGATCATAGACAAACAGCAGAAAAGCCTGGGGCACTCCAAATTTAAGAGCTCTGTGAGGAAACAGGAAGTTAAAAGAGACCAAGAAGGACCAACCAGAGAGGTACAAAGAAAACCAAGAGAGTAGGCCTCAGAAATCAAGTGAAGGTTTTTGTTGCTGTTGGGTGTGTGTTCTCTTTGAAGAGTAACAGGCTGTATGACATGAGGATTAGATGTCACAGAAGATCATTTTTGAGTAATACCCATTGAAGATGACAACTTGGAGGTCACTAATGATTTTAACAAAAGCACATGATGATATGATTAGGTAAAGGGAATATATATATATATATGTACATTTTTCAGGAAGTAAAATGCTGTATGACTGAAAATACGGATTTGCCAAAAGAGTTTGAGCCATCATGTCATAAATAATTTTGAGCATGGCTCTTCTGAATAATCTTAAGTAGGCCTAATATCTAAGTACTGTGAATTTTCCAGGCACATATAAGTATCTACCAAACTCACTGAAAGACAAAAGCTTTTTTTTTAAATTTTTCCAGAACAGTTGTACAATTAGTGTTCTATATACTCTTAAAATGTAATATTGGCAGGCGCCGCGGCTCGCTAGGCTAGTCCTTCACCTGCGGCGCTGGCACACTGGGTTCTAGGTCCAATTGGGGTGCTGGTTCTGTCCCGGTTGCTCCTCTTCCAGTCCAGCTCTCTGCTGTGGTCCAGGAAGGCAGTGGAGGATGGTCCAAGTGCTTGGGCCCTGCACCCGCATGGGAGACCAGGAGGAAGCACCTGGCTCCTGGCTTTGGATTGGCGCAGTGCACAGGCCGAGGTGACCATTTTGGGGAGTGAACCACTGGAAGGAAGACCTTCCTCTCTGTCTCTCTCTCTCTCACTGTCTTGCTCTGCCTGTAAAAAAAAATGTAATCTCGTATTTCATTTTTTCCAAATGTTTCGCAGACTTCTTGCATATGAATTTCAAGAGTGTCATGTTAAAAAAAGGTTTTGTAAAGCAAAACAAACCTAAATACTTAGATTTCCAATTACTTTTTTCTTTTTTAAAAATATGTATTTTTAAAAAGATGTATGTAGTTGAATCCAGATCTTCCATGTGCGTAGCAGGGATCAATTTTTTTAGTCTTCTATCACCTACTGCCTCCCAGGTTGTGGAACAAGAGGGAAGATTCCATTCAATACGGTATGTGGGGGTCTTAACTAAGGCCTGAACAGCCAAATGTCTGCCTTTCTAGTTACTTCCAACTGGTTATAAAATGTATGTTCTAGAGCTAGCTTACCAAGATACATTGAGTTTATGTCATGGTATTTGTTCAGTTATCCTAAATAAATTACATTTCTGTCCTAAAATTCTTGAATATAAATAATACTCATAGGAATTACTACATATAGGCATCTAAGCACAATAGCATCAACCAGATTGAGAGCATCTGCCAGTTTCTCAACTGGGAATATAGCTAATCGAATATCTGACAATATGACATCCCAATGCTCTCACACTATAAATGCAGCAGTCCTTCGCAAAATCCCTTTAGATTTAATAATATCAAGGTCATGAAGTTATTTTTTTTCTCCTTGAGCTAAATATACACAACGTATGATTTCTCATTATATGTAGTAGTTTTAAAATAGCATTTCTAGTATTCAAGGCAGGAGTTCATAATTGTGTTTCTAATAGCAACAGCAGCCACTTTCTGATATTGGCACTGATCACTGTTGGGCTTATGTTCCACTTGCTCCATGGTGGATCATTTGCTATGCATTCATCTGGGTGTGCAGAAGTGTCAGACGACTTTCAAACCACCTGTCCTCATGGATAATAACAAACCAATGCCCAAGTGAACTTTTCCTGCAAGAAAGCAACCTGTGCTTTCAAGTCACAGCTGTTCAAATTGAAAGCAAAGCACATGGATAAGGCTTGGCATATAGATATATCTCCCTTTTAGGTGTGTTTATGGACCTCAGGGATATTCTGAAAATAGAATAAAAAGAAAAGTAAGGAAATTCCTTAGGAATGTCACTATATAGTTTATTATGTAACAATATTTCCATTAGAGTGAATTTTTAGCAGGTTAGAACAATTGAAGTAAAGGCAGTCTCTGTCAATAAAAGAACCCATATTCATTTATTCATGAGTGTATGTATGAATTCATTCTACATGTATAGATCTTCCTTAGCATATTAACAAGTACATTATCGCATATTTATCGCATAAAATTAATCACAATGACCCTAGAAGGCACTGATTTTATTTAACATTTATCGAGACTGAAAAGAATATTTGCATTTTTTTAATGCTTAATGTTACTTGCTGGAAGTCTGTTGCATCACTGAGCCAATATATTAACTTATCCTATAACACCTCATTTCTGAACTTTTGGTTATGTGAGATAATAGGTGTCTTTATTCTATCACTAGAATTTCTTTTACTTGCTAATTGAAGCAACTTTTATAGGCAGTAAATGTTGAAATAGTAATTTAAAACCATGACTTCTGATTCAAACTACTGGCCTCTTGCTATTATAAAATGCAAAATTATTTTAAAACCTAGGAGTTATGTCTATTAAAATGGAATATTCATAAAAACAGTATTTCCTACTTTTTCGTTCATACATTGCAATTAAAAAAAATCAATCCCCATATTTTAACTTAAAAAAAAAAACTGATGCCCAACACTAGATAGTTATAAATTAAGCTCTCCTGTCTCTTATGTAACATAATTAAATTATGTAAACCCTACATTTAAACCCACTGTAATGAAAAACAACTGTGTCTCATCAGAGGCAAAAATTTTCTTCTTTTTCTTCTTTTGACTTTATTATTATCATGACCAAAGTGAGATAAATGATACAATGTAATATTTTGATTAAAGGTTACTATATTAGAAAAATTCTGGCACATTCCATGGTCACTAAATATGGACTTTCTACATACAGTAGAAACACAGAGAGTGTTCTATAATTCTATTAAAAGCAGTTAAGAAATGAGAATTTTATGTGTGCTTTTCAATGAATTGAAGGTCTTTCCTTTAAATTAAGTTTTGGGGTAAAAGCAGGAAATTTCAGTTGCTGCAGAGAAAATTACCTCAAAACTTTACACCAAAAATTCCAAATATTTATCATCTCGCAGAGGTTCCCTGAATGAGGAATCTGGGAGCAGTTTAGCTGGAAGGTTCTAGCTGACAGTCTCTCCTAAGCTTGCAGACAGGAGGTTGCCTGGGACTTGCAGTAATCTTATGAGAACTTTCTTGCAAGGTGGCTCACTCATTTGCCAGGTAATGTATTACAGATCATTGGTATAAGAACTCAGTTGTTATATGGCCAAGTCCACAAGGCTACTTAGGTATCTTTATGATATGGTAGATGGATTCCCCCAAAAGAAGTACCTAAGAGAATAAAACAAGAAAGAAGCTTATTGCCTTTTATATCTTAGTCTAGGAAGTTACCCAGGTAATTTTTTTAAATGTTATTCATTAGAAGTTTTGAGTCACTAAGGCTAGACCATATTGATGGGCAGAGGGGTTAAACCTCACCTCTTCAAGGAAGACTAGCAGAGGATCATATACATATTTTTAAACTATCATGGATTTTCATATAAACTTTCCAGAAGTAATTTGATCATATAACAATTTTAATTAACATAGTTCCAAGAATTCCCTTAAGGTACCTATGATATAACAGAATTCCATCTGCTTTAATTTGAATTAATGTATTTCCAAAGTCAACATTGGATAATAAAATGAGTTTGAATGAGTATTTCCAAAAGATTCAAGAAGACTGACAACTGTTTGTTTTTAAATTCTCCCTTGAATTATATTTATGTTATTATTTTATTTTTAAAATAATAGCATTGATTGTGATCTAAATTTTTAATCATGATTTTTGAATTATGCAAATGGTCCTAAATAGATTTGAGATTTTTTTCCAACTGAAACTTTATATACTGCTGTATTTCAAAGTTTTAAATGGTGTTATGAAAGACACTTACTAAGGCCACTATTGAAGAATGTGAGGGGCCAGCACTGTGGCGTAGTGAGTAAAGCCAACACCTGCAGTGCCAGCTGCTCCATTTCCCTGATATTGCCTGGGAAAGTAGCAGAAGATGGCCCAATTCCTTGGGCCCCTGCATCCGTATGGGAGACCCGGATAAAGCTTCCGGCTCCTGGCTTTGGATCAGTGTAGCCCCGGCTGTTGCGGCCAAATGGGGAATGAACTAGCAGAAGGAAGACCTCTCTTTCTGCCTCTCCTCTCTCTGTATAACTCTGATTTTCAAATAAATAAATAAATCTTAAAAAAAAGAATGTGAAGTTGTTAAGAGGAGGAGTGAGATCCTTACAGGTTTTACAATACAATGGTTCTATTTTCTCATCTAGGAAATGGAAACATAGCACATTTGTTAACAAAATGCCTTCCACCATGTGAGGCTAAGGACCATTCAAAGGAACAGAATATAAAAGAATTACTTATCATTGATTATAAGCTAGGATTTTTTCTTTCATTTTCAATTATCTTCATATACAGAACATCGATTTAGCATATATTAAGTAAAGATTTCATCAGTTTGCACCCACACAGAACATAAAGTGCAAAATACTGTTTCAATATTAGTTACAGCATTAATTCACATTGAACAACACATTAAGGACAGAGATCCTACATGAAGAGTAAGTACATAGTGACTCCTGTTGTTGACTTAACAATTTGACACTCTTGTTTATGGCATCAGTAATCTCCCTAGGCTCTAGTCATGAGTTGCCAAGGCAATGGAAGCCTCTTGAGTTCGCCGACTTCGATCTTATTTAGACAAGGTCATAGTCAAAATGGAAGTTCTCTCCTCCCTTCAGAGAAAGGTACATGCTTCTTTGATGACCCATTCTTTCTACTGGGATCTCACTCACAGAGATCTTTCATTTAGTTGTTGTTGTTGTTTTTTTTTTTTTTTTTTTGCCAGAGTGTTTTGGCTTTCCATGCCTAAAATACTCTCATGGGCTCTTCAGCCAGATCGGAATGCCTTAAGGGCTGATTCTGAGGCCAGAGTGCTGTTTAGGACATCTGCCATTCTATGAGTCTGCTGTGTATCCTGCTTCCCATGTTGGATCATTCTCTCCCTTTTTAATTCTATCAGTTAGTATTAGCAGACACTAGTCTTGTTGTGTGATCCCTTTGACTCTTAGACCTATCAGTGTGATCAATTGTGAACTGAAACTGATCACTTGGACTTAGTGAGATGGCATTGGTACATGCAACCTTGATGGGATTGTATTGGAACACCCTGGCACATTTCTAACTCCACCATTTGGGGCAAGTCTGATTGAGCATGTCGCAAACTGTACATCTAGGATTTTTTAATCAGTGCAATAGAGTGTTCTTGAGATTGCTACATATTGAGCCTAGTTCCTTAAAAATAGGTACGTGCATAGGAATTTAAGTACTGTTATCATGAATACATGGGACACCTTGAATATGTTATAAATATGCATATATAGGTAAATGGGTATATGTAATATAAATATATATTTAGATTTAAAATAAATACATATAAAAATCATCAAATTCATAGAGTTATTTGGGGTCCAACATCATTTTGGGAAAAATTAATATCTATTGTCATAATCCAAGGAGAACATAATAACTAGAAAAATAAGAGACATATCATACAAACATACTCATGCACAAACCCAGAATACTTTCACAGGCACACAGAATAAATGAAACAGAATTTCACATGATCTATTCTGTAAAGAAGACAGGACATAGAAAATAAAGTGTTAGAAATTAACTGTGCTCATATCGCAACTTCCTCCTTCATCTACTGTTTTGTTTCTTAGTGAAGGCTTCATCTCTGTGCCCCTTGTAGCCCCATCACCAAGAATTGTACCTCTGGGAAATGATAATTTTCCACAAGAGCAATTTTTATATCTAAAAGGCAAGAGGAATATGAGAATGGTTGTTGCTGTTAAAGTATGTCCTCAGGATTATAAACTGCATTATGCAGTCATGAACTTCTGTATTAATGTCATTTAACCTTTGGCAATATTAGTCTAAAGGGGACCATGTGAAGGATGGTACATTAACTTTTAGAAGTGATGGGCTGTGATAGTCCTGCTGTGATACTGAATAGTGTAGACTGAGCTCAGCACAGGCTTCTAAAGACATAAGATATTTTCTTTTTGTAGGGAAAAGCTTACATACATGATAGCAGAGCTGTGCATTCAGATAGTTCAACCTGTCCTTTAAACAGTAGGATAGCACGGTACCATTGTAAAGAAGATTCTATAAAATGATTCACTGTCCTTGTTACCATCTAATATATTTTTAACTCTTTTATCATTCAATTAATTCTACTGAGAGATAATGATTGGTCATACTGTATTTATTAAAATAAATATTATTCTAAAAATTCCATGCATGTCAAAACTAATAAACAAAATACTAGACAAATAAATGAAACATAGTAAGATTAGCGCTGTAGAAGCAGTTTGTACAAATTACTAAGAGAAGAAAAAAATAATTGTCTGGTTGGGTCAAAGGATGAAGAAAATCATATCTCTTAGGCAGACAAATGACAAAGTTCATGGTTGGAGGAAAAAAAATAAGGCAATGAATATGGACCTAAAGTAAGATCAAAGTTAAATCTTTGGTTTTCAGGGCCAGCACTGTAGCATAGAAGTTAAGCCTCCACCTGCAGTGCCAGCATTCCATGTGGGTGACAGTTCATGTCCCAGCTGCTCCACTTCCAATCCAGCTGCCTGCTAATGCACCTGCAGAACCTGAGTCCTTGGGCCCCTGCACTCATGCGGGAGACCCAGAAGAAGCTCCCAGCTTTGGCATGGCCCAGCCCTGGTTGTTGTGGCCATTTGGGGAGTGAACCAGCAGATGGAAGACATCTCTCTCTTTCTCTCTCCTCTCTCTCCTCTCCCTCCCTCCTCCGCTGCCTTCTCTCTCTGTAGCTCTACCTTTCAAATAAATAAATAAATAAATAAATAAATAAATCTTAACAAAAATCTTTGGCTTCCGTATGCTCCAAATGACTTTTGATATATTATTTAACCTCATAATAATTGAGTCACATCATGCACATATTGTAGTTATCTCATTTTAAAATTATTCTCTATATTTTTATGTCTGAGTAGCATTGAAAATTGAATATGCCAAAATTTAACTCACTATACTTTATGTAAAAATGTGTTCCAACCACCATGATTTGAATTTTTGTTTTACCACCTCCACTCCTGCCACAAAATTCATACTTCAAAACCTAATGTCCAAGGCAATAAATTTAAGAGGTGTGACCTTTGAGAGGTTCTATCTTAATGATTTTTATTCCTACCCTTACAAAATAGACATGGGGAAAATTGTCTCTTCTATTGTGTGAGGATCTGGATAAACTGCATCATCTATGAAACAGTGTCCCCACTCGATATTGAATCTATTGGTGTCTTGATCTTGCACTTCTCAGCTTTGAGAACTGTGGGAAATATATTTCTGTTGTTTATAAATTATCTGGTCTAAGGTATTTTGCTTCAACATCCTGATGGGCTAAGACAGCTCCCTAATATAATGGAATGTAATTCCACTCACCAGTTTCATTAGCTCTAATTAGAAGTACTTATTATTTAATGGAAAGTGGATGGGCTCTGACATCTGACAACTCTTGGCTCAAACTCAGATTCTAACTAGTAAGTTATCAGTGTTCATGTACAATCATTAACTCTACTGATCCTGGACTCCTGCACCTTTAAAACAGTAATAAGACTTGTTTGAAAGATCATTATGAAAATCGACCACTTTATTTATAAAGAAACTGTCACATAACATTTTCTGTATAATTAATTTATATTATTATGTTGATTTATATTACACAGTATAGAACTTAAATTATATGTTAATTTATAGATAATATATTATTTTCCTAGACTCCTCACATCTTCCATAAATTTGATGATTTCCCAAGTACTATAAAATATTTCTCCTAAATATTTCTCTGTATACCCTCCTTTCTGTCTCCAGGACCTGTGACTTAGTATAGACTCTCAATATTTCTCACCTGAGTTAAAACAGATTTTTCCACTGGACGTTGATAAAAGCCATCCTGCCATGTAGATCATTCTTTACAATGTAACCAATATGATTTCTCTAAGAAGTGTAATTGAAATATATATTTTCTATATAAAAAGTGTGAATCTTTCAAGTTGTTGACGTGATGCAATCACTAACTTAATAACATTCTAAACACAACCATTCCTAGTTTAATCCTTCCAACTCCTTGATACTGTCATCTGCCACAGACATTCATTACTGCATCATCCATGAGTTGCAATACCACCATTTATTGATTGCTTCCTCTCTGCCAGGCATTGCACTAAGTACTAAACTCATGTTTAATCCTTAAAAGGAATTTACAGATTAACAAATATACTCACTCTAATTTCTTAGATGAGAAAACCAAAATGTATAGATTTAAAATTAACCAGAGACTGTATAACAAGTAACTCGAAGACCTGAGATTTGAACACAGACAATTTATCAGTGGATTCTTTAGTTCTATACCAGTAAAAATACTGGTATGTGGTTCTTCAAACATACTTCTAAAAAAAAAAAAAAACCCTTCAAGTTTTCATATGCTTTTCCTAATAATGTCTTTACTATGGTTCCACTCATGCAAAAATTTCAGGATGCAAATGTAGTGTCCTCTCTTCCAGGAAATCTCTCCTCAACTACAATTGCAAGGAGATCTGTACAGATATCTCCTGCAGATATTGCCATTAGTCTGTAATTAGTCCAAGAGCAGGAGCACTAAAATTTCATCTCTTTATTTTATGGTCAATAATTTCTTAATACTTGCACAGGCAATTTAGTGAATGATAATAAAAGTCATATATAAGAATGTTAACTCATTATCCAGTCACCAGTCATCCTACATATTTCTTAATCCTGTTCTTCTCTATGTTCTCAACATTCCATTCAGTTCTTTTTCCATACAACTATAAAGATGATTCTCTTAAGTCAAATCATATTTATCCATTATTTAAATATATGCTTCTGTAAAAAAGAAAAATCTGAACTCCTCACTTTGTTTTTCAAAGGTGACGACGTGGGTTCTCTGCTATTCCCTGACCACCTTACTCTTGCAGCCTTTCAAGCAGTATACTCTAGTTTGTGCTCTCTCTCTCTCTCTCTCTCTCGCTCTCTCTCTCTCACTCTCTCTCTCCCTCTCCCTCCTGTTCGAATATACTAAGTTTATTCTCTCTTTAGGGGTCTGTTATTTCTATTCACCTACTAGAAAATTCTTCAATCATATCTTTGCATAATTTCACCTTTGTCATCTAAGTTTCAAGCCATTATTTTCCTCTAGAAGGCTTCTTTTACCTTCCTATAGCTTCATATTTGTTATGTCTATGATCAATCTTTATCTCCTTATTCAGACTTAATTTTGTAATGGTATTATTCACTGTCATTATCCAAAATCATGTAACTCTCAAATGAGTAGTTATTCCATCACAATGATAGTGAATTTAGTTTCACTATTGTATAAGGTATTGCCATGTGAGTAGTATTTTTCTCCTCAAAACGCATGTAGGTGTTTAAACTGCTGTGTTTTTGTTAATGTTAATGTTTTATGGATTAAATGTGGAGACTTGATACAGTTAGGGTATCAGAGAGGCTGTTCTGGTGGGAGGGGTTTAGGTCATTCTGGATGTGCCCTTGGAGTTTGGTTTAATAGAGAGGGTTGGTTCTAGTTCTGACAATCTCTGTCTGCTTCATGGTTCACCACATGATCCATCCATTGTATCCTGCTGTGAACAGCCTTCACAGGTTCTGGACTAAGGAGCTGTGTGATCCTGATCCATTTCCTTCAAATTGCAAAATAAAATGAACCTTTTTTTATTTCCCAAGAAGCTCCCCTGGTATATTTTAGTTAAGGCAATAAGAAGCAAAATAGTACATGAGGGCACATCAAAGGTTCATGAAAAAATGAAAGGAGGTTAATTTATTTTGGTACAAAAATGTTGAAATCCACATATAATCTTTCATAATATTCATTTTTATGAACATTTTGAAGAACACTCATATCTGCCATGCATATGATATTCGTAAATGATTTATTAAGATTTTTTAATAAATGAAGGAAATACACAAGTACGCATGTAGAAAACAATGAGGAGGACAGTACATAATTTTTTTGCAGGGATAATGAAGAATTACAAAATGAGTTGAACATAAATATGAAGTCAATAATTATCCATGAAGAGTCATTGAAATAGATAAGTGATATGAGACAAGAAAATATTAAAGAGTTTTAAGAGTGGGATGTAAATTAGTAGAATTTAAAGTGAAAAATATCGTTAAAAATCATTTCACATAGAGGGAAGTTAACAACAGTATGGGGAAAAGTAACAGGAATAAGAGAATGAATGAGAAAGGTACATCACACACTTCAAGAGGCAAGCATAAAAAATGATCAGATTGAGGAATATAAAGAAATTGGGACAGATGTCACTTGGTTATGAATGTATGTCAGGTTTATCCTTGTGGCACACTCTACAGTTTAAAATCTCATAAGAACAAAGGATGCTGAAATTCAGGCAAGGCATAGAAAAGCCAGTTGTCTCCACCTGCCAACACAAAAACTTGTTTCCTTTTTCAAGGCAAATCCACAAATACTTGAAAACTTTTGATATGTCAACCAGGAAACTATGTAGTTATACATTTAGACTTTGTGTAGTAATATTTGTTCTGACCCTAATTTTTTTTACATGCGAAAAATCAGAGAAGCCAGGATTTGAAACAGCACTCTGATATGGAATGTCGATATACCAATTGGAGGTGTAACTTATTGTGCCAGATGTTGGCCCAATTGTGGCTTCTTACATAATTCATAACAGCATTATAGATCCAGTAGAACTATACCTAGAGATTAACTTTGAAGCAATTCATTTACCACTTGTTCTCCTTGATAGGTGACACTAACTGAGCACCAAAAAGGAAACCTGTTAAAGTGAAATGAACACTATGAGAAACGGTGACTTGATCAGCCCTCACCCTGACTGTTGATGAGCAACTTGATATGATATCCCTCTTAGTATCTTTTTTGTTTGTTCTACTTAATACTTTTGGTTGAATACTGTAATCAATACACAATTATTCTTAAGTGCTGAAACTTAACTGAAAAGTGATCACTGTTAAATGTAAGAGTGGGAATAAGAGAGGGAAGAGATGTGCAATTCGGGACATGCTCAAGCTGACTTACCTCAAACGGTAGAGTTAGAAACATACCAGGGGATTCCAATTCAATCCCATCAAGGTGGCATGTACCAATGCCATCTCACTAGTCCCACTGATCAATTTCTGTTCACAATTGATCATAATGATAGGACTAAGAACCAAAGGGATCACATAAACAAGACTAGTATCTGTAAATACTAGCTGATAGAATAAAAAAGGGAGAGAATGATCCAACATGAGAAATGAGATACACAGCAGACCCATAGAATGGCAGATGTCCTAAACAGCACTCTGGTCTCAGAATCAGCCCTTAAGGCATGTGGATCCAGCTGAAAAGCCCATGAGACTATTTCAAGCATGGAAAGCCAACACACTCTGGGGAAAAATAAAAAAAACCTAAATGAAAGATCTCCACGAGTGAGATCCCAGTGGAAAGAATGGGTCATCAAAGAAGGAGGTACTTTTCTCTGAAGGGGGGAGAGAACTTCCACTTTGACCATGGCCTTGTCTAAATATGATCAGAGTTGGTGAACTCAAAAGGCTTCCATAGCCTTGGCAACTCATGACAAGAGCCTAGGGTGATTACTGATGCCATAAACAAGAGTGTCAATTTGTTAAGTCAACAACAGGAGTCACTGTGCACTTACTCCTCATGTAGGATCTCTGTCCTTAGTGTGCTGTACATTGAGATTTAATGCTATAACTAGTACTCAAACAGTATTTTTCACTTTATGTTTCTGTGTGTGAGCAAACTGTTGAAATCTTTACTTAATGTATGCTAAACTGATCTTCTGTATATAAAGAGAAATGAAAATGAATCTTGATGTGAATGGAAGGGGAGAGGGAGTGGGAAAGGGGAGGGTTGCGGCTGGCAGGGACGTTATGGGGAGGAAGCCATTGTAATCCATAAGCTGTACTTTGGAAATTTATATTAATTAAATAAAAGTTTGAAATCAAAAAAAAAAAAAAGGAAATTGGAAGATCTACATTCTGGTTAAAATAATATCAGCTGGAGTTTCCCACATATGGATTTTGGGTTCCTTGAGCATCTCTTCATGTGTAACCTTTTTAAAATCCTGAAACAGTCTCAGCACAAGTTGGCTGGCAGCAGTTCCTGTTTCATCTCAGGATGAACAAACAAAGAGTCCATACCAGGGACTTTCTGAAATACATCTTCCTCATCTATCCCTTGATATAAAACTTTGAATAGTGAAAGGAATGACTTATAAAATGAAATAGTTTTTGGCCGGCTCACTAGGCTAATCCTCCGCCTGTGGCGCCGGCACACTGGGTTCTAGTCCCAGTAGGGGTGCCGGATTCTGTCCCGGTTGCCCCTCTTCCAGTCCAGGTTTCTGCTGTGGCCAGGGAGTGCAGTGGAGGATGGCCCAAGTGCTTGGGCCCTGCATCCACGTGGGAGACCAGGAGGAGGCACCTGGGGGGTGAACCAACGGAAAAAGGAAGACCTTTCTCTCTGTCTCTCTCTCTCACTAACTGCCTGTCAAAAAAAAAAAAAAAAAGAAATAGTTTATGTTACAGAGCTTCCAAATAAATAACACATTTCATTTCATAAAATGAAAACTAAATAAGGATAACAATAATTAATTGTTAATTTAATATTTTACATTGTGACATAATGAATAATTAACAATGCTCAAGGGAGATACATAAAATTCATGTTGATTTATTTGTATGCTTAAAATATGAATATAGGGGTCTGTTGTTGTGGCGCTGTGGGCTAAGCTGCTGTTTTTGTGCCAGCATCCCATATCAGTGAACCTGTTTCAGTCCCAGCTGCTCCACTTCCAACCCAGCTCCTTGCTAATGGACCTGGGAAAACAGTGGATGATGGCATTTGTTACCCACTTGGGAGGTCTGGATGGGACCTCCTGGCTTTGGCCTGGCTGAACCCCAATCATTGCAGCCATTTGGGTAGTCCACTCATGAATTGGTCTCCTTCTCTCTGTCATTCTCTCTGTCATTTTGCCTTTCAAATAAACAAATGAATCTTTAAAACATATGTGCACACAAACGAATATATAAATAGGTTTCACAAGAAATTTTTCATGGTAGTGAACGAATTCAGTAATCAGTTTTCTGTTAGAAAAAAACATGAAAAATGCCTTACTAAGGTTAAATGTGTTTTTTTTTTTTCCTTAAGCAAATTTCAGACTCAGAACATTCTCTAACAATTTAAAATCTTGAATACAAGCTCTCAAGACTAGGAACAGTTAATTTAAGAATACATTACAATAAAAGTGTATTCTGTTTATGTCAACCAGCATTATTTATTTATTTTTAAATTTTCATGAAAGGCAGAGACAGAGAGACACAGATAAACCTCCTATCCATTGGATTACACCGCAAAAGCCTCCAACAGCTAGGGCTGGGCCAGGTAGTAGCCCAGAGCCAAGAACTCCATACTAAGTCTCCCAAATGGATGGAAGAAACTCAAGTACTTGAGCCATCACCTCTACCTCCCAGCACCCATTTGTGGAAACAGGAGTGAAGACATTCAGGGCCGGCGCTGTGGCATAGCAGGTAAAACCGCTACCTGCATTACTGGCAGCCCTTATGGGCGCCCGGTTGAATCCTGGCTGCTCCACTTCCCATCCAGCTCTCTGCTTTGGCCTGGGAAAGCAGCGGAAGATGGCCCAAGTCCTTGGGCCCCTGCATCCATGTGGGAGACCCAGAAGAAGTTCTTGACTCCTGGCTTCGGATCAGTGCAGCTCTGGCCGTTGTGGCCAATTGGGGAGTGAAACAGTGAATGGAAGATCTTTCTCTCTTTCTCTGCCTCTCCTTCTATCTCTGTGTAACTCTGACTTTCAAATAAATAAATAAATCTTTAAAAAAACAAAAAAACTCATTCATTCCAAGTGGCACCATAACCACTGCACAAATGCCTGCTCCATCATTTAAATATACAGAAAACTATATGAAATGTTCTGAAAACAGGGGCATATTTTTTGTGTGGTCAAATAGCTTTTAATAAAAATAATAGTTGACATATTTATTTCTTAGAATGTCCTAGTAGTTACTGGAAAGAAAACAATTTTATTTCTTAAACAGTCAATTTTAAGCTTGTATCACTGAGTCTCTCTCTTAGGTCCATGTAACAATTAGTATCATGACCCTAAAGCTGTTTTCAACAGAAACACTAGGCCAATGAGATTAAAATCGATAGAATCAAAAATGAAATATTTTAAGTCGATTCCATTCAGAAAGGCGTATACTTCTAGTTTGGGGGCTTACCTAAAGTTTAAAAATTCATTTCAGTTTCTCATTTCTGTGCCTTCTTTTGTGCTCTTAATATTATCAGCTAAGTCCTGACTCTTATGTCTGAAAACATAGAATTATTATAGGAACCTAAAATGTCGCTAGGTCCTCAAATTCTTTCTGTTGTTATCTGTCTTACATAAAACTGAATAGTTCCATAAATACAATTATTATATATAACTTTTCAAAACACCTCAACATACAAACATTAGTAACAACATCAAACTAGACCGAAGGTTGTATTTCAATCTCATCTCCAATTAGGCATAAGGAAGTTAGGAATCTTTTGTAGTCTGCTCCGTACGTCATGGAAATACCATTATTATTCATTCCTCCAAGTCTTAATGTATGAATTCTCCTGGCTTGAAATAAGCTCTTTACTTCATATCTCCAGGCTCTAGTTTTGGCATTTTTTTTCCCCAAACCTCTCTTTAACTTGTGATAATGACTTATTTCAATGAATTTGTAATATTATTCTATGCTAATTGTATTACATTTAGAAGGCTTTCCCTAACTTTATATGATAAAACTGCTTTCTTTATTATTTTTAAATGACAAACTGCATATATTTTACTAAATTGAATTCAGGAGCTGCATAATCTAGATTTGATTTGTATTTATTCAACGAACAGACAGTATTGAGGAAACGGTACATTCTAAAAAAAAAATGCCAAAAAGTAGCTTAAAAATTCAAAGGTGAAAACAATCTCTTTCTTCCTTTTGAGAGCTCACAGTGGAGTATTGAAGATAAGAAAAAGCACACATAATTATGCTGCATTGTATCCCCTTGTCCTTTTATGTAAAATTACTTTATACAGAAAGTTCAAAAATTTATTAGGTTCCTAATTTCCAGAGAAACTAGAATTCATGTTTTATATGAATAAAGTAATACATGCAATTAATAAGCATATTGCCAGAAACAAAATAAACATTCCACCTAAGTCTGTTTTTAAAATTTGCATTTTAGCTATTATTAATGCTAGTTTAGTTAATCTACTCAATATGCCTTTGATATAGAGGGAGCTTGTAGTTTTTAAATTTAAGGATGTTGGGTGAAGGTATGTTTAAGTAAAATTATTTAACCCTGTGATCACATAGCTCAAATCGAACATATGCAGAATTTAAACATGGCAGCTTAATTTTATATTCTACATTTTTGTCATATAAGCATCCTTAACAATTGACATTTCCCTCATTGGTATTCTCAGAGAATGGGTTTGACCAAGGACTTTCTTGTGTTTATACAAAGCATGGTTCTTAAAACTTTTCTTGGTCTAGGTCATTTTTTTCATGCTATAAAATAATTGTATCAAATAAGAGACAGAGAATGAAAATATTCATATTAAAAACTGACTACCTTTATTTTTTACCCCTTTAGAGTTTAACTGGATGATAGGGTTCAATGATATGATGGTCCTCTAGCTTTCACTGAAAATAGTCCGTTGTTATCTGAAGAGACTTGAGGAAAAAGGCAGGATTGATTTGAAAATAAAAGCATTGTCCACCTGCAAAATTTACATCAAAATCTTTTATTTGAAGCTAATATTTCAGCTTTTAAAGTGCTGAGATTACTAGTTAGTTTTCTGTAAATTCTGGAGACTATGTTGATCACCATGACAACCAGGGAGTGATCTTGTTCAATCAGATCTTCTTTTTTTTTTTTTTTTTTTGACAGATAAAGTTAGACAGTGAGAGAGAGAGAGAGAGAAAGGTCTTCCTTCCGTTGGTTCACCCCCCAATGGCTGCTAAGGCAGGCACGCTGCGCCAATCTGAAGCCAGGAGCCAGGTGCCTCCTCCTGGTCTCCCATGCCGGTGCAGGGCCCAAGCACTTGGCCATTCTCCACTGCCTTCCCAGGCCACAGCAGAGAGCTGGACTGGAAGAGGAGCAACCGAGACAGAACTGGAGCCCCAACCGAGACTAGAACCCAGAGTGCTGGCACCGCAGGCGGAGGATTAGCCTAGTGAGCAACAGCGCCCGTCAAGACCTTCTTTTTTAATGGTGTAACATTCAGGGTCTCCAAATGAGACTTGAAATGGTAAAATTATTTTTGTTGTATGTCCTATCTAATCAGTAGTGTCTGAAAGATTCAGAATAATCCTTAAATAAACTTAACAGTAAGTAAATGTCCGTGTCAATGCCACCTAAAGGTGGACTATGATTATGTCTTTTTACAATGAATTTTAGTAAACATATATAATGTATATCATTATTAACATTTAACAATGTTGTACTTTCTGCAATGGCACATATTGAACTGTATTAATGACTTCATAATCATATTCTCCAGTTCATTAGCTCTGTCAGATAGCCACTATTATTTTTCAGTTCAAGCAGAAACAGCCATATATTAACATAGCTAATCTAGTAATTGGACACATTTGTTGCCACCAGTACCTGGACTTTTAACCAATTGTACATCATACTTTTAAATTTAGTAAGTTGAGAGTAGATAGAAGAGATATTAAAGAAGAAAATTAGTATCATTTCTGAATGTAGTCTCAGCTAATATCTTAGTTCTTATTCATAAAATTCTTTTTTTAAGTAATTCTGCTGCTTTCACACATTCTTTTCCATTGAGCACTGATACACCAGTAAGTCTGCCAAAGAACTGTCCTCTATTACCATAATCTTGGGGATTTATGAACCTCTGCCAAACAGTTGTCAATAACTTTATTAGAAATATGGGAAATTGAAGATTTTTTTATCAAATGGGATCACAGGTAATGAGAAGCATGTCCCATTATTATATCTGGCATAGTAGATTCCAGTGTTAGTATCCATCAAGAAACAAGTTTTTTTCACTTTTAAGCAAGATATATTGGGATATCCACCATACAAACCCAAAACACAGACAGCAAAGTTCTGACTATGAACACAGTGTGTTCCAAGACCCTGAAGTAAAATTGGTTAAAGTGGACTTCAAGATCCTTGACATTAGTAGTAGTGAAGATATCAAATAAACAATGTCATCATTATCTAATTTTTAAAAAATATAAATGCTTAATTTTTCTAGCAGTCTGGGAAACAACTTACAATACTTCCATCAATCCCACCCTAGATATTAGGCAATAAGAATGTTATTCCAAGTATTTTGCCTTAATGTTGAATTTAAAAAGCACTGTGCTTAACTGACTCATGAGTTCAGAAAATTTTATTCTAAATTATCATAATCACATAATATTTACAAAGTTTCATGTTATTAATTTCTGTCATATATTTTACATCATTTAATTTTCACAATAGCCTGTGACTAATATAAGATATTAGTCACATTTTATAGCTATCACTTATGTTCATAGAAACCAATATTCATAGGTGTATATGCAAATACTGGACTCAGGATGCCAGGTTTATCCACCTCTTGATGATTGTAGTATAGTTGTCCACATATTATCCAATATTACAATTCTAAAAAGTTGATTTGTATATAGTGAATCTTTTACACCTAATGAAGTTGAAATATCAAAATGTACAAATTAAGCATAAATTTTCATAACTTTTTGCATGCATTCTACCTTGAATCAGAATAATGATTTTTGTAGCTCCTTTCAAATTTGAAATTATATCTATATAATTCAAAATGAGAGATACAATTGTTTATTTACTCTGCAGGATGGTCACAAATCAAGATTTATTCATAAAACCTCACCTACATTATGTTCTACTGAAAAGGAATAAATAACAATTTTAAAGCCTTACATCTAAAATTATTATAAATATTATTTTCCAGTTTTCTTCAACTTAATAGATGATTGATAAGTGCTTGTTTCTGTATATTGAGAAAGAATCATATTGTTTTAAAAAATAAAGCTCTTAACTGAGTACATATAAAGTCTTAAAACTTTTTAAAGAATTTAACATGGAGGGGCTGGCACTGTGGCATAGTAGGCTAAGCCTCTGCCTACCACACAGGCATCTCATGGGGACGCTGGTTCAAGTCCTGGCTACTCCACTTCTGATCTAGCTCCCTGGAGAAAGCAGTGGAAAATGGCCCAAGTGCACCCACATGGGAGACCCAGAAGACGCTCCTGGATCAACCCAGTTCCCACCATGTGGCCATTTGGGAAGTGAACCAGTGGATGGAATACAACTCTCAGTCTCTCTCTCTCTCTCTGTCTATAACTCTTTAATAACTCTATCTATAAATCTTTAAAAAATAATTCAAAATGCGGACATACAAAGATATACATAGATGATGCAGTAGCAGCAACTGTGAATGTTGGTGATTGTAACTATAAAAAATGTAACAACTATATTATATATAATGGCACTAGGGAATACAGACTAAGTACCCTTTATCCCAAATGCATGTAGAAGTGTTCAGACTTTGATTTTTTCAAATTTTGCAATATTTCTACGTACTTAATTAGAGTTCTTCATGCTAGGTTCAAAGTCAAACTATAAGTTTTTTATATACTGAAATGCATAGCTTAAAGGTAATTTTATACAATATACCTGAAATTATGACTATCACCTATCACATGAGGTCAAATGTGGAATTTTCCATTTGTATTCAAAAACTTTTGAAGTATATCAGATTTGTGGATTTTTGATTTTATATTTGTATATAAATTTTACATATTATATATATATTTGTGTGTATAGATATATTTATGCAAGCACACCAACCTCTTGAATATGACAAAATATAATTTAAAAAATAAGCAATTGACTTTTACTTTTGAGTAGATGGAAGAATTGTAGCAGAACAGTACTACCACCAAGAACACTTTTATGTCTGAATTTTGAAAAATATTTAATAAATTAGACATTGGCTGTGGCAATAGACAATAGGTACAAAATTTGTATAGGGGACCAAACTACAGCTTACTAACTGGTTTTTCACTAGAGTTATTTACAGATTAACAGAAAAGATAAGATACTGAGATGTTTTGCAAAGAATAAGAGTGACAGTTGTCGGACAGGGAAACACTATGTTGCACAATTTAATGGAGCAGAAATGACAACACTGGACATTTCAGCAACTTTAAACTTCAACAAAATCCCCTTCAAGAATGAAAAATTCTATGATAGTGCAGGGTGAAAGCTCTGAAAAGTTTTACAGGGATCCAAAGACAAAATTTAAAGTTTTTGACTCATCAATAAGAGGGAACAAGATAAATAAAATAGGATCTCAGGTAAAGAAAAGTATTTTGAGGTTATATCCTCCAAAAAGGATAATCCAGGAAAATATTAACAGCCCCTGGGTAATATAACTTCCAGTCAAGTTAGAATAATAAAGAAAGGATTTCCCCTCCTCCCATAAGCTACTAAAAATTTTGAAAAGAGACAAATGTTTAGTGTCATTGTGAAGATGCCAGTTGGGATACCCATATCTCTTATGAGAATGCCTAGCTTTTATTCCTGGTTCTAACCACAAATCAAACTTCCTGGTAATGTAGACCCTGGGAGGCAGCAGATGTTGGCTCAAGTGATTGAGGTCATCCATGTAAGAGACCTGGGCTACGCAGCTGACTGACTCCCAGTTTATGCTCCAAACAGTGACCTTTGCACATTTGACAGTGAATGAGAATTGGTAGCTGACTCTGTCCTTCTGTCTCAGTGTGTCTACCTCCCAAATTAAATAAATAATAAATTTTAAGATGTTGAAAACATATATGTAACAAGTTTTCAGGCTTCAGGTGGGCTTCATCCCATCAGGCCAGTGACCCTGACCTAGTAAAAAAAATGACCTAAACCCTACATGTGAGTTGAGCAAATTGAGATAGGATTTCTGGAAACCAAGTCAGCCAACATTCACAGAGTAGAGTACTAGAGAACAGAGAACTGGATATAGAGATGGGAAAGGGTTGGGAAAATCAAGAGGCAGAGCTCCACATAGATATAAATTCTTCAGCCAAGTACTAATCAACACACATTTGTACATCATCATCATAGGTGAGAAACCTATCCCTAGGAGTCTACAGGTTTAGCAATACTCATATTTATACCATTCAGGGTATAAACATTTTTGGTTATTGGCACAGTGGGTAGAGTATTCAGAAGGTTAGAGCTTTACTAGTAAAACAAAATTTTATTACTTTACTTGACTCATCTAGAAATGGTGAACTGCATTTTCCAGAATTGCCTATCTAGAATTAGTCTTCCTAAGGTAAGCTACAAGAGTAATTCATTTTATTCTGGAAATTGATCAACTGAAAGAAGGGGGCAGACATTCTGTTGGACACACACATATTTAGTTGATCTGCAGATTCAATTTCTGGGCCCAGAATAGCAGCTAGGCCTACAGTTGTTCTTGCTTCCATCTGAAAGTCATTGTTCTTACTCTGTAAATATCTTTAAAAGACGATTGACAGAAAAAAAAATACTAAAATTAAAAAGAAAACATAGCTTTGGTTTCCTTAATTGTATTAGCATACATTCTCATTTTTCTTTTTAAAAATATTTATTTATTTATTTGAAAGAATGACAGACAAGGAGATATAGAGATCTTCAACCCACTGTTCACTCCCCAAACAGCCCCAACAGCCAGGGCTAGGCTAGGCAGGAGCCAGGAGCCAATAACTCCAGCCTGATTTCCCACATGTGTGGTAAGGAACCAAAGGATTGGGCAGCCTCCCACTGCCTTCCCAGGTGCATTAGCAGGAAGTTGGATCAGAAGCACAGCAGTGGGGACTGAAGCCAGCAATGCAAAATGGGTACCAGTGTTTTAAGTGATAGCCTAACCTGCTGTAACATAATGCTGGCACCTGAAGTTCTCTATAACTAAACACTTCCTCCATTTTGCAAAACAAAGATAATTACAGCAATAATGTCATTGCTGTGTAAAATCAGCTTCTTTTGTTTCTGCTTCTGTCATTCTCTTGGGAAACCTTAGTGATTAAATAATCACAACAGAAATTGTTTTATTATGTGCACAGTTTTAAATATCTAATGTATAAATGTGTAGTTATGATTTGCCAATTAAAGAGCATTAATGAAAACAAATAGCATATAATTTCCAGAAAGAAAATTTTTAAAAAATAGTACTTTGTTTTGTATTATATAAGTTGATTGCATTTTCTTTTGCTAGGTCATTAGTTAACAGTAGCATGGATCTATGGAGCTTGTAGGTATCAGTGCAGTTGCTCAGAACCATCATGCAATCTTCCATCTATCACTGAAGCAGGGACTATAGTCAGGATCTACACTTTTGCTGTGAGTGGTCCAGGCATGCAGATCACTTACTATTACACAATTCAGGAGCCAGATCTGTAAGAGCAGTACACACTGGGGCCAGTTACACTGGTGCCAGAAGCAGACACAGCTCTCAGATGCCCACTCAGCTCTGCCTGACTCCAGCATCCCAAGAACAGTACTGGTGCAATGTCAAATTGGTGGAGCTCCCAATCATGTACTGAGGGATGGCCCAGGGCCACAGGTGTGATCTTAGTACTAGGATGGGTATAGTATGCATATCCTGGGTTAGGCCTGATAGAAAATAGGATTCAATTGTTTATATGCTATATTCCTCTCTCTATGTTGCCATCTCTGGTCTTTGTATCATCATAGAGATCCCTTACTGATCCCTTGGTTTCTCTCTTGGCTGTTCACCTTGAGATGCAGCTATTCATTTGTTTTTTCAGTTACTCTCTATAGAAGAGGAGGCAAACACTAGGAACCTATATTCAGCCATCTTGCAACTACATTCACATTTGTTAAGTAGGAATCCATGTCCATATGAATTCTGTTCATGGAAAGTAAGTTATTAGAACAATTACCACAAAATAATCACTGAAAAATATTAATTTCATTTTCTCATATTTAGAGCTATTTTAACAGAAACTTAAGAAAATTCATATTCAAACCATCAAGCACAATGCCAACAGTGTCTATTTTTCCGTGTTATCTTCCAATTCTTCCCCATTTCCATATATAATGTTCATAAAAATAGTCATGGAAAAATTATCTTGCAAAATAAATTGGATAGCAAATTAAATTTTAATATCAGTTGCTGGGACATCCCTAAAACACTAGTTCAGTTATTTAATTTTTAAAAAAACTGATGGAAGGGCTGGGGAGAGCAGATAGTCAATGATTTAAAATAATAATTAAATGGAGTTATAATAATAAGAAAGGAGTAATCATAGTGACCTCAATGAGTGATAGTACTAAATTCCTAATTAGAGAAGTTTATGGAAGCCTCACTACAGGAAGCAATCAGAGTCATTTACAGACTAGTATTTTATAACACTGCTTAGAAGACAAAAGAGCAGGATGCACTAATGTGGAAACATTTTGAATTGTATAAAGCAAGGAAAAAAGAGTGAACACAACAAACTTGCAGTTAATGAAGGTTTTCCTTTCTATTCTTAAAAATTAGAAAATTTTGTAATTCATATGTTAATCAGAAGGAAATGCTGTTTGTTTGTTTTTTTTTTTTTCTGCTAGTGGACCATGCATTTCTTTAGGATATGGTAACTTATATGTTAAAATTAAAAAAGGGCCTGATTAAAATTGATATCATCACAATACACTTAGCATACTTATTTCATTATATGTTATATAAGTCTTATAGTTAATAAATTAATTTTGTCCAGTTAACAATTCATTAGTTGTTAGTAAGTTGTAAATATTTCCTCTCAAAGTAGGTCAACAAATTTTCATGGTACATTAGAGTCATGAGTAAATTTTTTTATTAGTGTTTGGTAAGCATTACCATTTCCAGAATTTAAGCCTGTTACTTGTTGCCCAGTTTACATGTGAGATGGAAGTAGAGATAGTTCCTGAGTGTACAGAATCCCTGTGTAAATTATGTGATATAATTACAAAGATACTTTGTACATCTTAACAGGGAATATGTTGGGTTAAATGAGGTAAAATAACTAGCATTAAAGGCAATTAATAAAAACAAGAAAAAATATTTGGAAAGTAAAACAGAATTTTACTTTAAATCCTCAAATCTTTGAGTTTTCAATTTGGGGGTCTAAATGCAGAATCTGGAAATTTAAGATATGTGTTAGGACTTGAACCATAAGTTTCATCTTGTTTGTTGTACAAACTTATCCACTAGTCAGAAATTTATAAAATTACAACAAAATGATTAAATAATGTAATTCCCTTTAGGCTAGTGCCCAAGTCCCAAATCAGAGTGCCTGGGATTGTTTCCTGGCTCCAACTTTTGATTCCAGGTCGCTGCTAATGCAGACCCTAGATGGCTGTGGTGATGGCCCAAGAAAATGTGTTCTTGTCAACCATGAAGGAGATCTGGATTTAGTTCTAGACTCGGCTTTGGCTCTGTTCAGCCACAGCTATTATAGGTGTTTAGGGAGTAAGTAGTAGATGGGGGCTCTCTGTCTGCAGCTCTCATTTTTTTTTTTCCCTCACCCTTTTCTTCTTTCTCAGCCTCTCAAATAAAAAGCTGTTTAAGAATAAATTTAAATAAGAGCAAAATATTTTATTTTATTTAATTTTTTAAAGGACTTCCTTTCATTGGTTCACCCCCAAAACGGCCGCTACGGCCAGCGTGCTGCGCTGATCTGAAGCCAGGAGCCTGGTGCACCCCGCAACTCCAAGTCTCCCATGCAAGTACAGGCACCCAAGCACTTGGGCCATCTTTCGCTGCCTTCCCGGGCCACAGTAGAGAGCTGGACTGGAAGAGGAGCAACCAGGACAGAATCCGGTGCCCCAAGTGGGACTAGAACCTGGGGTGCTTGCGCCGCAGGTAGAGGATTAGCCAGTGAGCCATGGTGCTGGCCCCAAGAGCAAAATATTTTACACTACTGCCTAAGCCTACATTATTCTGAAATTCTCAAGAATCACTCAATGCAAAATTACTAAATTAAGAAATATATATCTTTGGTTACAAAATCCTGCCTAGTTTAAATGTTCTCTAAAAATCAGCACGGAAGTGGAGAGCATACCTTCAGTAAATGTAAAAATACAATTTAATAGTCTTCTTTTTGAAAGAGAGGTTTATGAATCGTGAAGCGACTTAGGAATACCTTTAAATGTAATCTGTATTGCACGATAGTTAACAATTTTTCACATGGTATACACATTTTGTTAACATCACACCTGGCACATGATTGTGTTTCCTCAGAAAATATATGCAATATAAACAGTCACAGCAGACACAGTAAAGTTAGACAGGGAATAATTAACAGCTTCAAGCATAGGAGATTAGAATAAGTTATATGGAAGGTAAAAGAAAATGAAAGCTATACCAAATGTTGCTTTACTTTTGAAGTTAATCTTTATGCTGAATCATTCTCCTCAAGAATAGCTATTGCTCCAATGAAATGGAATGAATACATTTTTTTTTTCAGAAATGACATTGTTCATGTTTAACAATGCAGCCCATAGATAGTAAGTGGCCTATTAAATATGGAGTAGTGGTCAAGACTCTAAGTCTCAAAAATGAACAAACTGGACTTGGCAGCAACTCTAAAGATGATTTCTTTGGAAAATGAAATTAAATGCTCATTAAAAAGAAACACAAATTTAGGAATTGTTCTTTAAAGTGAAAAATTATTCAGTCATAAATATCTTGTGTGTTTTGGATGATATTTAAACTAACAACTATCAACAAGGCTGAGAATAATTAACTAGTTTAAAAATAAGGAGGGAATTTTCTATTCATTAGCTATTGTGAATAATGCTACAGATGCCAATGTGACTTCTACATGGGATGTCATTTCATACACACACATACACACACACACACCCAGCAGGGGGATTGGTGTAGCAAATGGTAGTTCTAATTTTAAGGATTTATGGATCAAATGGTATTTCTAACTTCTGTTTTTTTTATTTTTTTGAGAAAAATTCATACATTTTTCCTCAGTAGTTGCACTAGTTTTCATTCTCATCAAAAGCATGCAAGGCTTCCTTTTCCTCCACATCCTCACCATCACTTATCTTTTGTCTTTTTGCTAAAGCCAATATAGAAGGAGATCCAAGATGGCTGAATAGGGTTAAGACATGTTGATTTTGTCTATGAAAAGATATCAGAAGAACAGGGGAAGAACTGCATTAAAAGGGAACAGTTGGAGAGCAATTTGCATTGGAAAAGCTACAGAAAGAATAGAGACACTGTGGAGTCCTGGGGATGGTACAACCTTGCAGCAGTGAGTGGGACACTGCAAGCCACTCCTGCAGCTGGTGACTGGAGGGGATGTCATCTTCTCAGAGTGAGGTGAGAAGAACCTGTAGTAACCCACACTACTGGGAATATTGCCAGAGGCATGGTGCACACTAACTCCCTGAAGGGAGAAGACATTGCTTGCCTCCGTCCAGTCAAGATGCCCACCAATCAGAAGGAAGGAATTTTCATGTTAAAAGGCAAGGAGAGGCAGCTGCTGCCCACATGTGAAAGGGGTGGGTATCAGAGGGATAAATCTCTGGCTTTCGCTGTCTTTGAGACTTCCTGGAGAGTTTGCATGGAGAAGGTCACCAACTTAGTTCCATGAAGCAAGGGCATATTGCTCTCCTTCGTTCACTCTAAGTAGGGAACTCAACTTGCCAAGGCAGAGCACCAACCTATATTTGTGAGGCCGGAAGATGGCACCAGGAATGCTGTGGCTCTCTCTGGACAGGGAGGCTCACAGGGCTGAGAGTGGATACCTGACTCCCTATAATTGTGGGAACCATGCAGCCTGTGACTTTGGGAATCCTGTGACTGAGATAGGGTGTGGGATATGACTGGGTCTTTGGGAAATCACTGGGTCTAGTTTCAGCACTAAAAGCTCTCAGGTGCGATGTGTGTCATCACGGAGAACTCTGTGCTCATTCTCAGGAGTGCATAGATCCTTAAAATATTGAAGAAATAGCATATTACAAATGAAGAGTTTAATATGCCAAATAAAAAATTCAGTTAGAAAGATTTAACAGACTTGGTGAGGTAGAAGAAATATCCTACCTAGAATACAGGTCTTTGGAAATATATGTCAGATAAAAGAAAAAAATGAAAAAAAAAAATAGTGTTCAAGATTTATGGGACACCATCAAACCACCAAACATATCTCTTAGGAGTTCTGAAGTAGTAGAAAGACAGAATAGTTTAGAAGACTTATTCTGTGAAATTTTAGAAGAATACTTCCCTAATTTGGAAATAGATAGAGGCATCCAAATACAAGAAACACGTAGAACTCCTAAAAGACATGATTAGAAAATGTTTTCTCCATGACACATTATAGTCAAACTTGAAAGTAAAACATAAGCCAGCACCGTAGCTCACTAGGCTAATCCTCTGCCTGTGGCGCCGGCACCCCGGGTGCTAGTCCTGGTTGGGGCACTGGATTCTGTCCCGGTTGCTCCTCTTCCAGTCCAGTTCCCTGCTGTGGTCCGGGAGTGCAGTGGAGGATGGCCCAGGTCCTTGGGCCCTGTACCTGCATGGGAGACCAGGAGAAGCACCTGGCTCCTGGCTTCAGATCAGCGCAGCGCCCCGGCCACAACATGCCGGCTATAGTAGCCACTTTGGGGGTGAACCAACGGAAAAAGGAAGACCTTTCTCTCTGTCTCTCTCTCACTAACTCTGCCTGTCAAAAAATAAAAAAGTAAAATATAAAGAAAAGACTATTAATTCTGTACAATATAAATACAAGTTTACCATGAAAGGATCTCCAATCATATTGACAGCTGATTTCTCATCAAAAATCCTACAAGCTAGGAGAGAATGGAGAGACATAGTTCAAGTCCTTGAAGAAAAAAAAAAAAACTATCAATCCAGAATACTATACTGAGTGCAGCTCTAATTTTTAAATGAAGGTGAAATGAAGACCATCTAAATCAAACAGATATTAAAAGAATTTGTCACTACCTGGCCAACCTTACAAACATACTTAAGGGTATGCTACACAAAGCAAGAGAGAAAGTCAGCATCATAAAATAATGCAAAGACAGAAAATCTCCTAGTGAAAGCACAAAGAAAATCCAAAGCAAATAATAGGAATATTTATGGAAAAATGACATAGCCAATCATCATTTATCAATAATAACCTAAATGACCACAATTCTCCATTTAAAAGATACCAACCAGCTGAATGAATTAAAAGCAAGATCCATCTATTTTCTGACCGCAAGTAACACTCCTCATGAACATAGATATACACAGAGTGAGTGAAAGAACAGCACAAGATATTCATGCTAATGGCAAGCAAAAAAGAACAGCACTAACCATCCCAAAATCAGACAAAATAGATTGAATGAAACTGTTAAAAGAGTCAAAGAAGTGCATTAGTAATGATTAAGGATCAATTCAAAAGGAAGATGTGACTACAGCAAATGTACATGCACCTAATGTCAGGGGCTTGGCTATTTAATGCAATGTTAATGTCTCTAAAGGGAAACATAAACTCCAATACAATAGTAATGCAGGACTTCAACACCTCACTTTCATCAATGGATAGATTAACTAGACAACAAATCTCCCCAACCAAAAAAAAAAAAAAAAAGACTAATCTACATCATGGACCAAATAGATCTATTTGATATCTACAGGATATCTTACTATACAGATACAGCATACACACTCTTTTCATGAGTGTATGGTTCTCTAGGATAGACTATATGCTAGACAATAAAGCAAGCCTCAGCAATTTTTTTAAATATGAAATTATACCACGTGACCACAATAGAATGAAGCTCAAAAGTAACAACTTAAAAAACTCAGAAAATATGCAAACACATGGAGACTGAACAACGCACTCCTGAATGAACAGTGGGTTCTAGAAGAAATCAAAATGGAAATTAAAAAATTTCTGGAGGCCAGCGCCACGGCTCACTAGGCTAATCCTCTGCCTGCACACCAGGTTCTAGTCCTGGTCGGGGCACTGGATTCTGTCCTGGCTGCTCCTCTTCCAGTCCAGCTCTCTGCTGTGGCCCAGGAGTGCAGTGGAGGATGGCCCAGTTCCTTAGGCTCTGCACCTACATGGGAGACCAGGAAGAAGCACCTGGCTCCTGGCTTCAGATCAGCGCATTGCACCAGCTGCAGCGCACTGGCCATGGCGGCCACTGGGGAGTGAACCAATGGAAAAAGGAAGACCTTTCTCTCTGTCTCTCTCTCTCATTGTCCACTCTGCCTGTCAAAAAAAATAATAATATTTCTGGAAACTAATGAAGATGACAATACAACATATCAAAACCTATAGAATGCAGCAAAAATAGTGTTAAAAGGAAAGTTTATAGCAATTAGTGCCTACATCATGATATTGGAAAGACATCAAATAAATGATCTAATAATACACCTCAAAAATCTAGAAATCTGAGAACAAACTAAACCCAAAATTAGTAGGGAGACAGAAGTACCTAAATTAGGGAAAAAAAACCAACAAAATTGAGACCAAAAATGATACAAAAGATCAGTCAGATGAAGAGAGTTTTTTGAAAAAATAAACAAAATTGATAAAACTTTGTCCCTCATGCTCAAGCTGACTTACCTCAAACGGTAGAGTTAGAACCATACCAGGGGATTCCAATTCAATCCCATCAAGGTGGCATGTCCCAATGCCATCTCACTAGTCCCAGTGATCAATTTCTGTTCACAATTGATCATAATGATAGGACTAAGAACCAAAGGGATCACATAAATAAGAATAGTGTCTGCAAAGACTAGCTGATAGAATCAAAAAGGGAGAGAATGATCCAACATGGAAAGTGAGATACACAGCAGACCCATAGAATGGCAGGCAGATGTCCTAAACAGCACTCTGGCCTCAGAATCAGCCCTTAAGGCATGCGGATCTGGCTGAAAAGCCCATGAGAGTATTTCAGGCATGGAAAGCCAAAACACTCTGGCAAAAAAAAAAAAAAAAAAAAAAAAAAAAAACCCACACAAAAAAAAACCTAAATGAAAGATCTCTGCGAGTGAGATCCCAGTGGAAAGAACAGGTCATCAAAGAAGGAGGTACCTTTCTCTGAAGGGAGGAGAGAACTTCCACTTTGACCATGGCCTTGTATAAATATGATCAGAGTCAGTGAACTCAGGGGGCTTCCATAGCCTTGGCAGCTCATGACAAGAGCCTAGGGTGATTACTGATACCATGAACAAGAGTGTCAATTTGTTAAGTCAACAACAGGAGTTACTGTGCACTTACTCCTCATGTAGGATCTTTGTCCTTAGTGTGCTGTACATTGAGATTTAATGCTATAACTAGTACTCAAACAGTATTTTTCACTTTACGTTTCTGTGTGGGAGCAAACTGTTGAAATCTTTACTTAATGTATGCTAAACTGATCTTCTGTATATAAAGAGAAATGAAAATGAATCATGATGTGAATGGAAGGGGAGAGGGAGTGGGAAAGGGGAGGATTGTGTGTGGGAGGGACGTTATGGGGGGGAAGCCACTGTAATCCATAAGCTGTACTTTGGAAATTTATATTCATTAAATAAAAGTTTAAAAAAAATACTTTGTACTAAGTAATCAAAATTTTGGGAGACCAAAATTTTTAAAAATAATCAGAGATGATAAAGGAAGTGTTATAATGGATACCATGGAAATAAAAAGAATAATCAGTAATTACCACAAACAGCTAGATGGCAAAAAGTTGAAAATCTAGAAGAAATGGGTAGATCTCTGGACACATACAATTTACCAAAATTGAGTCATAAAGACATAGAAAACCTAAATAGACCAATAACTAAGACAGAGATTGAATAAATAATAAAGAACCTCCTAACAAACAAAAGCCCAGGACTAGATGGCTGCACTGTTGAATTCTTTTATTTGTTTATTTATTCACTGTTGAATTCTTCAAAACTTTTAAAGAACTAATTCCAATTCTTCTCAAACTATTCAAAACAATTTAAAGGGAGAGAATCTTCCCAAACACATAGAAATGAGGCCAGGTTTACCTAAATTACAAAACCAGAAAAAAGATAAAACAAAGAAATAGAACTACAGGCCGACATCTATGATGAAAATATATGTGAAAATATTCAACAAAATACTAGCTAATCAAATCTAACAAGACATCAAAAAAATCATTCACCAGGACGAAATGATTTTTATCCCTGGTAACCAGGGATTGCTCAAGATACACAAGCAATGAACAGGATATATCTCATTAAGAAATTAAGCAATCAAAACCATATGATTATTTCAATAGATGTAGATAAAGCATTTGATAGAATACAACATCCTGTCATGATAAAAACTTTATGTAATTTGGGTATAGATGAAATATAGCTCAGCACAACCAAGACATTATCTGACAAAGCTACAGCCAGCATCATATTGAATGGGAAAAAGCTGGAAGAATTTCCATTAATATCTGTAACCAAACAAAGATGCTCTCTTTACCACTGCTAGTCAATATAGCTTTGGAAGTTTTAGACAGAGCCATTAGACAAGTAAAAAACTCAAAAAGATATTAATTGGTAAGGAGGAAGTCAAATGATCCCTGTTTTCAGATAATATGCTCCTAAGCAAAGAAGAACCATAAGACCCCATTAAGAGGTTACTGGAACTAATCAGAGTTTGGTTAAAGTTGCAGTATATAAAATAAACACACAAAAATCAATAGCATTTGTATATACAGACAATGCCACAGCTTAGAAAAAACTTGTAATATCAGCTCCATTCACAATAGCCACAAAAAATTTAAATACCTTGGGATAAACTGAACTTAGGCATGAAAAATCTCTGAAATGAAAATTACAAAACATTAAGAAAAAATAGAAGACACACACAAAAAAACAGAAAAATCTTCCATGTTCATGGGATTTAAGAATTAATATCAAATTGTCTATACTACCCAAAGCAATTTATAGATGTAATGTGATCCCAACCAAAATACTGGACATTTTTCTCAGATATGGAAAATTCAAGTGTAAAACTCATATGGAATCACAAGAGACTAAACAACTAAAGCTATCCTAGATGAATGAAATGAAAATAAAGCTGGATGTATCATAATATCAGATTTTGACATATTTTCATACATTTATAATCAAAACAGCCTGGTACTAGCACAATAGACATGTGGATCTATTAAACAGATTATAAACCCCGGAAATTAATTTACACATTTACAACCAATTAATATTTGACAAATGAACTGAAATCGCTCCCTGGAGAAAGAACAGTGTCTTCAACAAATTATATTGAGAATATTGGATCTTGCATTCAGAAGTATATAACAAGACCCTGCTGATAGTAATGTAAACTAGTACAACCATTATGGAAGACAGTATGGAGATTCCTCAGAAATCTGAAAATAGATGTGCTATATGACCAAGCCATCCCACTCCTGGGAATTTACTTAAAGAAAATGAAATCTGCTTATGAAAGAATTACATGAACATGCATGTTATAGCAGCTCAATTCACTATTATTAAAATATGGAATCAACCCAAATGTCCTTCAACTGATTAAACTGATACAACTGGATAAAAAACTGTGATAATTATACATAATAGAATAATACTCAGCTGTTAAAAATAATACCATGTCTTTCAAAACAAAATTGATTCTATGTGAGACAATTATGATAAGTGAAATACGCCAGTCCCAAAGACAAATATGTTTTCCTTGATTTGTGGTAACCAACATACAGAGTACCAGGTATCATGAGTCCAGCCAGGAGCCTTATAATGGACTGGGTACCTACCAACCTAGAGGGGAAAAAAGGGCGCATTTCTCTCTCCCTGTCCACTGGAAAATGGCATTCTGTAACTGGCTGAGAGGGAGTGTGCCATTTCGGATATACTTAACAGCTATGCTAGCTTGCGTCTGTGTACCCAAAAACCAGCTGAAAGGAGATGACCACAGTCATAGGGCGCCAAGGATCCACCTTGCCCTGCCAGTCTGTCCTATCCATAGAGTGGCAAAGACACTCCTAGATCCAGCTGACTATGGGTTCTCTGCTTGGCCAGTTTGAAACCCAGAGCCCGTGATATGTTCGGGGGCTGGCAGCACCTCACAGTCCTATGTGGGTGCCTAGTCCCTTGACAATCCTCCCAGCTACAGTCAGGCATCTCCTGAGCAAAGGACTTCAATAGACAGTTCTCAAATGAAGAAATACAAATGGCCAACACATATTTGAAAAAGTGCTCAACATCAATAGCCATCAGGATGATACAAATCAAAACCATAATCAGGTATTACCTCACATCTATCAGAATGACTAAAATCCAAAAGACAGCAATAATTGCTGGTGAGGATGTGGAGAAAGGGGAACACTTATAAACTATCAGTGGTTATGTAAATTAGTATAGCCATTTTGGAAAACATGCAGAAATTTCTTAAAAAATAAAAAAATATTTTCCATATGCTCCAGGAATCCCTCTTCTGGGTATATACCCAAAAGTCAGGAACACATTATATCAATGATCTATCTATACCACCATGTTTATAGCAGCATCATTCACAATATCCAAAATATGGAATAAACCATGGCACCCATCATCAGATGAATAAAGAAAAGGTGGCATGTATATACAATGGAATATTATTCAGATATTAAAAAGAAAGAAACTGTATCATATGCAGCAAAATGGTTACAACTGGAGGACATGATGTTGAGTAAAATAAGCTGGATACAGAAAGACAAATACTACATGTTCTTCTTTATATGTGGGAGCTAAAATTATAAAAGAAAATAACCAAAAATCAAAAACAAAAAAGAAACACTTGCGTGTATCAGTATTGCTACAAATATAGTAATGCCAAAGTTTGATTTATATCTTTGTCAAAACAATGGTTAAGAATGATATAGGTTTAATGATTTGTGTTTGCTTTAAAATTTACTCTGTATGAGTGATATAGTCATTTTTTCACTGATTATTGTCTACAGCCTGCATTCTCACTGAATTAGGATCTTGATTATTATCTACAGTGCTTGCTTGAATTCCAAATGAACTAGGATCTTATTACTTCTTACGTACTAAACTCTTTATTTAGTAAAGTATTAAGCTTTTGACTTTAAATTTAAAATCTGTGACCTCGAACACAAGAAAGAGAGAAAGATAGTAAGAAAGAAAGAGAAAGAGAGAGAGAGAAAGAGAGAGAGAAAGAGAAAGAAAGAAAGAGAAAGGAAGGAAGGAAGGAAGGAAGGAAGGAAGGAAGGAAGGAAGGAAGGAAGAAAGAAAGAAAGAAAGAAAGAAAGAAAGAAAGAAAGAAAGAAAGAAAGAAAGAAAGAAAGAAAGAAAGAAAGAAAGAAAGAAAGACGGCGTGCTGGTACCCCAGGTTCTAGTCCTAGTTGGGGCGCCGGATTCTGTCCCGGTAGCTCCTCTTCCAGTTCAGCTCTCTGGTGTAGCCTGGGAGTGCAGTGGAGGATGGCCCGGATCCTTGGGCCCTGCATCTGCATGGGAGACCAAGAGGAAGCACCTTTCTCCTGGCTTCGGATCAGCACATCGCACCGGCCATAGCGGCCACGTAGGGGGTGAACCAATGGAAAAAGGAAGACCATTCTCTCTGTATCTCTCTCTCTCACTGTCTAACTCTGCTTGTCAAAAAGAAAAAAAAAATAGAAAGAAAAGAAAGAAGGAAGGAAGGAAGAAGAGAGGGAGGGAGAGAGCAAGGAAGGGAGGGAAAGAGCAAGGAAGGGAGGGAAGGTGGGAGGGAGGGAGGGATGGGAGGGAGGGAAGAAAGGAAAGAAAGGAAGGTAGGGGAAGGAGAGAGGGAAGAAAAAGAAATGGGAGAGGGAATATCATTATATTCATTATATTCTTACAATTGAATCTGGAAACCACACCGGGAACCACACACATCTGTTCATTTTGTATTAATAACACATTAACATGAAAAACTAAATAAAAATACAGATAAGGGCTGATATTATTCCTGAAAAAACTTATGACATTTAATTTCTAAAGTAATTCATGAAGTATGGTAACAAATCTTATTAGAATATAAGTATTGCTTTACATTTAAGAGTAATTTAACAACTGACATTATTCCAAATTGACTCTAAACATGTGGAAATACGTGTGTGGAATGTTGCCAGGGATAGGAAATCACCCTGCGTCATCCTAAATATTTATTTTCAAGTAGTGAAATACAGTTTATGTGTTATGTTCTTAATGTGTGCATCATTTATATATTGAAAAAAAATCAAAGAATCCTTCCCACACTGTGTGAGAAGATTAATCCTGCATTGCCTGAGAAAAGTTTAAGTCTCCTCAGAGATAGTCTTACAAGATAACACAGATTCTTCTCTAGATGCATCTTTAACACTCATCTTTTCTTCTACCTATGACTAGACTTCACTTCTGGTCTATTTCTTTTTTTGTAAGTGTATTTTTTAACTTTTATTTAATAAATATAAATTTCCAAAGTACAGCTTTTGGATTACAGTGGCATTCCCCCCCTCTATAACTTCCCTCCCACCCACAATCCTCCCATCTCCTGCTCTCTCTCCCATCCCATTCACATCAAGATTCATTTTCAATTACCTTTATGTACAGAAGATCAATTAAGTATATATTAACTAAAGATTTCAACAGTTTGTACCCGCACAGAAACATAAATTGTAAAGTACCGTTCGAGTACTACTTATAGCATTAATTCACATTGTATAACACATTAGGGACAGAGATCCTACATGGGGAGTAAGTGCACAATGACTCCTGTTGTTGACTTAACAAACTGACACTCTTGTTTATGGTGTCAGTAATCACCCTAGGCTGTTGTCATGAGCTGAAAAGGCAATGGAATCCTCTTGAGTTCACCAAACCCAATCTTATTTAGAGAAGGACATAGTCAAAGTGGAAGTTCTCTCCTCCCTTCAGAGAAAGGTACCTCCTTCTTTGATGGCCTGTTCTTTCCACTGGGATCTCATTCACAGAGATCTTTCATTTAGTTTTTTTTTTTTTTTTTTTTTTTTTTTTTGCCAGAGTGTCTTGGCTTTTCATGCCTGAAATACTCTCATGGGCTTTTCAGCCAGAATGGAATGCCTTTAGGGCTGATTCTGAGGCCAGAGTGCTGTTTAGGACATCTGCCATTCTATGGGTCTGCTGTGTATCTCACTTCCCATGTTGGATCATTCTCTCTTTTTAATTCTATCAGTTAGTATTAGAAAACACTAGTCTTGTTTATGTGATCCCTTTGACTCTATATCCTATCATTATGATCAATTGTGAACAGAAATTGATCACTGGGACTAGTGAAATGGCATTGGTACATGCCACCTTGATGGGATTGAATTGGAATCCCCTGGTATGGTTCTAACTCTACCCTTTGGGGCACGTCAGCTTGAGCATGTCCCAAACTGTGTATCTCCTCCCTCTCATATTCCCACTCATATTTAACAGGGATCACTTTTCAGTTAAATGTAAACGTCTAACAATAATTGTGTGTTAATTAAAGATTTCAACCAATAGTATTAACTAGAACCAAAAAAATACTAAAAGGGATAAAGTATTACATTGTACATTAACAGTCAGGACAAGAGTTGATCAAGTCACTGTTTCTCATAGTGTCCATTTCACTTCAACAGGTTTCCTTTTTGGTGCTCAGTTAGTTGTCACCTATCAGGGAGAGCATATGATATTTGTCCCTTTGGGACTGCCTTATTTCCCTCAGCATGATGTTTCCCAGATTCCTCCATTTTGTTGCAAATGACCAGATTTCATTCTTTTTTTTACTACTGTATAGTATTCTATAGAGTACATATCCCATAATTTCTTTATCCAGTCTACTGTTGATGGGCATTTGGGTTGATTCCAGGTCTTAGCTATTGTGAATTGAGCTGCAATAAACATTGAAGTGCAGACAGCTCTTTTTTTAACTTTTATTTAATAAATATAAATTTGGAAATTCCCCCTATAACCACCCTCCACCTGCAAACCATCCCATTTCCTACTTCCTCTCCCATCCCATTCTTCACTAAGATTCATTTTTAATTATCTTCATATACCGAAGATCAACTAAGTATATACTAAATAAAGATTTCAACAGATCGCACCCACACAGACACACAAAGTATAAAGTACTATTTGAATACTAGTTTTACCATTAATTCGCATAATACAACCCATTAAGGACAGAGATTCTACATGGGAAGTAGGTTCACAGTGACTCCTGTTGTTGATTTAACAATTGACCTAAATGAAAAGATCTCTGCGAGTGAGATCCCAGTGGAAAGAATGGGGCCATCAAAGAAGGAGGTACCTTTCTCTGAAGGGAGGAGAGAACTTCCACTTTGACTATGACCCTGTCGGAATAAGATCAAAGTTGGCGAACCCAAAAGGCTTCCATAGCCTTGGCAACTCATGACTAGAGCCTAGGGAGATTACTGATGCCATAAACAAGAGTGTCAAATTGTTAAGTCAACAACAGGAGTCACTGTGTACTTACTTCTCATGTGGGATCTGTCCTTAATGTGTTGTCCAATGTCAAGTAATGCTACAACTAGTACTGAAACAGTATTTTTACACTTTGTGTTTCTGTGTGGGTGCAAACTGATGAAATCTTTACTTAATATATACTGAATAGATCTTCTGTATATAAAGATAATTGAAAATGAATCTTGATGTGAATGGAATGGGAGAGGGAGCGGGAGATGGGAGGGGTGCGAGTGGGAGGGAAATTATGGCAGGGAAAGCCAATGTAATCCATAAACTGTACTTTGGAAATTTATATTTACTAAATAAAAAAAGGTATCACATAAACAAGAGCAGTGTCTGCTAATAATAACTGATAGAATTAAAAGGGAGAGAATGATCCAACATGGGAAGCAGGATACACAGCAGACTCAGAATAGCAGATGTCCTAAACAGTACTCTGGCCTCAGAATCAGCCCTTAAGGCATTCAGATATGGCTAAAAAGCCCATGAGAGTTTCTCAGGCATGGAAAGCCAAGACACTGTGGCAAAAAATGACCTAAATGAAAGATTTCTGTGAATGAGATCCCAGCAGAAAGAACTGGCCATCAAAAAAGGAGATACCTTTCTTTGAAGGGAGGAGAGAACTTCCACTTTGACTATGGCCTTGTCTAAATAAGTTCAGAGTTTGTGAACTCAAGAGGCTTCCATAGTCTTGGCATCTCATGACAAGAGCCTCCAATGATTACTGACATAATAAATAAGACTGTCAATTGTTAAATCAACAGCAGACAGCTCTTTTATTTGCCAATTTAATTTCCTTTGTGTAAATTTAAAGGAGTGGGATGGCTGGGTTGTATGGTAGGGCTGTATCCAGGTTTCTGAGGAATCTCCAAACTGCCTTCCATAGTGGCTTTACCAGTTTGCAGTCCCACCAACAGTGGGTTTGTGTCCCTTTTTACCACATCCTTGCCAGCAACTGTTGTTGGTAGATTTCTCTATGTGAGCTATTCTAACTGGGGTGAGGTGAAACCTCACTGTGGTTTTGATTTGCAGTTCCCTGATGGCTAGTGATCCTGAACATTTTTATATGTGTCTGTTGGCCATTTGGATTTCCTCTTTTGAAAAATGTGTATAGAGGTCCTTGGCCCATCACTTAAGTGGGTTGTTTGTTTTGTTGTTGTGGAATTTCTTGATCTCTTTGTAGATTCTGGTTATTAACCCTTCAATGATTGCATATTTGCAAATATTTTTTTCCATCCTGTCGGTTGCCTCTTAACTTTCCTGACTATCTCACTTGCAGTACAGAAACATCTCAGTTTTATGCAATCCCCATTGTTAATTTTGGCTTTGACTGCCTGTGTCTCTGGGGTCTTTTCCAAGAGGTCTTTGCCGGTGCTGATACCTTGCAGGGTTTCTCCAATGTTCTCTAATAATTTGATGGTGCCAGGTTGTAGATTTAGATCTTTATTCCATATTGACTGGATTTTTGTGTAAGATGTAAGGTAGGGGTCTTCTTTCATGCTTCTAAATGTGGAAATCCAGTTTTTCCAGAACATTTATTGAATAGACTATCCTTGTGCAAGGAATTGGTTTTAGATCCTTGATCAAATGTAAGTTGGCTTTAGATATTTGGGTTGATTTCTGGTGTTTGTGTTCTGTTCCATTTGTCTATCCATCTGTTTCTGTACCAGTACCACGCATTTTTGATTACAACTGCCCCGTAGTATGTCCTGAAATCTGGTATTGTGTTGCCTCCAGCTTTGTTTCTGTTGTACAAGATTACTTTAGCTATTCGAGGTCTCCTGTGTCTCCATATGAATTTCAGCATCATTTTTTTTCAGATCTGAGAAGAATGTCTTTGGTATTTTGATTGGTATCTCAATGAATCTTTTCTTGCTTTTGGGAGAATGGACTTTTTGATGATATTGATTCCTCCAATCCATGAGCATGGAACATTTTTCCATTTTTTGAATGTCTTGTGGTATTTTGATTGGTATCTCAATGAATCTTTTGTTGCTTTTGAGAGAATGGACATTTTGATGATATTGATTCCTCCAATCCATGAGCATGGAAAATTTTTCCATTTTTTGGTATCCTCTTCTATTTCTTGCTTTTAAGATTTGTCAATTCTCATCGTAGAGTTCTTTCATGTACTTGGTTAAGTTTATTCCAAGGTATTTGATTGTTTTTTTTTTTTTAGCTATTGTGAATGGGATTGAACTTAGAAGTTCTTTCTCAGCCATGGCATCACCTGTGTATACAAAAGCTCTTGATTTTTGTGCATGCATATTATATCCTGCTACACTGCCAAAGTTTTCTGTGAGCTCTTATAGTCTCTCAGTGGAGTTATTTGGATCCCCTAAATAAAGAATCATATCATCTGCAAAGAGGTATAGTTTGATTTTTTCCTTCGAAATTTTTATCCCTTTAATTTCTTTTTCTGGCCTGATGGCTTTGGCTAAAACTTCCAGAAATATATTGAATAGCAATGGTGATAGTGGGCATCCCTGTCTGGTACCAGATCTCAGTGGGAATGCTTCCAACTTTTCCCCATTCAATAGTATGCTGGCCGTGGGTTTTTCATAAATTGCTTTGATTGCATTGAGGAATGTTCATGCTATACCCAGTTTGCTTACAGTTTTCATCATGAAAAGGTGTTGTATTTTATCAAATGCTTTCTCTGTGTCTATTGGGATAATCGTATGGTTTTTCTTCTGCAGTCTGTTAATGTGGTGTATCACATCAATTCACTTGCAAAAATTGAACCATCCCTGCATACCAGGGATAAATCCCACTTGGGCCGGCGGCGCGGCTCAACAGGTTAATCCTCCGCCTAACGGCACCAGCACACCAGGTTCCAGTCCCGGTCGGGGTGCTGGATTCTGTCCCAGTTGCCCCTCCTCCAGGTCAGCTCTCTGCTATGGCCCGGGAGTGCAGTGGAGGATGGCCCAAGTCCTTGGGCCCTGCACCCCATGGGAGACCAGCAGAAGCACCTGGCTCCTGCCTTCGGATCCGTGCAGTGCACCGGCCGCAGCACGCTGGCTGCGGTGGTCATTGGAGGGTGAACCAACGACAAAAGAAGACCTATATCTCTGCTCTCTCTCTCTCACTATCCACTCTGCCTGTCAAAAAAAAAAAAAAAACAACTTTAAAGAATCCCACTTGATCTGTGTGGATGATCTTTCTGATGTGTTGCTGCATTCTACTGGCCAGAATCTTACTGAGGATTTTTGCATCTATGTTCATCAGGGATATTGGTCTGCAATTTTCTCTCAATGCTGCATCTTTTTCAGGCTTAGCAATTAAGGTGATGCTGACTTCATAGAAAGAAATTGGGAGGATTCCCTCTTTTTTGATTGTTCTGAATAGTTTGAGAAGAATTGGAGTTAGTTCTTCTTTAAATGTCTGGTAGAATTCAGCAGTGAATCTGTCTGGTCATGGGCTTTTCTTTGTTGGGAGGGCCTTTACTACTGATTGAATTTCTGTCTCAGTTATGTGTCTGTTTAGGTTTTTTATGTCTTCCTGGTTCAATTTAGGTAGGTTGCATGTGTCCAGGAATCTATCCATTTGTGATTGATTTCCCTGTTTGCTGGCATACAACTCTTTGTAGTAATTTCTGATGCTTCATTTTATGTCTGTGATGTCAGCTGTTACATTCCCTTTTTCATCTCTGATTTTATTGATTTGGGTCTTTTCTTTTTTTAGTTAGTTGTTCCAATGGTGTGTCAAATTTGTTTATTTTTCAAATAACTTGCTCTTCATTTGGATGATCTTTTGTAATTTTTAGGATTCAATCCTGTTGATTTCTTCTCTGATTTTAATTATTTCTCTTCTCCTGCTAGTTTTAGGTCCGGTTTGCTGCAGTTTTTCTAGATCCTTTAGATCCATTGAAAGCTCATCTGTTTGGTGCCTTTCGAATTTCTTGATGTAGGCACCTATTGCTATAAACTTTCCTCTTAACAATGCTTTTGCTGTATCCCATAAGTTTTGATATGTTGTATTGTTATCCTCATTTACTTCCAGAAAGTTTTTGATTTCTCTTTTGATTTATTCTATAACCCAGTGTTCATTCAGGAGCATGTTGTTCAGTCTCCATGTGTTTGCAGATGCTCTATGGATTCCTGAGTTTCTAATTTCCAGCTTCATTCCACTGTGGACTGAGAAGACACATGGTATGATTTCAATTCTTTTGAATTTGCTGAGACTAGCTTTATGGCCTAGTATGTGGTCAGTCCTTGAGTAGGTACCAAGTCCTGCTGAGAAGAATGTGTATGATTTAAGTGTAGGATGAAAAGTTCTGTAGATATCTGTTAGATCCATTTGGGCTATAGTGTGGATTAAATCTGCTGTTTCCTTGTTGATCTTCTATCTGGTTGATCTGTCTATTGCTGAAAGTGGAGTATTGAAGTCCCCCAGTACTATTGTATTGGAGTCTAAGTCTCCCTTTAAGTTCCTTAACATATCTTTTAAATAAAACTGTGCCCTGTTATTAGGTGCATATATTTTATAATAGTTACATTCTCCTGTTGAATTGATCCCTTAATCATTATATAGTGCCCCTCGTTGTCTCTCATAACAGTTTTTGTGTTAAAGTTTATTTTGTCTGATATTAGGATGGTTATTCCAGCTCTTTTTGGTTTCTGTTGCATGGTGTATTGTTTTCCAACCTTTTGCTTTCAGTCTGCATGCATCTTTGTTGGAATGATGTGTTTCTTGTAAGCAGCAAATAGATGGGTTTTGTTTCTTATTCCATTCAGCCAGTCTGCTTCCTTTAACTGGAGAATTGAGGCCATTTATATTCTTTGTGACTATTTTCTTTTCTTTTTTTTTCTTTTCTTTTTTTTTTTTTTTTTTTTTGACAGGAAGAATGGACAGTGAGAGAGAGAGAGAGACAGAGAAATGTCTTCCTTTGCCATTGGTTCACTCTCCAATGGCCACCGCAGCTGGCGCACTTGGGCCTGGCGCAATGCACTGATTTGAAGCCAGGAGCCAGGTGCTTCTCCTGGTCTCCCATGGGGTGCAGGGCCCAAGGACTTGGGCCATCCTCCACTGCACTCCCAGGCCACAGCCGAGAGCTGACCTGGAAGAGGGGCAACTGGGACAGAATCCAGCACCCCGGCTGGGACTAGAACCAGCAATGCAGAAGATTAGCATATTGAGCTTGGCGCCAGCCCTAAAGATATTTCTAATATATGCTTTGAAATTCCTGTGATCTTTTACTGGGTGATTTTCTTCCTATACCTTCTTTCATATTAATGGCAGTGTTTCTGTGTGCAACGCATCTTTAAGACTCTTTTGCAGTGCTGGACGAGTGGTGACCAATTCTTTCAATTTCTGTTTGCTATGAAAGGTCTTTATTTCACCTTTATTCACAAATGAGAGTTTTGCAGGATATAATATTCTGGGATGGCAGTTTTTCTTGTCTTAGTACTTGGGCTATATCTCGCCATTCCCTCCTATCCTGTAGGGTTTCTGATGAGAAGTCTGCTATAAATCTGATTGGAGATCCTCTGAGATTAATCTGACGTTTCTCTCTTGCACATTTTAGAATCTTTTCTTTATGTTTCACTGTGGTGAGTTTGATTACAACGTGTTGTGGTGAGAATCTCTTTTGGTCATGTTCATTGGGGGTTCTATTAGCTTCCTGTACTTGGATGTCTCTGTCCATCTCCAAACCTGGCAAGTTTTCTGCTAGTATCTCACTAAAAAGGCCTTCTAACCCTTTTTCTCTCTCCATGTCTTCAGGATTTCCTAGAACCCAAATATTATTATTTTTTAATAATATCCTATAGATTCCTGTCTCTCCCCCATTCATGGAGGAACGACACAGGACCCTGTGCTGTTCTTTTCCGCCCAGCTTTTCCCGGGTTAGCTGCTATTCCCTCACTCGTGGAGGAATGACGCCGTCCTGGGTTAGCTGCCGGCCCCCCCACCGCGTTCCCCGTTTCCGTGGAGGAGCGGCACACCGCCGGCCGGCTCTCTCAGGGGTTCCTCAGGGGTTCCTCCGGGGTTTCTCAGATGTTCCTCAGGTGTTCCTCGGTGCATATTGTCTCTCTCTTCCTTTATTGTCCTCTTCCACCAATCCATGCTCTGCTGCCCACACGCCGAGCACGCTGCTCTCCTCCAATCAGGAGCAGGATCAGCTCCTTCAGCTTATCAGTCAAACTGATGAGGCAGCTGCATAGAAGTTGTTTACTCCTCCCCAGCACCATATTCTGGGAGAGCAGATGCATAGAATTAGTCCTAGTTACAGTAATTTAGTCTCAGTTGCTCCCCACAGATTCCCAACAATATTTTTAGATTCCTAATTTCCTCTTCTTTTCTTTGGTATGACTGTATACTTTCCTGTGCTCTGTCTTCTAAGTCCGATATTCTCTCTTCTGCCTCACTGATTTTGTTTTTAAGGCACTCAAATGTGTTTTTAATTTTTTTCTATTGAATTCTTCATTTCGTTTTGGTTTCTCTTCAATATCTGAATTTCATGTTCTACTAAATTCTTCATTTCATTTTGATTCCTCCTTAAGATTTCATTTTCATGAGAGAGATTTTCTGTCCTGTCCTGTATGGATTTCTATAGATCATGCATTTGCTTTGATAACTTCTAAATGTTCTTATCATACATTTTTTGAAATCTGTATCTTGCATTTCTTCTATCTCATCATCTTCATAATCCTATATTGGAGTGTTATGTTCATTTGGGGGCTTTATAATGTCTTCCTTTTCCTTGTTTCCTTGGTTTCTCCATTAGTTTCTTGGCATTGTGGAAATATTCTTTGGTTTCTTCTTTTTTTTCCTTGCTTTGGTGGCTTTTCTCATTATACTATGACTCTAGATTAAGTGGGCTGTCTGCTTTTGGTGAATATCTCTAGGCTTGTGGTGTGGCCAGAGAGCTCTGCTCAGTTCCTCAGGGTTAAGGCTGTGCCAAAGGTGACACACCCAAGTTTGGCATGGTAAATCTTCTCTCTCTCTCTTTTATTTTTTTTTATTCAGAAGGGAAGCAATTCCGCATAGCTGAGCTATTCTCCTTGAATGCAATCAGTGCCTGAGTGCTAGCCCCTGTGGCTATAATATTCGTAGGCTCTGTCCCAAGGACCACACAAAGGATCTGTGCAGTACTCAGTGCAAGCTCGGATCCCCCTACAATCTCCCACCGGGTTGCCAAGGTTACCAAGTCTGTGGCCTCACCGAGTACTCACATCTCAAGCACTCAGTGAGTTCTTCCACAGACCCTCAGTTTTTTTTTTCCACAGTCCCAGTTCATAAGCTCCACACATTCACAAGGTCTTGACCTCCTGTTATTTCTCCCCACCAGAGTCAGGTTTTTCTGCTTGGCTGATGGTAGCTGCAGCCCTGAGTTGGCACAGCTGTTATGTATGTCCAAAATGACACCTGCTCTTTGTCCTGCTTGCCTTTGTAAGGTGAGTGGAGAGAGAGAATTGTGTCTATAGCAGTCCCTTTAATTAATTTATTTTTTTTCTCTCCTCTAGTTAGCCTGGTGAACTTTCCTCAACAGGGATTTAAGCCTTGTTCCCTCTAGGCTCTTCCTGCCACATTCGCACCACTGTCTTGGGCTACTGAGGTTTCGCCTCACCTCCCTTTTCAGCGCTGATGCATAGACTCGGCAGCTGGGCTCCCGAACCATGGGCACCTGTGCCCACCACATAGGTCCAGCATGTCCCAATAGTTCCAGAAGAGTTTCCTCTGCAGTTTTTTTCCTAACTCTTCCCTGAGACTACAGTATCTCCACTTTTATTAAACTGTCTTTTCCCGGACTATCTGAGTGCTCCCTCCCTATTCCGCTGTCTTGGAGCTGCCCCCACGGTTATATCCTGGAATATTCCAAAATGTAAGGTGTGACATGTACCTCATAATGAGGTGCACCAATTTCCAAAAGAATTAGAGTTTTCTAATTTATACTTATGGATATTATAAAATTATATTACAGCATATAATACATTTAATGTTATCTAATTAATATTCAAATTAATGTATTTCAATATAATAATTAATAAAATTTAATATATTTGATATGATCAATATATAACACATAATTAATTTTATATAGCATATATGATATAATGTATAATATATAACATAATATACATAACATATCTCATATAATATATATTACATATAATTATATATTTTATATTCATATATTTTATATATTATATATTTATTGATTGTTATTTTATTTAATTTTAGTTTATATTATTCATTATTTATTTATTACTATTATTGTATTTATAAATCATTATTTTATTGTTATTTATTATTTAATTATATATTATAATATAAAATATTATATCTAATTATTATTATAATTATTATATATATTTTATGGATATTATAAATATTATAAGATTATATTATCACAAACTTAGTCTGGTACAATTATAGCTTCCATGCACTAGGCATGATTTTATTACTAGAGAAAATTAAGCAACAGGACTGTGTTACTGTGTGATTTGATGCATCTATTGATCTGGTCAGCACATTTTGTTTTTCCCTCTGTATCTGGTAATGAAGACCAGCTGAAGCACTTTACATTCAGGTGGCAAGGCCAGCAATATGTATTTACTGTCTAACCTCAAATCAATTTTTACTCCCAACCCTATATTCTAATTTACCTTAAATACATCTTGATGTCCTGTACCTGTCACAGGTCTATCCAGAGGTCCATTACCTTGATGGAATAAAGATGAAAGAAGCTAGTGAGTAAGAAATTACAACTATTATAGATTTACTGGTAATTCATTTACATGTTAGAGAGTAGGAAGTAAATCACACTAACAAATGTAGTGGTTTTCTATTTCAGTAAAATTTCTAGGAGTTCAGTGGTATAGGTCATAATGTGATATCTCATTTATAATGAAAAATAGTTTCATTCACCACCTGATATATATAGAAAAGGTTTCATGCCGAGTAGTTTCATTTTTTAATTTTAAAGGCAGCATAGTCTTTTTCATGTGTGATACTCTGAAATGTTTACTAAACTACATGAAAGGCTGCTAGGGTTGAGTGGTTCTCAAACCAAGTAATATTCACAACAGGTCCAGGTAGCCATGTAAGCTGCTCTGCCACTTGGGACAGTGGCATTTGGTGTGGCCATGGCAGTTAGGGGTCTATTTGGAGCTTTTGGTAATTTGAATAGGTAAATAGTAGTTCAGTAGCTTACAGTTGTGGAACACAGCCCTGTCATCCTCTGCACATGGCTATTCTCCCTTTGAGAAACATCTCTCAGCTTGTCAAAGGATCTTACAAAAGACTGATGCTTAACCATCAGTAACCAAGTTAATATGCAAACTCAGCAGGCCATCATGAACTGGGTATTAACTAACCCATTAGTTCATCAAATTGAGTATGCAAAGAAGCACTCTATCATACATACATACACACACATACAGATGCACACACACACATACAATCTCAAGCATTCCCTCAAGGCATAGTGACATAAATTAATGTCTCATGATGCTCAGTTCAACTACACTACATTACACTACATTTTTCTTCTCAGTCTGCATTTATGGCTTCACACTTCACAGGTAGATCCCGATAATCAGCTGACAGAACAAGAGAAGACTTGGAACTGGTTTGGAGGGGAGTTCTGGAAGATAATTGGCACAATATCCTTTCCCACATCCTTCCCAGCATTTTTTTGTTGTTTGTTGATTTCTGTATGAAAGCCATTCTAATGTGGGTGAAGTGAAACCTCCTCATGGTTTTATTTTGCATTTCTCTGATGGCTAGTGATCCTGAACATTTTTTATGTGTCTGTTGGCAATTTGGATTTCCTCTTTGAAAAATGCCTGTTCAAGTCCTTTGCCCATTTCTTAATTGGGTTGTTTTGTTCTAGTTGACTTTTTTGATCTCTTTATATATTATGATTATTAATCCTTCATCAGTTGCATAGCTTGCAAATAATTCTGTCAGTTACCTCTTCAATTTACCAAGTGTTTCCTTTGCAGTGCAGAAGATTTTCAATTTGATGTAATACCATTTGTCAATTTTGGCTTTGATTGCCTGTGCCTCTGGGGTCTTTTCCAAGAACTCTTTACCTATGTCACTGTCTTGAAGGGTTTCCCAGAACTTTTTACCTATGCCAATGTTCTCTAATAATTTGATGGTACTGGATCATAGATTTAGGTCTTTAATTCATTTTGAGTGGATTTTTGTGTAAGGTGTAAGGTGTAAGGTAGGAGTCTTGCTTCATACTTCTGCATGTGGAAATCCAGTTTTCCCAGCACCATTTGTTGAAGAGACTGTCCTTGCTCCAGGGATTGATTTTAGCTCCTTTGTCAGATAAGTTGGTTGAGATGCTTGGATTGATTTCTGATGTTTATATTTTGTTCCATTGGTCTATCAACCTGTTTTTGTTCAAGAACCAGGCTGTTTTGATTATAACTGCCCTATAGTATGTCTTGAAATCTGATATTGTTATGCCTCAGGCTTTGTTTTTGTTGTATAAGATTGATTTAGCTATTTGAAGTCTACTGTGTTTCCATATGAATTTAAGAAACATTTTTTTCTATATCTGAGAAGAATGTCTTTGGTATTTTGTTAGCCATCACATTGAATCTATACATTGCTTTTGGTAATATGTATATTTTGGTGATATTGATTCTTCCAATCCATGAACATGGAAGTTTTTTTCATTATTTGTGTCTTTTTCTATTTCTTTCTTTAATTTTTTGTAGTTCTCATCATAGAAATATTTGACATCTTTGGTTAAATTTATTCAAAGGTATTTGATTGTTTTTGTAGCCATTGTGAATGGGATTGATCTTAGAAGTTCTTTCTCAGCCATGACATTGTCCATGTATACCAAGGCTTTTGATTTTTTTGTGTTGATTTTTCTTTCCTACCACTTTACCAAACTCTTCTATGAGTTCCAATAGTCTCTTAGTGGAGTCATTTATATCCCCTATATATATAGAATCATGTCATCTGCAAATATGTATAGTTTGAGTTCCTCCTTCCCAATTTGTATTCCTCTGATAATGGCTCTTGTGAAAACTTCTAGTACTATATTAAATAGCAATGGTAAGTGTGGGCACCCTTGATTGGGTCTGAATCTCAGGGGGGAATGCTTCCAGCTTTTTCCTATTGAATAGTACATTGGTCACAGGTTTGCCATAAATTTCCTTGATTGTGTTGATGAATGTTCCCACTATACTGAATTTGCTTAAAGTTTTCATCATGAAAGGGTGTTGTATTTTATCAAATGCTTTCTCTGACTCTGTTGAGGTAATCATATTATTTTTGTTCTTCAATTTGTTAATGTGATGTATAACATCTTTTTGCAGCTGAGTAATATATTCCACAGTGTACATATACCACAGTTGCTTTATCCAGTCTTTAGTTGCTAGAAATCTGTGTTGATTCCTTATTTTAGTTATTATGAATTAAGCTACCACAAACATGGGGTTACACAGAATTTTTTCATATGTTAATTTCATTTAACTTGGGTAAATTTCCAGGAGTGGGATTGCTGGGACATATGATATATCTATTTTCAGATTTCCGAGGAACCTCCATAGTGTTTCCATAATGGTTGTATTAGTTTACATTCCCACCAATAGCGATTTATCATGTGTTTATCCCCACATTTTTCCACCATTTTTTAAAAATTGTTGGTGAAAGCCATTCTAATCCAAGTGAGGTGAAACCTCATTTTGGTGTTTATTTGCATTTCCTTGATTGATTGTGATCCTGAGGATTTTTTGGAAAAAGAACTGCATTTCTCATCTATACCATTTCTTTCTCCTTAAAGGATTTTTCTTTTTTTAAAATATTATTATTTATTTATTTGAAAGTCAGAGTTACACAGAGAGAGGAGAAGCAGAGAGAGAGAGAGAGAGAAAGAGAGGTCTTCCATCCAATAACTTCATTCCCCTATTGGCCGCAATGGCTGGAGCTGCGCCGATCCAAAGCCAGGAGCCAGGAGCTTCCTCTGGGTCTTCCATGTGGGTGCAGGGGCCTAAGGGCTTGGGCCACCTTCTACTGCTTTTCCAGGCCATAGAAGAGAGCTGAATGGGAAGTTGTGCAAGCCAGGTCTCGAACCGGCGCCCATATGGGATGCTGTCACTTCAGGCCAGGACATTAACTCACTGTGCCACAGCACCAGCACCAGGATTTTTAACATATCATAAAGAGCAACTATTTGAGTATAAATTATGTCTTTCTCTGAAAAAGTTTAATTTCTCCTTCAATTTTAAAGGATAATGTTATAGGAAACAGAATTTTAAGTGGTTGATTTGGGTATTTTTTAGTTATTTTCTTTCAAAATTTTAAATATTTCCTTCCATTCTGTTCTTTCATGGTTTTTGATGTAATTTTGTTGTAAAATTTGACATAATTCTATTCTTGCTCTTCTATAAGCAAGATTGTCTGCCTTTCGACCAATCCCCAGCTACTTTTAAGTTTTGCTCTTTACCTTTGATTTGCTTCAGATAATATAAATATAACATGACTAAGTGAAGTAATTTTGGTATTTGACTAAATTGTATTTTCTTAGCTGCCTGGATCTATTGTCTGATGTATATCATTAACTTCATAAAAGTCTAAGCCATGTAACTGAAAATTAACCTTGGTAAAAAGCTACTTTTTTTCTTATTCATTTCTCTTCCTTCTCCCTCTGATAGTCCAATTTTGCATACATTATATGTCTTGAAATTTTCCAGCAATTCTTGGATATATGGATCATTCTGAGAAGTTTTTATTATCTATCTTCAAGTTAAATCTCCATTCACTTATTTATTTATTTTTGACAAACAGAGTTAGACAGAAAGAGAGAGAGAGAGAGAGAGACTGACAAAAAGGTCTTCCTTTTTTTTTCCCGCTGGTTCACCCCCAAAATGGCTGCCATGGCTGGTGCGCTGCACCGATCAGAAGCCAAGAGCCAGGTGCCTCCTCCTGGTCTCCCATGCAGGTGCAGGGCTCAAGCACTTGGGCCATCCTCCACTGCCTTCCCGGGTCACAGCAGAGAGCTGGACTGGAAGAGGAGCAACCAGGACAGATCCAGTGCCCAACCAGGACTAGAACCCAGGGTGCTGGTGCCGCAGGTGGAGAATTAGCCAAGTGAGCCATAGCGCCAGCTTCAACTCTCCATTCATTTATTAAACCATGTTATTTCTTCCAGTGAGCCCATCAATGGCATTCTTCATTTCTGTTTCAGTGTTATTAACTTAGAGAATTTACTTTTAATTATTTCTTATAATTCCATATTTCTGTTTATGTGGCCATTTATCCTTGCATGCTATTTTATTCATTATTTTTGCTAAAATAATAATTACAGTTATTTTAAATTTTCTGTTTGATAATTTCAAGAATTTGTCATATCTGATCTTGTTCAGATGCTCACTTTGTTCCTTTTAACTGAGCATTTTCTTCCTTTCAGCCTGCCTTGTCATTTTTTTGTTGTTGTTGTTGTTGTTGAAAGTTGGGCAAGTTGTAGTGGGTAACAAGGACTGAGGCAATAGGGCATTTTTAATGGGAAGATTTCTGTTTATTAGACTAAGAGACTTCTTTAATACTTACTGTAACTATGGAAACTTAAAACTCCCTAATATCCTTGCTTTTGATTGTTACAAGTATTTTCTACTATATAGTTTGCTTCCCTCTCTCAATCAGTTGAAATAGAAGTATCATAGAGGACTGCAATAAATGGAATGTTCACCACTATCTCACTGGAGCAAAACTGGTATAATTTTTTGACCAGATGAGTAGGGTTTTTAAATGCAGAAAGGTATGCATATAGTCCACATGGACTTTCTTCCCAGTCATTGCCAAGGTCAAGAGGGATCTTCCTCACATCTCTACTATGAGATGCTTACACAGTTCCTTGGAGTCTAAGGTGTATAACACTCCCCTAGCCATGACTCATCTTCTAAGGAGTTTTTCATTCTTACACTGTTCTATAACCAGCCTCCAAATATATCTTCACCATTTAATTTTCCTTGAATTTTTGGCTCCAGTCATGTTTGCCTTTGGTAAGCTAATCTTAGCTGTAGTTCTGGATTTGTCTGATTCTCCAGGTTTTGGGGTTGTATTTTGCCCTACAAACTCAGTTCTTTGCTGGGGACCTCAAATTTCTTGATTTTTTGTTTGTCTCATTTTTCGTGGGAGAATAATGTAGATGACTGCTTCCAAGCTCTGCATTTTGGAGGTGAAGTCAAAGTCTCAATGTCTACTATTTAATCTGAGAGCTGTGTGATACAGAAGGAATAACCTTATGAGAATAAAGGATGAAGTATTACATACAAACTATGTCTCATATACAAGGCTTTTGAGAAGGAAGTACTTACGAAGTTCACATTTAGAGGTAGGGAAAAAAAAGGTAAGGGGCAAAGCATTAAGGAATAAAATAAATGATGCAGGAAAGGGCCAGAAATTATAGGCTATATGGTGAGAAATATAATTATCTTCTGATTGTATGAGAAAGTTATTGGAAGCTATATGTGACTGAATGACAACGCCTGACTATCCTTTTTAATAAAAATATGAATCGGGCTATTTTAAGAGGCTTAACAATTGTATTGGGATAAAGTAGGTGAAAGAAGAAAAACTTGAGTCTATAGAATAACCAAATTGACACAAGTTGTAGTTACAGCAAAGAAAGAATGAAGATACAGCAGAATTTAATACAGAAATAGAACCAGAATGATTTGCAGATGAATTGATTGGGAAGTGTAAGCAGAGATGTAAACTAACTTGTTAATATTATTACAGGAGAAAGCCTTAGAGGGCTCCTGGTTAATTCATTCATTGCCACATTTATCAAGTAAATTATAAAAAAAAATTCAGAAAGATTATAAAAATTTCCCAAAGTTGCAAAGCTAGCATGGCTACTACACAAAATTGGATGGTCTTCCTTTATGAGTCAAGCCTTTTAATCATCCTAACAATCTATTTCACTCTTATTTCTGGGCAGTTTTAGTTAAATATGAAAATAATGTATTTCTACCTCAAGCTTATTCTTATATGGTTTTTTCTTTCCTCATACCTTTTCAAAAGGAACTAAAGTAAGACTTTGGATTCTTTAAAAGCTTACTGATGTTATATTCTTTTATAACTCACACCAAGGAACTCATTTTGCTAAAATTAAACAAAGAATAAGACAAAGACTCAACCACATAACTCTGGTTAATTTAGTCTTATAATAATGGACCAGCCAGAAAGAGAAAGACTATAGCATACTACAAAGTAACTGTCTTCAAAATCCATCATACTGAACCTGGCCAATTAGTTTATAAATGAAAGAACAGATGTACAGCCCATTGCAAGTGCAAATACACCTAGGTGTTCTAATTTAATCCATTTAATATGTATGCAAAAATGAAAGTTTAAGATATAATAGTAATACTTTTTAAAAATATCTTTCCTTAAATTATTCTAACTTTTGATTCCCATTACATGGTTTGGCCCCAACATTATAGTGTCTCAAATAATAAAGTACTTGCAAAATTTTGCCAATGGAAAAACCTCTAAAAATAAATCTTAGTTTCATAAACAAAAATAGTGATTCTATAGGATTATTGTAGGCCATTTTCTGGTATGTAATTCACCCATTACCTGTGAACCTTGTTATTTTAATTTTGAATGTAATCAACATTTTTAAAATAGTAAACAATATTTCAGCTAAAAATAATTATGCATTATGTGCTACTGCCCAAGTACTCTCAATTTAATACTTTAATTAGGATAACATAATGGGATCTAATTTTTTAAAGATTTATTTGAAAGGAAAAGTTACAGAGAGAAGAGGTGACAAAGAAAGATCTTCCATCTGCTGCTTCACTCCTGAAAAGGCCACAACAATCAGGGCTGGGCAAAGCAGAGTCAAGAATATGATGAAATAATATGTATGCACATTAAAATTTTAGAAACAGTGCAATAGAAATATATAAAATTAAGGTCTGTCTCCATATCTTCTACCTGCATCATATTGGTTATTAAAACTCACATTTTGTACAATTCCTATCACTAATATATCTCTGAGTATCCACAATGACCTTGTTCAGGGAGTGGCTGATATTGCGTGAGTGTGAGGACGTTTTATTTTTTTTGCAAAGCATTGAGTGTGTTTATATTTGGCTTTAATGGTTAGATTTTTCTGTTATTTAAGTTGTAATATAAAAAAGAGGTTGTGCAGGAAGGAGGCCTCCTTGTAAGCCAAAAAGCCATTTGGATTGGTAAGAAAGCCAACAGAAAGAAAGAAAACAAGCAAGCAAACAAATGAACAAACAAAAAACCTCTGTAACCATTAAAAATAAGACTTAGAAAATTTCATTCTATCCAACAGGTTGAGCTGTCATTGTACTGATGTGCTATGAACAGCCAGCCATGATATCTATTTGGTTAAAGTCAATAAAACTTTTTTCTGCACATCAATCTGGCATTTTTAATTAATGAATTATTCTAAAATCTAGGACTATGGATTGAAAATAAACACAATAAAACTCCTCAGGACAACCATTGTCAACCTAAACTATAGAGAAACAAATTAAAATCAAATCTGACACTTAATCTCCAGATAAGCATCTCCAACCTTTCAGGAATTTCCATAAAGGCTCTTATCCAGCTATTCATGAGGCCCCGGTGAGTACTGTAGACTTATTAGTTGAAAAGTCGGGCACCGAATGGGTGCTGTGGTGCAACAAGTTAAACCACTGCTTGGAACAGCCACATCCCAATTGGAGTGCCAGTTAGAGTCCTGGCTACTGTGCTTCCAATCCAGCTCCATGTGGGAGACCAACGTGGGGTCCTTGGCTCCTGGTTTTGGCTTAGTCTATCCCCAGCTGTTATAGCTGTTATAGACATTTGGGCAATGAATCAGTGAATTAAAGAGTTTTTTTCTCTCTCTCTCTGCCATTCTTTCATATACACAAATAAATCTTTAAAAATAACCTGAAACTAAGAGAAGGCAATGATTCAGGATGGTAATGAAAACCCTAGGTTTGGAAGAAAAATTATATATTCATGCTATGTAGAGCAGGCCATGACTAAAAAAAATATAGTTAACGAGAACCCAGGTATATGTGTGGAAGTAGAGATACACAAATTCTTATAGAAAGTACCTCTGCCCTGCTGAAAAGTGATACCTAATTCTCCATGGTAATGCATTAATAACTTAAAATTGACATGTCTATAATGCACAACCTGGGAGGCAACAGATGATGGCTTAAGTATTTGGGACCCTTTCAACCATATGGGAGATCTGGGTTGAGTTCTGGACTCCTTTCAGTTGGGGCCAATCTGGAATGTTACCAGCAATTGAGGAGTCAAGAAGTGGATGGAAGATCACTCTCTGCCTTTTTGTCTCTGTCTCTCTCCTTCTCTATTTAAAATGAAAATACATTGAAATAGCATAAAAATATACTTTTGGCAAGCATATATAATAAAATAAAATGTTTTCATATTAATTTATAAAATATGAATTGAGAGGAATTAGTTATTAGCTTGTTAAAATATATTAGTGATTTATTTTAAATTAGGAAGTTGCCAATATATCAGAAAACACAGAATTTTGATATCAGAGAGATTTAGAATTTAATTCCTTGTTGTGTTATTTGCAGGGTGTAACTTCTTAGCTGACTTATATCAGGTTTCCCATCTATAAACTAAAGTAATGATACCTACATTATAGGGTAGGTATTTAAAAAATAAAATAATTCAAAAGAGTGAAAAGATTCAAGTAGACTGTGTATGTGATTCACAGTGATGCCTTTTCTCAAATACTGTCACCTGGTACAAAAATTATTCTTAGTCTGTGTTGCCATCTGAACTTTATTTAAATTGAATCAGTCAGTTTCTTTTTTGACTCCTCCTTCTTGGGCCTATCTAATGCTTTTCCTTCCCTTTGATCCTTCCAAGATGACAGGTGCATTTCTTCATCACCTAAGTGGCCTCTGGGCTAATAAAAGAATGCTCCTTAGAACAACATTTAGTATGAGTAGCACATTTAAAGAATACAAGGCTTAGCTATCTGTCTGTAACTGAGAAAGTGGATTACTGCACGGATTTTGACTACTATGAGTCATGTTGGAAGGAGCTATCGATCTGTTGTCCATAGAAACAAACTCACATAGATAGCACCTGGAAACCTATGTCATCATTCTAAAATACAACTTTTCTGAAATAAATGTGCAACTGATATAGGGCTCACAGATAATAGAGTGAGGCCAGTATTTGCTAACTTGAGAATATATTCTTCAATCTACATGCTTTCATATTCATCAATTCCAAAATTAATTTTATTTAAAAATATGTTTTTTAGGGCAGACACTATGGCATAGTAGGCTAAGCTTCCCTCTGCAGCGCCAGCATCACATATGGGCACCAGTTCATGTTCTAGCTGCTTCTCTTTGGATCCAACTCTCTGCTAACTGGGAAAGCAGTGAAAAATGACCCAAGAACTTGGGCGCCTGCACCTACATGGGAGATCCAGAAGAAGCTCCTGGCTCCTGGTTTTAGATCGGCTCAGCTCCGCACGTTTCGGCTATTTGGTGAGTGAACCAGCAGAGGGAAGATCTTTCTCTCTGTCTCTCCCTCTCTCTCTCTGTAGCGCTACCTCTCAATTAAATAAATAAAATATGTAAAAAATATGCTTTGTAATGGTCTGTGTCATGGATAAAATACAGCGACATAAGATGACTTTTCATTTGGCTCTCTATGTATACACTTACCCACACACAAACATATATACACACATTGATAACCACACATATAAGCATACACAGAAATGTACAACATATAGCCATATTCTGTATAACCACATTCAAATCAGTGATTGCACATATGAAGGTGTTCCCATAAGATTATAAAAAATTCTATTGATTGTGACATCATTAGACCATAGTTCAATATATTCTTCATGTATTTGTGGTGATGATGGCCTGCTGCCTGTTATACCTATGTGTAGCATATATAATCATATAGAGCACATAATTTTTGATAATCATAATAAATTACTCTGATCCTGGCTTGCATATTTATTTTTCTGTACTTTTTAAAATCTTTTTAAGGTAAGCTCTTTCTATTTATAAAGAAAAGTTTACTGCAAAACATCCTGCTCTGTTACTTTTGTAGTAGCCTCATGTATCTTGTCTTCACTACAGCACTTGATTGCATCATTTTTATCTTGTGCTTCATTTACTCTGGTGTTGTTTTGTTGATAAAACAGCATAAGAATGAAATGCAGATGTTTCCAGTAGAAGCCACATCTGAGTGACTGACCCAGAAACAAAATTATGAGTTATTAAAAACTATGAGGGTTGGGCTGGCATGTGCCACAGCAGATTAAGCCACTGACTGAGATGCTAGCATCCCATATGAATGGTGGTTCAAATCTGGCTGCTGTACTTATAATCCAGCTTCCTCCTGGTGCACCTGGAAAAGCAGTGGAAGATGGTTCAAGTAACACTCCCATGTGGTAGACCGTGTGGTAGAAACCCAGGCTCAGGGTTTCTGCCTTGTTCAGACTAGCTCAGACTAGTCATTGTGGCAATTTGGGGAGTGAACTAATGGATGGAGGATTCTCTTTCTCTCTCTCTCCCTCTCCTGCTACCCTCCCTCCCTCTTTCTGTAATTCTGCCTTTCAAATAAATAATCTTTTAAAAATAAAACTAAGAAGGTGATTATTATTGCTTATAATTAAGAATGTCTCATTCTACTCTAGATAGGATATGTCTCTCTTAGGGGAGATGATGCAGGCTACAAATTAAAATCTTTTGTGATCTGGCACAGTAAGAACCTTGGGGCTTCCACACACATCCTGAAGCTTACACTGTCCATGTACTACAGTAGCAAATAGAGATCAAGGATTTAACTATCTCTGCTTCCAAGATACACTCCTGAATTATTTTTCAGCAAAGCTGAGAATACCACATCTTTCAAGATCGTGTTCATTCTTGATAAAAGTCCTTCATACCACTAATTTATTTGCTATTTTCATCACAATTTCAATGTGGTGTTTCTCCCTCCAAACAGCACCTTTTTGGTATAACTATAAGGACAATGAATTACAGTAGCTGTCAAGGGCTACAACGCAAGGACTTTTGTCAGGCTATTGGTTCAACTAAGGAAGAAAATGACATGATTCTGGAGTGATTGCAACATCTATGAATGCACCAGGAACCTTACTGATGCTTGAGATGTCACCAAGGAGTAGAGGAATGACATCTGGAAGACACTCAACTGGTACTTCCATGATTTGGAAGGATTTGGAAGGATGAGGAAGTTGCAAAAATCTAAAAATTTATGTTGAGATGGGCAATAACATTAACCTTGGTATACATAAAGATAACATTGATGAGCTCCTACAGATGATTGCTGAGGAACTGATTAAGGAGGAGTTGTCAGAGTTGGCACAGGAACACAGAGTGGAAGAAGGGGCAAGAAAAAAGGAAACTATAGGGAAAAGAAAGAAATGCCAAGAATATCTACAGTGAAGGAGTTATTAGAAGCTTTTGCCAATCTAAACAATCTCTTTAACAATTTGAAAACATGGATCCTAAAGCCAGAATATTTTCATTAAACAATCTCTTTAACCATTTGAAAACATGGATCCTAAAACCAGAATATTTTCATTAATAGAGAGAAATGCTCATGGTGCATAATCCGCCTATAAGTCTGTGTTGAATGAAGAAAACAAGGAAACAAACTCATAGAGACATATTACTGAAAAGTCTCTCACCTTCTCAAGTGGTTGCAGTCCTCTAGGAAGTGTCCAGAAGGATGCACTCTTACCATAGGAGATGATAGCTCCATACGTCCTGTTGCCCCTTATGTTCTTCCAGTGCTGCAAAACATAGAGGTGGAGGTCGATGATTCTGACTGCGTAAACCTAGGAAAATGTATGTGTGTATGTGTCTTAATTTTTAACAATTTTTTAAAAGTAATACAAATTTTTTTAAAAATAGGGGAAAACTCATAGAATAAAGCTATGAAGAATTTTTGTGTAATGCTGCAATATGTTAGTATTTTAAGCTAAGTTTCATTACAATGTTTAAAAAGCCTTACAAAGAAAAACACTACAATAAGCTAAGAATAATTTATTATTGAAGAGAAAATTTTAGTAAACTTAGAATAGCATAAGTGTGCAGTATTTATAAAGCCTACAGTAGTATACAGGAATTTCTTAGGCCTTCACCTTCACTCACTCTTCACTCACTCACTGACTTACCAACTTCCAGTCCTACAAAAGTACACCATTTTTAAAATCTTTTATACCATATCTTACTATACCTTTTCTATGTTTATGTTTGGTTATATACAAAAGAATTTATCATTGTGCTTTAATTGCCTATAGCATTCAGCATAGAACACTGATGTTCAGGTTTGTAGCCTAGGAGCAATACGTCATAGAACACCATATGTGTGCAGCTGGCATCCTATAGCACATACAGATGTGCTATGCCACCTAGGTTTGGGAGTACTCTCACCGATGTTTACATAACCACAAAAATGCCTAAAACATTCCTCAAAATGCATCTCAAGTGACAAATGACTGATATACACATAGACACATGAACAAATATACATACGTTTTTGTAAATATTATATATTTATTTGCATCTACTTGAAAACAGAGAGTCAGAGAGAGACAAGAGACAACTTCCATCTGCTGTTTCACCCTTCAAAAGCCTGCAACAGCTAGAGCTGGGCCAGATCTAAGCCCAGAACCCCAGTCAGGTCTTTCAGAGACTCAAGCACTTAAGCTGTCAACTGAAGTCTCCCAGGATGCATTAGCTCAAAGCCTGATTAGAAATAAAGAATGTACTCAGACATTCTGCTATAGGATGTGGCTGTCCCAAACAGGAATTCTTGTCACAGCATCATAACATCTGCCCCTAGTATGCTTGTATTTCAAATATTTTTTCAAGATTTATTTGTTTGAAAGTCAGAGCTACAAAGAGAGGGAGAGAGAGAAAGAGCGAGCTCTTCCACCCGCTGGTTCACTCCCTAGATGGCAGCAATGGCACAGGCTGGACCAGGCTGAAGTCAAGAGCCGGGAGCTAGTTCCAGGTCTCCCACGTGGGTAGCAGGATCCCAAGTATATAAGCCATCTTCTGTTGCTTTTCCAAAGCCATTAACAGGGAGTGGGATCAGAAGTGGAGCTGCTGGGACATAAACCAGCACCCATATGAAATGCTGGCAGTAGCTTTACTTGCTACACCACAATACTAGCCCCTCAAATTCTTTGGCACCATACACCCCCCAAAAAAATTTCCTAAATTTCATTTTCTCCGTAAACTTTAAAAATGTTCTGTATACAGGGGCCAGTGCTGTGGCATAGCGGGTAAAGCCACCGCCTGCAGTGCCAGCATCCCATATGGGCGCCAGTTTAAGACCTGGCTGGTTCACTTCCAATCCAGCTCTCTGCTATGGCCTGGGAAAGCAGAAGAAGATGGTCCAAGCCCTTGGGCCCCTACACCCTTGTGGGAGACCTAAAAGAAGTTCCTGGCTTCTGGCTTTGGATAGGCACAGCTCCGGCTTTTGCGGCCAGTTGGGGAGTGAACCAGCGGTTGGAAAACCTCTCTCTTTGCCTCTCCTTCTCTATGCAACTCTGACTTTCAAATAAGTAAATAAATATTTAAAATGTTTTGCATACAAAACAGAAGTGTATTAATATATTATTTGTCTGGTTAAATACATATTTTCCAAAATAACATGAATGTAAAAACCAGAGAAATAATTAAGAAATCTTAGCATAAAGAATCAAAGTTCTGCTTCTTTTCTGTTTCCCAGTGTGAGGAATGAGATCCTTTAATTTTCAGAATTGGTTCAGAATTACTACCTGTGAGTTGCCAAATAAAATAATTTCACATACCATACATTGAGCTAAGTACTAAAGTGTTTATATGTTTTCAAAGTGTATATTTCATCATATGGCTTTTTTTTTTAAATAAAAGAACATATTGATGGAAAGCCTAGTGTCTTTAATTTAGTTATTTCACTTGCAAAGAATGTCATCTCAAGACACATGAATTCTCTACTAATGTCACCAAAACCACGAATCATTTTACATATATGCATGGTTCTTTACAATCTGTACTATTAAAAAAAATAAAACAGGGGCTGGCACTATGGCGTAGCAGGTTAGGCCGCTGTATGTAGTGTCAGCATCCCATATGAGAACGGGTTCGAGATCCAGTTCCCTGCTAATGTGCCTGGGAAAGCAGTGGATGATGGCTCAAGTGCTTGGGCCCCTTCACTCACATGGGAGACATGGAAAAACTGGCTTCAATCTGACCCATCCTTGGCTGTTGCAGCCATTTGGGGAATGAAGCAGCAGATGGAAGATCTTTCTTTCTGTCTGTCTCTCCTCTCTCTCTCTCTCTCTCTCTCTCTCTCTGTAACTCTGACTTTTAAATAAATAATCCTTTTTAAAAAATCAAACAAATGTCAATTCATTTTTATAATGAAAATGCGTAAATATTTGCCTTAAATGGTCATATTTCCAGGCAAACTACTTAAATAGTATTATGTGACTACAGAATAAACTTTAAAGACATACAGATATTTATGACAGGTGAGGCTTTGGTAAGTGCCACAAAGAGTAATATTTGAATAGTTTCAAAATATAAATGGTTCTAAGGATATTTCAATAGGAATAGATAATTTGGGAAAACTGTTATGGAGAAAGAGTATTGTTTGTGAAATGTTCCTTAATTCATGTGTAATTTTAGTAGGTTGCACTAGAATTGGGGATTTCACTTAAGTTACATGGAAAAATCTAGGTTATGTTATGATGTTCATCAATATGTTCATGCAATCTCAGACACTCTGAAGTTCTGTAAGCCTATATATTCTAAGCTATCTATGAAGGTTACTGAAGTAAAAAAAAAAAAAAATTGAAAGATCTGATTATGGGGTGAACCAAGGAAACACAGTAATATGACTTGCTTAGAGACTCACCAAATGGATAAAAATGAGAAATCCAAATAAAATAGAATCAGCCTATGTATGAATGTACTTCAAAGAGTTTGTGGGAAAAAAAAAAGAATAAAAAGATAACACTCGTTTTCCTTAACCTTTTTGAATACATCACATATACAAATTATTTTTTTAGGAAATAACCCTGGCAAACATGTGGGCGTTTTCTTCATTTCAGAAATGTCAGAGTTAACTGAATATGAAAAAGAAAAACCCTGTATTGGCAAATATATCCTATTTTCATTTTAATTGATTTGTATTTCTAATTATTTTGCTATATCATTGTTCATCTCCCTCCCTACAAATGTGATCTACAGTTCATTATAGATAAATAATTTATGCTAGGACATAAATTAATACAAAAAATAGGCAAGGTATATAGATCAACTAAATTAGTTTAGGACAGTAGTAAATGTTTGCTCTTGACTGGTATAAAATGTTCATTCAATTCTACAGAGTCTTCATGTAGTTAAAATAAGTTTAGAAAGAAAAATATTTCGAGAATTTAGGAGAAAATATATTTCAATCTAAAAATCATTGTTAAAAATCTCTATTTTGCAGGTCACCAGATCATTACTTACTTAATGCTCTTCAAATTATATATCATGAATATAATCCTCCTGTGTCTTTTTTTAGGCAAAACTCCTTCTCTTAAAGAGTGCTATAATTTGAAGAAATACAGGGATTTAAAAAATAGTTAAGAATATTTTTATAATTCATAAATAGGTTTCTTCCACTTTGCACTTGCTATTCACAGTGAATATTGCTGGAATGATCACACTAGCACAGCATGTCCTCTGGGCTCATCTAGCACTAATTACTCAAGTGACCTTCTAGCTCACAAAGTCAAAATGTCACATTAACACTTGTATTTTCTTTGATGTGCTTGCCAGGCTTAGAAATGCACATTACTATAATTTGTGCATAAATGTGCTCTTTTTCAGTGGCAGAGTGAGGACAATTTTCTGACACTTCTATAAGTTAACTAATAAAATCATTAACGCAAATCTTCAAAACAAAAGACAAAGCTTACTGGAAGGAAGTCATAACAACGTGTATGAAAACATCTAACTTTCTAAAAGAAAATCTTAAGAGTTTATGCCACAAGCAACTTTAAACAATGGGGTTCCTATGACTAAGAAACATAACGTCTAAATAGTTAAAGCACTAAGTCTAGGAAAAATCCATTACTTTCTGTACACAAAGACTAGAAAGTGCTGGGAAGCTTCTTTTCTTGGCAGTCATGGCTCTAAGCATAGTGCCATTTCAGTGCCAACAGACAGCTGCCATGGGACATTTTGCTGAAAGAACAAAAGACATATTCTTCAGTTGGAGCAGTTTGTTATTTCACTCTCATTGTAAGGTAATGACTAAATATATCTCCCCTATTACAAGTCAGAAGAGCTAAAGAACTCACAGGAAATTTCATTTCAGAGTCTTTGTGAAGGATGGGGATGGTGAGGTGGGTGAGGAATTTTAGTCAGCGTGACATTCAGATCAAGACAAGATCTCCCAGGGGGATTCTAGTACGTGATGTCTCTAATTTTAAAGCAAGTCATTTTAAAGTTGAATTCTTCATTAGAACCTTGGAGTTTCAAAATTTGAACTTTATGCTCTTACCATTCTATTAACCAGGAAAGTATCTGCAGAGAGGTATATCTTTCATTTAAATCTTTAATTCAGCTAAATCTTTAAAGCCAAAAATGAGATGCATTAAAAGTTACTCCCAAATATGAAATATGTGTCCCAAACATTAAGCCAGGTTGTCTTCCTGTTATGACAAGAGCTTACTAACACCATAAATAAGAGTGTCAATGGTTAAGTCAACAACAGGAGTCACTGTGCACTTACTCCCCATGTAGGATCTCTGTCTTTAATGTGTTGTACAGTGTGAATTAATGCTATAACTAGTACTCAAACAGTACTTTACACTTTGTGTTTCTGTGGGGGTGCAAACTGTTGAAATATTTACTTAGTATATACGAAATTGATCTTCTGTATATAAAGATAATTGAAAATGAATTTTGATGTGAATGGGATGGGTGAGGGAGTGGGAGATGGGATGGTTGCGGGTGGGAGGGAGGTTATGGGAGGAAAAAGCCACTGTAATCTATTAATTGTACTTTGGAAATTTATATTTATTAAATAATAGTTAAAAAAAAACCTTTTCTCTCTTGATGTGACACAATGCATTTCTCAGGAAATCAGATCTCCTCTAAATAACCATTCATTTCCTTTAATTCCTAGGAAATAGATTATATATTCAGATTTAAGATTTAAAATCTTTTAGATCTGCCATGCTTCCAAAAACATTGAAGATGTTTTTATTAACAATCCTTGTATATATTTTGGGGATATGGTGTGACATTTCCATAATTCTATAAAATGCATACTAATCATGCCAGGATAATTGGTATTTCCATTTCTTTATCTTTATAATTGGTGACTTGGAGCACTTCCATCTTCTCAGAAAATAAAGAACAGAATATGGTACTGTATAACCTTAGGGATTTACTCCTTTTTGTAAGTGATTTGGTGCCCATTTTCCTACCTCCATCTCCCTCTATTTCTCTTGTAATTATGATTCTATTTGCAGGCTGAATTCTTTTAGCATACACATATGAGAGAGAACATGAGATATTTTTGTTTCTGCGTTTGCCTTATGTCACTTATCACATGTCCTCAAGTTCCATCCATATTGCTACAAATGCCAGATATTCACCTTGCTTATTAATGAACAATATTTCATTGTATATATGTGCCCTATTTTCATTACTCATTTTTATGGACATCTTACTTGAGTATGTATCTTGGTGATTGAAAATGGTGCTGTAATAAACACGATGGTGCAGGTATCTCTTTGATGTAATGATTTCATTTCTTTTGGAAGTATACTTAGCTAGCAGGCTGGCTGAATCATATGGTAGTTCTAGTTTTAGATTTTAAAGAAATTTCCACATGTTTTCCATAGTGTCTGTGCTAATTTATAATCTTATTAACAGTATATTAGAGTTTTCCTTTCTTTTTTTTTTAAACTTTTATTTAATGCATATAAATTTCCAAAGTACGACTTATGGATTACAATGGCTTCCCCCCCATACCGTCCCTCCCACCCACAACCCTCCCCTTTCCCACTCCCTCTCCCCTTCCATTCACATCAAGATTCATTTTCGATTATCTTAATATACAGAAGATCAGCTTAGTTTACATTAAGTATGGATTTCAACAGTTTGCTCCCATACAGAAACATAAAGTGAAAAATAATAGATGATTTTTTTAAATGATGATGAAATCAGAGCAGACCTATTGTCATGCTTAATCCCAGTGAGAGTCAAGTTGGGAGTTGATAATTTCTTTTTTTTTTTTTTTTACAGAGGATCAGTTTAGTATGCATTAAGTAAGGATTTCAACAGTTTGCACCCCCATAGAAACACAAAGTGAAATATATTGTTTGAGTACTTGTTATAGCATTAAATCTCAATGTACAGCACATTAAGGATAGAGATCCTACATGAGGAGTAAGTGCACAGTGACTCCTGTTGTTGACTTTACCAATTGACACTCCTGTCTATGGCATCAGTAATCTCCCTATGCTCCAGTCATGAGTTTCCAAGGCTATGGAAGCCCTCTGAGTTCTCCGACTCTTATCTTGTTTAGACAAGGTCATAGTCAAAGTGGAGGTTCTCTCCTCCCTTCAGAGAAAGGTACCTCCTTCTTTGATGACCTGTTCTTTCCACTGGCATCTCACTCGCAGAGATCTTTTGCCAGAGTGTCTTGGCTTTCCATGCCTGAAATACTCTCATGAGCTTTTCAGCCAGCTCCGAATGCCTTTAGGGCTGATTCTGAGGCCAGAGTGCTATTTAGGACATCTGCCATTCTATGAGTCTGCTGAGTATCTCACTTCCCATGTTGGATCACTCTCCCCTTTATTTACTCCATCAGTTAGCGTTAGCAGGTACTAGACTTGTCTATGTGCTCCCTTTGACTCCCAGTCCCTTCACCATGACCAACTGTGAACTGAAACTGATCACTTGGACTAGTGAGATGGCATTGGTACATGCCACCTTGATGGGATTGAATTGGAATCCCCTGGTATGCTTCCAACTCCACCACTTGGGGCAAGTCAGCCTGAGCATGTCCCAAATTATACATCTCTTCCCTCTCCCATTCCCACCACCATGCTCAACAGGGATCACATTTCAGTTAATTTTCAACACTTAAGAATAACTGTGCATCAATTAGAGTTTTCCTTTCTTGACAGCTGTGGGGAGCAACTGGGAGCAACTCGGACTGGACTAAGTTACTGGAATTAAGACTTATTCTATGCATCTGCTCTCCCACAATATGGCGCTGAGAAGGGAGTAACAGCTTCTACACAGCTGCCTCCAGTTCAACCAATAAACAGCAGGAGCTGCTCCTGATTGGAGGAGAGCAGCGTACTCGGTGTGTGGGTAGCAGAGTTGGGATTGGCGGAAGAGGACTATAAAGGAGGAGAGAGACAACATGCATGGAGAACATCTATCTGAAGGAACACCTGTGCAGCCCCCGAGAGAGCCGGCCGGCGGTGTGCCGCTCTCCCGCGGAAGTGGGGAAAGTGGCTAGGGGGAACCGCCCTTCCACGGAGGTGGAAGGGTCGGTAGCCAACCCGGGAAGAACCAGCAGCAAACCCGGGGAGGGCCGAGCAGATAAAAGAACAGCGCAGGGTCCTGTGTCATTCCTCCACGAAGAAGGGGAGCGACAGACAGCCTAGCTTTTCTTAATTCTTTTGATAATAGCTAGTGTAACTGGAGTGAAGTAATATCCAATTGTGGTTCTGATTTGCATTTTCCTAATGCTTAGTGATACTGAACATTTTTCCATATATTAGTTAGTCATTTGTAATTCTTCTTTTGAGATCCGTTGTCCATTGCTTAATTGGATAGGTCATATTTTGTTGTTGAATTTTTAGAGATATTTATATATTCTGGGTGTTAATCTACTGTCAGATAAACAGTTTTCAAGTATTATATCTTACTAAGTCAGATGTTTCTTCATTCTGCTGATTGCTTTCTTTGCTGTACAGAAGCTTCTTAGTTTTATATAATATCATCCTTCCAGTTTTGCTCTTGTGGCCAGTGTTTTCAGAGATTTATCCAAAAACTTTTTGCCTATAACAATATCTTAAAGTGTTTTTCTCATTTTTTTTCCTAGAAATTTCATATTTTATGCCTTTTATACAAATCCAAGTCAAACTGTATTGCAGGTATATGTTAAAACTAAATTTGAACATGCTGGACCAATTTTGCTTCTTCTAATTTGATAGCTTTTTGGTCATACAGAACAAAATAGTTAACAATTAATATCAGACTAAAAATGGTTTATTGAATCTTGTTTTAACTCTAAGAATGTATTTAATATATACACATTATAATTTACTTGAAGAAACGTTTAAAATTGGCATTAGTGCATATAAAACTAACTGATAGGCTGGTGCCGCGGCTCACTAGGCTAATCCTCCACCTGTGACGCCGGTACCCCGGGGTTCTAGTCCCGGTTGGGGCACCGGTTCTGTCCCGGTTACTCCTCTTCCAGTCCAGCTCTCTGCTTTGGCTTGGGAAGGCAATGGAGGATGGCCTAAGTGCTTGAGCCCTGCACCCACATGGGAGATCAGGAAGAAGCACCTGGCTCCTGGCTTCAGATCGGTGCAGTGTGCCGGCCATAACTTCCATTTAGGGGGTGAACCAATGGAAGGAAGTCCTTTCTCTCTGTCTCTCTCTCACTGTCTAACTCTGCCTGTCAAAAAAATAAATAAAAATAAAAAAATAAAAAACTACCTGATAATTTAACCATCTACTTTTATTGGTATTATTTCATATATTTGACATTAATTTTAGTTTAACCATTTTTCCAACACATCATCTTCATTATTTATGATGCTATTTTGTAATGTAGGATGGTTGCTTTATTCTCATGTTTAAAAATACTTTTATGAGATAGAAAATATTTTGCTTATTTTGCTTTATATAATTATTATAAACAGATAAATAGCAATCTAATATACCATAATGAAAGATTTTATAATGCAGTAATAAATATCTTGCAATCTCATTTAGTATACCATTTCCAAAATAATTCTGTTTTATGAGTTTTGATTGGAACATTAAAAAATGGCTTAGACCAAAGACAGCATTAAAGCTCTGAACCATTTTTATGTTCATGCAAAATTAATGAGCATTTTGCAGTTTTAGAGTTTTCCATTTGATTAAAATCTGGCAGTACTATGATCTGATGAAAACCAGAAATAAAATAAAATTGCTACTCGATGTTACCAACTAAAGAAAAACTCACTGTAGATTGCATGTTAACAACTGTACTGAGACGACTTCTTTAAAACTGTGTATACTGCTTTGCTTTGAATGGCTAAATTTTTTAAACTGATTTCCATGTACTTTAAATGGCTGTAAAGAACTCTAAATGATATATTTATGTGATTATATCATGCTAGTAAGAAAACTATATAGTTTGTTTATCAATGCAGTTTCTTCTTCTAGTGCCAAAAAGAGAATCCTGTTTTTTTTTTTTCAATTTGTATCTCAGTAGATAAATATGAGTGTGACAAAAAATGCTCTATCAATGATGTCTCAGACAATGAATTGCTTGGAAACAATAAGACAAAGTGTAGACTCATAAACATGTTCTAGAAATGGACATCCATGCATAGATGACTACTCATTCAATGACTGTATATTTGAAATTTCAGTTTCTTAGCTTGCCTTGTTGCAGCCCTTTTCTATCATTTGGCTTCCTACCTTAGAAACTGCTGTATTATAAATTTACATTTTTAAATATCTTTGGCTTTGAGTATTTTGATGCAGAATTATTTTGTGATAAATTTATTCAAGTAAATCTGAAGTCTCCCCTTTATATAGTCTTTTATAGTCTAAATTAAGCTTCAAAAAAGTAACAATGTAGGGGTTCCAAGATGGTGGAATAGCGACAGGACAGTCTGACTCATGCAGGGCAAAACTGATATTTAAAAAAGGGAGAAAGTATACTCCTAAGATAAAGCTGTGGGACACCCCCAACAGGAAACCCAGTGAAAATAAGAGATGGCCCAGGTCTATGCCTAAAGAGTAATTACTTAACAAAAAGCAACAAAAGCCTGACCCAGGGAGGACATCAGCCCCTGCAGACCAGGTGAGAGGTGAATCCAAGGGTGCTCCAGACAACAGTGGGTAGAAGAGCTTGGAAAACCGCTTTTGAAGTTCCATATGAGTGCCGTGGGACAGCAGAAGTAGGAAGAGAAAAAAAAAAAAGAATTAAATAAATAAATAAATAAAGTGATATACCTCTCTCCCCTTCCCTTCCCCCTACACTGCTACAGCAGAGACCTGCAGCCAGCCCAGAAAAAGGTCACACCATTTTTTTTATTGACACAGGCAGATGGCTGCCTCCTCTACCTCCCATTAGCGCATGCACTCAGCAATAACAGGGGGTCACCTTGCCCCACACCCAAACAGTGAGGGCCACAACAATTCAGAAGAATTCTTTCTGCTTCTGCGCAAGCAGTACTGCACCAGGTGCCAGGCCATGGGAGGATAGAGGAAGCCCCGCCTAATGGACTCTTCTACCTTTCCACCACCATTGAGAAGTAGGCAGGGGCTTTGTGCAACCACAATCCACATACCTAACCAGAAGAAAAAACCCACACTGAGAGCTGAGTCTGAGAAAACAATGACTGCATAAGAGGAGACAGAGTACGGCTAGACCCTGGGCAACTACAGCACATTTCTCTGTACTCCCCAAGCTCCTTGGTTACCTATAGCAGCCCACAATAGTGGGAATCCTGCTCACAAGAAAGACTCCACAGATCAACTGTGCAGTTCATTAGGCAATGTGGATGAGTGCTGAGCACACTAGGGACTAACAATGGGACATGCTGCAGCTGTGAGAAGGGCAGGTCACATCAACAAAGGTAACCATTCCTCCACCCAGATAACTAGAGGAGATCTACCAATCCTAACAGGGCTCATACCGTGGACACTTAACTCCACATGGAATACTGAACAGAGCACCCTGACCATACCCAGCACACACCTCTTGTTATTCACTGACAATATGGATACCCCACAAAGCCACAGAGACACACACCACCAGACAATTAAAATTAATAAATATAATAAATAATAAAAATATAATAATAAATAAGAATAAAAGCATCAGACAATAAAAAACTACACAAATGCAAAAAATAACCCTTAAGAATAAGGAAGATGCTATTAGTCCCCCTCTAAGAAAGGATACAACATTTCAATATTAGAAGGTAAAGATGAAGAGATTGAGGATATGCCAGAAATGGATTTCAGAAAATTAATCATCAGAATACTTAGAAGCAATCAGAAGCAAATTCCTGAACTAAAAAACTACACAGTATATCAATGAAAATAGTTTCCATGCAATTGAGATATTAAAAGAGAAATCAGAATGAAATACAAGAAATGAAGAACTCAATAGATCAAAATAATCAATACACAATTCTTCTTAAGTGCTGAAACTTAACTGAAAAGTGATCCCTGTTAAATATAAGAGTGGGAATAAGAGAGGGAAGAGATGTGCAATTCGGGACATGCTCAAGCTGACTTACCTCAAACGGTAGAGTTAGAAACGTACCAGGGGATTCCAATTCAATCCCATCAAGGTGGCATGTACCAATGCCATCTCAATAGTCCCACTGATCAATTTCTGTTCACAATTGATCATAATGATAGGACTAAGAACCAAAGGGATCACAGAAACAAGAATAGTGTCTGCAAATACTAGCTGATAGAATCAAAAAGGGAGAGAATGATCCAACATGGGAAGTGAGATACACAGCAGACCCATAGAATGGCAAATGTCCTAAACAGCACTCTGGCCTCAGAATCAGCCATTAAGGCATGCAGATCTGGCTGAAAAGCCCATGAGAGTATTTCAGGCATGGAAAGCCAAGACACTCTGGGGGAAAAAAAAAGAGAAAAAAAAAAACCTAAATGAAAGATCTCTGCGAGTGAGATCCCAGTGGAAAGAACGGGTCATCAAAGAAGGAGGTACCTTTCTCTGAAGGGAGGAGAGAACTTCCACTTTGACCATAGCCTTGTCTAAATATGATCAGAGTCGGTGAACTCAGGGGGCTTCCATAGCCTTGGCAGCTCATGACAAGAGCCTAGGGTGATTACTGAGGCCATAAACAAGATTTAATGCTATAACTAGTACTCAAACAGTATTTTTCACTTTATGTTTCTGTGTGGGAGCAAACTGTTGAAATCTTTACTTAATGTATGCTAAACTGATCTTCTGTATATAAAGAGAATCAACAATGAATCTTGATATGAATGGAAGGGGAGAGGGAGTGGGAAAGGGGAGGGTTGCGGGTGGGAGGGACGTTATGGGGGGGAAGCCATTGTAATCCATAAGCTGTACTTTGGAAATTTATATTCATTAAATAAAAGTTTAAAAAAAAAGAAAATGCAGTGGAGAATCTTAACAATAAAGTAGATGAGGTAGAAGAAAGAATATCCAAACTAGAAAACAAATCTCTGGAAATTTTACAGTCAGACCAAAAATAAGAAGAGAAATTAGAAAACTAAAACATACTATTGGAGAACTAGAAGATACGATCAAATTATCCAACATAAGGGTCCTACAAGTTCCTTAAGGTATGGAAAGAGAGAAAGGATTAGAAAGCCATTTTAATGAAATAATAACAGAAAACTGCCCCAACTTAGGGAAAAGGAAGAGACATCCAAGTACAGGAAGCACATAAAAATTCCAATAGACATGACCAGAAAAGATATTTACCATGACACATTAGAGGAAACCTCTCCACAGTAAAACATAAAGAAAAGATTCTAAAATATGCACAAAAGAAATGACACATTGCATTCAGAGGAATTGCAATAAGACTCACAACAGACTTCTAATTAGAAAGCCTACAGACTAGGGGAGAATGGTGACATACATTCTAAGTCTTAAGAGAAAAAAAAATGTTAACCCAGAATACTGAGACCTGCAAAACTCTCATTTATGAATGAAGGTGAAATATAGACCCTCCATAAAAAATGGAAATTGAAAGAATTTGTCACTACCCACCCATCCCTACAAAAGATGCTCAAGGATATTCTACACACAGAAACACAAAAGCATTGTCATCGCTATGAAGGAAGCTGAAGGCAAAAAATCACCCAGTAAAAGTACAAAGGAAACCTAAAGTAAAAAATAGGAGTAGTAATGGAAACATGGCAGGACAAAGTAGTTATTTAACACTATATACACTGAATGAAAATGGCCTCAACTTTCCAGTTAGAAGACATATACTGGCTGAATGGATTAAATAATAAAATCTATCTTTCTGCTGCCTAGAAGAAACACATCTCACCAACAATAATACTCACAGACTGAAAGTGAAAAGACAGAAAAAGATAAGTCATGATAACAGAAACCAAAAAAGAGATGGTGTAGCCATCCTAATATCAGAAAAAAAATAGAATTTAACAAAAAATTATGTTAAAGGAGACAAAGAAGGGCACTATATAATGATTAAGGGATCAATTCAACAAAAAGATGTAATTATTATAAACATATATGCACATAATAAAAGGTACCTGGCTATTTAAAAGAAATGTCAATGGATTAAAAGGGAGACAAAGACTGTAATACAATAGTAATTGGGAATGTCAATATTCAACTTTCAGCAATGGACTGATAAATCAGACAGAAAAAGAGCAAGGAGAAAACAGAGTTAATATACACAATAGACAAAATGATCCAACAAATATCTACAGAGCTTTCCATCCTATACCTGCAGAATACATATTCTTCTCAGCAGTGCATGGAACTTTCTCTAGGATTGATCACATTCTAGGCCATAAAGCAAGTTTCAGCAAATTCAAAAAAATCAAAATCATACCATATATCTTTTCTGACCACCATGGAATGAAGTTGTAATTAACAACTCAGGAGTCCCCAGAACACATGCAAACACAAAGAGCTGACAAGCTCCTGAACAAACAGTGCATCATTGAAGAAAGCAAAAGAGAAATTAAAAATTTTCTGAAAACAAATGAAGACAACAATACAATATATGAAAACTTACGAGATATAGCAAGAGCAGTGTAAAGAGGAAAGTTTATAGCAATTGGAGCCTATATCAGGAAATTGGAAAGGCACAAAATAAATGAGCTATTAATACATCTCAAGAAACTAAAAAAATAAAAGCAAACCAAACTCAAAACTTTTAGGAGAAAAGAAATAATTAAAATTAGAGAAAAATCAACAAAATTGAAACAAAAAAATACAAAAGATCAGCAAAATGAAGAGCTGGTTTTTTGAAAAAATAAATAAAATTGACAAGCCATTGGCCCAAATAACCAAAAAAAAAAAACAGGAGAGAGAAAACCTATATTAAAAAAATCAGAGATGAAAGAGAAATTTTAGGCATGAAAGCCAAGACACCTGGGAAAAAAAAAAAAAAGGAAGACCTAAATGAAAGATCTCTGCGAGTGAGATCCCAGTGGAAAGAACGGGGCCATCAAAGAAGGAGGTACATTTCTCTGAAGGGAGGAGAGAACTTCCACCTTGACTCACCTTGACTATGACCCTGTTGGAATAAGATCGACATCAGTGAACTCAAAAGGCTTCCATAGCCTTGGCAACTTGTGACTAGAGCCTAGGGAGATTACTGATGCCATAAACAAGAGTGTCAAATTGTTAAGTCAACAACAGGAGTCACTGTGTACTTACTTCTCATGTGGGATCTGTCTTTACTGTGTTGTCCAATGTGAAGTAGCACTGAAACAGTATTTTACACTTTGTGTTTCTGTGTGGATGCAAACTGATGAAATCTTTACTTAATACATACTGAATCGATCTTCTGTATATAAAGATAATTGAAAATGAATCTTGATGTGAATGGAATGGGAGAGGGAGCGGGAGATAGGAGGGGTGCGAGTGGGAGGGAAATTATGGGGGGGAAGCCATTGTAATCCATTAACTGTACTTTGGAAATTTACTAAATAAAAAAAAAGAACAGAGAAATTAACAACAGACACCACAGATTTAAAAAAAAATCTGAAATTTCTAAAAAGAGTTTTACGCCAACATAACAGGAAACCTAGAAGAAATGGATAAATTCCTGGACACAAATCACCTACATAAAATGAGCCATGAAGACACAGAAAACCTAAACAGAACAATAATCAAGACAGAACTCGAATCAATAATAAAGACATTCCTATCAAAGGAAAGACCAGTACTGATGGCTTAACCACTAAATTCTGCTAAACATTTAAAGCAGAACTAACTCCAATTCTTCTCAAGCTATTCAAAACAACTGAAAGAGAGGGATTCCTCCCAAATTCTTTCTTTGAAGCCAACATCAACTTAATTGCTATCCTTCAAAAAGATACAACAGTAAAGAGAACTACAGATCAATTTCCCTGATGCACAGATGCAAAAATCCTCAACAAAATACTAGCCAATCGAATCCAACAACAAATCCGAAAGATCATCCACCTGGACCAAATGGGATTTATCCCTGGTATGCAGGTATGGTTCCACATTTGAAAATCAATCAATGTGATATATCACATTAATAAACTGAAGAACAAAAATTCTATGATTATCTCAATAGACACAGAGAAAGCATTTGATAAAATACAACACCCTTTCATGATGAAAACTTTAAGCAATTTGGGAATAAAAGAAACACTTCTCAACATAATCAAGGCAATTTATGACAAACACACAGAATGCATCCTGTTGAACAGGGAAAAGTTAGAAACATTCCCACTGAAATCAGGAACCAGACAAGGATTCCCACTCTCACCACTGTTCTGGAAGTTTTAGCCAAAGTCATTAAATAAGAAAAAGAATTCAAAAGACACAAATTGGGGAGGAGAAGTCAAAATATCCCTATTTGCAGATGACATGATATTACATATAGGGGTTCCAAAAGACTCCACTAAGAGTTTATCAGAACTCATAGAAGAGTTTGGAAATGTAGCAGGATATAAAATCAACACACAAAAACCAACAGCCTTTGTATACACAATGACATAGCTGAGAAAGAGCTTCAATCCCAATCACAACGGCTTCAAATAAACCAAATCCCTCAGAATAAATTTAACCAAGATACTATAGAAAAACATGTCTACACAAAGAACATCTGTAGGTGAGTCCCCACTGGAAAGTGGCCACCAAAAAAGGATGCACTTTTTTTCTGAGGGAGGAGAGAATTTCCAGTTTGCTTATGGTCATGTGAAGCTGGTGGATCCAAAAGGCTTCCATGACCTAGGCAGCTCTTGTCAAAAGCCTAGGGTAATCACTGACATCATACATAAGAGTGTTAATTGTTAAATCAACAGCAGGAGCCACTGTGCACTAACTTCCCATGAAGGACCTCGGTCCTCAAAGAGTTGTATCATGAGAGTTAATAGTAAAACTTGTTCTCAAGAATCACTTCCTTTTAGTGTATTAAGTGGAGGATATTCTTATGTCTCATAAGCTATAGTTATGTCTAAGAGTTCACAAAAGATGTATCATTCTTGGGTTCTTCTTTAAAGATACTTAATTTTCTAAAAGGAAAGAAGGAGGAGGAAGAAAATGAAAAGAGGAAGGGGGAAAAAAACTGAAATCATCTTCAAGATGCAATTACTTTGAACAGCCCTTCTCTGGACTGTTGAGGATAGTTTGTTGTTGTTATTGTTGCTGGGTTTTTTTCTGCAGGGAGAAGACCCAAATTAATAAAATCAGAGATGAAAAAGGAAATGTTATAACACAGACACAGAAATAAAAAGAATCACCATGAATTACTATAAACAGCTATATGACAACAAATTGAAAAATCTAAAAGAAATGGATAGATTTCTGGACACATACAATTTACCAAAATTCAGGCATGGAGACATGGAAAACCTGACTAAGACCAATAACCAAGACAGAGACTTAATCAGTGATGAAGACCAGGACTGGCTGGCTTCACTACTGAATTCTTCCAGAATTTTAAAGATTAACTAATTCCAGGAGAGCTTCCAAGATGGCAGAATAGGAAAGGAGCTTACTGCTCTAATTTAAGAGAAGATAGATTTAAAAAAGTGGAGAGAATTCAGTCTCAGAGAAGAGGTAGGGAGAAAATGGCAGAAGAAACTCTAAGTAAATTAGAGGGACACTGTGGACTCTACGTCGAGGGTGTGGACACCCACAACACAGAACCCCAGCAGCCAGTGTTAGAGAGTGAGGTGAGACCAGACTGCAGCAGCCCAAGCCACTGGTAATAAACCTGCAGGAAGAGACTAGAGGGAACCATCTTGGAGCCCTGTGGGGAATAGTGTACCTACTAACCTAGAGGAGAAAAAAAAAAGGAGGGACACATTTGTCCCTCCCCAATCACCAATGGTGTCCTGTAAAAAGCCAATAGAGCAGGTTCCATTTTGGACATTTGTGCTGGGCTCATGTCCGTGCCCAGCAACCAGCTGAGTGGAGACTCCAGACTCTGGTAGGGAGAACTAACAGGGGAGACTGACTATGGGAGGCTTGTGTGCAAGGACTGTGTAAAAAAAATGAGGCTGTGTGGGAAGACTCGGTGTGGCTGGGATTTTGGGTAGTCACTGTGGGAGACACCACATGCTCAGGGCTTTCTGGCTACCTGAGGGACACTGCTGGGGAATCTGAGCTTACACTGAGGACTGCACAGTTAACTCTGTGTGGTCCTGGGGATAAAGTGAATGAATATTATACCCACTTGGGCTAGCACTCAGGCACTTGTCTCCATTGAGGAGAGGAGCTCAGCTGAGCAGAACAAACCTCCCTCCTATTAAAAAAATAAAGAGAGGAGATTTATCATGCTAAACCTGGGTGTATCACCTTAGACATGCCCTTCATCCTGGAGAACTGAACAAGTTCCCTGACAACACAAACCACAGGCCTCTAGATATTCACTGAAAGCAGACACTCTACTTATCTACAGCAGTGTAATACAAAGATAAAAGAAGAAGAAAAGCAATAGGTATATCCACAAAAGCCCAATAACAAATGCACTAATTCAAGAAATAAGAATAGGGAAGACAACACAGTGCCCCTAAAAGAACATAACACTTCAATACCAGATTCTGAAGATGACCAGACTGAAGAAATGCCAGAAGTAGAATTTAAAAAATTGACCATATGATTACATAGAAGTAATCAGAAGCAAATGCACAGACTACTGAAATCCAAATAAGACATGCAAGAAAATTTCTCCTTCAAAATTGAGATCTTAAAGAGAAATTAAAATGAAATGATGAATTTAACAGAACAAATAAAAATGCAGTGGAAAGCATAACAAATAATTGGTGAAGCAGAAGAAAGAATATCCAACGTAGAAGACAAAGCACAGAACATTATATAGTCAAACCAACAACAATAAGAGGAAATTAGAAAACTAAAAAAACACTGTTGGAAATCTGCAGGATACTATCAAATGACGCAACATATGGGTTCTAGCAGTACCTGAAGACATGGAAAGAGAGAAAAGATTAGAAGGATTTTTTAGTGAACTAACAGAAAACTTCCATAATTTGGAGAAAGGAAAGGACATCCAAGTACAGGAAGCACATAAATCTCCTAATAGATATAACCAGAAAAGATCTTCACCACGACACGTTGTAATAAAACTCACCACAGTAAAACATAAAGAAAAGATTCTAAAATGTGCATGAGAGAAACACCAGATTATTTTCAGAGTACCTCCAATTGGACCCACAACAGACTTCTCATCACAAACCCTACAGGCTTGGAGAGAATTACAAGATATATTCCAGATCTAAAGTATCTAAAGGGAGACACAGACTCCAATACAATAGTAATGGGGGACTTCAATACCCCATTTTCAGCAAAGAAAGATACAAAATAAATGGAAAAATCTTCCATGTTCATCAGTTGGAAGAATCAATATCATCAAAATGTCCATTCTTCCAAAAGCAATTTATAGATTCAATGCAATACTAATCAAAATACCAAATACATTCTTCTCAGATTTAAAAAAAAAAAAGATACTGAAATTCATATGGAAATACAGGTGTCCTCAAATAGCTAATGCAATAATATATAACAAAAACAAGGCCAGAGGCATCACAATACCAGATTTCAAGATATATTACAAAGCAGTTATAATGAAAACAGCCTGGTACTGGTACAAAAACAGATGGATAGGCCAACTGAACAGAATAGAAATGCCAGAAATCAACCCATGCATCTACAACCAATTTATATTTGACCAAGGAGCCTAAACCAATCCCTGGAGTAAGGGCAGTCTCTTCAACAAATGGTGCTGAGAAAACTGGATTTCTGCATGCCGAAGTATGAAGCAAGACACCTACCATACACTTTACACAAAAATCCACTCAAAATGGGTTAAAGTTTTAAATCTATGACCCTACACAATCAAATTATTAGAGAACATTTGGGAAACCCTCAAGACATTGGCAAAGGCACGGGCAAAGTAAAAATTAATGAATGGGATTATATCAAATTGAGAAGTTTCTGTACTGCAAAAGAAATACTCAGGAAAGTGAAGAGGCAAAAGACAAAATGGGATAAATTGTTTGCAAACTATGCAACTGATAAAGGATTAAAACCAGATTATACAAGATATTAAGAAACTCCACAACAACAAAATGAACACCCCAGTTAAGAAACGAGCAAAGGATTAAACAGATTTTTTTTTTTAATTTGTCAGATAGAGTTAGACAGTGAGAGAGAGAGAGACAGCGAAAGGTCTTTCTTCCATCGGTTCACTCCCCAAATGGCCAGCACAGCCAGAGCTGTTCCGATCTGAATCCAGGAGCCAGGTGCTTCTTCCTGGGCTCCCACAGGGGTGCAGGAGCCCGGGCACTTGGGCCATCCTCCACTGCCTTCCCAGGCCACAGTAGAATGCTGGACTGGAAGAGGAGCAACCGGGACTAGAACCCGGAGCCCATTTGGGACGCCCACACTGCAGGTGGAGGATTAGCCAAGTGAGCCATAGTGCCAGCCCCTAAATGGACATTTTTCAAAAAGATGAAATTCAAATGGCCAACAGACACATGAAAAATGTTCAGGATCACTAGCCTCAAGAAAATTCTAATCAAAATACAATGAGGTTCCACCTTAACCCAATTAGAATAGCTTTCATACAGAAATCAACAAAAAATGCTGGTGAGGATGTGGGGGGAAAGGTGCCCTAATCTAGTGTTGGTGGGAATGTAAACTGGTAAAGCCACTGGAAGACAGTATGGTGATACCTCAAAAATATGAATATAGACCTACCATATGATCCAGCCATCCTGAGAATTTACCCACGGAAAATGAATTCAGTAAGCAAAAGAGTTATCTGTATCCTCATGTTTATTTCCACTCAATTCACAACAGCTAAGACATGGTAACATCCTAAATGCTGTCAATCAAAGACTGGATAAAAAATTACGGGGTATCTACACTATGGAATACTACACAGGGGTAAAAAATGAAATTTGGTCATTTGCAACAAAATGGACACCATCTATAATTGTTAATTCCATCAATTAAGGTATTTTTTATGTATTGTTCCTTCATATTTAGAACTTGTATTTGCCTTATTATGGTTTACATTTATCTGCTCAAATAACTCTTCTGCTCACTTTTAATTAACAGATATTCTTTAAATCTGAACACTTTTATAAGAGCTGCTTTTAAAGTCATTCCTTTTAATTCCAACAATTTACACTAATAGTTTCTTCTTTTGACTACCAATTATATCTTTTATGTTTCTTCATAATCTGATAAATTTTCTTCCTTTTTTTGGGACAGGTGGTAGATTAACTTAGGCATTCTAAATACTTCTCTTGTAACTTGAAAAATTAATTTATTTTTAATAGGTAGTTAACTCTACTGGGTTAAATTCCTCTTCCTGGTTCTTCTGAACAGTATTTTCTACCTTCCACAGATTCTTTCTTTCTGTAATTGTAATTTTTTTTAGCCATGCACAATACAAGGGCCAGTCAAAGTTTTAGAATTCATATATACATGTATATATTCATATACATATGAATTCATATATACATGTGTGTGAATGATCCAGTGAAAAAGAAGACTTGATGCTTTTTATTATTTCAGTTATTGATCAGTTTTATGACCTTCTGAGTACACTGATACCTGATGCCATTTTTGGCCTTTCGTAATCTTGTGATTCTGAATGTTTAAACATTAAAAGACCTCCTGGTATGTGATTCATATTAAAGTGATTCAGACTTATAAAGATTTTTGACATCTCTAAAATAACTGTAGCAATTTAGTCAAAGAGAATGCATTTTAAAAATGGAAATTGTTATACAAATGAAATTTCAGAAGCAAAGTAAATAGAGTAGACATATTATTTCATATGCCCACTCTGCCTACATGAACTCCTACAAAATGGCACAAATCTTAAATATGTGGAAGAAAAAGGGGGTGCCATAATTCTTATGATTCTTTCCTACTAAGACATAGGAATGGGCCTGGGGACAATCTTCTGGCATTGATTTGACTATTCACAGTATCTTGCCCTATAAAGTAATATTGACTGAGACAAAGATGATGATCCACCTCAAGTTTAATCAATCAAATCATTACAGCAAATATTTTAATTATACCATATGTAAGTTTCTTTCTCATGCCTTAAATAATCAGATGTCTGCTAGCTGCCAAGTGAAGAAATCAATCTAATCAAGTGAATATGTAAGAGAAGATGAAGGTGGAGGGAAATGTGCATATAAATATGTTCACATTCCTTCTACTAGAATTAAAGCCCAGATCCAATGCTATGCTTGCTGAAATTCCTGATACTTGGTTTTAATTTTTTAATTTAATTTTATTAATATAAAAAGATTTCATCTTTTAATATGTATAATTCTTTCAACTGAATTTCATTTATTGTTTTTTATGTTTAAAGCACTTTTAACAGACACAAAGAGGTACAGATTAAAGATGTACTGCAAATATCTTAATAAAAACAACTGCCTCTTCTTTTTAATTTTTAAGCTTATTTATTTTTATTTATTCAAAAGTGAGAATGATGCACAGAGTTGCAGATGCCTTGACCATCACCTGTTGCTTCCAAGTATATATGAGGTGTTGGCATTTCAACTGGTGGCTTAAGCTGATATGCCACAAAATCCATTCTGAAACTCTACCTCTTTAAGAGTTTTCAAAAAATTAATGTAGACACTCTGAACATATATATAAATTCTTTGTGGAACAGATGAGAATTAGCGGAAGTGCATGAAATAATTGGGTGAGCATCTGCTTTGAACTCGGACTGATTTGTGTTTACTTTTCTTGTTTATTTATGAGGTAGGAGAGATCACTGAGGCTTAGCCAATCTGCAACTTGCATTGGCTCCTTTTACGATTGGTAATTTTCTCATCATACTCACACCTTTGCAAATTCATACCACAACTTGGACATAAAAACCTGTGTAATCATAGGATATGGCAGCATGGTGATGTATGAATTCTGAGACTCCTTCATGAAGTACATATGGCTTCTGTCTTCGTCTCTCAGTAAACACTGGTTCTAGGGGAAGCTTGCTGTCATGTGTACAGTAGGCATCTCCCCAGGAGTTCCACAGTGAGGAAATGAGAACATTTTTCAATAGCCAATGAGAAACTGAACCCTATGCCAACAGCATATAAATGCACCAACTGAGAAATGATCCTTCAAGCCCAATCAAACCTGTAGATGACTATAGCCAAGAATGACATCTTAATGATAAACTCCCGACAGATCCTGGAGTCCTTGGACTCAGAATCACCCAAATAAGCCAGTTCTGTATTCCTTACACAAGGAAACTTTGACGTAATAAATGCCCATTGTTCTAACACTTTAAGCTACAGAGAGTTTTTGTGTAGCAAAAAGGGAGTAATGCACAAATTATTAGCAATACAAAAGTAATTATTGGAAAGAATACCAGTAATACATTTCAAGTAACTAGTAAAGTGATTAGCACAGAATAATCCACAGAGTAGTTTTATTTTTGCTACTATTAAAATTAACTACATTAATATATTATGGTATTAATTTTCAAAAGAAATGACCATGTTAAAAAATTAAACTTAAGATATTAAACAATGAAAATGTGATAACTCATTCATTTTATTTGGAGAAAACTCATTATCTTCCAAAAACTATGGACTTGATTACAACATGCATCAATTTCTGCTGATCCAATTATACTTTTTTAAAAGAAGGAAGTTGTATTTTTTTAAGATTTATTTATTTATTTGAGAGGCAAACTTACAGACAGAGAGAGGAAGAGACATAGAGGTCTTCAATCCCCTGGTTCATTCCCCAAATGGCCTCAACGGTCAGAGGTGGGCCCATATGAAGCCAGGAGCCAGGAGATTCTTCCCGGTCTCCCATGTGGGTACAGGGGTCCAAGCACTTGAGCCATCCTCTGCCAGCTTTTTAGTCCATTAGCAGGAAGCTGTATTGGAAGTGGAGCAGCTAGGATTGAAACTGGCACCCATATGGGGATTTATTTATTTATTTGAAATCCAGAGTTACAGACAGAGAAGGAGAGAAATAAAGAGAGAAAAAATACATAGTTTTGAGAATAAATATATGAATGACTTTCAAATTTTTCTTTAGAGTTATTTATTTATTTGAAAGTCAGAGTCACAGAGAAGGAAGAAGAGGCAGAGGCAGAGAGAGAGAGAGAGAGAGAGAGATCTTCCATCCGTTGGTTTACTCCTCAAACAGCCACCATAGCAGTGGCTGGACCAGGCCCAAGTCAGGAGCCAGGTTTCTTCCAGGTTTCCATGTTAGTTGCAGGGTCCCAATACTTGGGCCATCTGCTGCTGCTTTTCCCAGGAACATCAGAGGAAGTGAAAGTGGAGGCTGGACATGAACTGGCACCCATGTTAGATGCTAGTGTGGCAGGTAGGTGTTTTACCTACTACACCACAAGGATGGCCCCAGAAAGAATTTTGAAAATAACATTTACACTTTCTTCCTTCAAACATATAATTTTCAAAGATTGCAGTATTCAATAAAATCATTTAAAAACCTACTTTTTTATTTAAAAACAAATGGCAAGCATCTGACCTACATATGGTTAGGATGTAGAAGAACTGAAAGTACAGTCACTTTGATTTAAAAAATACACACACACACACACACACACAAACCCACAAAATCGCAACTCTTGTTGAGTTCATCATTGGTAAGGCAAATTTTTAACCTGAATTCAAAGAGGGACATACTTTCCAACAATGACTTGTTATATGGACCACTTCACTAACACCAAAACATAAAAGGATAAAGTGTCATGTAACTAAGAGAAATTGTAACAAATTGCCAAAGGCCAAGGGCACTAGTGTGTAATTCCTGGGCGACTCAGGCAAGGGATGTTCACACTCATTCATAAGTCCTTCTTAACTAATCTATGTTGGATGTTAATGTGAAAGAATGTAAGCAAAGGACAGCAGGGATACCCCCAGCTCATCAATCCAGACAGTTGGTAATAAAAGGAAATAAACTGCTGATATATGCAACAATGAATTAATCTCAAAAGCATTAACAACCCAAACACACACACACAAACACACACACACACACACACACACACACACAGACTTGCATCTAAAAGCCAAACTCAGAATGATATATGTTGTATGTTTCTATACTCATGACTTTCTGGAAATGACAAAATTACGGCAATACTAAATAATTTATGATTTCCTGGAGCTGGAAGTGGAGCTATGAGATTCATTCAAATGAGGAATTAATGGAATTTATAAGTGAAGGAAATATATACTTTGATTAGAGTAGAAGATATACAACTATATTTTTCTCAAAATTCGTTGAACTGTAAAGTTAAAGCTGAGTTCTTTTTGATGTTTTACTTACTTATTTATGTGATCTGAGACATGGAAGAAGAGAGGAAAATAGAGATTGAGAGAGATAGCATGTTAGCTATCTTTCATCTCCTGAGTTGCTTTTCATTTGGGCCAGGATGAAGCCAGGAGCCAGGAAATCAAAATGAATTATTTTGCAGTATGTGCATTAGCAAAAACCTGTAATTCCAAGCATAGTTGGCTCTCAAACCTAAGCATTCTCATTTTCGATTCAGACGTCCCAAGCTGCATCTAAACTACTGTGCAAAAAATCCACTCTAAGGATAAGTTTTGATGTATACAATGTGTACCAAATAAAGTTGATGATCTAAGAAAACATAAAAAAAATAAAAATACAGAACTAAAAATAAAATATAAATATCTAAATATTAAAAAGTACCCACTATCAGCTTTCCTTAAGAGTTAACATACAATTAACATATCAGTCCCTGGCTCTCTAGAGCCTCTGGTAAACAAAATTCTACTCCCAACTTGCATGAGATCACTTTTTTTAAAGATTCCATATATGAGTGAGATCATGTGATATTTGTCATTATCTGTAGCTTATTTCACTTAACATATGACCCCAAGTCCCAGTCCCATTAGTATTGTTGGAAATGACATAATTTCATCTTTTTATGTTTAAATATTATTTATTTTATTTTATTATTATTTTTTTGACAGGCAGAGTGGATAGTGAGAGAGAGAGAGAGAGAGAGAGAGAGAGAAAGGTCTTCCTTTTGCCGTTGGTTCACCCTCCAATGGCCGCCGCGGCTGGTGCACTGTGGCCGGCATACTGTGCTGATCCGATGGCAGGAGCCAGGTACTTCTCCTGGTCTCCCATGGGGTGCAGGGCCCAAGCACTTGGGCCATCCTCCACTGCACTCCCGGGCCACAGCAGAGAGCTGGCCTGGAAGAGGGACAACCAGGACAGAACCCAGCGCCCCGACCAGGACTAGAACCCGGTGTGCCAGCGCCACAAGGTGGAGGATTAGCCTAGTGAGTCATGGCGGTGGCCTAAATATTACTATTTCATTGTGTATATTCACCATATTTTCTTTATCCATTCAACAATGATGAACATTTAGTTTGATTATATATCTTGGCTATTGTGAATAATACTGCAAACAACATGAAAGCACAGATATCTCTTTGACATATAAATTTCATTTCTTTTGGGTATATACCCAGTAGCAGAATTGCTGTGTCAAAAATAATTTGTACAGTACTTCACAGTCTCTTCTAATGAATACAATGTCCATTTTTTAGGAATAAGTACTCTCAGCAATTGAACTAGCTTTTTATCTTATACCTTCAGATTCATGTACTAGCTACAATCACAATTATTTATGAGACACACCTCTGCCTTGACTAAGTTACAGATATATTCAGCTTACATCATGTCAAAAAGAGAGCCTCATTCTTATTCTCTTGATGCTGAGATACACTGCTCCAATACACTTAATGGGAAATTTATTAACTGGTTCAGAATTTACAAAATATTGTTTGCTACACTGCTGATTCTGTCCTCATCATAAGACTGAATTTAATTAGCATTTCTCACGGATTATTCTACAAATAGTGATAGGAGCTGAAAAATGCAACTTTAATACTATTACACAATATTCTGTTGTTTTCTGAGATCCTTCTTATAAAATTTATCAATGGCAAAAGTCTAATTTGTACCAGTGATGTTCCTATTTTTTAAATCAAAATACAACTTTATGTCTTAAGTACATCTGTTGTATTTAGTCACATCATCAGATAATGTTGTCAAAATCATAACATTAAAATATCATTTTTGTTGCACTTACCACCTGAATACAAAGCACTCTACTTCCAGATGTTACTTTCTGTATTAGTATCTGTGAGGTTATACTGTTGTTCCAAAGACTCTCTCAGTGATTACAGGGACATAGGTGTGTCATTGGCATGTGCATATTACTTTGGCAAAGATTGTGGTTCTGCTCCATTCAGAGACAGAAAGTGAAGAGAACCACCATAATTGGGAAATGTTCTGCTCATAACAGAGGGAAAAGAGAGACAGAACAATATGATGTTCTTAAATTTTTCTGCTCACACATTGTCCATGCAGCCTCTATTCTTATTCTTCTGGCCAAAAAGTATATAAAAGTAATAATGTAGGGGCCAGCGCTGTGGCACAGTGGGTTAATGCCTTGGCCTGAAGCGCCGGCATCCCTTGTGAGCGCCAGTTTGAGACCAGGCTGCTCCTCTTCTGATCCAGCTCTCTGCTATGGCCTGGGAAAGCAGCAGAAGATGACCCAAGTCCTTGGGCCCCTGCACCCACATGGGAGACCTGGAAGAAGCTCCTGACTCCTGGCTTCAAACTGGCGCAGCTCCAGCCATTGTGGCTAATTGGGGAGTGAACCATTAGATGGAAGACCTCTCTCTCACTTCTGCCTCTCCTTTGTGTAACTCTGACTTCAAATAAATAAATAAATATTTTTAAAAAAAGTAATAATGTAGCTAGTTAGCACAGAAAATATAATTTTCTCAATCTAATAAAATTGAGAGTATATATTTTTCCATACAGTTTTGTCTAATATTAAAGCAATTAGCAATACACATTTGGATTTTAGATTAATTGCAGCTTGAACAAAACAGACTAGGTTTTATCTGTATCAGAGGCTTTACATAAACTGAGATAATTCCTCTATACTAATTTGTGCACAAATATACATTGTCTTCCTGGTATTAACACTGTAAAATAATTTATGCCATCTTTGAGAGTGATTTATAGGTAAAACAACTACAGATACTGCCCTCACCCCTAACACTTACATTTGTTTTGTGATAAAAAACTGCCACAAACTTAACAGACTTACATAACAGAAACATATTGCACCTCTGAGGATTAGAAGTGTGATATGGGTCCCATCATGCAAAGTAGGGTTCTTTTATTTTCTAGAAGTTATGGAAGACTGCATTTTCTTCCATATTTGTGTTTTGGTAGAATGCGCTTCCTCACAGATGTGGGACTAAAGTCCCTATATGTTGGAGGTGTATTTTGTGGGGCAATTCACAGTTACTAGACTCATATTCCTTGACTTATGGCTCCATTCATTGATATAAAAACATAATAAAAACCTTCAAAGTGAGAAAGGATGAATATAATTCATATAATTTACTGTGCATTTACTTTATGTTGCCAAAGATCTACATCTGACATTTCATACTAATTATTTTTATCTGGTTCTTATTCTAATCTAATGTGATAGGTTATTTTCTCCATTAACAGAAGGAGAAACTGAAACTTACCACAGATAACTATATGACACAGGAATTCAGATTTTAAACAAATTCAATCAAATTGAGAGCTGAGGTCTTACTGTGAAGTCTGTGCACTTTCCCCTTTATTACATGCTTCCACTCTTTCTAGATAATCTCTGTTGTTTTAGAGGCATTTGAAAAAGAGAAATAAAACCATGATACTCATCCTTATTTTTCAGAATTCTGAATTGTTACCTAGAATGGATAATTGAAGATATTTGCTGTAATAGGAAGAAGGGAACGTTAAGTGCTCACTCTATCATCAATACCTTAATGTCTAATTGCCTTTTTTTGGAGAGACTTTTGAAAATAGCCTTAGAATATAAAAATCATCCTAATGGAATACCTTGCAATAGGAACACTATATGCTTTTAGTATAGAGGGTAGCACTAAGAAAAGCAGGAGAATGCAAGCTCACCCCTACCCACAAAGACATTATTGCATGTTATAAAATTAGAATAGACACTCTGTATGAATGTCCAAAGTAGGATCTTGTCTAGGTGGCATGCTTAACATTGATGTGGGCAATAAGTACATTAATTTTCAATCTGGGTTCCTGTCCCCTTCATAGATACAAATACTAAGCAGAGACTAATAGGCTGTGTAAAAAGGAACAGGGTTAATTTGGCATTGAGGGAATAAACATACATTCAGTCAGAACTTTGGGGCTGGTGCTGTGGCATAGTGGGTTAAGCTTCCACCTGCAGTGCCAGCATCCCAAATGGGCTCCAGTTCAAGTCCCGGCTGTCCCACTTCCAACTCAGCTCTCTGCTATGGCCTGGGAAAGCAGTAGAAGTTGGGCCAAATCCTTGGGCCCCTGCACCCATGTGGGAGACCCGCAAGAAGCTCCTGGCTCCTGGCTTCAGATAGGCCCAACTCCAGCAATTGTGACCACTTGAGGAGTGAACCAGTGGATGGAAAGCCTTTTTCTGTCTCTCCCTCTCTCTGTTTGTAACTCTACCTCTCAAGTAAATTAAAAAAAAAAAAAAAAAACCTTTAAAACTCTAAGAAAAAAATCCCAAGTGTGGGCTCTCCCAGAGAAATGCCCAACATGAGTGGGCCAAAGAATTGCCTGTAAGCAAGCAAAGACAGAAACAGTGCCTGTAATTGGGAAGGCCTGTTCGACACTGCTCTGTCAGGAAACAGCAAAATCAGGATCAGTTCAAGTGCGTTCCAAGGTGGAAATGCAGCAAACAGGAGCAGTACCTCTTAATGAGGTCCATGGTGGAAGGAAGCTCTCTTCCTCTTCCACCTCTTTTTATAAGGAAAATACTCAAATGGGATATGCAAACACAGTGAGTCTTAGCATGCTTCCTAATCCTGGGTGCCACAAGTGTATCCTGGGACGGTGAGGGTATCCAATCGACAGTTAGAGACAACATTATTTTACAGGGATACAGATTTTCCTGTTTGCCTAAACTTTAACTAGCTATTCCTTATCAACCTGACAATTAAAACAGTTCAAGAGGGGGCTTGGGTTATGGCACAGTGGGTTAAGCCACTATCTACAATGCACTTACCCTGTGTGAGGACTGGTTTGAGCTTAGGATACTCCACTTGGGATCCAACTCCTTCTCAATGTGATTGGGAAAGCAGGGAAAATGGCCCAAATGTTTGGGCCCCTGTCATCCACATGGGAGACCCAGATGGATTTCCAAGCCACTGGCTTCAATTTTAGCCATTTGAGGAATGAATCTGCTGATGGAACACATCTCTTTGTCTCCCTGAACTGGCTACTCCACTTCTGATTCAGCTCCCTTCTAATGGCCTGGAAAAAGCAGCAGAAGATGGCCCAAGTTCTTGGGCCCCTGCTACCACGAGGGAGTCTCAGAAGAAGCTCCTGGCTCCTGGCTTATGCCTGGCCTAGCGCTAGGCCTAGTTATTGCAATCATCTGGGGAAGTGAACCAGCAGATGGAAGTGCACTCTCTCTCTCTCTCTCTCTCCCTTCCTCTCTCTCTGCCTCTCCCCCACCCTCTGTAACTCTTTCAAATAAATAAATAAATCTTTAAAAAAAAAAGAAGAAATAATTAGACAAGACTTCCAGTCCCAGAAACTGAATGGAAATTACGCACACTACAAACCATACAAACCAAGGTCTGCATTCAGAGGATGCAGGGAAGAATCATACAAAGCAGAAAATTTAAGATTAGTCTAAGCCTTTGTGTACTTTCATCAGCCTGGCTTACCTCTGTTCATTAGCATTTAGCTAATCTATTACTAAGAAGGAAGTGAGCCCCAATTTATAAAATTGTCAAAAATCTACACATATATATTATATATGTACATGAAATGTGCATATTTATATTAACTACTGGTAGTATCAATATTTCTTAATTATATATATTTTCTATCCTTTTTATAGTGTAATAACCCCCTGTAAGCATTAAATTTGAATAGGAATGTCATATGGAAAAGAATTGGATAAAAAAACCAAAGACATGTGGGCATGTATGCATATTGGCATTTTAGACTTATGGCATGTTTGCACACAGGAGCACTGACAGATCCCTGGAATATGGCCCATTAGGAAGCAAACCAGCTTTCTCTTTGCATTTTGTTTTCTGTAGTTTCTCTTCTTCCTTTCAAACTTAATATATCTCCTGATTCACAACTCATAGTGCCTGATTTTTATCTATATATATTATTTTATATTATATATATAATTTATTTATCTATTTCAGAAGAGTTACAGTGAGGGGGAGACAGAGAGAAAGGTCTTCCATCCACTGGTTCACTCCCCAAATGACTGCAAGGACCTGAGCTCAGCCGATCCAAAGCCAGGAGCCAGGAGCTTTTTCTGTGTTACCACAGAAGTCCAGGGACATTAAGCACTAGGGCCTTCTTCCACTGTTTTCCCAGGCCATAACAGAGAGTTAAATCAGAAGTGGAGCAGCTGGTACTCGAACTGGCACCCATATGGGATGTTGGTAGCAAAAGTAGTGGCTTAACCCACTTCATCACAGTACCAGCTCCTTGATTTACATTTTACTCTTTCATAATTGTTATCACCACTGTTCACTTATTAATTTACTGTTATGAAAATTTCTTGTAGAGCCAGCATTGTTGTGTAGTGGGTTAAACCACTGACTGCAATGGTGACATCCCATATTGGTGCTGGTTCCAGTCCTGGCTACTCCACTTCAGATTCAGCTTCTTGCTAATGTACCAGGTAAAGCAGCAGAGGACGGCCCATGTGCTCGGGCCCCTGCATTCATGTGGAAGACCTGGAAGAATCTGGCTTTGGCCTGGCCCAACCCTCGCTTTTTGGCCATTGGAGGAATGAACCAGTGGATTGAAGATCTCTGTCTCTGACCCTCGCTCTCTCTGTGTAACTCTGACTTTCAAATAAATAAGTAAATCTTTAAAAAAAATCTTGGGTATGATGCCATAGATAATAAAATATTAAAATGTTAATTAAATATACTTCCCCAAATAAATCTATGAAGTATTCTGTGGTTAGGAAATGTCAAACTTATTCTAAAATTTATATGGAAATGAAATTGATCAAAAATTCATTATATTTTATGATATTAACATGACCTGTCACTGAGTAAATGGCTTTTCTAAATGAAAAACAGGGATCTTGATTTCTATTTTATCCATGCATCATAGTTGCAGATGAACTGTGGATCTAAATGAAAAAATAATCAATAAAATTTGGAAAATAAAACATTATTAAACCACTGCCATTCCATTATCTTAGGTAAATTCTTCTTATGAATGGATAAAAACAGTCACCCTAAAAATGATCAATTGGACTTTTATTAAAATTAAGATCTATTCATCAAAAGATAAAATGAAGAGAGTGAAAATAATTCCCAATGTGGTAAATATATTTGTAATTGAATATCCAACATAAGATTCATAAGCTAAAATAAATGTAACTCTTGTGATGAAAGAAGGAAATATATAAATTATTCATCTAATGAATGTTAGATGATTTCTTCACATCTATCTCTCACTGACCTAAACTAATTAGAGCTATGCACCCTATGATGTGCTCAAAGAGCAACATACGTAATCTATGAAAATTAGTAGATGTGCAATAGGAGAGACAAGAGATAGAAATGTAGAAAAATAATTATTTTCTTAATTGGCCACAGTATAGTTAATAAATAATAAATGATAATTTAATTATTATAAAGCTATTATTTATCCCTATACATATTTTTCATGTGCATGGAAGTATGCTAGTAAGAATCTTGTTTCTGTATATCACACAAACTCCCATCTGCTGATTCACTCCTCGAATGCCCACAATTACCTGGGCTGGGATAGGAGAAAGTTGGGAGCCAGAAACTCATGCCAGGTCTTTCATGTGGAGGGCAGCGACCCAATTACATGAGCCATCATCTTTTTTTCTTAGGACCTACATTGGTGAGAAACTAGAGTTATGAGCCAGAGTTGGATGTTGAACCAGGCACTACATTGTGAGATGCATACTTCTTTACACTAGGCTAAATGTCTATTCTTATGTCATACTTTTGATTATTTCAAATAACTTTTGTAATTATTAAAGTTTTATGACTATGGAGATAGTTGCTGTTTTACTGAATACATGTGATAGGTAAATAAACACATTAAACATTTACATAAAAATTTTTGATAGTGATTGGATGAAAGACATAAGGGCAATAAACAGAAGAATAATAAAGGAAATCACTTATTTCACATTATTACAAAAAGACAGATCTGAGATTTAAATGTAGTTACTTACTATTATTAAATGTCATAACTGTCACATCTACATATTATTTCTTACATATTTTTTTGAAATCCTGAAAGTAATACACTTGTGGAATTCAAATATATATTGAAGGTTTGACTTTTTTTAAGAGATTTATTTTTATTTATTTGAAAGACAGAGTTACAGAGAGAGATGTTTCATCTGCTGGTTAACTCCCTAAATGGCTGCAACAGTTGGAGCTGAGCCTATCTGAAGCCAGGAGCTTCTTCCGTGACACCCACGCAAATGCAGGGCCCCAAGGACTTTGGCCATCTTCTACTGCTTTCTCAGGCCATCGCAGAGAGCTGGATCGAAAGTGGAGCATCCAGGACTAGAACTTACAGTGCCCATAAGGGATGCCATCACTTCAGGTGGGGGCTTTAACCTGGCCACAGCGCTGGTCCCCCAAAGGTTTGATTTTTATTTAGGCTTCAGCTTGAAAAGTTCTTTATAGTGAAGCATAAATATGGAGGGTATATTAGTCAGTTATTCCAATGTAGAAATAATAGAGGATAGGTAAGTTGATTGTGTGCCTCAGCAAAATTTTGAAGAAAGGCAAACATTTAATTTTTTTAATTTATACTAATTTTGATCTTTAAAGACATCATAGATGCATCTAGAGAAAATATTTATCCATGAACACAGTACTCTGTTGGGATCTTAAAAGGAAATTCCTTAGATGGAACACAAAGAATGAGAAATATTCAGAGTGCTTATCATTCTTTGAGCAGGGAAGTATTGAGTAGGAAGATTACAGAGAATTTTTAGGGCAGTGAAACTATTCTATATGTTACTATAACGGTGGCATTTGTCTAAACCAATAGAAGACATGTATAACAGCAAGAGTGAACTCTAATATAAACTATGGATTTGGGGTAATTATGATGTGTCAAAGTATGTTTATCAAGTATAATGAATATACCACTCTGGTCAGAGACTTTAATGACAAACTCCATCTATGGCCAGAGACAAAGGCTGTGCAGAGCATCTGTAAATATTTCTCTTGATATTTCTGGGATCTTAAAACTTCTCTGAAAAAATTAAAATATCATAAAACAAGCAAAATTACCTCTATCCCAAAACTCACCTGGTATCCTTCAATGTGTGAGTGGTTAAACAAATACAGTACCCATTCAAACAATGGAATATAGCTTAGTTTCAGAAAGGAATAATAAGTCGAAAATCACAAAATTTGATATATGAACATCAAGGAAATTATATCAACTGAAAATATATAACATCTATAGGTTATATAACATATACAAATGTATTTATGTAACATTGTTTTTTGTAAATTTGTTTTATTTATTTGAAAGGCAAAGTTACAGAGAGACAGAGGGAGAGATAGAGAGGAAGATCTTCTACCTGCTGGTTCACTTCCCAAATCTTCATTATGGCTAGGACTGGCCAGGCCAAAACCAGGAGCCAGGAACATCATCCAGGTCTCCCATGTGGGTGTAGGGGCCCAGGGACTTGGGGCATTCTCCACTGTTTTCCCAGGTGCGTTAGCAGGGACCTGGATTGGAAAGTGGAGCAGCTTGGACTGGAAATGGTACCAATATGAGATTGCTGCCATTACAGGTAACAGCTAAACCATTAGACCACCAAGCTCACCAGAATTTTTTAAATGACAAAAATCATAGACACGGGGAAGAGATTAAGTATTTAACTGGACTTTAAACACTTATATTATCTCTCTTTTTTTTTAATTTCTTTTTTGACAGGCAGAGTGGACAGTGAGAGAGAGGGACAGAGAGAAAGGTCTTCCTTTTTGCATTGGTTCACCTCCCAGTGGCCACTGCGGACATTGCGCTGCGGCCAGAGCATCGTGCTGATCAGAAGCCAAGAGCCAGGTGCTTCTCCTGGTCTCCCATGCGGGTGCAGGGCCCAAGGACCTGGGCCATCCTCCACTGCACTCCTGGGCCACAGCAGAGAGCTGGACTGGAAGAGGAGCAAATGGGACAGAATCTGGCGCCCCGACCGGGACTAGAACCCAGTGTGCCGGCGCCGCAGGCAGAGGATTAACTCTTTTACAGAGCATGGTGGTGGGGGGAGGAATGAAGTGACTGAAATTATAACGGGGACTCAAGGGATCATTGTAGTAATGGAAATGATCTATATTGTAAATGTGATAGTGAATACTTTAACTTTTTCTCATTTATAAAGTATCATGATTATGTTCTGTAAAAAACAGTTTTCATTTTGCTGCTCACCTTTTCCTTTGCTACAGCATGTGCTGCATATTGCTTGGCTATTATGACATCCAGTTCTTTAAATTGCAAACATGTATTTCACTGTCTTTCTTGACCTCTCCACTTGAAGACTCATGAAGGAAGGGGACGAAAGGTAGTCATGTTTTCATAACTCATACAAACTTGCATATAATAGGCCCTTTATTAAGCCTTGATTAATGCATGAATGAACATCAATTTTTGTCTTTTGCCAATGGGGTTTGTGTAACACTTTGATGAATTTTACATTGAACTAGAATTGTCAAAGGGGAATTAGGGGATTATCTTCTTGGAGCAGAGTCTACATGGAAGTGTACCAGATGTAATTTCATATTTACCATCTATATATATATGTGTGTGTTAAAATGATTTATAACCTTTAATTTATTAAGAATATTCTCACTCATCCTGTATTTTAAAATTTGATTTCTTTTTTAAACACACAGAACTAATTCAAAGTGTTAGTATCAAAGTAGTGGTTTTGGTAGGGACTGAGGGAGTAGCAGTGATGGGACAGTATATAAGAACATGTTCCAGGTACCAGTTATATGCAAATGTATACTTAATAAAAAGATCACTGTGTTGAGTATACTTATGATTTGTGAGTTTTTCTGTAAGCATGCTTCAGCAATTTTTAAGAAGATTCCGTGAGCCGGCGCCGTGGCTCAATAGGCTAATCCTCCACCTTGCGGCGCCGGCACACCGGGTTCTAGTCCCGGTTGGGGCGCCGGATTCTGTCCCGGTTGCCCCTCTTCCAGGCCAGCTCTCTGCTATGGCCAGGGAGTGCAGTGGAGGATGGCCCAGGTGCTTGGGCCCTGCACCCCATGGGAGACCAGGAAAAGCACCTGGCTCCTGGCTCCTGCCAGGATCAGCGCGGTGCGCCGGCTGCAGCGGCGGCCATTGGAGGGTGAACCAGCGGCAAAGGAAGACCTTTCTCTCTCTGTCTCTCTCTCTCACTGTCCACTCTGCCTGTCAAAAAAAAAAAAAAAAGAAGATTCCGTATATATCTATATCTATATAAATATATTCCATATATATCTATATATATAAATATATTTCCAAATTACATGAAATTATTTTGAAAAACTGATTTTACAATGGTGTTTAGATAAGACATAGCACTAATGTGGCTAAGCAATTGAAAACCATTAGTACATTACCTAATTAAAGGTTATTATTACAATTCCAATTTCTACCATAATGACCTGCTTCCTCAAAGTAATGTCTACTGAGCTTATGACTGGTAACCTTTCAACAATAACACAGTTTCATTTCACAAATGATTCATTTACATTCCCTACATTTCAACCTACAATCAATATTTTAAAGTAATTGCAAATAATTTAAAACAAAAGTTTTCTTAATGTATTATATTGTTTTATCTTTCTTATAAGTAGGGATAGAATAAATCAATTTTCTCCTAGGTGCTATTTTTTATGAAGATTTATTTATTTGAAAGGAAGTTAAAGAGAAAGAGAAAGGAGTGAAAGACAAGAGGGATAGAGAGGGAAAGAAATAGAGATCTTCCATCCACTGGTTCACATCCCAAAAGGCCACAATGACCAGGGCTGGGCCAGGCTAAAGCTGGGAGCTTCCTCAAGGTCTCCCATATGGGCACAGGCTATTTAGGACTTGGGGCACCCTCACCTGCTTTCCCAGGTACACCAGCAGAGAGCTGGATCAGAAGTGGAGCAGCTGGGACTTGAACAAGTGCCCATATGGAATGGTAGCATGGCAGACAGTGACTTAACCTGTTGCACCACAGCACTGGCCCCAAGGAACTATATTTTTGAACAACCAAATATCATTTTTCATGTTCCATTTCATTTAATCAGCAAATGGAAAATAAATAATAGAATTATATTCTTAGTCTGTTGTACATTTTATTTCAAGGATACATGGAATAATATAATTAAATTTAAAATATTTGCTTTGACACTAAACAAGGATAATATCAATGTAGAAATTATTCCTTGAGAAATGCTTGTTAACCAAGGATTCTTGCATAACTACTAATATATAATTGATTATATCATTTCCCTATATAGATTGCTTTATACAACTTGTCATAATTTCACACATGTACAAGGTAATCACATAATTTCCTTTCAATGAAAAAGGAATTATATAGATGCAGAAAATAGTTTGCTATGGAAGTTTCAATGGCTTATAACAATTCAGTTAAAATTGTATGGATAAAAATATGTATAAATGACCTGTTACGTGAGTAAATTGTTTTTTCATAAATGTAAGTTCAAGTACACACCTTCAAACACACTTCTAAAAATGCACACATACGCATCCAAACACATCAGAAATACATAAGCATACAGCAAAATATTGATACTGAGATACATATCTAAGTTTTACATAAATTTTTCACATTAAGTATTTCAAGAGATTCATCATTAGTTTTTCATATTCGACCAAAGGAACATTGGTTGCTAATAATGTTTCCTTATGGACCCAGCTCTTTCCAACTACTTCCTCAGAATAAAGTACCTATTTTTCTGCTTTGCTCCTGTACCTCACAGCATAATGTTCATAACCACAGCAATATTATATCAAGTATAATTTACATCTTTATGCATCAGAGACACTTGATATTAGGAGTTCTGCTATGAGATTATGAATATCTATCATGTTCATTTACTTAACTTTAAGGGTAAAGCTTTATATATAATTTTTGTTAAACAAATATTTGTTGACTGGATGGATGTGCACTCTTACCATGATAGGGTATAACTAAATTATAGCTTTTTTGTTTGTTTGTTTGTTTGTTTGTTTTTGACAGGCAGAGTGGACAGTGAGAGAGAGAGACAGAGAGAAAGGTCTTCCTTTGCCGTTGGTTCACCCTCCAATGGCCGCCGTGGCCGGCGCACTGCGTCCAGCACACCACGCTGATCCGATGGCAGGAGCCAGGTACTTATCCTAGTCTCCCATGGGGTGCAGGGCCCAAGCACTTGGGCCATCCTCCATTGCACTCCCTGGCCACAGCAGAGAGCTGGCCTGGAAGAGGGGCAACCGGGACAGAATCCGGCACCCCGACCGGGACTAGAACCCGGTGTGCCGGCGCCGCAAGGCGGAGGATTAGCCTAGTGAGCCGTGGCGCCGGCAAATTATAGCTTTTGTAAAGCAGATTGATTAAAAGTCATATTAATATCACTTTTATTAGTATTTCATTAAAATGACCATCTAGTAAGAATGAATATTTGTTAAATAAATAAAAATCTCAAGTCATAAAAACTACTTTAAGAATATTGGCACATATGATATGTACCTTTACTTATGGTAGACATATACAATCATATATAGAAAACAAGGGTATGAAGCTGGCAGTGTGGCATAGCAAGTAAAGCTGCCTCCTGCAGTGCTGGCATCCCATACAGATGTGGGTTTGAAGCCTAGCTCTCCACTTCTGATCCAGCTCCCTGCTAAAATGCCTGGGAAAGCGGCAGAAGATGGCCAAGTGTTTGGGCCAATGCACCCATGTAGGAGACCCTGAAGAAGCTCTTGGCTCCTGGCTTCAGATCATCCCTGCTCTGGCTGTTGCGGCCATTTGGTGAGTGAACCAGCAAATACAGGATGTTTCTCTCTTTGTTGGTCCCTCACTCTGTAACTCTGTATTATAAATAAATAAATAAATCTTTTTGAATTTCATTTCAAATGGTGACTACTGCATTCATGTGTGTATATTCATACAGAATGATTGATATAATGTGAGTCATACAGAATATAAAGCTTTTGTAGACTCCTCAACATCTCTCATTATTCACTACTTAACAGTTAAGTTATAAGGAAAACATAAATATAAAATTAAGAGTGCTAAAACATTTTAAAATTTTATTAAACTGTATCTTTTTTAAAAAAAAAAAAGATCTATTTATTGAAAGGCTGAGAGATAGAGGCAGACAGAGGCAAAGAGAAAGGTCTTCCATTCACTGGCTTACTCCCCAAATTGCTGCAATGGCAGGAGCTAGGCTTATCTGAAGCTGGGAGATTGGAGCTTCTTCCAGGTCTCCCACATGGGTGCAAGGGCCCAGGAACTTGGGCCATCTTCCACTGCTTTTTCCATGTCATTAGCAGGGAGCTGGATTGGAAGTGGAGCAGATGGGACTTGAACTGGTGCCCATATAAGATGCTGGCCTTGCAGGCAGTGGCTTTACCCATTAAGCCACAGTGCAGGCTTCTCAAACTGTACATAACATCTGCATTATAATTAGTATATGTATGTACCCGAGTTTAATGAACTTATTCCTTTAATAAGATCTGCACAACAGAATTTTTGTGTTTGTAAATTATACTCCCATCTATTTTAGATTAATCAACTTTAAGGTTTCTGAGATTCTTTATTTGACTCAGAGGTTTAAGGCTAATATATCATTTCAGCTTTTTTGATTCATTGTTTTTATTATATAGATCAGGTAATTTACTTGACTAAACACATGTTGTAATAAACCAAACTTGTTTATTATTTACTTATTTAAAAGGCAGAGTTACAAAGACTGAGAGAGAGACAGAGAGGGGGAGAGACAAGAGAGATCTTCCATCCACTGGTTTACTCCCCAAATGGCTGCAACAGCCAGGGCTGGGCTGATCCAAAGCCAGAAGCCAAGAGCCTCTTCAGGGTCTCCTAACTGGTCACAGGAGCCCAAGAACTTTGCCCATTGTCCCCTGCTTTCACAGGCACATGAGCATGGAGCTGGATTGGAAGTGGAGCAGCTGGAACTCAAACCTATGCCCATAAGTCATGCCAGAGCAGCTGGTGGCAGCTTTACTTGCACACCACAGTGCTGGCCCCAATAAAACAAACATGTATAATGGAATCTGAGCTCATACATTCATACAAATGCTTTCTTGGTGTTCTGTATATTGCTATTTCAATGCTAAATGAAATATTTATATGTTCCTTGTAGATTATTATTTGTTATTACCACTCAAATAAAACTTAATTCTTTATAATAAATTCTATTTATTTTCATTTCATTAATGATAATTTGAATATAAACAATTACTCTAGCAAAAACATAAAGAAAATTCATCAAATATATGAGAATAGTGCATTTTATCCAAGTGAAATACAATATTTTACTATTTTTGTTTGACTTTTGCTTATTTTTTAGTATCTCTTTGATTTTTGAGACTATATCCAATAGCAAAACATTACAATAGCAATGTCTTTAGTTGAAATCTCTGTAGTTTATAATGACAAATAATTTTTTGTTTTGTGATTTTTGTTAGATTGTTTCATTCACAAATTTAAATCCTCATCTAGTTGTAAAATTAGTGAGCATTAGAAAATTTGAACCATTGTCACAGTGATCTATCTGTTTTAATAAATATGATAGTTACACGCTTTGCTAATATCTGTACTAATTGAAAATGCTTGGTAACTCAGATTCCCTATTACTGTATTTCAGCAAGAAATTTTCTAAATACATCACAATGTAAAAAATAAACTCATAGGCTATTATTTCTAGGCCACATGATCAGTATATCTATTCTTTTACACATATAGAAATTACGAAAAAGTAGTGTACTGATTAAGTAGATGATGAGACAATATAATTATATCTAAACTGTAATTTTTTTTCTTTCAGTCTCAAAATTATTTATAATGTGAAATCTTGGGAAGGAAGGCAAATAATAGAGGTCTATTTGTATCCTTCCTTGACCTATGGGAAAATAACCATTAAAATTAGATCTGGGTTGAAAAAGCACAAGTCACTGGAATGGAACGTGCATTTTGATGCAAATGAAAAGAGAAAGACTTCCTATAATAATGAACAAAGCAATGAACCTGAGCTACAAATGGCTGTTCATGAGAATCTTCTACTCACATATATGGTTCATGGCTCCTATCTCTTCCTAGACTCTTTCCAAACTCATTACAGAGGTAATTGCAACTGTCTGTTGAAATACTGGTGAACAGCAATTGCATTTCTTGCCCTTTGTTTTTTATTCTACTCACAGGCAATCGTTCCACTGTATGTGTTTATAATAATGAAGAGCATGCAAACCTTGAATCTCTTGTAATAACTAGGGTATTCACTTTTAGAATGAAATAAAATTTATTGTATGAAATTTAAAGTGGACTTATATTTTTATGGTACTCTAATTGTTGGTGGGAGTTGTTATATATTAATATTAGCTGTCACAAAACACACTGAATGCTGGAATAAGGGAAAGGATTTATTGGGGAACACCCAACAGACCGGAGTGAAGGGGAAGCGAAGGGAAAGAGAGGGAGAAAGAGAGTATAAGAGAGAGAGAGAGAGAGAGGAGAGGAGATAGTGAGGAGAGAAGATAGAGCAGAGAGGAGCCAAGAGAGCAGGAGAGAAGCCAAGAGAGAAGAATCAAGAGAGAAGAAAGAAGCCAAGAGAGCACGTGTTCAGGAACAGGCCCTTTTAAAACTTTGCCCGAGGGCAGGCAGGAGCAGCGAATCCCATAAGGATGGGGGTGGAGCTTGACCACAGAGGTTGGGCCATGTGGCCACCTGGCTTCCAGCAATGGTGGAGGGGGCTAGAGCTTGGGAAGTAACGTTCCATAGATAAAACTGCGCCAGTTTCCTAACATTCCCCCCTTTTGTTTTTTATAAAGCAGGTTTTTACATTAGTCCCGAAAGTCCAGGAAGGGTAGAGGGATGATGATCTGTCATTAGTCTGAATTTTTTTTTTTTTTTTTGACAGGCAGAGTGGACAGTGAGAGAGAGAGAGAGAGAGAGAAAGGTCTTCCATTTGCCATTGGTTCACCCTCCAATGGCCGCTGCCGCAGGCGCACTGCTGCCGGCACACCACGCTGATCCGATGGCAGGAGCCAGGTACTTCTCCTGGTCTCCCATGGGGTGCAGGGCCCAAGTACTTGGGCCATCCTCCACTGCACTCCCGGGCCACAGCAGAGAGCTGGCCTGGAAGAGGGGCAACTGGGACAGAATCCAGCGCCCCGACCAGGACTAGAAGCTGGTGTGCCAGCGCCGCAAGGCGGAGGATTAGCCTAGTCAGCTGCCGCGCCGGCCTGAAAATTTTTAATAGGTTATTTAAAAATGTAAATCAAGGACATTGGCAGATGAAAAACATCACAAGTATACTAATCTATTCCTCTTTGACATAGAATTAAAATCTGGTTCTTTGTTAAAGCAATGAGTTAAAGTAATCTATTATGTTCTCTTGATGTCTGCTAAATTCTAATTGTTTGAAAACTGCACCAGTTTCCTAACAGGAGTTAAGGTATATTAATGTTAATGTTCTGTTTGGAGAGGATTATATTTATATCTGAGAAACCAAATCAATGCAAGTAATATTTAGATATTTTTGCATTCACATAAGCCTTCAACATGCTTCACTGCAATAATTCATTTCTATCATACAGGTAAGAGTGTATATCACACAGGGACCATCATTTCAATTGTCATTGTTACACAAATATGGTTTTATTATTAAATTCATAGTACAGTCATCATCATGACCCTCCTAATTCATTTTACAAATAGCTAAAATAAGTGATCTAATATTCATATTAAGATAGTGTGTTATCTGATATATGTGTTTTTCCTTAACACAAATTGCAAATGAAGTAATGGGATAAGGAATGGTTTTGAAGTCAGAGACTCCTAGCTACTTCACTCTTTCTCTTTTAAAAAATTCTTTTCTTCCTTCCTTCCTTCCTTTCTGACAGTGGGAGAAGTAGGGAGGGAAGGAGGGAGGCAAAAACAGAAAGAAAGAGAGAGAGACAGAAATACAGAAAGCCCCCATCCATCCACTGGTTCACTTCCCAAATACCTGCTACTGCTGTGCCTGGGCCTCGACAATGCCAGGAGTCCAAACTGAATTCAGGTCTCCCACGTGGTGGTAAAAACATAACCACTGACACATCACCGTTGCTTCCCAGGAAGCATTAACAGGAAGTGGAAATACAGAAGAGTTAAGACTTTGACTCAGGCACTTCAATATGTGAGGTAGGCCTCCCAAGTGACATCATAATCTTTTGTTCAAATTTCTGCCCCATACTTTGCTTTCTATATTACAGTTCATTACTTTTAGAATGGAGTTAAACTACCAAGATCACAGTATTTTTCTAGCTAAATCAGATTATTTCCAGTAACAGCAGAAAGACAGCACTTATGTGTAGAATTTTAAATATGTGTATAGATTTACCACCTAATAGCACTTCCTCAAACTTCTCATTAATAAATTTTTTGTTATTTTTCATTTTTCAAAGGGAAAATGCTTAATCTTCACAGAAACTTAAAACATTATTTGAAAATTATCTCAAATAGTGTATTTTTTTCTTTACTCATAACTTTAAGGCATTCAAATAGTATATTTTAATCAATGTATTGCCCAAAACTATGATTATACTATAGTTATTATAGCTATATATTTAAAACACTCCTTTGGAATTTTGATATAGCTATAAGTGTGATAATAGGATTATATGTTTTTCTTTACATAATAATTTCATGTAGGAGTCAAATATATTCTTATAATTGCAAGAGCATTATTGCCTACTCACTTTATCCAAATTTTGCTTTCTTTTTTGGATTGATTGATCTTTATTTGAAGGAGCCAAGATAACGTCAATTTGTAAATCAATTATTGAAGTTATCTTTAAACAGAACATGTTATACTGCCTGCTAAAATTTTATTTTCAGAAGATCCCTGTTACTAATTTCTTTTCTTTCTTTTTAAGATTTTCATTTATTTATTTGACAGGTAGAGTTACAGAGAGTGAGAGAGGGAGACAGAGAGAAAGGTCTTCCTTCCACTGGCTAACTCCCAAATGGCCACAATGGACAGAGCTATGCCAATCCGAAGCCAGGAGCCAGGTGCCTCTTTCTGGTATCCCATGTGGGTACAGGGGCCCAAGCACCTGGGCCATCCTCCACTGCTTTGCCAGGCCACATCAGAGAGCTGGACTGGAAGAGGAGCAACTGGGACTAAAACCGGCACCCATATGGGATGCCGGCACCGCAGACAGAGGATTAGCCTAGTGTGCCACAGCACCAGCCCTATTACTAATTTCTAGTCATCATTGATCAATTTCAAATAAGACAAGTAAGTACTTGCAGCTTCTTCAGAAAGTTATAAACATTATGCTCTCTTGGAATACTTGGGTTATTGATTAAATCACCGTGAGCTGTAAACAAGCAACAGAAGGTAATTATGCTACAATTATTGCTGTATGGTAGAAAGTCCATTTTTACATTGTATAGGACTAAAATCTCTCTGATAACTACATTTACTGTGAGTGCTTAGAAGCATAATCAATAAATTCAATAAACTGTAAAATTAAACAGCAATTTTTTAAAGGATCTGTCTAAACTTTTTTCATTTTGTGAATTTTTTCATTTTCTCATTTAAGCAATTTTTACTATGTTGGGAGGAGGCAATTAAACCAGCAAAATTTTATCATCTCAGCTTCCCATGTAAGTAAAGTGAAGCCCAATGTAAAGCATAAAACAAAACATTCTTAACTAGTCTGAAACAACCAGATAAACCTCAATTAGATACTGACAGTCACAGTCAGTCAGCTGACTGGCTATAAACTAGAGACTTCCCTTTGAATCATACCCCAATAAGGCAAATTTCAAGCTACACATAGTCAGATCATTTGTTTATGTTGTTTCTATGTTCAGCCTATAAAACTTACTATTAGTCATATGGGATGGCAGTGTTGCAGGTGATGGCTTAACCTGCTCCACCACAATGCTGGCCCCAAATTATGGATTATGTTATTATGCAACTTGCATGAGGGAAGACTCTAGTCATGCTATACTCAATCCTAGATTTAACTCTTCTAACTTGGACCAGATTGTCCTTAGGCTCACCCAAACTCAGGATTTTATTAATCTGGCAGAACTGGCTCATCATGACCTCACTTCTTTTTATTTTTTTCCAGGAGCTATTAGAGTAGCAAGTTCACTCCATCTCCTAAATATTGCCAGTCTGTTTAATTTTGTAAATTAACAGAATTATCTTCTTACTTCAGTTGATATTTTGAGCCTATTAACAACTGCAGAATTCAGCCTTCCACGTACCCCTTTATTACTCCTTCAAATATATGCTGTCAAGATCTAGAAGCTCTGGGTGCAGTCTTTTTCTTCTGTTTTCTTATCCAGCAAGTTCACAATTGGGCTATGCCACTGACCTTAGTTATGGTCTAGTGAACAAGACAGGAATTGGGACCAGATACTGCTATAGAATCCAGTTCCTATAGGGAAAGAAAAGTTGTAAAGACTTTGAAATAGAAGTATCTATTCTTGGTCTCCCTCTTTTCAATATTCGCTTAACTAATTTGACAGAGAAATTTTTTCACATATACATGTAAGAGATAAATTTAAAAAATAAAGAAAAGCAATGGGATGCTATGGGAAATATAGTTAATTTCCAAAAATCCAGAGATGATTTTCATATTTAGGAAAATTAAAGTTAATAAAACAAATATATTCAAAAATTAAAAACTGAAACATTGCACATGTGAAAATTAAATACATGAATATGAAATATTAATATTCATAATAATTTTGTTGTTCCCTTGCACAAAATAAGCCATTTTGCTCTTGCTGTTTTCAAGATTTTTTTTTGTTTTGCTTTTCAAAATATTAACTATAGTATGTATGCATTTAGGTTTTTTGGTGTTTATCTACCTGAAATTTTTCAGATGTGTTTGTTTTGGTCTGTTTCCTTGAATAATTTTATATCCTGTTCTCTTTCTCCTGTCTTTCTGGTACCCCTGTTACATTTCCTAGTATCCCTCAGGTCTCCAATTCATTTTTGTTTCTATCCATTTTCTTTTGGTTTTAAGTTTGAATAAGTTGTATTGACTTTCTGCTATTTCAGGGCTGATGTTTAGACCCTCTAGTAATGTTTCAAAATTTAATTTATTGTATTGATAAACTCCATAATTTATTTGGTTTATTAATGTTGAATTCTTTATGATTTTTATCTATTTTGTTGATTGACATCATTGTATTTCCTTTATTTAATAGGAGTTTTCTTTTTTTTTTTTTTGACACATTGTATTTCTTACTTTGATATGTTTTTCTGTGAAATCTGATGCCTTTCTCTTCCTGGGAATGGATTATACTTTACCACTTGTTTGAATCCTTGCACTTATTTTTAACAGAGAATTTACATAATATATGATGTAAGTATGGAAATAAAATGACTGGAACATGTTTTGTAAATAGATATACTCATGTCTTGACTTAGGTTTACTAGAGATATAGGAGAAATATATAACCCTATGTACCTTTTATAAAATCTCTAAATCTCAGGTTTGTTATTTGATTTATAGGCAGTTTTCCCCCTTCAGGGACTGCATTGTAAGTAAATGATATTGACAAGCTTGGAAAGTTTCATCTTCTGTGAATTCATAACCTTACATATCATGTAGGGATTTTATAAAATATCCCCAAATGTCCAAGGTGTTAGCTAAAAATAATCATTCAATATTAGGTTCCTATTTTTGTACAAACCAAGTTATCCTCATTCCAAACGACTTATAAGACTTCTTACTTCAGAGCTATAAATAGCAATGGCTATTGTCTTAGCCTGCTGATCCTCTATAACACTATATGATAGACTGGGTATTTTAAACAATAGACACTTGTTTATTATATTTCTGTATGCTGGGGAATCTAACTTCAGGGTGTCAGTACATAGAGTTCCTTGTGAGTGCTACTCTTTATTTGTAAAGGCCACCTGCTAGCTGGATCATCACCTGGCAGTGGGAGACAAAGAGCCCCTGCCTCATTTCTTTTTCTTGTTGCATTGCCCACAGGCAATGATCCTATGTAAACCTAATGATCCTATGTAAACCTAATTACCTTTCAAAGTCCCACCTCCAAATAACATGATATTGTGATTGGAATATTAGGATATGAACTTTTTGAAGATAATAAAGTCCATAATAACATATATTTTTAATTTGGTAGTATTAAATTAATATATTAATGATAAAAATAACAGTTGATGGCTAAAGACAATTACATTATATACTGTAATGAATAGATCAACAGTGATGATCTAGTGGCATATCAAGGTGCTTACAATATAAATTTTCATATTAAAATACTGATGGTCCCAGAAAAATTGTAATGTATACGCTACACCTAAGCTTTCTTGTTTTCACTCATTTCATTGTAATGTGTCTCCATTCAAAATTGCCACAGACTTACCTTACAAGCAAGTCACATATTACAAACAACAAAAAATCACCCAGAATTTGAGCAAATATATAGAATTTCAGAGGCTTTTTTTGCACAAAACCTACCATGTGTATGTCTAATTAAATGCTCAAGTATATATATTTATATCATATTTTGAAAAATAAGTAGAGTGTAAAAAACATCAGGACCAACAGATGCCCCAGGCTCTGGTTTAAAAAAGAGGATAGAAATAGAAATATGTCCAGCTGTCTGGTGAAGGATGAATTATTTTCTTATGCTGAAATATAAACAGTTCATCCATAAATAATTGTGCAGGCAGGCTGTAAACTCTCCTCAATCATTCTTAGCAGGAATTTGCAGATTGAATTATACTTACATTGTACCTATTACTCTGTCAAGACACATTTTCTTGGGAAAACTCCATTATTAACTTAGTATGTTAAAGTAAAGTTGAATAAACTAAGAAAAGTATTGTATGAATGCATTATAATCCATTCCCGTTCAACGACTAAAAAATCAGACTTACTATTGTATTGCTGTGATTTTATTACACAAACAATGTGAAATACAAATGTATTCATAAACGTTATGTTGAAAGATGGAAATAGAGTTTATTTTTCTATGTTACTTGACTAAAACCACGTGTACTGTATCTGGTACATTATAAATTAGAACTCTTAAGGTAATTTTCATAGTCTATTGTGTACAACTGCTGTCCATGATCTTCTGGTTAATTCACATAGTATAACACATTAAGTTCAGAGGTCCTACATGGGGAGCAGGTGCAATTAACACTTGTTGTTGATTTAGCAATTTATATATGACATCAGTAATCACCTGAGGCTCTTTTCATAAGCTGCCAAGGCTATGGAAGGCTCTTGAGTTCGCCGACTCTGATCCTATTTAGACAAGACCACAGTCAAAGTGGAAGTTTTCTCCTTCCTTCAGAGAAAGGTACCTCCTTCTTTGATGGCCTGTTCTTTCCAGGCCATCTCACTCACAGATATCTTTCATTTAGGTCGTTTTTTCCCACAGTTTCTTGGCTTTCCGAGCCTGCAAAACTCTCATGGGCTTTTTAGCCAGATCGTAAATTCTTAAGGACTGATTCTGATGCCAGAGTGCTGTGTAGGACATCTACCATTCTATGAGTCTGCTGTGTATCCCGCTTCCCATGATGGATTGTTCTCTCCTTTTTAATTCCATCAGTTATTGTCAGCAGACACCAGTCTTGTTTATGTGATCCCTTTGACACTTAATCCTATATTTTTGATCAATCATGAACTTAAACTGATCACTTTGACTAGTGAGATGGCCTTGGTACATGCCACCTCGATGGGATTGAATTGGAATCCCCTGGTATGTTTCTAACTCTACCATTTGGGGCACGTCTGATTGAGCATGTGTCGAACTGTGTATCTCCTCCCTCTCTTATTCCCACTCATATTTAACAGGGATCAACTTTCAGCTAAATTTAAACACCTAAGCATAATTGTGTGTTAATTAAAGAGTTCAACCAATGTACTAAGTAGAATAAAAAAATACTAAAAGGAATAAAGTATTAAGTGGTTCCTCGTCAGTCAGGACAAGGGCTGATAAAGTCATTGTTTCTCATGGTGTCCATTTCACTTCAGTAGGCTTCCTTTAGGTGCTCAGCTATTTGTCACCCATCAGGGAGGACATATGATATTTTTCCCTTTGGGGCTGGCTTATTTCACTCAGCATCATGTTTTCCAGATTCCTCCATTTTGCTGCAAATGACCGGATTTCATTTTTTTTTAACTGCGGTATTCTATACAGTACATATCCTATAATTTCTTTATCCAGTCATCTGTTGATGGGCATTTAGGATGATTCCATGTTTTAGCCACCGTGAATTGAGCTACAGTGAACATTAAGGTGCAGGCAGCTCTTTTTTTACCAGTTTAATTTCCTTTGGGTGAATTCCAAGTAGTGGGATGGCTGGGTCATGTGGTAGGGCTATATTCAGGTTTCTGAGGAATCTCCAAACTGTCTTCCATAGTGGCTTACCAGTATGCACTTCCACCAACAGTCTGTTAGTTTCCCTTTTCCCCCACATCCTCGCCAGTATCTGTTGGTAGATTTCTGTATTTAAGCCATTCCAACAGGGTGAGGTGAAGCCTCATTGTGGTTTTGATTTGCATTTCCCTGATGGCTAGTGATCCTGAACATTTTCATATGTGTATGTTGGCCATTTTGATTTCCTCTTTTGAAAAATGTCCATTGAGGTCCTTGGCCCATCTCTTAAGTGGGTTGTTTGTTTTGTTGTTGTGGAGTTTCTTGATCTCTTTGTAGATTTTGGTTATTAAACCTTTATTGGTTGCATAATTTGAAACTTTTTTTCCCATTCTGTCAGTTGCCTCTTCACTTTCCTGACTGTTTCTTTTGCAGTACAGAAACTTCTAAATTTGATGTAATCCCAATTGTTAATTTTGGCTTTAATTGCCTGTGCCTCTGGGGGTTTTCCAAGAAGTCTTAACCTGTTCCTATATCTTACAGGATTTCTTCGATGTTCTCTAATAATTTGATGGTGTCAGGTCATAGATTTAGATCTTTAATCCATGTTGAGTGGATTTTTGCATATGGTGTAAGGTAGGGTCCAGGAGCTGGGAACTCCATCTGGTCTCCCAAATGGGTGACAGCAACCTAAGTTCTTGAAGTATCATATGCTGCCTGCAAGCTGCATTTTTAGGAAGCTAGATCAAACATTGAGATAGGACTAAATCCCAAGCATTCAGATATGGGATATGGTATTCCAAGTTGCAGATTGAAACCCTGACCCACAATGCCATCCCCAGGGCAATCATATTATATGATTTATTATTATGATATATTATTGTATTATGATATTATATATATATATACTTATTAATAGTCTCTTAGTAGAGTTCTTTGGATCCCCTGAATAAAGAATCATATCATCTGCAAAGAGGGTTTTTGACTTCTTCCTTCCCAATTTGTATCCCTTTAATTTCTTTTTCTTGCCTAATTGCTCTGGCTAAAACTTCCAGCACTATATTGAATAGCAATGGTGAGAGTGAACACTCCTGTCTGGTACCAGATCTCAGTGGAAATGCCTCCAACTTTTCCCCATTCAATAGGATGCTGGCCGTGGGTTTTTCATAAATTGCTTTGATTGTATTGAGGAATGTTTCTTCTATACCCAATTTGCTTAGAGTTTTCATCATGAAAGGGTGTTGTATTTTATCAAATGCTTTCTCTGCGTCCATTGAGATAATCACATGGTTTTCTTCTGCAGTTTTTTAATGTGGTGTATCACATTGATTGATTTGCGAATGTTGAACCATCCCTGCATACCAGGGATAAATCCCACTTGGTCTGGGTGGATGATCTTTCTGATGTGTTGTTGCATTCTATTGGCCAGAATTTTATTGAGGATTTTTGCATCTATGTTCATCAGGAAAACTGGTTTTTAATTCTCATTCAATGCTGCACCTTTTCAGGTTTTACCTTTTTTTAAACATATATCATATAATGTGTAATTTTAATTATTTTTGTGTTTAACAATAAATTTGTTATTATTGATAATTTTGGGAATTCAACATTTTAACTTGTAACAACATAATTCTGGTACATCTAACATATAGTTTAATTTTCATAATATATTCTCCATACTGTTCTAAATTTCCATCAATAGTATATTAGGGTACATTTTTGCCATGTCCGTATTAGCATATTATTTTTTGATATTTGAATGATAAGACATTCACTTTTGAATGGCAAGACATTCTAACTAGGGTAAGGTTAAACTTCATTGTGATTTTTATTTTATTTCTACGATCGCTAGCGATTCTGAGCAGTTTTTGGTGTGTCCATTGCCCATTCCTATTTCATTTTTTAAAAATACCTGTTCAGGGCCAGCATCGTGGCTCACTTGGTTAATCTTCCACCTGTGGCGCTGGCATCCCATATGGGCACTGATTCTAGTCCCGGCTGCTCCTCTTCCAGTCCAGCTCTCTGCTGTAGCCTGGGAAGGCAGTGGAGGATGGCCCAAGTGCTTGGGCGCCTGCACCCGCATTGGAGACCAGGAGGAAGCACCTGGCACCTGGCTTTGGATTGGATCAGCATAGCTCCAGCTGTAGAGGCATTTTGGGGGGTGAACCAACGGAAGGAAGACCTTTCTCTCTCTCTCTCACTGTCTAACTTTGTCAAATAAATTTAAAAAATATTATAAAAAAACCTGTTCATGTTCTTTATTACTGTAGAACGATGGTCTTTCTTCTGCACTAAACCTGTGATTATCCAGAATATTGAAAGTACGCCATCAAAAAAATAAAAGAAAAAGAAACAAAGCAAGCAGGTAGAGAGGGAGAAAAATAAGAGGGAAGTGTTGTTATGTTCTTAGAAATGTAAGTATGAAATATATAAAATATGTTCCCTTTATATTAATAAAAAGATGTAATAATTTTATAAGAAATAATAAAATAAATTACTCTCTATAATTATATGCCACAAAATGCATAACCTATAAAAATGGATAAATTCCTAGACACATACAACTACTTAGACCAATCATGGGTAAACAGAATTCTGAATAGTTCTGTAAAATAGTTAAGAGGATTCAATCAGTAACACAAAGTCGGCCAACATAGAAATGTACAAGATAGGATGGTCTGCAGAATTCTAACATGCATTAAAAGAATTATTGATACAAATTCTTCTCAAACTCATCCAAAATATGAAATGTAGGAAATATTTTCAAGCTTATTCTTTTATGAGGCCAGTATAAACCTATTATAAAATAAAGGCAAGCACAGTACATTCAAAAAAGTTCCAGATCACTATCACTGATGAACATAGACACAAAAATTTTGACAAATTTCTGGCACATCAAATTCAACAACACTTTAAAATAACAAATCACTAGGATCAAGTAGACTTTATCACTGGAAAGCAAAAACATATGCAAATAAAAGGAGTTTCATTAATATAAAATATAGCTGAGGCAGACCAAATTTATGTGTTTAAAAGAGTGTTCTCTCACTGAAAGTGCTTCGGTTGCTCAAAGTCCAAACAGTGTGGTTCATACTCTTGAGATGGTACCCTTTGGTGCCTAATATCACGGAGTACAGCAGTGGTGGAAATATGTGGAGGAAGAGATTTTGTCTTCAAACAGAAAACCAGAGAGAGACTAGCATACCACAATCCTTCCTCAGTACACACCCCCAACTGACTTACAGACCTTCCAGTAGGCCCCACCTCTTCATAGCCAAAGTACCTCCACACTGCCACATGGAAAACCAACTTTTCTACTAGAGAAATTTTTGGGGACACACATCATATTAAAGCCAATGCACAATAAACAAAATGAATGATTAAAATAATATGATCATATTACTATATGCAGAAAAAAGTATTTGACAAAATTGAACACTTTTTTTTTTTTTTTTTTTGGACAGGCAGAGTGGACAGTGAGAGAGAGAGAGAGAGAAAGGTCTTCCTTTTGCCATTGGTTCACCCTCCAATGGCCGCCGTGGCCGGCGCGCTGCGGCCGGAGTACCGCGCTGATCCGATGGCAGGAGCCAGGACTTTTGCTTTTACAATAATAACATAGAACAATTAAGCATTCAATTTTTCTCATGTTCATTTAATTAATTTACATTTTTTTTTGACAGGCAGAGTGGACAGTGAGAGAGAGAGAGAGACAGAGAGAAAAGTTTTCCTTTTGCCGCTGGTTCACCCTCCAATGGCTGCCGCAGCCAGCGCATCGCGCTGATCCGAAGCCAGGAGCCAGGTGCTTTTCCTGGTCTCCCATGGGGTGCAGGGCCCAAGCACCTGGGCCATCCTCCACTGCACTCCCTGGCCACAGCAGAGGGCTGGCCTGGAAGAGGGGCAACCGGGACAGAATCCGGTGCCCCGACCGGGACTAGAACCCGGTGTGCCAGCGCCGTTAGGCGGAGGATTAGCCTAGTGAGCCGCGGCGCCGGCCAAAATTGAACACATTTTTATGATTAAACACTTTTGGCCAGCACCGTGGCTCACTTGGCTAATCCCCCACCTGTTGGTGCCGGCAATCTGGGTTCTAGTCCCGGTTGGGGTGTCGCTCCCCCTCTTTGCGGAGGAACAACACAGGACCCTGCGCTGTTCTTTTGTCTGCTCGGCCCTTCCCGGGTTGCTGCTGGTTCTTCCCGGGTTGGCTACCGTCCCTTCCACCTCCGTGGAAGGGCAGTTCCCCCTAGCCACTTTCCCCACTTCCACGGGGGAGCAGCACACCGCCGGCCAGCTCTCTTGGGGGCTGCTCTGGTGTTCCTTCAGATAGATGTTCCCGGTGCATGTTGTCTCTCTCCTCCTTTATAGTCCTCTTCCACCAATCCCAACTCTGCTACCCACACGCCGAGTACGCTGCTCTCCTCCAATCAGGAGCAGGTCCTGCTGTTTATTGGTTGAACTGGAGGCAGCTGTGTAGAAGCTGTTTCCTCCTCTCCCAGCGCCATATTGTGGGAGAGCAGATGCATAGAATAAGTTTTAATTCCAGTAACAGTCTAGTCCGAGTTGCTCCCCACATGGGGCACTAGATTCTGTCCCAGTTGCTCTTCTTCCAGTCCAGCTCTTTGCTGTAGCCCGGGAAGGCAGTGGAGGATGGCCCAAGTGCTTGGGCCCTGCACCTGCATGGGAGACTAGGAGGAAGCACCTGGCTCCTGGCTTCAGATCAGCACAGTGTAAGGGCCATAGTGGCCATTTGGGGGGGGTGAACCAACAGAAGAAAGACCTTTATCTCTGTCTCTCTCTCTCACTGTCTAACTCTGTCTGTCAAAAAAAAAAAAAAAAACACTTTCAAGAGATTATGCATAGGATTATTGTACATCAATACAATAAAGGCCATATATGAAAAAACCCACTGATCTGATCATAATTAATGGTAAAATTGGAAAGATTTTCTTCTATGTTTAGTAAAAAGATAATATTTTACTTAGTATTCATTTGTGTTATTATTTAGCTACTACTGATGATTGAAATTCATTGTGAAAACTTATACCTATTAAAACTAAACCTGAACTTCTGCATTATCTTCCAAAGGGATTTTTGCATTGCCATTATCTATTATGTCCCTGTATTGAGGGTCCTTGCAGTCTTAAAGAAAGAGGTAAAAACAATACATGCATACATACACACACACACACACACACACAAATATGCACTCACACAGAAAGAGAACTTATAGTCATGTCTCCTGAGGTTGGAATACTCTGAAAATTGCTTAAAAGAAAATGACACTTCACAGATATGTTTTTGTCTTAAAAGTTTAGGTTTTAAAGAGTTTAGCCTATCCTCTGAAAAATACTTGAGGATCATGGCTATAAAATAAACAGCCTAGTTAAGCCCTCACTACATGGATGCTTTATTACTGTGGTGCTGTTTTATAAAGCAGATACTTTTTTGAGGAAACAAAACACAATTATGGACAGACCTTCCAACTTCAGACGTGTAAAACCATGGAGACAATATTGTAGTTACATTAAAAACCACTGTACTGGTAAATACACGGACAGTCATAAAATGGGGATTTAACACTAAGGGGGATTAAACAGAAGCAAACTATGTCCTTGTTTGCATGAAATAGCATCTGGTATTTTGTGAAATTATTATCATATTGAAATTTCATAAAGCTTGACTTTTTAAATGATCATAAGTTAGATTTTAACTTCTCAATGTTATAACTTAAAATATATACATCAAGAAAAAGTGAAATAGATTGTAAAATTATACACTAATATAAAGTGAAGGGAGATATTAAAGCAATATATCATTAGTGAATATTTACTAGTTAAATTAGTAAACTTATCCTTCGATTCCCTTGACTAATTTACAGATAATTTCTCTACTCTCGCGATGCAAGTACTAGAAAATAATTCTTTTCATTTACATAATTAATAAATGCCTTTCCAGATTGAATAGTTCAGTTTTGTTTCTTTTTGAAAATTTTATTCATTGAATTACACTTTATTCAATTGCTTTACTTTTGACTACTGCTTACACACACTTAAGAACCCTACCGTATTCTTTTATGCATTTGTGTTTTGTTCATGTCCAAAACTTATGGTATTTCAGTGTACAACTATATTACAATTTTTCATTTTACTATGGCTGATAATTGAGATTCATTTTCAATTTCAGTGGCATTCCCTGGAATTTGAATACAGTATAATATTTCTCATATTTTTATTTCAACTTACATTTGTTTTCTTCGTATTCTCTGATTTTATTTATGCTGATTACCTATAACACCCACTATTTTCTGCAAGCTAAAACATAATCTTCTCATATGTTACATGAAGACATAGAAGAAAATTGTTTATAATAATACTAAAAATCTATATATACAAATTAATGATAAGACCTACGAAAACTTGAAACTCTTTTAAAGAGAAATGAACAAAATTATAACAATGTTGTATTTAGGAATATCAAAACTTTAATTCATAAATGTAAGGCAACTTAAACCTGAAGAATATTTATGCTTTCTCAAATACTTTCATTCTTATATAGAATGTAAAAAACTGTACCCATGCAGAAATAAAATTCTCTCTATATTATAAAGAATTCTTATATATAAAATGAGTGGAGTTAAGATATATCTCTCTTGCTTTGCACACCTTAGACACACGTTTACCTTCCAACACAATTAGACAGAAAGTGTAATATACTTCTAAATAAGAAAATGATAGCTTTAGCTTAGAATTGACTAAATATCTCTGCAGGTATTTATTATAGAGTATTTATATTAAAAATATCATGTTATTTAAAGGAAAACTACTGACTCTTCCCCCAAGGAATTGATAACTTAAAATAGAAATTTCACAAGAAAACAACAAATGGAAATATAGGGTAATGGAGTATTCACTTGCAGAATGAGGAGTTTCATGGATTCGAATCCCAGAAAACAGAAAAATAGCTTTAACCACCAAAAATTCTCTCTCAAAAATTACAGAAATTTCCTAAAGTCAGATAAAAATGAGTATTTATTCAAAAAAAAAACACCTAAATCTTGGTAAAATAATAAGAAACGGTGGCACCTGAGATAGAATCTTTCCTATTCTCTTTATTCCAGCTATCATTATGACAGAAGATCCAATCCAGGAAAACATTGCCAAGAAGATGGGAATTAAGAATTTTCCCAGCTCCAGTCAAGAGCTAGGATTCCTATTCGGCCAGGGTCCTGCATTTCTTAGAACCCCTTATTCTGTGTTGCAGAATTTGCATCTCAGGTGAATACACTTGAGATGTTAGGACTCTCTCCTCTCATCTAATGTTTACTTGTAGCATTGAGCTCAGGTACAGTCGAGAACAGTACGGCTCATGTGACCTCATAGACAAAGGTTCTAAACTGAGAGACGTGATCCAAGAAAACCAGAGTATATTACCCTCATCAGGTCCTTGCTTGTAAAACAGGTGTTACTCGGACAGAGGCAGACCAGTGTTGCCCATTATCCAACTTCAGAACAATGGCTCCAGGATTTTGCCCATGGAGAGAGACAGTCTATAAAAACAGAGATATCCAGTTTTCTCCACAAGATAATTGACTTTATATAGAACAAAATAATAGTAAATTGAAGCCTAAGGCTGCTCTCAAGGCACATACACACAGAGAAACTCACACAAACAAATGATAATGTTGATGGTATTAAGTTTGCTATGAACTATAAGAGTTCAAGAAGCTAAATTAGTCCAGCTAACTTATCAGAGAGTTGAGGGAATCAGACTGTAAAGAACCAGCCCTGGTTCCAAACAAACCACACAGACTGGGATCAAATATCACTCTGCAAATACATATGCATTACACTGATTAAGACAGTTAAAAATTTTGCATTCAGATCTGGCTGAAAAGCCCATGAGAGTATTTCAGGCATGGAAAGCCAAGACACTCTGGCAAAAGATCTCTGTGAGTGAGATCTCAGTGAAAAGAACAGGTCTTCAAAGAGGGAGGTACCTTTCTCTGAAGGGAGGAGAGAACCTCCACTTTGACTATGACCTTGTCTAAACAAGATAAGAGTCGGAGAACTCAGAGGGCTTCCATAGCCTTGGAAACTCATGACTGGAGCATAGGGAGATTACTGATGCCATAGACAGGAGTGTCAATTGGTAAAGTCAACAACAGGAGTCAATGTGCACTTACTCCTCATGTAGGATCTCTGTCCTTAATGTGCTGTACATTGAGATTTAATGCTATAACAAGTACTCAAACAATATATTTCACTTTGTGTTTCTATGGGGGTGCAAACTGTTGAAATCTTTACTTAATGCATACTAAACTGATCCTCTGTAAAAAAAAAAAAAAAAAAAAAAAAAAAAAAGAAAGAAAAGAATAGAAACTATCAACTCCCAACTTGACTCTCACTGGGATTAAACATGACAATAGGTCTGATCTGATTTCATCATCATTAAAAAAATCATCTATTATTTTTCACTTTATGTTTCTGTGTGGGAGCAAACTGTTGAGGTCCTTACTTGATGTATACTGAGCTGATCTTCTGTATATTAAGATAATCGAAAATGAATCTTGATGTGAATGGAAGGGGAGAGGGAGTGGGAGGGGGGAGGGTTGCGGGTGGGAGGGATGGTGTGGGGGGGAAGCCATTGTAGTCCATGAGTCGTACTTTGGAAATTTATATTCATTAAATAAAAGTTGAAAAAAAAAATTTTTTGCAGCAGTTGAAAATCAGTGAAAATAAAAGCTGAGTATAATGCGAATAGAGAAGTAGAGTGTAATAGAGAGATCAGGAAAACAAATGTAAAGCAAACAGAAGGAAAACAAATATTGAAGTGCACAACTTAAGAACAAAGAAAATCAAAGTAACCAAGAACTTTGAATTATATACCAAATTGATGAAGATTTAGCTAGATTGACCAAACGAAAATAATAGAGGGAAAATACTCAAATTCCTAACATAAGGCATAAAAGAAGAAATTTACAAAATAGAGTACAAGAATATATAGTCAAAAGTTATACTTCTGCAATACAAAGAAAACATGATAATTTTTTGATCTGGGATGGGTAGTATTTATATTCCATGTAAATAAAATTTAGACAATTTTTGGTAAATTTAAATTGAATGCCATAAAAAACTATATGAAATCCCTCAAGTAATTTATTTTAAAAATCAGAACTCTTGTTTATGGCCTCAGTAACCACTCTAGGCTCTTGTCATGAGCTGCCAAGACTATGGAAGCCCCCTGAGTTCACTGACTCTGATCATATTTAGACAAGGCCATGGTCAAAGTGGAAGTTCTCTCCTCCCTTCAGAGAAAGGTGCCTCCTTCTTTGATGACCCATTCTTTCCACTGGGATCTCACTTGCAGAGATCTTTCATTTAGGTTTTTTTTTTTTCCCCAGAGTGTCTTGGCTTTCCATGCCTGAAATAGTATCATGGGCTTTTCAGATTACTGAGGCCATAAACAAGAGTGTCAATTTGTTAAGTCAACAACAGGAGTCACTGTGCACTTACTCCTCATGTAGGATCTTTGTCCTTAGTGTGCTGTACATTGAGATTTAATGCTATAACTAGTACTCAAACAGTATTTTTCACTTTATGTTTCTGTGTGGGAGCAAACTGTTGAAATCTTTACTTAATATATGCTAAACTGATCTTCTATATATAAAGAGAATTGAAAATGAATCCTCATGTGAATGGAAGGGGAGAGGGAGTGGGAAAGGGGATGGTTGCGGGTTGGAGGGACGTTATGGGGGGGAAGCCATTGTAATCCATGAGCTGTACTTTGGAAAAATATATTCATTAAATAAAAGTTTGAAAGCAAAAAAAAAAATGCAATACAGTTAATCCAAATGAAAAAAAAAAATCAGAACTGATAACCCAAAAGGATATATTTTCACTTACTTTTTTAAGATTTTATTTATCTTTATTTTTTTGCATTTTTAAAGTTTCATTTAATAAATATAATTTAGAAAGTACAACTTTTAGATTATAGCAGCTTTTTCCCCCCATAACCTCCCTCGCACCCGCAATCATCACATCTCCCACTCATTCTCCCATCCAATTCACATTAAGATTAATTGTCAATAATCTTTATAAACAGAATCAATTTTGTATATACTAAGTTAAGATTTCAACAGTTTGCACCCACACAGAAATACAAAGTATAAAGTACTGTTTGAGTACTAGCGATACTGTTAATTCACATAGTATAACACATTAAGGACAGTGGGATGGCTGGGTCATGTGGTAGGGCTATATTCAGGTTGTCTTCCATAGTGGCCAGATTGCATTCCCACCAACAGTGGATTAGTGAGCCTTTTTCCCCACTTCCTTGCAAGCGTCTGTTGTTAGCTGAATCCTGTATGTAAGCCATTCCAACCAGGGTGAGGTGAAAACTCATGGTTTTGATATGCATTTCCCTGATGAGTAGTGATCCTGAACATTTTTTCATTGCCTGTTGGCCATTTGGATTTCCTCTTTTGAAAAATATCTATTGAGGTCCTTGGCCCATCTCTTAAGTGGTTTTTTTTTTTTTTTTTTGTGGAGTTTCTTGATCTCTTTGTAGATTCTGGTTAATGATCCTTCACTGGTTGCATAGTTTGCAAATATTTTTTCCCATTCTGTTGGTTGTCACTTTCCTGACTGTTTTTTTATTTTTATTTTTTTGCAGACTCTTCTCAACTCTTCCCAGATGTTAATTTTGGCTTTGACTGCCTGTGGCTCTGGGGTATTTTCCAAGAAGTCTTTGTATGTGCCTATATCTTGCAGGGTTTCTCCGATGTTCTCTAATAATTTGATGGTGTCAGGTTGTTTATTCAGATCTTTAATCAATGTTGAGTGGATTTTTGTGAAAGGTGTAAGGTAGGGGTCTTGATCCATGCTTCTGCACGTGGAAATCCAATTTTCCCAGCACCATTTGTTGAACATTCTGTTCTTGCTCCAGGAATTGGCTTTACATCCTTGATCAAATATATGTTGGTTGTAGATGTTTGGATTGATTTCTGGTGTTTCTATTCTGTTCCTTTGGTCTATCCATCTGCTTCTGTGTCAGTACATGTTATTTTGATTATAACTGCCTTGTTGTATGTCCTGAAATCTGGTATTGTAATCCTCCGGCTTTGTTTTTGGGGTACAAGATTGCTTTAGCTATTCGAGGTCTCCTGTGCCTCCATATGAATTTCAGAATAGTTTTTCCAGATCTGAGAACAATATCTGGTATTTTGATTGGTATCACATTGAATCTATAAATTGCTTTGGGAGAATACACATTTAAGATATTGATTCTTCCAATCCATAAGCGTGGAAGATGTTTCCATTTTTGGTATCCTCTTCTACTTGTTTCTTTAAGATTTTGTAATTATTATTTTACAAACCTTTGATGTCCTTGGTTAAGTTTACTCCAAGGTATTTGATTGTTTTGTAGCTATTGTAAATGGGATTGATCCTACCATTTCTAGCTCAGCTGTGGCATTGCCTGTGTATATAAAGGCTGTCAATTTTTGCCCATTCATTTTATATCCTGCTACTTTTGCAAATACTTCTATGAGTTCCAATAGTCTCTTTGTAGAGTTCTTTGGGTCCCCTAAATAAAGAATCATATCATCTGCAAAGAGGGTTTTTGACTTCTTCCTTCCCAATCTGTATCCCTTTAATTTCTTTTTCTCACCTAATTTCTCTGGCTAAAACTTCCAGGACTATTTGAATAGCAGTGGTGAGTGTGGGCATCCCTGTCTGGTACCAGATCTCAGTGGAAATGCTTCCAACTTTCCCCCCTTAAATAGGATGCAGGCCGTGGTTTTTTCATAAATTGCTTTGATTGTATTGAGAAATGTTTCATCTATACCCAATTTGCTTACTGTTTTCATTATGAAAGTGTGTTGTATTTTATCGAATGCTTTCTCTATATCTATTGAGGTAATCTCATGGTTTTTCTTCTGCTGTTTGTTAAAGTGGTGTATCACATTGATTGGTTTGCGAATGTTGAACCATCCCTGCATACCAGGGATATATCCCACTTGCTCTGGGTGGATGATCTTTCTGATGTGTTGTTGCATTCTATTGGCGAGAATTTTATTGAGAATTTTTGCGTCTTTGTTCATCAGGGAAATCAGTCTGTAATTCTCTTTCAATGCTGCATCTTTTTCAGGTTTAGGAAATAAGGTGATGCTGGTTTCATAGAAAGAATTTGGGAGGATTCCCTCTTTTTCGATTGTTCTGAATAGTTTGAGAAGAATTGGAGTCAGTTATTCTTTAAATGTCTGGTAGAATTCAGCAGTGAATCCATCTGGTCCTGGGCTTTTCTTTGTTGGGAGGGCCTTTATTACTTATTCAATTTCTGACTCGGTTATGGATCTGTTTAGGCTTTCATTGTCTTCATGGTTCAGTTTAGGTAGGTTGTATGTGTTGAGGATTCTATCCATTTCTGATAGATTTCCCTGTTTGCTGGCATACAACTCTTTGTAGTAATTTCTGATGATTCTTTTAATTTCTGTGATGTCTGTTGTTACATTTCCTTTTTCATCTCTTATTTTATTGATTTGGGTCTTGTCATTTTTCTTGTTAGTTGAGCCAAGGGGGTGTCAATTTTGTTTATTTTTTCAAATAACCAGCTCTCCGCTTTGCTGATCTTTTGTAATTTTTATGGGGGGGCGGGGGATTCAATCCTGTTGATTTCTTCTCTGATTTTAATTATTTCTCTTCTCCTGCTAGTTTTAGGTCTGGTTTGTTGCAGTTTTTCTAGATCCTTGAGATGCACTGAAAGCTCATCTATTTGGTGCCTTTCCAATTTCCTGATGTAGGCACCTATTGCTATAAACTTTCCTCTTAACACTGCTTTTGCTGTATCCCATAAGTTTTGATATGCTGTGTTGTTATTCTCATTGACTTCCAGAAAGTTTTTGATTTCTCTTTTGATTTCTTCTATGACCCAGTGTTCATTCAGAAGCATATTGTTCAGTCTCTGTTGGTTTGCATATGCTCTAGGGATTCCTGAGTTTTTAATTTCCAGCTTCATTCAATTGTGGACTGAGAAGATGCATGGTATGATTTCAATTATTTTGAATTTCCTGAGACTTGCTTTATGGCCCAGTATGTGGTCAATCCTTGAGTAGGTTCCAAGTCCTGCTGAGAAGAATGTGTATGATTTAATTGTAGGGTGAAAAGTTCTGTAGATATCTGTTAGATCCATTTGGGCTATAGTGTGGATTAAATCTGCTGTTTCCTTGTTGATCTTCTATCTGGTTGATCTGTCTATTGCTGAAAGTGGAGTATTGAAGTCCCCCAATACTATTGTATTGGAGTCAAAGTCTCCCTTTAATTTCCTTAACATATCTTTTAAATAAACTTGTCCCCTGTAATTAGGTGCATATACGTTTATAATAGTTACATCTTCCTGTTGAATTGATCCCTTAATCATTATATAGTGCCCCTCTTTGTCTCTCTTAACAGTTTTTGTGTTAAGGTTTATTTTGTCTGATATTAAGATGGCTATGCCAGCTCTTTTTTGGTTTCTGTTGGCATGGAATATCTTTTTCCAACCTTTCACTTTCAGTCTACATGCGTCTTTGTTGGAAAGATGTGTTTCTTGTAAGCAGCAAACAGATGGGTTTTGTTGTTAATCCATTCAGCCTGTCCATGCCTTTTAACTGGAGAGTTGAGGCCATTTACATTCAATGTGTCTATTGATAAGTAGTGACTTTGACCTGCCATTTTCCCAAAGATATTTCTAATATATGCTTTGAACTTCCTGTGATCTCTTATTGGGAGATTTTCTTCCTTTACCTTCTTTTGTATTGATGGCTGTATTTCTGTGTTTCAGTGTGTAACACATCGTTAAGCATCTTCTGCAGGGCTGGACGAGTGGTGACAAATTCTTTCAATCTGTTTGCTATGAAAGGTCTTTATTTCACCTTCATTCACAAATGAGAGCTTTGAAGGATATAATATTCTGGGCTGGCAGTTTTTTTTTTCTGTTAGTACTTGGGCTATATCTCTCCATTCCCTCCTAGCCTGTAGGGTTTCTGATGAGAAGTCTGCTGTGAGTCTGATTGGAGAGCCTCTGAGATTAATCTGACGCTTCTTTCTTGCACATTTTAGAATCTTTTCTTTATGTTTCACTGTGGTGAGTCTGATTACAACGTGTTGTGGTGAGAATCTCTTTTGGTCATATTTATTGGGGGTTTTATGAGCTTCCTGTACTTTTATGTCTCTTTCCTTCTCCTAGCCTGGGAACTTTTCTGCTCCCATCTCACTAAAAAGCCCTTCTAATCCTTTCTCTTTCTCCATGCCTTCAGGAATATCTACAACCCTAATGTTGGGTTTTTTAATAGTATCCTGAAGATTCCCAACAATATTTTTTAGATTTCTAATCTCCTCTTCTTTTCTTTGGTTTGACTGTGTACCTTTTTGTGCTCGGTCTTCTAAGTCTGATATTCTCTCTTCTGCCTCACTGATTCTGTTTTTAAGGCTCTCAAATGTGCTTTCCTTTGTTCTATTGAATTCTTCATTTCATTTTGGTTTCTATTCAATATCTCAATTTCATGTCTACTAAATCTTCATTTCATTTTGATTCCTCCTTAGGATCTCATTTTCACAAGAGAGATTTTCTGTCCGGTCCTGTATGGATTTCTCTAGTTCATGCACTTGTTTTTGAGAACTTCTAAATGTTCTTATCATAAATTTTTTTTAAATCCGTGTCTTGCATTTCTTCTATCCTAGCATCTTCATAATCCTGTATTGGAGTGTCATGTTCATTTGGTAGTGTCATGATGTCTTCCTTGTTCTTGTTTCCTCAGTTTCTGCATTTGTTTTTTTGGCATTGTGGAGATATTCTCTGTTTTTTTTTTTTTTTTTTTTTTTTTTTTTTCCTATGGTGGCTTTTCTCTTTACACTATGACTCTAGATTAAGTGGACTGTCTGCTTTTGGTGAATATCTCAAGGCTTGTGGTTGGTGTAGTCAGAGAGCTCTGTTTAGTTCTTCAGGATGAAGGGTGTGCCAAAGGTGACACATCCACCTTTAGCATGGTAAGTATTCTCTCTCTCTCTCTTTTTAATTCAGAATGGATGTATTCCACTCAGTTGAGCTCTTCTCCTCAATGGCAATCAATGCCTGAGTGCTAGCCCCAGTGGGTATATTTGTCTGCTCTTTCTCAAGGACCACACAAAGGATCTGTGCAGTCCTCATTGTAAGCTCAGATTACCCTGCAATGTCGCTCACTGGGTAGCCAAGGCTGCCTGAATTTGTTTTATCTCCCACTGAGACTATTTATGTCTCAGCCACACTGTGAGTTCTCCCACACACCCTCAGTTTTTTTTTTTTTTTCACAGTTCCAGTTCATAACCTCCACACATTCACTAGTTTCAGTCTGTTGTTATTCTTCCCCACCCGAGTCAGGTTTTTTTGCTTGCCTGAGGGCGGACGCAGCCCCAAGCTGGCAGAGCTCTTATGTATGTCCAAAATGGCACCTGCTCTATTGCTTGCTCGCCTTTGTAAGGTGAGTGGAGAGAGAGAATCGTGTCTGTACCGGTCCCTTTTATTTTTTTTTTTTTTCTCTTCTAGGTAGGCTGTTGTTCTTTCCCCCATGGGTATTCAAGCCTCATTTCCTCTAGGCTCTTCCTGCCACTTTTCTGCCAGTGTCTCAGGCTACTGCGGTTTCGTCTCATCTCCCTTTCCAGCACTGGTGGGTAGAGTCGGCAGCTGGGTTCCCCAGCTGTGGGTGCCCGTGCCCTCCACATTGGTCTACCAAGTCCCTCTAATTATGGAAGTGTATCCTCTGCTCTTTTTTCCCTAATTTTTCCCTGAGACTATACTACACTATCTTCATTTTTATTAATCTGTCTTCTCCAGGACTATCAGTAAGCTCCCTCCCTATTCCACCATCTTGGCTCCTCCTATTTTCACTTATGATATCACACAATCACATATGAATCCCAAACAGACACTACATTTCAGAATATATTTTTTGAGCATCAATGTGAACTGGCTAATACTTTAGTTTTAACAAAGATTAGGGAGAAAACATTTAGTAGTAGAAGACTGAGTATAAAAATACTTACTATAAGTAGAAAGTCTTTTTAGGAATGGATTTAGCATATTTTCTATGTATAGATTCATATTGTATTAAATAATTTAAATAATTTCAAAATGTTCCACTCTTTTAACTGTACAGTATTGAAAATAAGTAATACCATAGTTTAAGACAATTTTTCACACTATGTCATAAACTGATTTTTATCCTCATATGTATTATGAATAAACCTCCTCCATGCATTCTTATGCAGGAGTAGTGGCACAGGTGTATCTTCTGGTATGAAGAAAATGGTCAGTATCTTGTTTCCAGTTTTGTAGTTTCTCAGGTATACACTTTTGTCAAAATTCATTACCCCACATATATTAATTTTTCTTTAATTTCCATTATATTTCCAAATACTTGATTTAATATTTTCAGAATTAAAGTACAAAATATTTTCAAATTTACAAAAATGATTTAAATTCCTTCTTCAAATCAATAGGAAACAGGCCCATAATAACTTGGACAAATAAAGGAAATAAAAACATATTTAAACCTATGAAAACATGCTTTATCTCAATAATTAGAGATGGTATTACTCATGTTTAGCAAAGAACTCAAGGATTAATAGCACCATTGAAAGAGCCTTTGAGGATGCCGGCACCGTGGCTCACTTGTCTAATCCTCTACCTGTGGCACCAGCACCCGGGGTTCTAGTTCCGGTTGGGGCGCAGGTTCTGTCCCAGTTGCTCCTCTTCCAGTCCAGCTCTCTGCTGTGGCCCAGGAAGGCAGTGGAGGATGGCCCAAGTGCTTGAGCCCTACACCTGCATGGGAGACCAGGAGGAAGCACCTGGCTCCTGGCTTCAGATCAGCGCAGCGTGCTGGCCATGGCAGCCATTTGGGGGTGAACCAATGGAAGAAAGATATTTCTCTCTGTCTCTCTCTCACTGTCTAACTCTGTCTGTAAAAAAAAGAGCCTTTGAGGCATATTCATATATGAGAGGATGCTACAATCTGAAAATAAGGAAATTTAAACATAAATAATAAAATATAAAATGAAGGTTCCCTTTGTGCATCTGTGAAAGAACTGACAAAATTCATGCTATCAAGCATATTACTTAGAATAGAAAAAGCAAGAGAAAGAAGAGGAGGAGGAGGAGGGAGTGGAGAAGGAAAGGAAGATGGAAGGAAGAAAAAAGGAAGGCAGGCAGAAGTTACTGTGTGTATAGCCTATATATTTTATATATATTCTATACATAACTTACATAGTTATATGAAAAATTAAAATGCAAGATGAGAGAATTAAAAACACAGTGAATGGGGTGCTGTTCGAGGTATGGTAGTGACACAATGCCTCTTTGAGGAGACTTAAACAGAGATACAATCAATTAATTAATGAGCTTGTTTCTAAGCTTATGTTAAAATGATGAGTTTGACATATAAATGAATCAAAAAGGAATTGAGTTTGTTGGACACTGAGACAGAATATAGGAGATGGACTTAGATACAAACCCATGGTATTAATCATCACGACTAATAGCACATTGTAAAGATTGAAATTTTAATATGATAAATATTTTGGAGGGCTTTGAGTCACAATGTGATTTTTGAGTGGACCTTTCCAAGAAATCAGTAATGGAGGCAAGAGGACAAGTTTACAATTTTATTGCACTAATCTAGGCAAACAAGTGTTTCGATTTACAATGCAATGTTACTAATAGAAGAGGCGAGATGAAATGGACTTAAAATATACTATAAACATAGTACATACAGAACAGATATGGTGATGTGGTTTATGAGATAAGGAGAGGAGTTTTAAAATATTATTGGTATATTTTCTAGAGAAGGTGTGGCTCCACTTACAGAAATTCACTTTGCAGGGAAGAACAAGTTTTTAATTTTGTTTGTGATAATAAAATACTTATGTCTGATCCACATGATTATGTATAATAGATGGCTTCCTTTGATTTGTTAGCCTAGAGAAATATTTAAAATAGCAGATTCACAACGGACTGAATGCAATTCAGTACCTTTCACAACGTTCCCACAAACCTACTCTTCAGTATTATATCCTGCTACTTTCTATCTTGCTTTTGATATTTATTCTGAAAATATTATGATTATTCTTTACAAACCTTTGGTTTTTTACAGATACTTTCTTGTTGTAAAATAAGAAACTCTTTTCCAATTGCCACTGGTACATTACTGCTAACATTTCATTACTTAGTCAGATCTGGATTCATTTTGGCCGCACAATAAAGATTAGCTGTCCCCATCCAATATACTCTGTAATTTTCTAATGATCCAGCTGACCATCACTTTCAACTTGAAATTAAAAAAAAAAAAAGGAAGGAGGGCAAGATGGCGGAATAGGAAGGGAGCACACTGATAGTCCAGGGAGAGACAGTTTAATAAAAGTGGAGATACTGCAGGTTCAAGGAAGAGTAGGGGAAGAAACAGCATAAGAAACTCTTCCAGAACTAGTGATTCACAGTGGACCTGCGTGGAGAGCGTGGGAGCCCACAGTTCAGGACACCAGCGGCAGACTCAACACACCAGTGCTGGAACACGAGGTGAGCCGAACCTCAATAACTCAAGACACCGGCAGACAAATGGAAAGAAGGGACTAGAGGGAACGACCCCGGGGGGAAAAGTTCACCAGGCTAACTAGAAGAGAGAGAGAGAGAGAAAAAAAGTGACCGATATGGACACGGGTTTCTCTCTCTCCGCTCACCTCTCAAAGGCGAGCAAGACAAAGAGCAGGCGCCATCTTGGACATACATCATAAGCAGAGCGACCTCAGGTCTGCACCAGCCCTGAGCCTAGCAGAAAAACCTGACTCTGGGCAGGGTGAATTAACAGGAGATTAGGACCTAGTGAATTTGTGGTGCTACTGAACTGAGACTGTGAAAAAAGAGATGGTGGGAGAGAGAACTCTCGGAATTCACGTGAGTACTTTCCAGAGATGCTACAATTCCATAACTTTGGCAACCCAGTGGGAGACTGAAGGAGAATTTGAGCCCACTCTGAGGGCAGAACAGATTCCCTGTTTGGTCCTTGGGAAAGAGCTTCCGATCTCTGGCTCCTGTGGGTATATCATCTGCCTGCTAACTACCTCCAACTTCGTTCAGCTGTGTGGAATTACTTCCCTTTTGAATCAAAAAAAGAAAGAAAGAGAGAGAGAGAGAGAGATCTACCATGCCTAACCTGGGAGTGTCATCTTTGGCACACCAAACAGAGCTCTCAGGCCACATCCATCTCAAGCCTCTAAGGCTCCATCCAAAACAGACAGTCCACTTAATCTAGAGTCATAGTATAACAAGAAAAAGCACCACAGTGAAGAAACCAAATATCTCCAATATGCCAAATAAACGCAAAAACCAAGGTAATAAAAACAAGGAAGTCACGATGACGCCCCCAAATGAACCAGACACCCCAATTCAAGATTATGAAGATGATGAGATAGAAGAAATGCAAGAAGCAGATCTCAAAAAATTGTTAACAACATTAAGAAGTTCTCAAAAACAAATTCTTGAACTACAGAAATCCTTAATGGACAAGATAGAAAATCTCTCGTGAAAATGAAATATTAAGGAGGAATCAAAATGAAATGAAACAACTAGTACAACAGGAAACTGTGATAGTGACGAGAAATCATAATGAAGTGAAGAATTCAATAGATCAAATGAAAAACACATTAGAGAGCCTTACAAACAGAATGGGTGAAGTGGAAGAGAGAATATCTGACTTAGGAGACAGAGAACAGGAAAGGATACAGTCAGACCAAAGAAAAGAAGAGGAAATTAGAAATCTAAAACATATTGTCAGGAATCTTCAGGATACTATTAAAAAACCCAACATTCGGGTTCTAGGAGTTCCTGAAGGCATGGAGAGGGAGAAAGGATTAGAAGGCCTTTTTAGTGAAATACTAGTAGAGAACTTCCTGGGTTTGGAGGACAGAGAAATACTAGTACAGGAAACTCATAGAACCCCTAATAAACATGACCAAAAGAGATTCTTACCACGACACGTTATAATTAAACTCTCCACTGTGAAACATAAAGAAAAGATCCTAAAATGTGCAAGAGAGAAACGTCAGATTACTCTCAGAGGATCTTCAATCAGACTCACAGCTGACTTCTCATCAGAAACCCTACAAGCTAGGAGGGAATGGCGAGATATAGCCCAGGTACTAAGAGAGAAAAACTGCCAGCCCAGAATATTATATCCTGCAAAGCTCTCATTTGTGAATGAAGGTGAAATAAAGACTTTTCATAGCAAACAGAAATTGAAAGACTTTGTGGCCACTCGTCCGGCCCTGCAAAAGATGCTTAAAGATGTGTTGCACACAGAAACACAGACACACGGTCATCAATATGAAAGAAGGTAAAGGAAAAAACCTCACAGCAAAAGATCACAGGGAATTCAAAGCATATATTAGAACTTATCATTGGCAAATGGCAGGGCAAAGTTACCACTTATAATTAGTCACATTGAACATTAATGGCCTGAACTGTCCAGTTAAAGACACCAACTGGCTGCTTGGCTTAAGCAACAAAACCCATCTATTTGCTGCTTCCAAGAAACACATCTGTCCAACAAAGATGCATACGGACTGAAAGTGAAAGGCTGGAAAAAGATATACCATGCCAACAGAAATGAAAAAAGAGCAGGCGTACCCATCTTAATATCAGACAACATAAACTTTACCACAAAAATTGTTAAGAGAGACAAAGAGGGACACTATATAATGATTAAGGGATCAATTCAATAGGAAGATACAACAATTATCAATGTATATGCACCTAATTACAGGGCACCGGTTTATTTAAAGGATTTGTTAAGGGACTTAAAGGGAGACTTAGACCCCAATACAATAGTACTGGGGGACTTCAATGCTTCACTCTCAGAAATAGACAAATCATCCGGTCAGAAGATCAAAAAGGATATAGTAGATTATATGACACTATAGCCCAAATGGATCTAACAGATATCTACAGAACTTTCAATCCTACAGCTAAACATTTTACATTCTTCTCAGCAGTGCATGGAACCTTCTCTAGGATTGACCACATACTAGGCCATAAAGCAAGTCTCAGCAAATTCAAAAGAATTAAAATCATACCATGCAGCTTCTCAGACCATAAAGGAATGAAGTTGGAAATTAGCGACTCAGGAATCCCTAGAGCATACACAAACACATGGAGATTGAACAACATGCTCCTGAATGAACAATGGGTCATAGAAGAATTAGAAAGAGAAATCAAAAACTTTCTGGAAGTAAATGAGGATAACAGCACAACATACCAAAACTTATGGGATACAGCAAAAGCAGTATTGATAGGCAAGTTTATATCAATAGGTGCCTACATCAAGAAATTGGAAAGGCACCAAATAGAGGAGCTTTCAATTCACTCAGGGATCTAGAAAATCTACAGCAAACCAGACCCAGATCTAGTAGGAGAAGAGAAATAATTAAAATCAGAGAAGAAATCAACAGGATTGAATCCAAAAAACGTTACAAAAAATCAGCCAAATGAGGAGCTGGTTTTTTTGAAAAAATAAACAAAATTGACACACCATTGGCCCAACTAACTAAAAAAAGAAGAGAAAAGACCCAAATCAATAAAATCAGAGATGAAAAAGGAAATGTAACAACAGACACCACAGAAATAAAAAGAATCATCAGAAATTACTACAAAGACTTGTATGCCAGCAAAAAAGGAAACCTATCAGAAATGGATAGACTCCTGGACACATGCAACCTACCTAAATTGAACCAGGAAGACACAGAAAACCTAAACAGACCCATAACTGAGACAGAAATTGAAACAGTAATAAAGGCCCTCCCAACAAAGAAAAGCCCAGGACCAGATGGATTCACTGCTGAATTCTACCAGACATTTAAAGAAGAACTAACTCCAATTCTTCTCAAACTATTCAGAACAATCGAAAAAGAGGGAATCCTCCCAAATTCTTTCTATGAAGCCAACATCACCTTAATTCCTAAGCCGGAAAAAGATGCAGCATTGAAAGAGAATTACTGGCCAATTTCCCTGATGAACATAGATGCAAAAATCCTCAATAAAATTCTCGCCAATGGAATGCAACAACACATCAGAAAGATCATCCACCCAGACCAAGTGGGATTTATCCCTGGTATGCAGGGGTGGTTTAATGTGCGCAAATCAATCAATGTGATACACCACATTAACAGACTGCGAAGGAAACCATATGATTATCTCAATAGATGCTGAGAAAGCTTTTGATAAAATACAACAACCTTTCACGATGAAAACTCTAAGCAAACTGTGTTTGGAAGGAACATTCCTCAATACAATCAAAGCAATCTATGAAAAACCCACACCCAACATCCTACTGAATGGGGAAAAGTTGGAAGCATTTCCACTGATATCTGGTACCAGACAGGGATGGCCACTCTCACCACTACTATTTTTTTTTCTTTTTTTTAACTTTTATTTAATGAATATAAATTTCCAAAGTACGATTTATGGATTACAATGGCTTCCCCCCCATACCGTCCCTCCCACCCACAACCCTCCTCTTGCCCACTCCCACTCCCCTTCCATTCACATCAAGATTCATTTTCGATTATCTTAATATACAGAAGATCAGCTTAGTATACATTAAGTAAGGATTTCAACAGTTTGCTCCCACACAGAAACATAAAGTGAAAAATAATAGATGATTTTTTTAAATGATGATGAAATCAGAGCAGACCTATTGTCATGTTTAATCCCAGTGAGAGTCACGTTGGGAGTTGATAATTTCTTTCTTTCTTTCTTTCTTTTTCTTTTTTTTTTTTTACAGAGGATCAGTTTAGTATGCATTAAGTAAAGATTTCAACAGTTTGCACCCCCATAGAAACACAAAGTGAAATATATTGTTTGAGTACTCGTTATAGCATTAAATCTCAATGCACAGCACATTAAGGACAGAGATCCTACATGAGGAGTAAGTGCACAGTGACTCCTGTTGTTGACTTTACCAATTGACACTCCTGTCTATGGCATCAGTAATCTCCCTATGCTCCAGTCATGAGTTTCCAAGGCTATGGAAGCCCTCTGAGTTCTCCGATTCTTATCTTGTTTAGACAAGGTCATAGTCAAAGTGGAGGTTCTCTCCTCCCTTCAGAGAAAGGTACCTACTTCTTTGAAGACCTGTTCTTTCCACTGGGATCTCACTCACAGAGATCTTTTGCCAGAGTGTCTTGGCTTTCCATGCCTGAAATACTCTCATGGGCTTTTCAGCCAGATCCAAATGCCTTTAGGGCTGATTCTGAGGCCAGAGTGCTATTTAGGACATCTGCCATTCTATGAGTCTGCTGAGTATCTCACTTCCCATGTTGGATCACTCTCCCCTTTATTCATTCTATCGGTTAGTGTTAGCAGTTACTAGACTTGTGTATGTGCTCCCTTTGACTCTTAGTCCTTTCATTATGATCAATTGTGAACTGAAATTGATCACTTGGACTAGTGAGATGGCATTGGTACATGCCACCTTGATGGGATTGAATTGGAATCCCCTGGTATGTTTCTAACTCTACCATTTGGGGTAAGTCAGCTTGAGCATGTCCCAAATTATACATCTCTTCCCTCTCTTATTCCCACTCTTATGTTTAACAGGGATCACATTTCAGTTAATTTTCAACACTTAAGAATAACTGTGTATTAATTACAGAATTAAGCCAGTCATATTAAGTAGAACAGACAAAAAAACTACTAAGAGGGATAATGTATTAAGTTGTTCATTAACAGTCAGGGCTATGCTGATCAAGTCACCATTTCCCATAGTGTCCATTTCACTTCAGGAGGTTTCCTTTTTGGTGTTCAGTCAGTTGTCACCGATCAGGGAGAACATATGGTATTTGTCCCTTCACCACTGCTATTCAATATAGTTCTGCAAGTTCTAGCCAGAGCTATTAGGCAAAAAAAATAAATTAAAGGAATATGAATTGGGAAGGAAGAACTCAAACTATCCCTCTTTGCAGATGATATGATCCTTTATTTAGGGGACCCAAAAACTCTACTAAGAGATTATTGGAACTCATAGAAGATTTTGGCAAAGTAGCAGGGTATAAAATCAATGCACAAAAATCAACAGCCTTTGTATACACAGGCAATGCCATGGCTGAGAATTAACTTCTAAGATCAATCCCATTCACAATAGCTACAAAAACAATCAAATACCTTGGAATAAATTTAACCAAGGACATTAAGGATCTCTACGATGAAAATTACTAAACCTTAAAGAAAGAAATAGAAGAGGATACCAAGAAATGGAAAAATCTTCCATGCTCATGGATTGGAAGAATCAATATCATCAAAATGTCCATTCTCCCAAAAACAATTTATGGATTCAATGCAATACCAATCAAGATACCGAAGACCTTCTTCTCAGATCTGGAAAAAATGATGCTGAAATTCATATGGAGACACAGGAGACCTCAAATAGCTAAAGCAATCTTGTACAACAAAAACAAAGCTGGAGGCATCACAATACCAGATTTCAGGATATACTACAGGGCAGTTGTAATCAAAACAGCGTGATACTGTTACAGAAGCAGATGGATAGACCAATGGAACAGAATTGAAACACCAGAAATCAACCCAAACATCTACAGCCAACTCATATTTGATCAAGGATCCAAAACCAATCCCTGGAGTAAGGACAGCCTATTCAATAAAGGGTGCTGGGAAAATTGGATTTCCACGTACAGAATCATGAAGCAAGACCCCTACCTTTCACCTTACACAAAAATTAACTCAACATGGATTAAAGACTTAAATCTATGCCCTGACACCATCAAATTATTAGAGAGCATTGGAAAAACCCTGCAAGATATAGGTACAGGCAAAGACTTCTTGGAAAACACCCCAGAAGCACAGGCAGTCAAAGCCAAATTTAACATTTGGGATTGAATCCAATTGAGAAGTTTCTGTACTGCAAAAGAAACAGTCAGGAAAGTGAAGAGGCAACCAACAGAATGGGAAAATATATTTGCAAACTATGAAAATGATAAAGGGTTGATAACCAGCATCTACAAAGAAATCAACTCCACAACATCAAAACAAACAACCCACTTAAGAGATGGGCCAAGGACCTCAATAGACATTTTTCAAAAGAGGAAATCCAAATGGCCAACAGACACATGAAAAAATGTTCAAGATCACTAGCAATCAGGGAAATGCAAATCAAAACCACAATGAGGTTTCACCTCACACTGGTCAGAATGGCTCACATTCAGAAATCTACCAACAACAGATGCTGGAGAGGATGTGGGAAAAAAGTGACACTAACCCACTGTTGGTGGGAATGCAAACTGGTCAAGCCACTATGGAAGTCAGTCTGGAGATTCCTCAGAAACCTGAATATAACCCTTCCATTCAACCCAGCCATCTCACTCCTTGGAATTTACCCAAAGGAAATTAAATTGGCAAACAAACAAGCTGTCTGCACATTAATGTTTATTGCAGCTCAATTCACAATAGCTAAGACCTGGAACCAACCCAAATGCCCATCAACAGTAGACTGGATAAAGAAATTATGGGGCATGTACTCTATTGAATACTATACAGCAGTCAAAAACAGTGAAACCTGGTCATTTGCAACAAGATGGTATATAAAGAGAATCGAAAATGAATCTTGATGTGAATGGAAGGGGAGTGGGAGTGGGAAAGGGGATGGTTGCGGGTGGGAGGGACGTTATGGGGGGGAAGCCATTGTAATCCATAAGCTGTACTTTGGAAATTTATATTCATTAAATAAAAGTTAAAAAAAATTAAAAAAAAAAGAAAATGAATCTTGATGTGAATGGAAGGGGAGAGGGAGTGGGAAAGGGGAGGGTAGCGGGTGGGATGGACGTTATGGGGGGAAGCCATTGTAATCCATAAGCTGTACTTTGGAAATTTATATTCATTAAATAAAAGTTTAAAAAAATGAAATAAAAAAAACAGAAGAAAAGAATTTACATCTAGTTAAAGAAAGCAAGGCTTCATCATTTTCCATGTTTGTGTCAAATATTTATCTTCTAATTTTTAAAGTTTATCAGCGGCTGCATTAGTTGTGTGGTTCTTGTCCATCACTTTTGTGTTTTGAATTGCTATTTTGAAAGGCTTACAAAATCATCAGCCCTTTTGAAATCATTTGGTTAGAGCTAAAGAAGCCCCATTTTCAATTATGATAGTGAATCAGTAAAGATAACCTGTCATTTGAAAGCTGTACTAAAATATCCATTGTTGTTTGTATGGCGGTCTATCAGATACATATGTTAGCATCTTTTAATTCTATATATATAACTCAACTTGATTCTTCTTATTGTGCCTAAGACTAATAAATCTGCATGATTTTATTTATTAGTTCACCAATGGAGTTAAAAGTTATATACTTAACAAATCTCCACAAACGCTGCAAAGCAGAGTTTGTTCATTATAACACATGGACCACTGTAACTTTTTTTTTGGAGATTCATTTCATTCTGTTGACATCAACAGTGATTTATAAGAATTCGCTCTCTTTGGACTATACTTCTATAATCCACTTGTTCCACTATTCTTTTATATATTATCTAATGTGAACTTTTAGGTCACTGTATTTGTTTTTCTGAAAATTATTGTAAGTCATTAATTTTTAGTGAAATATTTTATTATTATTTTAAAGAATGAAATATAGTTATTTTTAAAGAACTACAGAAAAATCAATATTTCCATTACAGTATATTTAGGCCTAGTGGACATAATCAATCTCACTCTTCTCCACATTCATATCTCATAACATTTTCTCTAGTATGTCATTTTAATATTATGGGTTTTCTTGGTGAATAATCAGGACAATCTAGTCTTCATTAAACTAAGCTGCAGGGACATTTTTGACTATGCTCTGTTTGAATTAATCATCCAACCCATTGATCTAGATAGGACACAGTTATGATTGCTCTGAATTGATCCATCTCTCACAAAGAACTGAATACAGAAAGCACTATGAAGGGAGTATGTCATAATAGACTTATTTTTTTCTTTTTTTCTTTCTTTTTTTTTTTTTGACAGGCAGAGTGGACAGTGAGAGAGACAGAGAGAAAGATCTTCCTTTACTGTTGGTTCACTCTCCAATGGCTGCTGCGGCTGGCACGCTGCGGCCGGCACATCACGCTGATCTGAAGCCAGGAGCCAGGTGCTTCTCCTGGTCTCCCATGCGGGTACAAGGCCCAAGCATCTGGGCCATCCTCCACTGCAGAATCTGGCACCCCGACCGGGAATAGAACCTGGGGTGCTGGCGCTGCAGGCAGAAGATTAGCCTAGTGAGCCACGGCGCCGGTCAATAATAGATGTATACTTATCAACTCTCTCCACAAGACAGGGCTTATTTAGTCTAGCCAATACCATACTAATAATTCACTGGTCCTTCTTGGTTAAATATAAAATATTTTGAACTAATTAAAAAGACACACTATCAAAATACAAAGTATTGATCAGTTATTTATGTATATTAATTCACCTATCTATTCATTTTTTTCTACAGTAACAATGTTGGAATGAAGGACAGAATGAAAGCAACATCTGGGTAGTTTTAGATTAATAAGGTCAGTGCATTAAAATCTTCATATTTATTACAGAAACAGTGAAACATGATTCTAAAAATAAATTATCAATGTATTCAATTCAGTACTGGAAGTCTTAAAATAATTAGGTCAGAGACAAAAAATAAATGTCATACAAGTAGGAAATCAAGAAGTCCAAACTATCCCTGTTTGTAGATGACATGATTTAATATAAAGCAAAACCAAAAGATTCCATCAAGAGATTCAGTAACGTTGCAGAATACAAATCATCATTCCAAAATCAATATCATTTTTATACACCAACAATGGACTTGATAAGGAATTACAAAATTCACAAAAGCAATGAAAAATAAGATACCTTGGAATAAATTAAGCCAAGAATGCGAAATACTTTCATAATGAAAATTTATAAACACGAGTGAAATTGTACAATACAACAAAATTGAAAGATCTTCTATGTTCATGGATTAGAAGGATTGATACTGTTAAAATGTCCATATTATCCAATGTGACTTACAGTTTCAATGTGATCCCTATCGAAATATCCATGACATTCTTCACAGAACTAGATAATAATTCCAAAGTTAATATGGAGACACCAAATACTCTGAATAGCCAAATTAATGTTGAACAAAACATAAACAATGCTGGAGGCTTCCAATATCAGATTGCAAGAAATACTACAAAACTTGGATACACAAGTAGCACAGCGCTGGCATAAAAACAGACACAGAAGCCAATTAAAAAAAAACAATAGAAACACCAGAAATTAATCCTTGAATCAACAATCAACTTATCTTTGACAAAAGAGCTTAAAACAAAGCCTGAGGAACAGACTGTGTCTTCAATAAATGATTGGGAAAACTGGATATCCATATGCAAAAGATTGAAACAGGCCTATGTTTCCCCTCACTTTTTACCCAATGCAAAACTCAACACAAAGTGGATCAAAGATCTAAATGCAATGCCTTCAGTTCTGAAACTACTAGAAGAAAACATGAGAAAATATTTCAAGACACTAATCTAACCAAAGACTTTTTGGATAAGATCTCTAAAGTATATGCAACTAAAGCAAAAATAGACAAACGGATTATAGCAAAGGAAGATGCCTCTGCACAAAACAGTAAATAATCACAAGAGTGAAGAGACATTCAACAGAATAGAAAAAAAATCTGCTTAGAAATCATTTACATTCCAAAGGGCTAATATCTAGAATATATAGTAATTCAAACAATTCAACAAAATAAGAACCAATCCAGTTAAGAAACAGGAAAAGAAGCTGAATAGAAAATATAAAGAAGAAATGAAATTAAATGCATTGTTAATTATTTAACCAATTAACACTAAATGAACATTTAATAAATTATATTTCTTTCAAAAAATAAAATTAAACTCTATAAAAGTAGAGTTCTGTGCCAGTTACACACATTTCTTAGAGCAGCATCCTAGTGTACAATGTTTTTCATACTCTGTTCTACAAAATTGTACTACATTTTTATATAAAATGTAGTTCTAAATTGTACTACATGCAGAAATACAACATGACTATTCATGGTGGACTTGGGGGATACTATGAATATTCAGACTTCCTGTTATCACATTTGAGTGAAACACTACTTACTAATTCCCTTTATGAAATGAACTGTGAGAAAAAAATCATCAGGAGAAAAATGAGAGAGACGGAGAGAGAGAAGTTGAATATCACTGAAATGATGAATGAAAAGAATTTTTAATATATATAACTGTCATTTTAAAATCAACAGTAATACACGATTTGGCTCTCCTCATGTAGTACTGACACAGGTTGAATTAAGGTATAATTCCAACATTTAAGGAGAAAGCATTAGTTTGAATACATTTAATATCAAATAACTCTCATTATAGGAAAGTAGGTATAATTCCAAAACATCACTGTGCACAGCTATTGCAGTGTGTCCACATTTTCAAAATTATGAATGCAAGTATGTAAGAGAATTCTATGTGTAACATTAGTGGCATTGCCTATTAAACAAAAACCCAAACAAACAAAACTCAGAGATATATAACTTCCAATTCTTCAGGAATACATACCAGATTTTCTGATTGCTGGCCATCTATGAACCTCACAGTATTCATCATCTATCAATACTTCAGATATTCCTAATTCTATTAGTTATGCTGAACTGTTTCCTAGGTATTATGTTTTCTCTTACTTTTTTTTTTTTTTTTACAGGCAGAGTGGACAGTGAGAGAGAGAAAGAG